>NC_090830.1:116693324-117329886 GCF_028021215.1 Eschrichtius robustus
TTTAAGCCAGTAGTCTCCCATTTTGGGGCCACAATTTCCTAACTGTGAAATAATGGATTGGACCAGGTAAGTCCAAAGAGCTTCTAGATTTAAAGTTCTGTCTGTGGTACTAATCAGGAGATAGCTGTTGGACTAATGGGTTAGTGCCCATTAGTGACACTGGTGAAATCTAGGAGGGAGAGAGGAAAGAGAGCATCAGATGGAAAAGACATGAGAGCCAATCATGTAGGGTAATTTCAGAGCATGGGTCCTGGGTCTAGAAGGGGTGTGCTGGAAGCTCAGCTCCACCATTTACTAGCTGGGGCAAGTTATTTACCTCTCTGAAAAAAATGAGAGTAATAATATTGGCTACCCTGCACTACGATTGTTATGAGAATTAAATGCATTCCCAGAGCATAGAAAGGAGATGGAGAGGAAAGAGAAACAAAAGCTTTCCTCCATTAGGGCCACCTGGCTAAGAGGTCGCCTCACTGATGGGACCTTGTAGGAAAACCACAGCCCTGGTTTACTTTCACTTACTGTTGGGGCTTATCAAGTCTCTTCAGGAAGGGGAGAGGGAGGAAACATTATGTAATCTAACAGGCAGCCATGCAAGAGGAAGAGTGTCCTCAGACATATTCAAAGTTGCTTACAAATTACTTTCTGAATTTGAAGGTCAAGTTGGCAAGATGAGAAATGAAAAACAGAACCTGCATCAGAATCAATTAATTCTGGAACTGGAGCAATTGATATTGTTTGGACCACGAGCTAGTGTGTCTCTGTCTCTGTCTCTCCATCCCTCTCAATCTCTGTCTCACCTTCCCTCCCTCCCTCCCTCGATCCTCTCTCTTGCCCTCTCTCTGCACAGCATTTATTTCCCTATCTATCCCCTTTTAAATTCTTGCTTTTTAAATTTTAATTTTCCGGGATGCATTAGTACCGCTTTCATATTAACAATAAAAGTTCATATTTTTACCATCTACTAAAGCACTTAGTGCAGATCCATCTGACTATCTTTCTATGCAGAAAAAAATTACCAAAATGAGATCAATCTGTATAAACTGTTTTCCATCAAGGATTCCACCTTTCCATTTCAGTAAATTTTCATTCCATGTAACACCCTGACCACATTCAATTTCCCCAATTGATTACCAGATTGTTCTGTACAGCTGTTTGTTCAAACTAATATCTAGTCTATGATGATGCACCACATGTGCTTCTTTTTTTTTTTTTTTAATTTTATTTATTTATTTATGGCTGTGTTGGGTCTTCGTTTCTGTGCGAGGGCTTTCTCTAGTTGCGGCAAGTGGGGACCACTCTTCATCGCGGTGCGCGGGCCTCTCACTATCGTGGCCTCGCTTGTTGCAGAGCACAGGCTCCAGATGCGCAGGCTCAGTAATTGTGGCTCATGGGTCTAGTTGCTCTGCAGCGTGTGGGATCTTCCCAGACCAGGGCTTGAACCCGTGTCCCCTGCATTGGCAGGCAGATTCTCAACCACTGCGCCACCAGGGAAGCCCACCACATGTGCTTCTTATGACCCTTCCATCACTTTTAAACTAGCAGAGTGTTTTTAAAATGATACATACTTGCAGAAGAGATTTTCAGAGCATTTAGACATTGGCAGATTCTTCTTAATGATCAAGACTCTTGAAGTTGAACTTTGAAAAAAAAAGCCTCAGTATTAACCAGTTTCTTTTATAATAGGTTTTAGCTCTTTGAATACCACCAAAATACCAAATGGAATGAATCAGCCTTACACATAATGAAACTCACTCTTCTCTACCTAAGGTAGGTGGATGTACAGTCGTTCTATAGGCACCAAAGCCCGTTTGAAAAAAAAAAAGCCATAAACCCTCTTGGGGTTTTGTGACCACTATGTTGCTGGTGAACCATATCTCCCCCAGAGGAGGAGATGAGACTTGACTCAGCTCTTTCTCAACCACTACCCTCTGTTCCCTGGGAAGATTCATAAGCCAGGATGGCTTCCGGCACCAAGGTACCAAACCACCTCATCTGAGGGATGGATGAGGGCAGTGATGGATCAGCAGACGGACCACTCACCGTATACTGCGATGGTCTTCGTGTCCTGCAGGATGGCATTCCCAGCTGAGACTTGCACTGTGATGGTGTTCATCCCTTCGGAAGTAAACTTGAATGATATGCTTCCCTCCAAGGTGATCAGGGGCTAAAACAAATGAGGCCGCAGAGTGAAGGGAAAGCTGTTCAGTTACAGATGAGATAGGCACCAGCTCTGAGCCACTGACAAGCTCCTTAGATCAGCGGAAGCTCTTTCTGGGGCATCCCCATGTGACTGACTCCACCTATGCCTCCCCGTCACCTCAAGTTCAGGCCAGAAAGGGACTATTAGAGACATGATCCCAAGAAACTCTACTCATTCCTTGTGAATTTGACACCTCCTTTCTGCTATCATCCTGATTCAGGGCTGGGGAGATCCATAGGTCTTGCTTGCTGGTGGGATGTGTCTCTCTTTGTTGATAGCCTACTTGTATCAAGCAGATCCCTTAATCTGAGGCAATATTAAAGAGGGGGTTCATATTAATCCAGATTTAAGCAGTAGTCGCTGAAAGTCTATAAGGTGCCAATGCTCCTCTCCAGGGTGTACTATTTATATAAAATTACAGTGGAACACAGCAACTATGGACACCAAACTACACTAGTTAGACAGGTGTGGCCTTGTGTGGCTCGGCTTCCTCTGAGAAGCCCTATCAGCAGTTTCCTGGAAGGAGCTGCTATGGAAACATGTACTAATTGGACAGTGGTTTGAGGACTCAAAAAAGAAAAAGAAAGACTTGGAGCAGTGCCTGTAATGCAATTGGATACCGGGGTCCTAGAGGAAAAAGATTATTAGCCTACTGACCACCCTCGACCAACTCCCCACAAACATTTCATTCCTGTCTTTCCTTAATTAATTTACAAATCAAAATTCATTTAACTCCCTGTGTAGTAGAAGGTAGACTAAAGCCCAGCATAAGAATTCTACTTGAGTCCAGGCTCTATGTCCAATGCAACCCAACTCCAGCCAGTTTCAGAACCCAGGCCAGGGGGAAAAAACATGCTCAAAGTCTGAAAGTTCTTAACACGCAAGCTATGGATGGAGGATTGGAGTGAACTTACCCACCACCTCCAGAGGCAGTGAAAAAGCAGTGACTCAAGGGGCCATGCATATGGTTGAAAGAAGTTGGAAACTTTCGTCTGAGGAAAGGAAAGCCCTTAGAAATCTGAGCCATGTGGCTGACAGGGTCTTGGTGCTCTGGCCGGGTGTCAGGCCTGAGCCTCTGAGGTGGGAGAGCCGAGTTCAGGACACACTGGACCACGAGAGACCTCCTGGCTCCATGTAACATCAATCGGCGAGAGCTCTCCCAGAGATCTCCGTCTCACTGCTAAGACCCAGCCCCACTCAATGACCAGCAAGCTCCAGTGCTGGACACCCCGTGCTAAACAACTAGCAAGACAGGAACACAACCCCATCCATTAACAGAGAGGCTGTCTAAAATCATACTAAGTTCACAGACACTCCAAAACACACCACCAGATGCGGTCCTGCCCACCAGAAAGACAAGATCCAGCCTCATCCACCACAACACAGGCACCAGTCCCCTCCACCAGGAAGCCTACACAACTCACTGAACCAACCTTAGCCACTGGGGGCAGACACCAAAAACAACGGGAACTAAGAACCTGCAGCCTGCAAAAAGGAGACCCCAAACACAGTAAGTTAAGCAAAATGAATAAACAGAGAAACACACAGCAGATGAAGGAGCAAGGTAAAAACCCACCAGAACAAACAAATGAAGAGGAGATAGGCAGTCTACCTGAAAAAGAAGTCAGAGTAATGATAGTAAACATGATCCAAAAACTTGGAAAAGAATGGAGAAAATACAAGA
This sequence comes from Eschrichtius robustus, assembly GCF_028021215.1. Taxonomy (NCBI): domain Eukaryota; kingdom Metazoa; phylum Chordata; class Mammalia; order Artiodactyla; family Eschrichtiidae; genus Eschrichtius; species Eschrichtius robustus. The sequence goes on from NC_090830.1 coordinate 116,697,209, forward strand.
AACGTTTAACAAGGGCCTAGAAGAACTAAAGAGCAAACAAACAATGATGAACAACACAATAAATGAAATTAAAAATGGTCTAGAAGGAATAGATAGCAGAAAAACTGAGGCAGAAGAATGGATAAGTGACCTGGAAGATAAAATCGTGTAAATAACTACCGCAGAGCAGAATAAAGAGAAAAGAATGAAAAGATTGAGGACAGTCTCAGAGACCTCTGGGACAACATTAAATGCACCAACATTCGAATTATAGGGGTCCCAGAAGAAGAAGAGAAAAAGAAAGGGTATGAGAAAATATTTGAAGAGATTATAGTCAAAAACTTCCCTAATATGGGAAAGGAAATAGTCAATCAAGTCCAGGAAGTACAGAGAGTCCCATACAGGATAAATCCAAGGAGAAACACACAAAGACACATATTGATCAAACTATCAAAAATTAAATACAAAGAAAAAATACTGAAAGCACCAAGGGAAAAACAACAAATAACATACAAGGGAATCCCCATAAGGTTAACAGCTGCTCTTTCAGCAGAAACTCTGCAAGCCAGAAGAGAGTTGCAGGACATATTTAAAGTGATGAAAGGGAAAAAACTACAAACAAGATTACTCTACCCAGCAAGGATCTCGTTCAGATTTGATGGAGAAATTAAAACCTTTAGAGACAAGCAAAAGCTAAGAGAATTCAGCACCACCAAACCAGCTGTACAACAAATGCTAAAGGAACTTCTCTAGGAAGGAAACACAAGAGAAGGAAAAGACCTACAATAACAAACCCAAAACAATTAAGAAAATGGTAATAGGAACATACATATCGATAATTACCTTAAATGTAAATGGTTTAAATGCTCCATCCAAAAGACATAGACTGGCTGAATGGATACAAAAACAAGACCTGTATATATGCTGTCTACAAGAGACCCACTTCAGACCTAGGGACACATACAGACTGAAAGTGAGGGGTTGGAAAAAGATATTTCATGCAAATGGAAATCAAAAGAAAGCTGGAGTAGCAATTCTCATACCAGACAAAATAGACTTTAAAATAAAGACTATTACAAGAGACAAAGAAGGACACTACATAATGATCAAGGGATCGATCCCAGAAAAAGATATAACAATTGTAAATATTTATGCACCCAACATAGGAGCACCTCAATACATAAGGCAAATACTAACAGCCATAAAAGGGGAAATCAACAGTAACACAATCATAGTAGGGGACTTTAACACCCCACTTTCACCAATTGACAGATCATCCAAATGAAAATAAATAAGGAAACACAAGCTTTAAATGATACATTAAACAAGATGGACTTAACTGATATTTATAGGACATTCCATCCAAAAACAACAGAATACACTTTCTTCTTAAGTGCTCATGGAACATTCTCCAGGATAGATCATATCTCGGGTCACAAATCAAGCCTTGATAAATTTAAGAAAATTGAAATCACAACAAGTATCTTTTCTGACCACAATGCTATCAGACTAGATATCAATTACAGGAAAAAATCTGTAAAAAATACAAACACATGGAGGGTAAACAATACACTACTAAATAACCAAGAGATCACTGAAGAAATCAAAGAGGAAATAAAAAAATACCTAGAAACAAATGACAATGAAAACACGACGACCCAAAACCTATGGGATGCAGCGAAAGCAGTTCTAAGAGGGAACTCTGCAGCAGTACAATCCTACCTCAAGGAACAAGAAACATCTCAAATAAACAACCTAACCTTACACCTAAAGCAATTAGAGAAAGAAGAACAAAAATACCCCAAAGTTAGCAGAAGGAAAGAAATCATAAAGATCAGATCAGAAATAAATGAAAAAGAAATGAAAGAAACGATAGCAAAGATCAATTAAACTAAAAGCTGTTTCTTTGGGGCTTCCCTGGTGGCACAGTGGTTGAGAATCTGCCTGCCAATGCAGGGGACACGGGTTCGTGCCCCGGTCTGGAAAGATCCACATGCCGTGGAGCAGCTAAGTCCATGAGCCACAACTACTGAGCCTGCGCGTCTGGAGCCTGTGCTCTGCAACGGGAGAGGCCGCGACAGTGAGAGGCCCACGCACCACGATGAAGAGTGGCCCCTGCTTGCCGCAACTGGAGAAAGCCCTCGCACAGAAACGAAGACCCAACACAGCCAAAAATAAATAAATAAATAAATAAATTTTTAAAAAACTAAAAAAGCTGATTCTTTGAGAAGATAAACAAAATCAATAAACCATTAGACAGACTCATCAAGAAAAAAAGGGAGAAGACTCAAGTCAATAGAATTAGAAATGAAAAAGGAGAAGTAACAACTGACACTGCAGAAATACAAACGATCATGAGAGATTACTACAAGCAACTATATGCCAATAAAATGGACAGCCTCAAAGAAATGGACAAATTCTTAGAAAAGTACAACCTTCCGAGACTGAACCAGGAAGAAATAGAAAATATAAACAGACCAATCACAAGCACTGAAATTGAAACTGTGATTAAAAATCTTCCAAAAAACAAAAGCCAGGAACCAGGTGGATTCACAGGCAAATTCTATCTAACATTTAGAGAAGATCTAATGCCTATCCTTCTCAAAATCTTCCAAAATATAGCAGAGGGAGGAACACTCCCAAACTCATTCTACGAGGCCACCATCACCCTGATACCAAAACCAGACAAAGATTCACAAAGAAAGAAGACTACAAACCAATATCACTGATGAACATAGATGCAAAAAATCCTCAACAAAATACTAGCAAACGGAATCCAACAGCACATTAAAAGGATCATACACCATGATCAAGTGGGGTTTATCCCAGGAATGCAAGGAATCTTCGATATACGCAAATCAAGCAATATGATACCCCATATTAACAAATTGAAGGATGAAAACCAGATGATAATCTCAACAGATGCAGAAAAAGCTTTCGACAAAATTCAACACCGATTTATGATAAAAACTCTCCAGAAAGTAAGCATAGAGGGAACTTACCTTAACATAATAGAGGCCATATATTACAAACCCACAGCCAACATCATTCTCAATGGTGAAAAGCTGAAACCATTTCCACTAAGACGAGGAACAAGACAAGGCTGCCCACTCTCACCACTATTATTCAACAGCAATCAGAGAATAAAAAGAAATAAAAGGAATCCAAATCAGAAAAGAAGACATAAAACTGTCACTGTTTGCAGATGACATGATACTACACATAGAGAATCCTAAAGATGCCACCAGAAAACTACTAGAGGTAATCAATGAATTTGGTAAAGTAGCAGGATACAAAATGAATGCACAGAAATCTCTTGCATTCCTGTACACTAATGATGAAAAATCTGAAAGAGAAATTAAGGAAACACATTTACCACTGCAACAAAAAGAATAAAGTACCTAGGAATAAACCTACCTAAGGAGACAAAAGACCTGTATGCAGAAAACTATAAGACACTGATGAAAGAAATTAAAGATGACAGAAACAGATGGAGAGATGTACCATGTTCTTGGATTGGAAGAAGCAATATTGTGAAAATGACTATACTACCCAAAGCAATCTACAGATTCAGTGCAATCCCTATCAAACCACCAATGGCATTTTTCACAGAACTAGAACAAAAACTTTCACAATTTGTATGGAAACACAAAAGGCCCCGAATAACCAAACCAATCTTGAGAAAGAAAAATAAAGCTGGAGGAATCAGGCTCCCTGACTTCAGACTATACTACAGTAATCAAGATAGTATGGTATTGGCACAAAAACAGAAATATAGATCAATGGAACAGGATAGAAAACTCAGAGATAAACGCACGCACATATGGTCACCTTATCTTTGATAAAGGAGGCAAGAATATACAATGAAGAAAAGACAGCCTCTTCAATAAGTGGTGCTGGGAAAACCGGACAGCTACATGTAAAAGAATGAAATTAGAACACTCCCTAACACCATACACAAAAATAAACTCAAAATGGATTAAAGACCTAAATGTAAGGCCAGACACTATAAAACTCTTAGAGGAAAACAGAGGCAGAACACTCTATGACATAAATCACAGCAAGATCCATTCTGACCCACCTCCTAGAGAAATGGAAATGAAAACAAAAATAAACAAATGGGACCTAATGAAACTTGAAACCTTTTGCACAGCAAAGGAAACCATAAACAAGACGAAAAGACAGCCCTCAGAATGGGTGAAAATATTTGCAAATGAAGCAACTGACAAAGGATTAAACTCCAAAATATGCAAGCAAGTCATGCAGCTCAAAAAAACAAACAGCCCAATCCAAAAATGGGCTGAAGACCTAAATAGATATTTCTCTAAAGTATATACAGATTCCCAACAAACACATGAAAGGATGCTCAACATCACTAATCATTAGAGAAATGCAAATCAAAACTGCAATGAGGTATCACCTCACACCAGTCAGAATGGCCATCATGAAAAAATCTACAAACAATAAATGCTGGAGAGGGTGTGGAGAAAAGGGAACCCTTTTGCACTATTGGTGGGAATGTAAATTGATACAGCCACTATGGAGAACAGTATGGAGGTTTGTTAAAAAACTAAAAATAGAACTACCATATGACCCAGCAATCCCACTACTGGGCATATACCCTGAGAAAACCATAATTCAAAAAGAGTCATGTACCACAATGTTCATTGCAGCTCTATTTACAATAGCCAGGACATGGAAGCAACCTAAGTGTCATCAACAGATGAATGGATAAAGAAGATGTGGCACATATATACAATGGAATATTACTCGCCATAAAAAGAAACGAAATTGAGTTATTTGTAATGAGGCGGATGGACCTAGAGACTGTCATACAGAGTGAAGTAAGTCAGAAAGAGAAAAACAAATACCGTATGCTAACACATATACATGGAATCTAAGAAAACAAAAAAACAAAGTGGTTCTGAAGAACCTAGGGGCTGGACAGGAATAAAGACGCAGACGTAGAGAATGGACTTGACATGGGGAGGCGGAAGGGAAAGCTGGGACGAAGTGAGAGAGTGACATTGACATATATACACTACCAAATGTAAAATAGATCGCTAGTGGGAAGCAGCTGCATAGCACAGGGAGATCAGCTCGGTGCTTTGTGACCACCTAGGGGGGTGGGATAGGGAGGGTGGGAGGGAGACGCGAGAGGGAGGAGATATGGGGATATATGTATACGTATAGCTGATTCACTTTGTTATACAACAGCAACTATCACAACAATGAAAAGCAATTATATTCCAATAAAGATATTGAAAAAAATTGAAAAAAAGAAGCCTACTCAACATAATCTGTTGAGAATTTGGTTTTCTTCTAAAAGCTTAAGAAAACACACAAAAAAAGAAGTTGTTTGTAGTACTGTCACCTTCTAGTACTAGCTTTCAGGCAAATAAATAGATTTCTCCTCTTCTACTATGGGTAGCGGGCCCACTCTGGGCCCAATTTACATGCATGGTTTCATAAGAAATAAAAAAGGGTTTCTTTTCAGTTGATTTATGTCAGCAGTAGAGGTGAGAGATTCCTTTGACTGTCAGGCATGCAGCAGGTCTGGTGTCAGGAGACGTTTCCTCCCTAGGCTTGTGCAAAATTATGGCTCCAGTTAAAGCCAACATTCAGCTCTGAAGTAGAAAAAGATTTGTATTCACACAAGATGCACTGCATTTGAAGAGCAAAGTCACAAGTGAAAGCAACTCTGCTGGAAGGAGATGACGCTTTCCAGTCCAGAGCAGTTGGTCCCAGGGCCCTCTGGGAAGGGGGACTTCGTGGCCTCAGTTCTACTGCCTTAACTAACATTTGCAAGCAAATTTTAATTTCTGAGAATGGAGTGAGTTCCGAACTGAAACAGAGCATGCAGCCTGGTGTGAGGGGAAGAAAAACCCAGGCAGGCCTGAGAAGGTCTTGGATCTGCGTGAAGCAGCTGAATGAGATTGGAAGAAGCCACTTCACCTGTCCTCACTTTTCTCATCTGTAAAATGAAGGACAGAGTAAATGAGGTCTAAGGTTTCTACTGGTTTTGAAACTGCTGCCCACTTTGGATCACAGGGAATGTTTGGGGGAAACATAAAACAGAAAGCTGAGCTAAAGAAGGGGCTGCATCTGGTCCAGGGTGAGGGGGTCACGGCGGGGAGCTGGATTGCACAGACATCTGTGGCTCTTGCCTGTTTGGTGTCCACTGGCCTCTTTTCCTTTTGAGGGCCATTCCCTCCCTTCTCTTGGTCTAGATGGATCTAGGGAGGCTGACTTCAGCAGCTCTGTTTCTGTCCCCAGCACCGTGGTCAAGGCCTGGCCGACATTACCCCATTCTGGGACTTCTGTTAGAACTTTGGGGAAAGACGGCTTGTTTTCTCTGCTGAACTGTGCAAGCATAAAGCTCAGGCTCCTGCTAAGGGTCACTGCAGAGCAAAGCCCAACTGGAGGAAAAGGCTAACTCAGAGGAAGGCAGAGGTAACGCATGCACACTACTATATGTAAAATAGATAACTAGTAAGGACCTACGGTATAGCACAGGGAACTCTACTCGCTACTCTGTAATGGCCTATGTGGCAAAAGAATCTAAAAAAGAGTGGATATATGTATAACTGATTCACTTTGCTGTACACCTGAAACTAATACAACATTGTAAATCAACTATACCCCGATAGAAATTAAAAAAAAAAAAAAAGATGTAGGGGCGCAGTGGTGAGAGAGACAGAAACTGACGAGATGACTGGGGCACTCGGAGCCTGCCGTCCCCGGAGCTGCGACAACCTCTGGTCTCTTGAGTCACGTAAGCCATGACTTTCTTTCCCTTTTGCGCTTTGGCCAGTTTGCGTGGAGCCGCACAAAGCCCACGCGGAAGGCCGACCCACCTCGGTGTTGTTTCCGTACCACCACACGTAAGTGAGCGTGCCCACTTGGCTGGGCCACAACACAGCAGTCGCGTTGACCTCTTTGTTCTTCGTGGTGACGAAGGGAAGAGACAGGTGTACATGCTCCAGGGGACCTGAGGCACAAGAGGAGAGAGGAGGCATGGAGAGGGAAGAGTTCTCTCTGCTTCACCTGCCTTCCCTGATCTGAAAAGAATACACATTCCTGCTGGAAGCCTCCCAACCATCAGTCGGGTTCCCTGAAGGAAAAGTGCTCGGGTGCTGCCCCTACTCTGGGGAAAAGGATATATTGTGAACAGTGTGTCTCAACATTTTCCATTTACCGATCTTTCTTCTAGGCCTAAAACCTGAGTTATTTATGTGTAAAAGTTTAAAAACTTACAAGCAATTGAAGAAGTCCTTAAAGGAACAGGCATAATATGAGATTTCACAGGGAGATGCAAAGTGTTTCCAAGAAGTTATGTTCTTGGTGGTAAATCAGGATTGTGAAAACCTCCAAGAATCCATGTGGGATGGGGGTTAGGGGTTGGTGGTGGTTCTTATACAAATCCCCAGACCATTCTACATGTAATTATTCTTTATTCTTTACTGGATTTTAAATGTGTGTGTGAGTGTATGTAAATGTGCATGTTTGTATGTAACTGTGAGGGTGTGTTTGTGTAAGTGTGTGTAAAGCCACCCGGTTAGATAAGCGTGGTGTTCAGTTGAGCTTGTCCAGGACAAAGGCAGGCATGCGGGGGCAGAGAGAGCTCTGTGGTCCTCAGGTTCTCAGGATGCGCTCAGCTGAAAAACAGGATGATTCTACCTATGGAGGCCCATTAGACCAGAAACCTTCATCAGATGTACAAACCCACAAAGATATAAATATCCTCTCCCTAGAGACCTATCCTATGACCCCTGACCTTCTCTTTGAGTTACTTTTACCAGACAAAATGCATTTTCTTTTGAGGTGAACATGACAAAAATCCATCATCCCCATCTTTATCCCATGACGTGAAGGATGTGGTACCTCAGGCCTTTGCACCTGGTTTAATTACTTCCTCCTCTTCTGCTTGACCATTTAATGTGTCTCCTAGGGTATTGTCTTTAGCCTTTCTCTCCCTCCATCTACTCTTCTGCTGAGTAATACCATGCACACCCTGACCTTAAACTGTGAACTATATGCTTAGGGCTCCAAAACCACCTTCTTGACTCCAGACTCAATTAGCAGCCAAAGCTTCCCTAGAAATCCACTGTTTTCCCCCAATCTGTATTCTCCAATCTTGATGAATGACCAATGTTTATCCAGGGGAAAAACCCAGCAGCAGACAGTCAAACCCAATTCCTTATTTCTTTGCCATCCATATCCATTGAGGACACCATTGATTTGGTTTCATAAATTCTCTCTCAGGTAGAGCTCTTCTCACCCTGCCCTGGTTCATACACTCAACACCTGTCTCACGTGGACTGGTACAAACTCTCCTACAGGTTTTCCACCCTCTAACCTTTCCCCACTCTAATCCGTCCTCCTGCTCTATGCGTTCAACGCCTGCCTCCCTCCACAATACATAAGTTGGACAAAGTGCCAGGTGGCCCCATCACTTAGAATAAAATATACGCTCCAGGGCGAGGGCAGAGCAAGAACAAAGACCCTGAGGAGGAGGTGGGTCTCCATGTTTAAAGAACAGCAAGAAATAGAGAAATAAATGGAGAAAAAGAGTGGAAGCAGATGCGATCTCAGGGGTATTCAGGACATAGAGCATGGTGGCCTTGTTGGCCCTGAAATATGTATATGTGTGTTTGCATAAGTTCATTCTATATAATGTGTATATATATATATATTATATAATATATACATTCATACAATGTATAGCAATGACTATGTACCTTCTCACCCTTCAAATTGTTGTGAGAGTGATTTTTCTAGAAGGCCATGCTACTCACTTGATCAAGATGAAAATTCCCATTACCTAATTATAATAATAATGAGAGCTAACATGCACAGATCTAAAATTTGTGATACAGAGAACACAGGCTGCAAACTTTTGGAGGGTGAGAGTCCTTCATATTTATCTTTATGTGTAAGGAAGTGCACAGTTCTTGAGACGTAGCAGGTACTGGAACATTGGCTGTGTAAGTGAACAGAAACATATACTTTCCTATTTCTGCTTTTGTCCATGTTTTTCTTTCTTTATAGATTAGAGGCTTGGTGACCAGCAAACAGAGTAGAACTGATTTTCTGGTTTATAAGCCATATGATAAGAAGTAGTTGATCATAAGTCAGAACGGTTCAATGAGATAATAAAAGGGCATCGTTTACGGACCAATGACCGTGTGCCACATAATCTGTGAATGACCTCTTATTCTCATTTAATCTTCACAACAACCTTATGAAATTGGCACTACTGGTGGCTCCATGCAGAGATGAACAGAGGAAGGTGACCTTCCTCATTTCCAGGGTGTGAACCAAAGCAGTTCAAGTTCAGAGCCTGGGCCAGCTGACAAATGCTCGAGAAGACCCATGTTAACAAAATAGCTATTAAGAGTCACTACTTCTTGATGACTTAGACATGTTGCAGGCGTTGGGCAATGCTCGTTACACAGGCTCTTGTTTACTGCATGGCTCTTGCCATCCCCCCCATCACATGATGTGCTCCAGCAGGTGCCCTGTCCCACCCGAGGACTTTGCTTACACACCTTTCTTATGGCACCTGTCATCTCCAAATCTCAGTTCCAGGCCCCCCTCCTCTGTGACACTCCTCCTGACTCCCCAATTAGAGTTACATGGATCAGCTAGGATGCAAGAACTAGATAAGCTCTGGGAGACATGCCAGTTCCATCCTAAAAGGGTTCATCTTGGTCTCTCACATATGAGCATCCAACAATTTTTCTTTTGAAGTCCAAAGGTCAAGGGATGAGGCCTGTGTGTCCTGTTAATGACAAAAGTTGAGTCTTGTTCCTGAAGTATGGCCACTCCTTCACTCAGTAGTTTTTGAGTGCTATTACGTGTTGGGCATGATTCTCAGTGCTGGGACACCTGGCCCTTGGTGGAGCTTATGTATCATTAAGCGAGGCAGTGCCTGCAAGGAGCGGGGGTGGGTGAGAGCGTGCTATTTTTGATAGGGTGGTCAAGCAAAGTCTCTTGGAAGCAAGGACATTTGAGCAGCGACCTGAATAACGTGCAGAAGTGCACCGTGTATCTACTGGGGAAGCTCCAGGGTGAGTGTGGGGCAAAGACCTTGAGGAGGAGGTGCCTTGTCGGGTGCCAGGATGGCAGGGAATAGCAGCAGGAAAGAGATGGAGGGAAGGAGCCGAAGCCAATGAGATCTAACAGGTATTCAGGACACTCAGCAGATCAATCACTTCAGGCCCTGAAGAATGTCCGTGTGTGTTTATATAAGTTCCTTCTTGCATGTATATACATCATCCATTCATACAAGTGTGTGGAATTTCACTTTCAGATTGCCAAGTCCTCTTGGGCTCATTTACTTTTTATGTGTTCAATATACCTGGTTCCCGTTGCGCCAAAGCCTATCTTTCAAGCCTTGCTTTTCTGCACAGAGGGTGTGATCTGCCCTAACAGAGCATTCGAAGTGAAACTCCAGCCCCTGGAGGCCCCTAGCTGGCTGGCCGCACTCAGCTGAGAGTGGAACAAGCTGGCAGGTACTGCTTCTTCGGACAGGTGCCTTTAATGCACAAAACGGACAGCAGGTGGCGCCGCACTACTCTTTATGAATCTTCATAACGTGGCTGAGAGAAGGGGAGAAATTACTTGTGTGAATTGTTCCCTTTCTCTTGCTTGGTCTTCCTGTGCTGCAGGGAACAAGTGCTGTTTGTGTGACTGAACACTGTGTGTGTATCTGTGTGTGTCTGTGTGTCTGTGTGTGTCTGTGTGTGTCTATGTGTGTGCTTATCACTGACCTGCCTCTGGCATTTGTTCTGAAGACCTCCTCTGACCATCTAATTAAGTATTGTGCATGTATCATATTGCTGTTTGTCTGAAAGGTTAAAAAAAATCTACCAGAAGAAATAAAAGAAATTCAAAGTGTGAAGATGAGATCCTACAACAGAGTCCCTCAAACTTCAGTGGGCATGAGAATCACACTCATCTGTTCAAGGCAGATTATGATGTCACACTGCCAGAAATTCTAATTCAATAGGTCTGGAAAGGGGCCCAGGACACTATATTTTTACCATGTAATTCTGGGGCAGGTGGCTCATTAACCACATTTTACAAAACCCAGGTCTGACATTCACTGGCCAATATAATCATCGTGTGAATAGTTACAAAGCTACACAGGTTTTCAAGACACTGATCACTTTACCCTAAGATGGGGACAGAAAGACATCTGCAAAGGGCTCCTATGTAACGGGGTAGTTGAGAAGAGAGGTTCGGGAAGTATCGGAAAATCCACCTCATCTTTTTTATCACCTCCTATTCTGCAAGTCTGCACAATCTTCAGTGATTTTTTTTTTTTTTCCCTGCAAGACTGGCTGAGATAGGGCAGATTTCTGAGCAGAAATCTGCACGTCCTTTAAATTCTCTGCTCCATCCAGTTGAAGGCAACCCTGGCTGCACCCCGTGTCTAATTAGTTTGCAAACTAGCAGAGCACAGTGAATACATTCCTCAAGGAATTCTCAACTGTCAGGCTACAACAGATGACTCAGCTGCCCCGAGAGAGCCGCTGCATCCTGGGAACATTACAGCAGGAACACCATCTCCATTTGCTTCTGATGACCTTTGCAAACCAGTATTTAAGAACTTCTGATTTAGAATCAAAGCACCTTTTTGAACTGGAAAGTGGAGAAAGTATGTGTTCGAGACAGGCCATGGGGTTTTCTGGAAGAGCCCTGGGTAGGGGGAGGGGGGTTGGATGAGAGGGGCAGAGGGCAGGCTTTGGTAAGCTGAGCTGAGCTGCTGCTCAGAGCCCACTAAATACAAACGCACAGGCTGCATCGTGATGATGGAAAATCAAGCTTGGCCGGTTGACAGGGCACAGTATGAGTTGCTTGATAGAACCTTTGAGAAACAAGACATGCATTCCTCACATGATGGAGGAGAAAAACTAGTTTCAGAAAAATGCAGTAACTCAGCTAGGAGTTCAGGCCAGCATCTGGACCTAACAACTCCCAACTCAGTCCAGTGCTCGTTTCTGTTTTTCCTACAAAGCCATATATCCCTTCAATATCCTGCCACCATGGCACTAAAAATTGCCATGTTACTCTCCGTATTTGAGAGCAGGGGGAATGTAAGTCAATTATGAGTTTACCGTGACTTCCTCTTAGTGTAAAATAGTGTCAAATCATAGTACTTCTCTAATCCCTGCTTTTCCCATATGAAAGGAAGGCCAAATGTTGCCCATCATGGTAGAGGTGTGAGAATAAGCAAAGAAGTTCATATGCACAGTAAAGCACGACGGGCCCTTCAGGAGAGATGCCCTAGCAAACATGTCAGAACCTGCTGGCACTGCTCATGCCAAGGCCTTTATATGTATGTGAATTAATGAAAACTTTAAAAATAATCCTGCTTTCATAGAGTTCGTACAAAAAGCTAATTCTTGTCCCCAAGACCAGGCTTAGAAAGGGGTCCCATGATATGAGGCCTGCTTATCCAACCGCTGCTTAACCCAAGATGAGTCTGACAAAATTAAAATCAGAACACAAAACTTTCCATTACAAATCACCTGCTACTGAGGTTAAGGTCAAATCACTTAAGCCGTTCAATCAGGCTAATGAGATGAAAAAAATTGCAAGTGTACAAAGCAGCTCATTTCTTTCAGAAGTCATGGCTTCAGCAACCCTTAATCTGAAGCAGAGGCAAACTCTGTGCTGTTTTCCTTCCCAGGATTCAGTAAGCCCACGAGAGAACCAGGATAGGCAAGTTTCCCTCATGGGATATGATTATATGTAAGGTAAGGAAGAGTCCACAGGGCAACCAGGATGGGGAGCTATGGATGACACTATGGGAAACCCTGAGAGATTGAAACGAAAAGCTGCTGCTGAATTTTCAATCAGTACTGACACATGCTTAGAGTCCAGGGATGTTTAATACATATGAGTTATGGAATATAATAACTGTAATTCTTCAGGAGAGTAGATCCTTAACAAAAATCCGCGTTATAGAATAAGTTGTGCAGAATGATAAGCTGCCAGGTAGGCAGCCATTCTCAGCAAATGTACTGCCATTTGTGTTCCCATTTATTTTTGTTACTAATAACCAAGGTTTGTGATGTAGTTTTTAAATATTTTAGGATTAGTCTTAGGATATTATCACTTTTGTCCTTATAGATACTGATATATAGGGAGGGATTATCTTTTAGTAAGAGGCAACTCCGGGAAGTCTATCTAGGACAGCTGAAAAGAGGCAGTCAGCCGGAAGAGAGCCTGGGAAATGCGTCTGGAACCTATGTAGTTGTACAGCCAGTACACTGCCTCTAACGTAAATGTTCACATGCCTTTGGGATGATGTGCAAAGATGTGGAGGCGAATAAGGGCTGATGGAGACCTGGATCCTCTAACCCCCAAGCCAGCACAGGCACTGATCATAACCTAGTGACCAAGCGCTGGGATTCTGGAGGCAGGGAGACCTGAGTCTGAAGCCTAACTCTGCCAGACAGTAGGTCTGCAACTTCAAGTGGGTGATTTAAGCTTTCTGAACCTCACTGTTCTTTGTAAGGTAGTGTTTCTAATAGTGCCTACTTCATAGGGTTGTTTTGAAAAGGAAGATCATATACATAAAGAACATGTTTAGCACAAAACCTGGCACACAGTAAGAGCTTAACAAACATTAGCTGAAAAGGGGGATGTGGAGTTGGCATAGTGGGACTCTTGCAGAACTCTGTTTAAACTCAAAGAAGGATAGGTGTGTTTCTTTGAAGCACTTGGGTCCTGAGTGTACAGGAGATAAGGATCAAGAATGACTGACAGGGCAGGAAACCTCAGGAAGGAACAATCTCTTGGGGACCCCTAAATAGTCTTATCCACCCACTGGATCACAGCAGCTTAACAAAAGAGATTCTACTTGGTACTTTCTGTGCTCAGTTTGGTTCAATGCACAAAGGTTAGGTGAGAGGCATGGAATACTGCCCAGCCTTAATATTCCTGGCCTAGAACTTGGAATCTGAACGTGACCGTTCATATAAAGGGGCTCACTTTCATTTAAAAATAAGCCATTTATCCAGCAATCTAAACAAGTCCTATGCCTGTCTGGGGACACCCATACACCAAGCATAAGAGGCATTCATGGCAAACATTTTTACCAAACACAGCTTAGGAGAGATCATTGTCTCATTAGGACACCTTTGAACTCCTCAATGGGGGAAAAGCTTTAATACTTTTTGAAACTATTTCTAAATGTAGCTTCCTTAACATTGTTTACCCTCTTTCCCTCTATGCCACCTTCTAGGACCAAATCATCACAGATCAAAGTCCAGGAAACATACTCTTTTTTAAAAAAAGGAACAAAAGTCTAAAAGAATTATTAATAATGAGATATAACATGGGAAGAGAAAAAAAAACAGATGGGGAGAAACTCCATTACTTGTGCTAATGGGGATTGTTCTCAAACATTTCTGACCAAAAAAAAAAAAAAAAAACCCCAAACTGCCCCCCTCCCCCACCAACAAATTCATATTCAATCAACCAGCCCAGCAAGCTGGTCAGGCCCAGCACAGACACAGGTATCGTCTCTCAGCAGCATTTGGAAGAGGCAGAGTCAGTGCAAGAGAACAATCTGAAGCAAACCAGAGTCCAGATCACTCAAAACTAAACCCTGGTTTCTTCTTGCTTTCTCCCCACTTGGTTCTCTCACTCTCCTTTCCCCTCCTGCTAAAAGGTAACTAGTGAGCTTCTTCTAGATAAGGAATTTTGGATTATATCTTTAAAAGGACACAATATCTAAAATATGTCATAAACCAACAACAGTAATAACATACAAGTTACATGTAAGTACAGGACGGCGCTGTCAGACCCCAGACTGTTGTCCACCTGCACGGTCACTCGGAAAATGCCCACATTGTGATAGACGTGTTTGATCCCATCTTCCATGGAGCTGAGGTTGACATAAGACACTGCGATGCCATCCCCGAAGTCCACTTGGATGAATGTCCTCTGGACGTCACCCTGAAAGACAACATCAGAGGAAGGGGAGTCGGCGGTGCTTGCCTGCTGCTTCTCCAGGGGTTGGGGCTTGCCTGAGCCCCGGGCTCAAAAGGCAGCCCTGGTTCCCTCCTATAGCTGGGAGCACCTGTCTGTGTGACAGGATCCCTGTGACATCCCTTGGCAGACAGGAGTTTACTAAGATGGATGCTCTCCAAATCTGAAGGGCACCAACTCCCAAAAGTTTCAAGATTTGGAAAATTAAGTGTTTGATTATCAGCTCCAATTTGATATTCAGTTTCTCTGAAGGCTTTGTTTACAGCCTGATCATCCACATGAATAAAAGATTTACATACACAGTTTAAAAAATTCAGCCGCCCTGACATAGTCAAGGACCACTTCCCATGTGTTCTGGACCCCCAAATCCCCTTCTTTATTTCTGGTTCCCTATCTGTGTTGGAGGAAGGACAGAAGACACCTTGCCTTACACATGATATGACACTGGACTCAGCCCTATTATTGTTTAAGATAATGATGGTTATTTTGTTTACATTTCAGCATTTTGTACTGTCAAAATGATCTCATTTTATTCTTCACAGAATCTCAGTCTAGAGAAAAGTGGGCAATGTTTGTGCATTTTACAGATGAGGAAGCTGCAGTGAGGAAAGTTTTAACCATTTGCTCAGAGTTATCACAGCTAGTTAGCAGCAGTCTTGGGATTTGAACCCATCGCTCTGGACTTGGGTTTCGTTCATTATAGGTGGGTAAGCTCCTCCCAGCTCTAATCCTGTTGTCCCATTAACCAGCTGGATGACTTCATGCAAGTCATTCAGTATCCTTTGGTCTCAGTTACCTAATCTGTGAAATGGGCATATTAATATCTTACCATCTTAACTCAAAGGTTGTTATAGAAGACATGTGAGTAATCAGTAATCTGTAAAATTCGATACCAAAATGAACGACTGTAAAAACAATGCAGCTGTAAAAGACTTGCTATATCCCTTTTAAAGCTTGACTGGAATCATATGATTCTAAATTTCCCACTAGTAGGCAGGAGAAGACAAAGTCTGCTTTATAAAATCCCAAACCTGTGAAAAAAAAAAAATAGCCTGTGGAATTAGTTGAGATTCTTAAGGAATAAAGTTTCTTAGAAAAACTGACAAAACCCAGCATCCCTCACAGACAGCCCATCGTTTAACAAGTTTTTTTGCTTGTTTTGTTAGCTTTTCCCATTTTGGGGGTGGGGAATAAAACAAAAAACCTTTGAAATAGAAATGTATTTTCAATTAAGTAAGCTTCATATGGTATCATATTTTTTGAAAAGGGCAAGTTTAAAATGCTGACATTTAAAAGATTAATTCATAGGGAAAGGAAAAGCAATTCAAATCCTATGAATCTATGTGACCTACTCTTCTGATCTGTGCCCAGCCAAGCATTGTGTGAGGGGGTACACGGCAGCTAACCCTCAGTAAGGACTTGGGCAAAAATTCTCCCCTAGGGTGGGAAAAAGAAACTCCATTCAAAATTATGAAACAAATATCCACAAGCCCAGACATTGTGCAATTACTTGAATTCCCTTTACTAATAAATATAAATGTCAGCCATTCTTGCTGACTTGTCCTTCATTTGGACAACCAAATTGGACTGATCAATTTCTCATTCTGTTTTTGGTCAGTTTCCTCCCATGTTTTCTGTATTTTCCACAGAGTTGCTGCCGGCCAATCCTGGGTTTGGGCATGGAGGAAGAACCCACCTTAAAATCTACTCACGTTATTTGGGGCAAGTGTCTCAGGGAAATACCAGGCGTAGCTAGGCTTAACCAGGTTATCTACGGAATGAAACAAGCAACATAGTTTCTGAGAGAGAAAGAGGTTGAGAGACAGACAGAGAGGGAAAGAGAGGTGTAGGGTTCTTTGTGGAGACAGAGTGGACATCAGGGAGGGTCACCATTTGCAAGAAGAAAGAAGGGAGATTCGCCTCTCAGCTGATTCTACTTCGGCCTCCACGGAGAGAGAGCAGCTACCCCCGTGACTGGGGAAAGTACAGCTTTGGCTGCCACTGCTTGAGTCTACCTTGCCTTGCTCTTTCTGTCTGGTATTCACCACTCTCCTTGTGTGGCCCTGGACTTAGACCTCTTGTCAGTTACTTAAAACTCCTCCCAAGTTCTGTCTGGATGTCCACTGTCTGTTGGCCTGATAGCATTCCTAATTCTCCACGGTGGACAATGTGCTCTGTGTACATCACAGTTGAAAGGAGGGAGCCTCACGGCATTTGGACTAGTGCATCGGTAGGGCTGCCAATAGAGTGGAGGAGCCAGGCTTTTAGAATATTAGGTCAGGTACAGGGATGGAGATATAGATATACAGATATATGTATATTAGGTTTACCACACATCTGAGAGCCCCAGTGGGTAAAGACATGGAATCCCCCAATCAAATGTGAGATCCCCAAGGCCTCCTGATGTGGGCGCAGGCCTCTGGGCTTGATGTTCTGCACACGGAGAAGAGAGCATCCAGGGGTCAAGTCTGACAGCTGAAGGCGGCAGATGCACCCCTGCTTGTTGTAGCTTTGCCCACTCCAGTGGAACACACTGGATCTCGTGCCTTTGCCGTCAGGGGCTCTCAGGTGCTTGGAAAACCTAACACAGTTGTAGCTGCATCACTTTGGGGCTCAGCTATCATCAACCTCTGACTTCCTTGGGCTGCAATTACCATCTCAGGCAGGGATACCAACTCCTTTTAGAGAATAAGAAACAGGACAAAGGGAAGAATTCCTAAGTCCTAGGTCACCATTTGATTAGGTATGCCTGCCCTGCTTTAATGGGGTCATTCTTTCTTTCTTCTGGTCATTCATTAATTCGACCAATGACAGATATTTATTAGGTGTCTATCTTGTGTCAGGTACTAAATGGAGAAAACGCTGTTAAGTAAATTATAACCAATCAAACAAAACAGATGTAGTCTGGGCTTTCTTGAGCAAAAAAACTACTGGTGAGACAGATGGACTTTAATAATCACAAAAATAAATAAAAAGCTATTCTAGGGGATGATGTCAGAGGTCCATGGCATTGTAAGCTTGTACAGCAGGGAGAAGTACAGAGCTGAAAATCTAACCTGATTGAGAACTTCAAGAAAGGCTTCAAGGGGCTTCCCTGGTGGCGCAGTGGTTAAGAATCCGCCTGCCAATGCAGGGGACACGGACGGGTTCAAGCCCTAGTCCGGGAAGATCCCACATGCGACGGAGCAACTAAGACCGTGCGCCACAACTGCTGTGGCCGTGAGCCACAACTACTGAGCCGGTGCACCTAGAGACCATGCTCCGCAACAAGAGAAGCCACTGCAGTGAGAAGCCCGTGCACTGCAACGAAGAGTAGCTCACCGCAACTAGAGAAAGCCTGCACGCAGCAACGAAGACCCAACGCAGCCAAAAATAAATAAATAAAATAAATTAAAAAAAAAAAAAGAAAGAAAGGCTTCAGGAAGAAGTGATATCTGAGCTGAGAAGGCCTGAAGGAAAGAAATTAACCAAAGGACATGAGCGAGAGAGATGGAGGTGAGGAGTTCAGGCAATGGGCACAACGGGAACCAGGTGTGCAAGGGCCCTGTGGCAGAAGGGGGTGACACAGTTAAAGGAAGCTAACGATACAGGCACAGTAGGAACATGTGAAATTAGACTGGAGGGGAGACGATGACATTTTAGGACTTGGCGGCCAAGTTTCTGACTTCGATCTTTCTCCTAAGAGCGATGGGAAGACATCAGTGTTTGAAGCAGGGGTGCAGGGGAAGATGGCATGATAATATTTTTAATTCAAAAAGATCACTCTGGCTACAATATGAAGGATGCACTGGAAGGAGGCCCAAGTATTCTGGGAAGCCAATTAGGCGATAGTTCAGGGTAGATGATAGGTAGATTGATATATGAGTTGCAACAGGAAATTACATTCACCTTCCTGCTAAATTGATTCCCATAGTTTATTGGTTTTGAAATCAATGAATCTCAGCCTTTGATATCAAAATCTCTTATAGAAATTAAAAGAAAAAAAAAGCTGATGTTGGGCTTCCCTGGTGGCGCAGTGGTTGAGAATCTGCCTGCCAATGCAGGGGACACGGGTTCGAGCCCTGGTCTGGGAAGATCCCACATGCCGCGGAGCGGCTGGGCCCGTGAGCCACAACTACTGAGCCTGCGCGTCTAGAGCCTGTGCTCCGCAACAAGAGAGGCCGCGATAGTGAAAGGCCCGCGCACCGCGATGAAGAGTGGCCCCCACTTGTCACAACTGGAGAAAGCCCTCGCACAGAAACGAAGACCCAACACAGCCATAAATAAATAAATAAATAAATATTTTTTTTTAAAAAAGCTGATGTCCAGTTACCATCCAAGACCCACCTCCTGGTTCGGGACCTCTGGGAAGGATGCTCGGTCCTGCTGCGGCCTGGAAAAGGTCCACAGCTGATGCTGGGCTGCACCAAAGGTTGAGGCCCACTGGTTCAGACTGTTGAACGTTAGGTTTTCTTGTGACCGAATTCATCTAAAGATGAATACAGTACAACACAAGCTGATGCCATTCCTATTCCACCTTGGCACAATGGTGAAAGTTTTCCCAGGATGTTTTAGGATTCTAAGTGCTAAGGATGCATTCATAGAGCCAGGAATGGAAGAACTAAACTCACTGCTAGTGACTGGTGCATAATCACAAAAGTTCCACGACACGCTCGGTCAAGGTCAGTTCTCTAGGAAAACGAGTTGCTGGATAATATGAAGGTAGTTTGTATACAGGGCTGAGATGTACCCTTAAGGCCTGCATCTTCAGTACCTAACACAGTGCTTGCAGATGATTCTTTTCTGTTCAATATATTTTGAAATTTTTAAAAAGAAAAAATAAATTTTGAATATTGTGCATTTCTACCATGCTTGTTCATTAAAGTGCTTTCTTATATATTATCTCATTTGGCTGTTAGGACCTTTGGGAGACACCAAGGGAAGATGTTATTTCTATTTGCTATACCAGGAGAACTGGGGCACAAACAGGTTAAACAAGATGCCAGAAGTCTCATAGCTAGTAAGAGGCTTAAAAACAGGTCTAAGATGATTTGTGGTTTAAGCTTTATACTTGCAGCTCAGTCCTTGTTGAGTTCCTTTCATTGGAATTTACTTGCAATGCCTTTTAGAGTGAGAGAAAGGTGATAACAAAGGCAAGCCTCACTTTCTTTTCTTGTTTAGACTCTATTCCTGGCTTTGACCGTTTCCCCCTCCGACAATATTTTTGCTTATAAGTGGAAAGACGGGTTGTTGTAAACTCCATACACTACCCTTATGTCTTCCCTCTGGTGAGGCAGTGTCATGTTCAAGCCATAAAGAAGTTAGAGAATATGGGAAATGATAGGCATTCATAACCAGTAATCAGGAAAATCTTGTGTATCAAGAGGTACTTCAATCTAATGACAAGTCATTCCCGAAACACAACCTAGGCTGGGAAATATCTAGACTGTCACATAAAATTCTTTAGACCTAATGCCATTTCGTCACATGCCCTAATATAGACACAGAACTGAGAGCACTAGCTCAAAAGAAGAGCCCAAGAAAGGCACAAAAGCCACGTGAAATCCACACAGGGATTCTCCAAGGGCAGCGCTGGCTTCTGTAATAGAAAAACAAATATATCAAATGGCCACAATGAAGCCAAGATTAACCTGAGAAATGAAAGGTGTGTGAACCTATCAGGTCCTGTAACAGGGTTTCAGAGAAAAATGGGAAAACAAATGCTACAGTAACTTAACACTGACAGCCTCAGTCCAGAAATGAGACTCCAAGACCCACCTGAAGGCATTAGGGACCCACTGCAGATAGAAACTGGGCTCGTTTGTCAGAGGCTGGTCCTTGCAAAGTTCGAGGGTGGGCCTGACTCAGGTTTTACTGAAATTCAGTCCTAGAAGGTGCCTTACAGTTTATGCAGCAAAAACTACATTGAAGTGAAACACCTATAGTATAACCTATTTTAAAATGCATAAAATAACACAGTATATGTACTGTAAGTCTGTATGTGTTTGCATGAGCATAAATGTGCTGGTTAAAACAACCCAGCCTGTTAACACTGATTACCCCAGGGGTGAAGTGAAGTGAGGGGCAGAGGAAGATCAGCAGGGTTAAAAGAGAGGAGTAAAGGAGGGGCAATAAAGATTTCACCAAATTGAAAAGAAGCGGTGGAGTAGGGGATAACATAAGAAACATCACAAAACACAATACTTTATCCTTACTGTTACTACAAACATTTAAATATTAAGTATATAGGAAATAACCAGGAGGTAACACAGACATTGGTTAGATTGATCATGAGATACAGCCGACTTTGGTCTTGGATTTCTATGGTTATTTTAATGTTTTTTGACCACAGTATTTAAACAAAGATATCACTAGGGGCATTAAATGCCAGAAACAAAAATCAGACATTTCAGTCTTTCTTCTTATGGCTAAAGGTATTTGGGCAGGATGGGGAGTGTGAAATAAAAATAATCCACATTTTGGGAAGGTAAATTGGTGCAGCCACTATGGAAAACAGTATAGAGGTTCCTCAACAAACTAAAAATAGAGCTGCCATATGATCCAGCAATCCTACTCCTAGGCATATATCTGGACAAAGCCATAATTCAAAAAGATACATGCACCCCTATGCTCAGAGCAGCACTACTCACAATAGCCAAGACATGGAAACAACTTAAAAGTCCATCGACAGAGGAATGGGTACAGGAGATGTGGTACATATATACAATGGAATACTACTCAGCCATAAAAAAGAATGAAATAATACCATTTGCAGTCACATGGATGGACCTAGAGATTATCATACTAAGTGAACTAAGTCAGAAAGAGGAAGACAAATACCGTATATCAGTTATATGTAGAATCTAAAATATGACACAGACGAACTTATCTATGAAACAGAAACAGACTCACAGACATAGAGAACAGACTTGTGGTTGCCAAGGGGGTGGGGGCTGGGGGAATTTGGGAATAGCAGATGCAAGCTATTATATTGAATGGATAAACAATAAGGTCCTACTGTATAGTACAGGGAACTATATTTAACATCCTGTGATAAACCATAATGGAAAAGAATATGAAAAAGAATGTATATACATGTATAACAATCATTTTGCTGTACATCAGAAATTAACATAACAGTGTAAAGCAACTATACTTCAATAAAATAAATTAGAAAAACAAAAAATAATCCACCTTTGCCTTGCATGTCCTACTCCAGGGTATGCAACTCAGGTTAGCAACTTTAGACTCAGACTGGCAAGGCTTTCTATGGCTGAGTCTCAAGAAGAAACTGAAAAGGAGATAACTATGGCATAATGTTGCTCTGGCCTCCAAAGAAGAGATTTTGTCAGCCAGTGGAAAGGAGTTCATGGAGAGAAGTGCTATCCCCCTTGTGCCTATTCAATAAGACCGACCTCTGGCATGTGACTTATTACGTGAATTATGCTAAGATTGTTCTAGAACATCCCCCGATGGTCACTAAGGGAAAAGAGAGAGAACATTTCTCAAAAGTTTTCTGTCCCAGAAATAATAACAGCATTTTGCTCTATAGTTTCTCATTGAATCTTTTTTCAAAAATTTTTAAATATTTTTGTTATATATAGCTTATTTTTATTTTTTTAACATCTTTATTGGAGTATAATTGCTTTACAATGGTGTGTTAGTTTCTGCTTTATAACAAAGTGAATTAGCTATACATATACATATATCCCCATATATCCTCCCTATCCTACCCCTCTAGGTGGTCACAAAGCACCAGTCTGATCTCCCTGTGCTATGTGGCTGCTTCGGACTAGATATTTTACATCAGGTAGTGTGTATCTGTCCATGCCACTCTCTCACTTTGTCCCAGCTTACCCTTCCCCCTCCCCGTGTCCTCAAGTCCATTCTCTACATCTGTGTCTTTACTCCTGTCCTGCCCCTAGGTTCTTCAGAACCGTTTTTTCTTTTTTGATTCCATATATCTGTGTTAGCATATAGTATTTGTTTTCCTCTTTCTGACTTACTTCACTCTGTATGACAGTCTCTAGGTCCATCCACCTCACTACAAATAACTCAATTTCATTTCTTTTTATGGCTGAGTAATACTCTATTGTATATATGTGCCACATCTTCTTTATCCATGCATCTGTCGATGGACACTTAGGTTGCTTCCGTGTCCTGGCTATTGTAAATAGAGCTGCATTCCTGAGATCAACCCCACTTGATCATGGTGTATGATCCTTTTAATGTGCTGTTGGATTCTGTTTGCTAGTATTTTGTTGAGGATTTTTACATCTATGTTCATCAGTGATATTGGCCTGTAGTTTTCTTTTTTTGTAACATCTTTGGTTTTGGTATCAGGGTGATGGTGGCCTCGTAGAATGAGTTTGGGAGTGTTCCTCCCTCTGCTATATTTTGGAAGAGTTTGAGAAGGACAGGTGTTAGCTCTTCTCTAAATGTTAGATAGAATTTGCCTGTGAATCCACCTGGTTCCTGGCTTTTGTTTTTTGGAAGATTTTTAATCACACTTTCAATTTCAGTGCTTGTGATTGGTCTGTTTATATTTTCCATTTCTTCCTGGTTCAGTCTCGGAAGGTTGTACTTTTCTAAGAATTTGTCCATTTCTTCCAGGTTGTCCATTTTATTGGCATATAGTTGCTTGTAGTAATCTCTCATGATCCTTTGTATTTCTGCAGTGTCAGTTGTTACTTCTCCTTTTTCATTTCTAATTCTATTGATGTGAGTCTTCTCCCTTTTTTTCTTGATGAGTCTGGCTAATGGTTTATCTATCTTGTTTATCTTCTCAAAGAACCAGCTTTTAGTTTTATTGATCTTTGCTACTGTTTCCTTCATTTCTTTTTCATTTATTTCTGATCTGATCTTTATGATTTCTTTCCTTATGCTAACTTTGGGGTTTTTTTGTTCTTCTTTCTCTAATTGCTTTAGGTGTAAGGTTAGGTTGTTTATTTGAGATGTTTCTTGTTTCTTGAGGTAGGATTGTACTGCTACAAAGTTCCCTCTTAGAACTGCTTTTGCTGCATCCCATAGGTTTTGGGTCGTCGTGTTTTCACTGTCATTTGTTTCTAGGTATTTTTGATTTCCTCTTTGATTTCTTCAGTGATCTCTTGGTTATTTAGTAGTGTATTGTTTACCCTCCATGTGTTTGTATTTTTTATAGATTTTTTCCTGCAATTGATATCTAGTCTCACAGCGTTGTGGTCGGAAAAGATACTTGATGCAATTTCAATTTTCTTAACTTTACCAAGGCTTGAGTTGTGACCTGAGATATGATCTATCCTGGAGAATGTTCCATGAGCACTTGAGAAGAAAGTGTATTCTGTTGTTTTTGGATGGAATGTCCTAAAAATATCAATTAAGTCCTTCTTGTTTAATGTATGATTTAAAGCTTGTGTTTCCTTATTTATTTTCATTTTGGATGATCTGTCCATTGGTGAAAGTGGGTTGTTAAAGTCCCCTACTATGAATGTGTTACTATCAATTTCCCCTTTTATGGCTGCTAGCATTTGCCTTATGTATTGAGGTGCTCCTATGTTGGATGCATAAATATCTACAATTGTTATATCTTCTTCTTGGATTGTTCCCTTGATCATTATGTAGTGTCCTTCTTTGTCTCTTGTAATAGTCTTTATTTTAAAGTCTATTTTGTCTCATATGAGAATTGCTACTCCAGCTTTTTTTGATTTCCATTTGCATGGAATATCTTTTTCCATCCCCTCACTTTCAGTCTGTATGTGTCCCTAGGCCTGAAGTGGGTCTGCTGTAGACAGCATATATACAGGTCTTGTTTTTGTATCCATTCAGCCAGTCTATGTCTTTTGGTTGGAGCATTTAATCCATTTACATTTAAGGTGGTTATTGATATGTATGTTCCTATTACCATTTTCTTAGTTCTTTTGGGTTTGTTATTGTAGGTTTTTTCCTTCTCTTGTGTTTCCTGCCTAGGAAGTTCCTTTAGCATTTTTTGTAAAGCTGGTTTGGTGGTGCTGAATTCTCTTAGCTTTTGCTTGTCTGTAAGGTTTTTAATTTCTCCATCAAATCTGAACGAGATCCTTGCTGGGTAGAGTAATTTTGGTTGTAGGTTTTCCCCTTTCATCACTTTAAATATGTCCTGCAACTCCCTTCTGGCTTGCAGTTCTGCTGAAAGATCAGCTGTTAACTTTATGGGGATTCCCTCGTGTGTTATTTGTTGTTTTACCCTTGCTGCTTTTAATATTTTTTCTTTGTATTTAATTTTTGATAGTTTGATCAATATGTGTCTTGGCATGTTTCTCCTTGGATTTATCCTGTATGGGACTCTCTGTGCTTCCTGGACTTGATTGACTATTTCCTTTCCCATATTAGAGAAATTTTCAACTATAATGTCTTCAACTATTTTCTCATTCCCTTTCTTTTTCTCTTCTTCTTCTGGGACCCCTATAATTCGAATGTTGGTGCATTTAATGTTGTCCCAGAGGTCTCTGAGACTGTCCTCAATTCTTTTCATTCTTTTCTGTTTATTCTGCTCTGCGGTAGTTATTTGCACGATTTTATCTTCCAGGTCACTTATCCGTTCTTCTGCCTCAGTTATTCTGCCATTGATTCCTTCTAGACAATTTTAAATTTCATTTATTGTGTTGTTCATCACTGTTTGTTTGCCCTTTAGTTCTTCTAGGTCCTTGTCTAAACGTTTCTTGTATTTTTCCATTCTATTTCCAAGACTTTGGATCATCTTTACTATCATTACTCTGACTTCTTTTTCAGGTAGACTGCCTATTTCCTCTTCATTTGTTTGTTCTGGTGGGTTTTTACCTTGCTCCTTCATCTGCTGTGTGTTTCTCTGTCTTCTCGTTTTGCTTAACTTACTGTGTTTGGGGTCTCCTTTTCACAGCCTGCAGGTTTGCAGTTCCCGTTGTTTTTGGTGTCTGTCGCCAGTGGGTAAGGTTGGTTCAGTGGGCTGTGTAGGCTTCCTGGTGGAGGGGACTGGTGCCTGTGTTGTGGTGGATGAGGCTGGATCTTGTCTTTCTGGTGGGCAGGACCGCATCTGGTGGAGTGTTTTGGGGTGTCTGTGAACTTAGTATGATTTTAGACAGCCTCTCTGCTAATGGATGGCGTTGTGCTCCTGTCTTGCTAGTTGTTTGGCATAGGGTGTCCAGCACTGTGGCTTGCTGGTCATTGAGTGGAGCTGGGTCTTAGTGTTGAGACAGAGATCTCTGGGAGAGCTTTCACCATTTGATATTACGTGGAGCCGGGAGGTCTCTGGTGGGCCAATGTCCTGAACTCGGCTCTTCCACCTCAAAGGCACAGACCTGACACCTGGCCTGAGCACCAAGACCCTGTCAGCCACACGGCCAGGTACATGGGGAGTTTCTTGCCTTTGGGGAAGTCTGAAGTCTTCTGCCAGCATTCAGTAGGTGTTCTGTAGGAATTGTTCCACATGTAGATGTATTTCTGATGTATTTGTGGGGAGGAAGGTGATCTCCACATCTTACTCCTCCACCATCTTGAAGGTCTCTCTCTCATTGAATCTTCATCCCTAAAAGACTCAGACCTAAAAGACTGTTAAAATTTGCCTAGAGTCACAAGATTAGTTTGAACCAAGCTCTTCTTAACTCCAAGTTCATCACTACTACTTGTTGTTCAGAAGACACTCAAAGTATTCCATGTGCTCATTCCCAGATGGATGCTGAAGAATGGATTGACTGATATGTAAAACCAGAGAGCGTTTGTAAGCCTCAGTAAGTAAAACCCGTTAGATGAACGCCAGCACAGATCAAATTCTTCATTAAATAGTGATGTGGGAGGAGCCCGGTGTAATACTCCACGCTCTAGAAAACAGCATGGAAGCTACAAAGCACATTTGTGAAGACCTCTGATGATATGAGTGTTTGACAAAGAGTGAGATGGCTGTAAACAGGAATCCACTGCTGACACTATGTTGGAACTGCCATTTTATAGTGGTCAACCGAGTCCTTCTAGCACAGGACAACACCAGTCTATGATAAAAGGCAGTTGCACATGCCCCATCTTCTGCTCCTAGCTCTTGATCCTCTCTGGCATCCCTTCCAAGAGGTACTACTATTGCTGAATGCTGAGGCTGCCGCACCAGATCAGCTGGGAGAGAGTGTTTCCTGGCTGTCTGGTTTGAAGCATTCCCTATGTGCTTCTATTCAGTTTCAAAACTGAGCTCTGGACATAATCCCAAGATATCTAGATATCGGCACAATTGCAAAATATAGACTCAACCTCCTCCCCTTGCCTATTTGGAGATGCTTTTCAATAGCACAGGCATCTCTCCAGATATGCAGACCTCGGGTTTCTCTGGGAACAAAGGCAACAGTAAACTTGGATGCTTTGACCTGAAGGGAGAACATTCACAACAGTAAGGAGGGTAGTCCATGGGGTTTTATGATTTCACCAAAAAACTCAGGTCTGACAAGGCCAGTGATGCCAGGGAGACCAGGCTATGGACCCACCAAATAATTTGATTGGATGCGTACTTCGCCTTCGCTCTGATGAAATACAGATGGCTTGACCCTTCTTTGAGGACTATGATCCCTGGAACTTGCCTAACTAAATATCCAAATACTTCTGGATCTAATGCTCCGACCAAGAATTTCCTATTAGAACATCACAAAATGGTTTAATCCTTCACTTACATATAAGCTGTAGCACCATGTGTTTAAATGAACAGCAAATTTCCAAATTTCATTTTTATGTCTTCTGTACTTGTCTGGCTTAGAATGGAACAGAACACCATGAGTCAGGAGGAACACTTGGCTTGTGTAAGTAGATAAATGACCATAAGCAAAGGCCTCCTTACTCCATCTAGACGTTGTGGTACAGAGAGGTCAGAACCTTGATCCACTGTGCTTTCAAAACCATTTTTAGGTGGTAAAGGGCATTGCTATACTGTTACCGCTACATGGTGGCTTCAGGAGTCACCCCAGCAGCCTTTGGCAGGAAAACTATGGGGCTGCCCAATGACGTAAATTGTATAAATGTTTTTGAATGACTTTTAAAAAAATCACTCTAAAAGTAAACATTCAGGTATGTCATAAGAACAAGTTACATTTTGAAAGAAAGAGTAGTAGGAAGATTCCTTTAGGAATAAACCTACAATGAGTTTCTCCTATTAGTAAAATATGTAATAGAAATATTTTGACCTTATTAGAAGAAAGAAGAACAAAGAGAGAAAAGCCATGATGAATTCTTCGAGAAAACTGTAGAACATGCATAAAATTTGGAAGAAGAAAATTCAAATTGCTCATAATCGTACCACCCAGAGATCACGTTGCTACACTGGTGAATACCATATTAACCAATGATAATGTGCGTGCACGTGCACACACGCGCACGCACACACACACACACACACGCACACAATAACAATGGCAATACTGAAATTATTACACTGTTTTATGCTCTGCTGTCAAAATTTCAAATAGCTTTCAGAATTTTTATACCCAGCATCACTTGGTGGACTTAATTGAGTCATGAGATCCTGTCTATGAAATGGATATTTGATTTCTTGCCCTGGATGTCACTTCATCACTTTTCCAAGTTATTAGGTTGTTATGAGATGTAAGTGACTTTACAGAGATCTATAGAAATCCACATCTCTATATGTGGAAGAGGTGCCCTAAAGAAGGCAGGTGGTGACCTGAGAGTTAGAAGACCTGGTTGAATGTCCCTTGAAATGCATTTTACAATTGGACCTCAGTTTCTTTAGCTATAAAGATGGGCAGATGATGATGATCCCAGTTGTCATTTCTAGGCCAGGTAAACTGTCGTTTTCATAATTCTATTATTCTTGTAATTGGCATTATTGGACATCCACACATATTCCAACATTCCTCCAGGCTGCTGAAATAATCTCTGCTCTTCGGCGAAGATGCAGAACTTATCCAGGTGCTGTTGTCACGTGATGGAGACTTCCCATTGCATGTGAAGGGTGGGTTACACAGAGGAGTGAGCTGGTAAGACAGAGAGCCATGGAATAATGAATGGCAAAGTACAAAGCCAGAAACCTGAGGAAGTTACACACTTGGGCAAGAACTGTGTGGTTTGGTGAAGCCCTGATTCAAGGGGTGGTGGACACCAGTGTTGGAGGGCCTGAGGCAGACAGGTAGAAAGATTGAAAATCCAAACTGAAGACTATTTCATGACTCCTGCCCTTGGGATATTCACTGTACTGGATCTCTCAGTAATGAGCCAAGTATCTCTCTTTGCTTGTCAAGGCAGACTGAAGTTCTTTGCAAACATCTATTCTCTGAAACCCTAAAGAATAGAAATACACCAACGCACGTGGACCAGTATTGAGGAGAGAGAAAAGTGGAGCCTTAGAGAGAACTGCTAACCTGAATACAACCTGAACTTCAGGCATCAGCCCTCTTAAAGGCAACCTATATTGCCTGCCTCATTTCCTTCTTTCCTCTTTAATCCGGAGCAACAAGGGGGAAGAAATGAAGGGCTCAATTACCTTGCTAGAGTCAAAGAGAATAAAGCTGAACAGAGTAAGGAATTATATATGCATAAGGAAAGCTCTTAAATCTCCACGGCTCACTGAAATCAGCTCCCATTCCTTTGTGTGGAAGAAGAAAACAGCTGAACCTTCTGAGATGGATCTGGGCTGGCTTAGAAAGTGACACCTGCCTGGACTTAACACTTCCTGCTAACTCTTTATGCCAGCTCTTTCTGCAGATGAAAAAGTAGATCAGATTCCTCTATCAATTCAACAGATAAGTGTCTCGCAGACACAAAAAAATTATCAAAAGTCAACTTCTCTATCATCCGATGGCTGGCAGCATCCTGCAGTATTTATGAAGTGCTATTACACTGTGGTTACTTTTATGTGGCCATAAGTCTTTCAATGTATGTGAAATTACAGCTCGTTGAAATCCATTTAATGAGGACACAGCCTTCACGTTTCGGAGTTAAATCTCACAGAAGAAGTTATAATCATGAATTTTCCTTATTAAGTTCCAGTCTTTGTATGTAAATTGAAGTATTAAAACAACGACATACGGACCAAAGTTTTTAATTTTAGTCCCTTGCCTCAGATTTAATTTAAAAGTCTTAAATTATGCAGCGAATTGCATCTCTTTATTCTTACAGCGATTTAAAACAGATTTAATTATTTCCCATAACATGCAGACACTACTTCTGCCTAGCAGTCCTCTCAAATGAATGCCTTCCAAATCAGTTTTGCTGAGCTCTTTAGACTGATTAGGTCCTTTGCCATCCATCCTGTGCCTTCAGGTTCTCGCACTGGATTTCTCTAGAAAGCCGAGTTATCACATTGAAAGTCTATAGACTCACTAGGTGCTCACTAGGTGCTCCAGAGGACATCCATCTTAAGCAAATCTTCAGACAGAGATGCTACCTCTCATTGCTGGGGTCTCACTGCAAAACACCTTCGATTGGCTTCCTAAAATTCAGGTGTCGTAAAATGTAAAATGTTCGGCTTCTTAAACACAACTTCATGGATTCCTCCTCTCCCTTCTTGGTTGGTCCCTGGATCAATGTTCTTTGTCCTTAAGAAAACAGTGATGCATAAATGCATAGTGTGAGTGTGAGTGTGTGTGTGCATGTGTGTGTGTTCTTGGATCTGCCATAATGAGTGAGTCTGGGATGGAAGCAAGACTGGCTCCTTTGCCTTGTTGCTTCTAATGAAGATTCTTTTATTATGGTAAATTTGGAGAGACTCCTCAAAGCAGTAGGGATGGGGTTCCCAACACGGGAGCTTTTCATCAACTTCAACAGAATTATGCGGTTCTCTGAGTAACCAAGCTGTAGGATTTTGAAGGACTTGTGTTATGATGTCATTGTGTCACCTAGATGTGGGGGTGGGCGCACATGCTATTTACAAAAAGGGATTCCATTTCCTGCATTTGTCAAATCTGCAAAATTTTGGCTCACGCACATCCTATCGTACATGGAGTTACAAGTTGGCATCAGTGTACTTAGCGTTTGATTATCTTCAGTCAATAAGAAGTTCTCTTCTTTGCTCTGGTTTTAGCAAGGTTTTCATTGATATTCTTATGTTAGAATTAGGACATGCACTAGAACAGAATATAGGAAGGGATTTGGATTTCAGATGAAGACTTTAACATGTTTGGGATGTTATTCAAATTTTAAGAGCCTTTTTCCTTTTAAGTTTAGACTTTATCTCTACATTCTTTGGGGGAGCCTATCCAAATCCACACACATTTATTGAGTTCCTATCAATACTGTAGGCACGGTAAGCAGAGATGCTAGAGCTGCAATCAGGCAGGATATGATTCCTATCTTAATAATACTGATCACTTATTGGGAGATGCCAAAAAGAGATGACTGCTATTATAGATTAGGAATATAGATATAGATATCTATAATAATCTAATATAGATCATTATTATAATTTAATTAAGTAAATTAATTTTCTTTTTGTTTTGAATGAAAACAAAATATTTAGTATTTTCCATTTTGTGTGTTTAGATTTTTACTTAAAACTTGATACAGCAGAGGTCCTAGTTAACCCAAGACATGTAGTTCCACAAGCTGAAATATGTCTACTCATAAATGAAAAGTACATGACATAAAATTGGAACTCAGTAAAATATTTGTTGAAGAACAAATAAACACACATATCTAACTAGTTGGTGGAACGGTTGACTCCTCAGGTCTCTAATGCTTTACTTGATACGCGTAGGAGATGGAGCCTACACGGAGGGGTTTGTATGTAAGTAACTGGGGACAAAGAAAGGCGGGGGTGTTGCATCAGTCCCCAGTCCAACCTAGCCTCGCAGACAGAAGACAAGTCTAGAGGAGAAAATTGAACCAGGAATAAACCATGAGACACAGGAGCATGATCTTTGGTGCCCAAATGATAAAATATTATACTGTCTTGGAGAGTCTTCTGCCCACATCTCATTAATCACACTACGGTGCCATATCAAAATGTAGCAGGGACCTCTTGCTCCCTTTGGCACCTGGAGGACTTGCTGCTTTAGGGGCATCAGAAGCATGGCATTAATATCCCTATTGTTATAAAGAATTGGCACTAGGTATGGGGGCAAATCAGATACTCTATTCAAAGTAAATTTAGGAGCAACAAATTCAAATGAGAAGTGAACTCATAGAAATTTTGAGGAGGATGTAGAGAAACCATGTATTACCAGTGGCACATGTCAGGAGTTTTTGTTTGTTTGGGTTTTAAATTTAATTTAGCAATATTATAACCTAATTCATACCTAAGACTCAGGAGAAGTTTGGTATACATGGATGTTAAAGTCCTTGAGTACTGCATTCATATCCTATGTTTTCCACCATTCTTTAGAGTGGATAAAACAGCACTAGATACACTGTAGTCATTCAATAAATTGCAAAGAGGAGGATTTGGCCTCTCTCTTTGCTGAAATGGTTTTCAACAAGCTGATCTCAAGCCATGAATATTCTCAGAAAATCCAGGAGGAAACTCTTGATTTACATACTGACGAGTGTCTAAGAATACAGCAGCAGCCACAGCGCAGACTGGCTTGGGCGTAGTTAATTTTGCCTGTTCTTTCTACCCCTTGATCTTTGTTACTCCTGCCAAGCATCTCTAGAGAGCCTTAGGAAATACATGAAGTTCTTTGCCAGAAAATGGTTGTTTCCGCCACAGAGAAGCAGTAGCAAGGCAGGAGAACATAGATCCTGGATTTGACTCCTGGCTCCATTACTTAGTAGCTGTGTGATCTTAGGTGAGTTACTCTGCCTTTCTGTGCTTCGGCTGTGCCATCTATAAAATGATAATGATAATATCAATACTTACTCGCATAGGGCTGCAGTGGGATCTAAATGAGACAATCCATGAAACACTCACAAACTGGACCACAGTTAGTGCTCAATCAATGTTAGACATCTGCATTATTATCGTGTCAACTTTCAGCGCTCCTCAGCTTCTCTGAGACACTCTGCTGTCCTGTATTCTGCATTGTTTATCACACACCTCAGCCATGCCTACGTATATAGTCCAGAGATTAATAGAGAAACTGAGGTTGTTTCTGTAAGGTGAGCTTGCGACTCATTAGCACAGGATCTCACAATCAAATGTGAGGTCTCCAGGGCCTCTTGACATGGGGACAGTCTTTAGGGCTTGGTGCTTTGTACTAGGAGGCAAGAGCATCAAGGGGCCAATTCTGACAGGTGAAGGCAGCAGACTTATCCCTGCTGCTGTAGCTTTGCCCATTCGAGTGGAATGAACTCACTTGTTATTTTTTTTTCGCCTTTTTGTGCCCAGAAGGCATGAATTTACATGTCTTAGAACCAGATTCCCCAAGCTGTCCCCACGTCACCCAGCCAAGTTTGAGACGCCTGATCATCTTGGTTACATGGAAAGCAACAGTGAACAGATGAGAGCCTGGCCTCTGTCCCTGGAGGGTGTACAGAGGTTGGAGCTGAGCAGGCCTGATTTCTTGTTTCAGATCTTGCTCTACTGTATTCTTCAAAACGAAATAAAAATCTAAATTGTGAATCCCGCTCCAGCATTGACATCTGCTGCTTCAAAAGATGATGTTCTTCTGAGTATCATAATGAGGTTCCTTATGTCTCTGGGAAAGGGACCTTCACCTTCATCATAGGATATAGGATTGGCCTGGAAAATGAATCCCTCCCTAACAGTTTTCTTTTTCCTTATTGTTTAATGACCTAAATACTAAGTGTTTTATTTGAATTTCTAAAGTGATTTTTCAGTAAGCTTTTTGTTGAATACAGTACACATAAAAATATGCATATCATTAAATATACAACTTGAATTTTACAAAGTGAATGCATTTATAAATCACCAAGAAATTTAAAATTGCTAATACCACCAAAACCCTCCCTTCCACTCCCCCTTCAAAGGTAATAATTATTCTCATTTCTATCACCATAAATCAGTTTTGCCTATTTTTTGCAGATTAATTAAGTAGGCTCACATAATATGCATTTTTTTCAGTCTGATTTCTTTAGCTCAATATTAGCTATGAGATTCATTCACATTTCTGTATGTAGCAATAGTTTGCTGTTTTTCATTGTTGCATGGTATTCCATTTTATATGTGTACTGGCATTTATTTCTCCATGCTAATGTTGATCAATATCAGTAATTATATCTTTATTTTCCATAACTTCCATTTGCTTACTGCCTCCTATTGATGACTGCTGTGGGGTTAAATTTTATATCTTATCCCATATTCATAAACATATTAATCATATCTCAGGCAACTGTTCTTTCTTCTGTTGCTTTTTTCCTGTTCTTGGTCCTGTTTCTTGATATATCTGTAATTATTTAAACACCCCAAATTTTATATGCAAAAAACAAGTAAGGCCTCTGATGTATGTTATTTTCCTAAAGAGGATTTGTTGTTATAGCTTCTGACAGACATTTAAAATGGGGGAAAATCACTCTAACCCTTCAAAGACTGAAATAACGTCAGTTGGGATT
Source organism: Eschrichtius robustus (assembly GCF_028021215.1). Lineage (NCBI taxonomy): Eukaryota > Metazoa > Chordata > Mammalia > Artiodactyla > Eschrichtiidae > Eschrichtius > Eschrichtius robustus. The sequence continues at coordinate 116,731,601 of NC_090830.1, forward strand.
TCAGGGTGTAGAGAGTCTGGTCTAATTCTGTTTTGTCCTTACTCCTAGCATAGAGCTTTCCAGGAGTCTCCAGAACCTAGTCTTGTATCGTTCACCAGGGCTTTCCTCTTGATAGTCCCTAACCTCAATTTTTTATCTCTCCCAAATGTAATACTTCTAAAAACTATGTTTGACTTCACAGCCTCTTAACTGACTACTTTCTATTTTGTCTGTATCCCTCAGATATTGTCAAATAACTCAAGGGAACAAAAGACACAGAATATTGTATGACTTCTCTATGCTTCCCTTCTCTCTGTGTTTTGACATCATCAGTCCCAGCTGACTTGGTAACCCTGAAGTCCAACCTCTATCTTCCCAGGCTTGTAAGTCCACCAACAGATGTTTAGCCAACACTTTCCATCTCACCTTCTACTGGGAATCTGAAAATCTGACCTCTTATACAGTATGATGTATGAATTGGCAAGGTTCTTGAGGGGAAATACAGCATAAAATGTTCATCACAATGAATTTCCCATCTCTCAAGAAAAGAATTGTAGCTTCTCAAATCCTCTTTCTCCTTCTGTGTGTATGTCTGCCTCTCTCTTTCCCACTCTCTCTCTCACTCTTGCTCTAAATAATACATATATATCTGGTTTGCAGCAAGCTAGTCTGTCATCACCTCAGGCAGAAGTCCCCACAGATTTATTTCTATGAAATGCAAGCAACTCCAATTGGTCTAAATTGGCCCATCTCTTTCTAGTTCCAACTGAAGATCTTTGGGGAACATTACTATTTAGAAAACTGAGTATGGTTAAAAGGCACTTATTAAGAAGATAGTAGAAAAGAGTATTAGGTTAGAGTAGTGGTTTTCTAAGTGGTCCTTGAACTAAAAGCAACAGCATTATCAGAGCCAGGGTTGCAAACTCATTTAGTTCACAGTTTCTTCTACAGGAATTAAAATACTAAGTATTTTGAGTAAACCTGACAATGTAATCCTAACTGCTTCATCTTTTCCCCTTCAAGTCACACTCTAGAACCTCTCAGACTGGTCTATCCCTCTTGATGATGCCCTTGTTTCCTTCTTTTTTTTTTTCTTTCTTGAAGCATGATGCATAACCTACCACCTTGTTAGAAATGCATACTCCTGGGTCCTACCTCAACCTACTGCATCAGAATCTTTGGCGACGGAGCCCAGGAAACTGTTTTAACATGCCCACCAGGTAATTCCTATGCATATTGAAGGCTGAGAGCCACTGGGCTACCAGAAGAGGATGGGGTAAGTCAATGTTGTATATCTTCATCCTGGTGTCATTATGAACTTCTAGAATCCCATTGTATTCACAAGGCCTAGCACAGTGTTGGCCATATTTTAGGTACTCAGAAAACATGGTTGAAGGTAGCATACCTGATTTAATAATTGAGATCATTTTATGAAAGTGTTTATCCTTTAGAGATCATCTTCCTCATTTACAAGATGACAAACACACCCGTGTACATTCTAAAATACATAACATACATGTCATCTTATCCTACCATCTAAATACTCATAAATTTCAGACAGTCATAATTTGGCAAATAATTGATGCTTATAATATCCCTGAGGTGTTATTAAAAAATAAACCTATTAATTGTCAAAGAAATTATACTCAATTATGTTTAGATTGGCCTTGATGCTATAGGTATGACCAGCATGTTGCCTTTAGAAAGAAAAGCCAAGACCTCAGGTTAAGAGAGGAAGACAGCATTAGCAGCTTTTAGGTTAGTTCAGTATGTGTGTGTGTTAAGTTATTCTAGGAATACCATTGATGTAGTCTGAGAAAACATTTTGCTAAAAGTGCCAACAAGGCAAGGTTACATCCAAACAGAATCCCTAGCAAGTGAGAGATTCAGTAAGAGAGAAGAACAACTTACAATGAAATAAAAATAATTGAAGAAATGTGTCAGAGAAAGTGAAATGATAACAACAACAAAAACCAAGGAACTAAAAGTAGAATAAAAATTTTAAACAAAATTTAAAATTAAAAAAAAAAAAATGTAAACCAAGACAAAAAGACATGTAAAGGGAGCCATGACTCCTTAGGAAAAATCACTGGCTCTAGAATGTAGGGGGGAGACGGGCCTCGGTCCTACCTCTTCCAGCTGCACCACGAGAGTAACATTGTGCCCTTGTTCCGCTGTCAGCTTTCCATCAGCAGTGACAATCCGGAGCCCCCGCGGGGCCTTCCCTGGGCACTTCTGTGGTTTGGCCGTGTACTGTTCTCTCACCCCATCAGTGCAGTTATTGGAAACCACCTTTCTATACCTAAATGGAAAAAAAGAAGGTCAAATTGTAATCCAGCTCATGATAATTTAGATCACTCCCAACTTTTGAAGCTGAACCTTCTTCTTAGCCTTGAGGGCTATCAATAACTACCTTTCCTGTTGCTCTGAAGATTACAGTTTATTCATAGAAAGTACCCAACAGAGAGCCAAATCATCATAGGAACACACTGTATCCATTATTAACATTTTAATTTACTGCTTTTATTTATCTAGTCAATCGATGAATCAAATCATTTCACTTTGGAGCTGCAGGAAATGCATAGCAGCAGTAGAAGACATGGTCCTCCTTGCCCTCAATAAATTTATGATCTAGCTGAAAAGATATACATGGATAATCTAGGAGATACTTCAAAGGCTATATAATTAAGGGTTAGAATGAGTAATATATATTGCAAAGGAATGTGTAGTTCGGAGAAAGAAGAGATTCTTATGCATTATATGCTTCAACGTTAGATACCATACAAGATGCTGTACTAATGGTACAGTGCAGAAAGTTGGCTAAATTTGATAGTTTTTAGTCAATATTTCATGAGGGGTTATACTGCTTAAACTGTTGAAACCTCATATTAAGGAGACTTCAGTCTACAGATTAAGTAAATCCTTCCAACTGTTTTGCTTTTTTCTTCTTGTTTTAGCTTTAATAGGAAAAAAAAAGAAAAAGAATTATCCTACAAATTTATCCTATACAATTGATCAGATTCATAGTAAATTAGAATCTGTGGGCTTTAAATAACTAACCTTTAAGACTTCTGAGGTTCAGTGTTACCTATTCATCATTTTTTTGTGTGGAGTCCACAGCAACAGCTTTATGTATTCATATATTTGATTTCTCAAGTCTACCTGCTTGAAGTTATTGGTAGAGCTCAAAATGGAAGCAATCAAAGTCCAAGGTCTTTCCATTCTTCTAGACCAGGAGTTGATAAAACTTTTTACATAAAGTGCCAGGGAGTAAATGTTTTAGCTTTGTAGGTTATATAGTTTTTATCACAAGTACTTAGCTCTTTGGCTGTAACACAAAAGTGGACATAGACAATGCACAAAAGAATGAATGCATCTGGATTCTAATAAAACTTTATTTACAAAATCTGGTAGTGTGCAGGCCTGCAGGCTATTGTTTTCCAACCCCTTCAAATCTAGCCAAAGTCCTTTCTCTGTCCCTAAATCACAAGAATGACTACCTAAAAGCAAGGCTGAGAAAATAAAATTAAATACTGTCTGGGAAAGTGCTTTGAACACTATGGATCACCGCAAGGCCAATTACTAGTATTAAGCTCACCTCACAGGGTAGTTGTAAGGATGAAATGGATTAATGTACACAGAACACTTAAAACCCCCCTGACAATTAGCAAGTGCTTATGAAATGCAGTCAAAATTTTTATTTAACATTATTATTTATCCTACCTGTTCACAACCTTCATGGATTCCACTTTCTTTAGGACAAGTCAGAAATCCTCTGATCTTGCGAATGAAGCCTTTGTTTTACTTTTCTGGAATCTTTCTTCCCAACTAGCTCATTCTGCCAAACTTCTCTTTTCCATACTCTTGAAAGTGCTTCTTTTCTTTTGTTCTTTCTGCTTCCATGTCCTCCTGTATGCCTTATCAGCTGCCTAAAACTTACCCACACCTTATTTTATTTTATTTTTTGAATTTTTGAATTTTATTTCATTTATTTTTTTATACAGCAGGTTCTTATTACTTATCCATTTTACATATATTAGTGTATATATGTCAATCCCAATCTCCCAATTCATCACACCACTACTCACCCCCCTTGCTGCTTTCTCCCTTGATGTCCATACGTTTGCTCTCTACATCTGTGTCTCAATTTCTGCCCTGAAAACCGGTTCATCTGTACCATTTTTCTAGGTTTCACATATATGCATTAATGTACGATATTTGTTTTTCTCTTTCTGACTTACTTCACTCTGTATGACAGTATCTAGATTCATCCACGTCTCTACAAATGACCCAATTTTGTTCCATTTCATGGCTGAGAAATATTCCATTGTATATATGTACCACATCTTCTTTATCCATTTGTCTGTTGATGGGCATTTAGGCTGCTTCCATCACCTGGCTATTGTAAATAGTGCTGCAATGAACATTGGGGTGCACGTCTCTTTTTGAATCATGGTTTTCTCTGCGTATATGCCCAGTAGTGGGATTGCTGGATCATATGGTAATTCTATTTTTAGTTTTTTAAGGAACCTCCATACTGTTCTCCATAGTGGCTGTATCAATTTACATTCCCACCAACAGTGCAAGAGGGTTCCCTTTTCTCCAAACCCTCTGCAGCATTTGTTGTTTGTAGATTTTCTGATGATGCCCATTCTAAATGGTGTGAGGTGATACCTCACTGTAGTTTTGATTTGCATTTCTCTAATAATTAGTGATGTTGAGCAGCTTTTCATGTGCTTCTTGGTCATCTGTACGTCTTCTTTGGAGAAATGTCTATTTAGGTCTTCTGCCCACTTTTGGATTGGGTTGTTTGTTTTTTTTAATATTGAGCTGCATGAGCTGTTTATATATTTGGGAGATTAATCCTTTGTTGATTCATTTGCAAATATTTTCTCCCATTCTGAGGGTTGTCTTTTCGTCTTGTTTGTAGTTTCCTTTGCTTTGCAAAAGCTTTTAAGTTTCATTAGATTCCATTTGTTTATTTTTGTTTTTATTTCCATTACTCTAGGAGGTGGCTCAAAAAAGATCTTGTTGTGATTTATGTCAAAGAGTGTTTTTCCTATGTTCTCCTCTAAGAGTTTTAGAGTGTCCGGTCTTACATTTAGGTATCTAATCCATTTTGAGTTTATTTTTGTGTATGGTGTTAGGGAGTGTTCTAATTTCATTCTTTTACATGTAGCTGTCCAGTTTTCCCAGCACCACTTATTGAAGAGACTGTCTTTTCTCCACTGTATACCCTTGCCTCCTTTGTCATAGATTAGTTGACCATAGCTGCGTGGGTTTACCTCTGGGCTTTCTATCATCTTCCATTGAGCTATATTTCTGTTTTTATTGCAGTACCATACTGTCTTGATTACTATAGCTTTGTAGTATAGTCTGAAGTCAGGGAGTCTGATTCTTCCAGCTCTTTTTTTTCCCTCAAGACTGCTTTGGCTCTTCGGGGTCTTTTGTGTCTCCATACAAATTTTAAGATTTTTTTTTCTAGTTCTGTAAAAAATGCCATTGGTAATTTGATAGGGATTGCAATGAATCTGTAGATTGCTTTGGGTAGTATAGTCATTTTCACAATATTGATTCTTCCAATCCAAGAACATGGTATATTTCTCCATCTGTTGGTATCATCTTTAATTTCTTTCATCAGTGTCGTATAGTTTTCTGCATACAGGTCTTTTGTCTCCCTAGGTAGGTTTATTCTTAGGTATTTTATTCTTTTTGTTGCAATGGTAAATGGGAGTGTTTCCTTAATTTCTCTTTCAGATTTTTCATCATTAGTGTGTAGGAATGCAAGAGATTACTGTGCAATAATTTTGTATCATGCAGCTTTACCAAATTCATTGATTAGCTCTAGTAGTTTTCTGGTGGCATCTTTAGGATTCTCTATGTATAGTATCATGTCATCTGCAAACAGTGACAGTTTTACTTCTTCTTTTCCAACTTGTATTTTTTAAATTTCTTTTTCTTCTCTGATTGCCATGGGTAGGACTTCCAAAACTATGTTGAATAATAGTGCTGAGAGTGGACATCCTTGTCCTGTTCCTGATCTTAGAGGAAATGGTTTCAGTTTTTCACCATTGAGAATGATGTTTGCTGTGGGTTTGTCATATATGGCCTTTATTATGTTGAGGTAGGTTCCCTCTATGCCCACTTTCTGGAGAGTTTGTATCATAAATGGGTGTTGAATTTTGTCAAAAGCTTTTTCTGCATCTATTGAGATGATCATATGGTTTTTAATCTTCAGTTTGTTAATATGGTGTATCACATTGATTGATTTGCGTATATTGAAGAATCCTTGCATCCCTGGGATAAATCTCACTTGATCATGCTGTATGATCCATTTAATATGTTGTTGGATTCTGTTTGCTAGTATTTTGTTGAGGATTTTTGCATCTATGTTCACCAGTGATATTGGTCTGTAGTTTTCTTTCTTTGTGACATCTTTGTCTGGCTTTGGTATCAGGGTGATGGTGGCCTCGTAGAATGAGTTTGGGAGTGTTCCTCCCTCTGCTATATTTTGGAAGAGTTTGAGAAGGATAGGTGTTAACTCTTTTCTAAATGTTTCAGAGAATTCGCCTGTGAAGCCATCTGGTCCTGGGTTTTTTTTGTTGGAAGATTTTTAATTGTAGTCTCAATATCAGTGCTTGTGATTGGTCTGTTTATATTTTCCATTTCTTCCTGGTTCAGTCTCAGAAGGTCATGCTTTTCTAAGAATTTGTCCATTTCTTCCCGGCTGTCCATTTTATTGGCGTATAGTTGCTTGTAGTAATCCCTCATGATCCTTTGTATTTCTGCAGTGTCAGTTGTTACTTCTCCTTTTTCATTTGTAATTCTATTGATCTGAGTCTTCTCCCTTTTTTTCTTGATGAGTCTGGCTAATGGTTTATCTATCTTGTTTATCTTCTCAAAGAACTAGCTTTTAGTTTTATTGATCTTTGCTATTGTTTTCTTTGTTTCTATTTCATTTATTTCTGCTCTGATCTTTATGATTTCTTTCCTTCTGCTAACTTTGGGTTTTGTTTGTTCTTCTTTCTCTAGTTCTTTTAGGTGTAAGGCTAGATTGTTTATTTGAGATTATTCTTGTTTCTTGAGGTAGGCTTGTATTGCTATAAACTTCCTTCTTAGAACTGCTTTTGCTGCATCCCATAGGTTTTGCATCATCGTATTTTCATTGTCATTTGTCTCTAGGGATTTTTTGATTTCCTCTCTGATCTCTTCAGTGATCTCTTGGCTATTTAGTAACGTATTGTTTAGCCTCCATTTGTTTGTGTTTTTTACGTTTTTTTCCCTGTAATTGATTTCTAATCTCATAGCGTTGTAGTCAGAAAAGATGCTTGATATGATTTCAACTTTCTTAAATTTACTGAGGCTTGATTTGTGACCCAAGATGTGATCTATCCTGGAGAATGTTCCGTGAGCACTTGAGAAGAAAGTGTAATCTGCTGTTTTTGGATGGAATGTCCTATAAATTTCAATTAAATCTCTCTGGTCTATTGTGTCATTTAAAGCTTGTGTTTCCTTATTAATTTTCTGTTTGGATGATCTGTCCATTGGTGTCAGTGAGGTGTTAAATTTCCCCACTATTATTGTGTTACTGTCGATTTCCTCTTTTATAGCTGTTAGCAGTTGCCTTATGTATTGAGGTGCTCCTTTTTTTTGTGCATATATATTTAGAATTGTTATATCATCTTCTTGGACTGATCCCTTGATCATTATGTAGTGTCGTTCCTTGTCTCTTGCAACATTCTTTATTTTAAAGTCTATTTTATCTGATATGAGTATTGCTACTCCAGTTTTCTTTTGATTTCCATTTGCATGTAATATATTTTTCCATCCCCTCATTTTCAGTCTGTATGTGTCCATAGGTCTGAAGTGGGTCTGTTCTAGACAGCATATATATGGGTTTTGTTTTTGTATCCATTCAGCAAGCCTGTGTCTTTTGGTTGGAGCATTTAATCCATTCATATTTAAGATAATTATTGATATGTATGTCCCTATTAACATTTTCTTAATTGTTTTGGGTTTGTTTTTGTAGGTCCTTTTCTTCTCTTGTGTTTCCTACTTAGAAAAGTTCCTTTAGCATTTGTTGTAGAGCTGGTTTGGTGGTGCTGAATTCTCTTAGCTTTTGCTTGTCTGTAAAGCTTTTAATTTCTCTATTGAATCTGAATGTGATCCTTGCTGGGTAGAGTAATCTTTGTTGTAGGTTCTTCTCTTTCATCACTTTAAATATGTCATGCCACTCCCTTCTGGCTTGTAGAGTTTCTGCTGAGAAATCAGCTGTTAACCTTATGGGAGTTCCCTTGTATGTTATTTGTCATTTTTCCCTTGCTGCTTTCAATAATTTTTCTTTGTCTTTAATTTTTGCCAATTTGATTACTATGTGTCTTGGCATGTCTCTCCTTGGGTTTATCCTGTATTGGACTCTGTGAGCTTCCTGGATTTGGGTGGCTATTTCCTTTCCCATGTTAGGGAAGTTTTCGACTATAATCTCTTCAGATATTTTCTCTGGTCCTTTCTCTCTCTCTTCTCCTTTGGGGACCCCTATAATGTGAATGTTGTTGCATTTAATGTTGTCCCAGAGGTCTCCTAGGCTGTCTTCATTTCTTTTCATTCTTTTTTCTTTATTCTGTTCTGCAGCAGCAAATTCCACCATTCTGTCTTCCAGGTCACTTATCTGTTCTTGTGCCTCAGTTATCCTCCTATTGATTCCTTCTAGTGTATTTTTCATTTCCGTTATTGTATTATTCATCTCTGTTTGTTTGTTCTTTAATTCTTCTAGGTGTTTGTTAAACATTTCTTGCATCTTCTCTATCTTTGCCTCCATTCTTTTTCCGAGGTCCTGGATCATCTTCACTATCATTATTCTGAATTCTTTTTCTGGAAGTTTGTCTATCTCCACTTCATTTAGTTGTTTTTCTGGGGCTTTATCTTGTTCCTTCATCTGGTACATAGCCCTCTGCCTTTTCATCTTGTCTATCTCTCTGTGAACGTGGTTTTTGTTCCACAGGCTGCAGGACTGTAGTTTTCTTGCTTCTGCTGTCTGTCCTCTGGTGGATGAGGCTATCTAAGAGGCTTGAGCAAGTTTCCTGATGGGAGGGACTGGTGTTGGGTAGAGCTGGCTGTTGCTCTGGTGGGCAGAGCTCAGTAAAACTTTAATCCACTTCTCTGATGATGGGTGGGGCTGGGTTCCCTCCCTGTTGGTTGTTTGGACTGAGGCTACCCAACACTGGAGCCTACCTGGGCTCTTTGGTGGGGCTAATGGCAGACTCTGGGAGGGCTCACGCCTAGGAGTACTTTCCAGAACTTCTGCTGCCAGTGTCCTTGCCCTCACGGTGAGACACAGCCACCCCTCGCCTCTGCAGTAGACCCTCCAACACTAGCAGGTTAGGTCTAGTTCAGTCTCCTATGGGGTCATTGCTCCTTCCCCTGGGTCCCTACTTTGTGTGTGCCCTCCAAGAGTGGAGTCTTTGTTTCTCCCAGTCCTGTCGAAGTCCTGTAATCAAATCCCGCTAGCCTTCAAGGTCTCGTTCTCTAGGAGTTCCTCCTCCTGTTGCCGGACCCACAGGTTGGGAAGCCTGATGTAGGGCTCAGAACCTTCACTCCAGTGGGTGGACTTCTGTGGTATTAGTGTTCTCCCGTTTGTGAGTCAGCCACCCAGCAGTTATGGGATTTGATTTTATTGTGATTGCACCCCTCCTACCATCTCATTGTGGCTTCTCCTTTGTCTTTGGATACGGGGTATCTTTTTTGGTGAGTTCCAGTCTCTTCTTGTCGATGATTGGTCAGGAGTTAGCTGTGATTCTGGTGCTCTCGCAAGAGGGAGTGAGAGCATGTCCTTCTACTCTGCCACCTTGAAGCAATCTCCCTTATCCACACTTCAAGTGGCAGCTTACCTCCTGTCTTTTCCTGACTATGATAGTAAAATCATAAGAAGGTCATATTTAGAGAGTGCTTAATATGCTCTAGTCATTGCACTAAGTTCTTAACATGATTTGCCTTCAGAATATCCCTAATAAGGAAGGTATTATTATTCCCAATATACAGATGAAATTAAGATTCACAGAACTTAACTAGTTTTCTCAAGACTACACAGCTAGGACCCTAGATAATTTGTCTCTAGAATACGTGTACTCTTTACCACTGCACTGTACTGGCTCTTTAAATGGAGTGAGATATCTGTCCTCTAAGCTCTTATAGGAATCCTTATGATTTACTTCATAGGAGTCATTTATGCCTTTTATGATTTTCTTCCTGTGTGTGACTGTGAACTTTAAGCTCCTTGAGAGTATCCTTGTGCCCCAGACATGCAAGGCTGATAATCAGGAGGTTCATACTGGGATGACTGTACGAGGTTAAATGTGGAAATATCTGCCTAACAGTTGGGTCTTATCACCACCCCAAACCCTTCAAGCATCTCACCCACCAACCCAGCTATGTTGACCCCTATCCTTGGAGTCCCTGCTTCTCCTGGCAATCCAGAAGCGAATGGGTTAATACCTAGAACACCAGGAAGCCTCCCAAACCCTGCTCCTGCACTAAGATCCCTACTCATTCTGATTGGTCATTGCCATGTCTGAGCATCTTGAACATCACCCCATCTGATATTTCGAAAAGTCCATTATAGATGCTTATGACTGTATGCTGATGTGAAAGAAAATAAGGGCAGATGGGAAAGAAGAAAAATACCGTGCAGACACTGGAGAATGGTGACATTCTGTTACCAGCAATGGTAGCAGAAAATGACCAGCAATGTCACATGGTAATTATGGCATCCCAGTGAGTTAAACTCACTGCGTGTATCAGAAACGTGCATCAGAAACTCCCTGTGTGTTTCGGAGGCAAGGCACTATGCAAATTAAAGGCAGGTTATAATTTTTAGTCACTTAGCATCCAAGCACACCGGTGACTCTATCTTGGTGAGCAGCTATGGAGGCATGGGCCCACCATCTCCAGTGGAAGCATCAGCTAGAGAACATTCCTTTTGTTTGTCGCTGTTCTGACCAATCATCGCCACAGGCTTTCCTGAATCCTGCAGCAGCAGGAGTCCTGCTTAAACCCAAAGCACGAATCCATCCCTCTGGGATTCTGCCACAGAGAAGACTGTTGGTAATTTTTTTAAAATGCTCATTAAAAACCATTCTGAAACCATTTTATTTCCTGGATGAAAATGGCATCACATTAGCCCTACCAGACCAGTCCCCGAAATTTAGAAGAAAATTGTGCAGAAATACAGAGTTCATTTACTCAAGTAAGCACACACCTGCATTACAGAATGGTTCAATTTGCATCCCAGCAGCAATCCCTGGGTCTGAGTTACATAAATGAATAATACATTTAGTATGTTATTAAATGGGGTTGCTTACCTCTGTAATAACAAGGCAACTTATGATTATGTTGGACCTAAGCTCTGAATATTACTGGGATGCATTTAGTTGGTAAAACATTCTTCAATCTGCCAAGAATAAAAATGCTTTGTAATGGCAAGGGAGTCTTTGTACAATTACTGAAAGGAAACATTCTGCAAATATACCTTTGATATTACCGACCGTTCATCTGTAGATAGTGTCTTGTTACTTCAACAACCCCAGTTTCAGCTATTCTCTTCCTTCCTTTCTTGATACTCCTCTGTCACCTTTTCCTTTTTACCCCTACCCTCTATGATTTTCCTTCTGGCTGCCTGCCAGTCTTAAAAAAAAGAGGAAGGCCATGGTTTTTCTTTGTGAGAGTAAAACTGGAAAAAACAGTGGCAGTCTTCATATCCTGTGATTTTGCTATTCAGCAGTTTTTTTTAAATTTATGATTTTGTACAGATGTTTATGGTACAGATGTTTGATATAGATGTTTATGACTATTCAGTGTATGTTAAGTTGACAATATAGTCTAGTTTAGTCAACCACAACACTGTATGTGATGTCAAGACCCTGCCCCCAGAAATTATGGATTAATTGAGAATTCTGGGCATCAGTGTGTTTTTGTTTTTAAGTTCCCCTGGTGATTCTAGTGTGCAGCCAGGATTAAAGATCACTGCCCTGGTGGTTAAAACTAGTGTTGTGGAACCAAATAGTCTGAGTTTAAATGCAGGCTCTTACTCATTAGATAAACTTGGGCAATTTACCCAGACTCTAATGTTTGGGTTCTCTGCCTGTAAAATAGGGATAATTACAGAATCTTTCCCTAAAGTTCTTGGGAGGATTAAATGAGATAATGCATTCAAAAGGACTTAGCATAGAATCTGGCACATTGCAAGACCTTAATAAATATTAAAATATCAAAAGGTAGTAAAAAGTTAGTATTTAAAGTTTTAAATATTAGCTTGCTCTTATACAGCAAGTTCCCTGAAAATAGAAGCCATGCTCTTACTGCCAAGATTACCTTAAGATCAAATCAGACCACATCAATTCCTTCCTTAAAATCATTCAAAACTGACTATGGCTTATCCATAAAGGGTAAAGTTCAGGTTTAAAGGAGAGCTCCATGATCTGTCCTCAATGTATTTTATTTCAGCTTTAGCTCTTTCCACTGCCTGACATGCTTCCTGAGCCCAGGCCAGGTTGAAGTCTACATGTCTTCTTCTGTTTGTGTTGTTCATTCTGCCTGGGATGGTCTTTACTCTGTCAAGCTTCTATTCATTCATTAAAAATCAGTGTAGAAATTATGTTTTCCTATGATGTCTCCTCTTTTTTCACAGTAGTTGTTACATGTAATGACCAAGAAAGAGCTAGAACTCTAGGTTTTCTTATAGCCAAGGTAGGCCTTGTTGTCACTGAGCTCTGTTGAGCCTCATTTGTGCACACGAGAAGAATTTAAATAGTTTAATTTCTTGGCTTGTACTATGTGTCTTTGTTTTTCAATGGAAAACCGCCTTGTTACAATGACACTTAACTTGAAACGAGAAATGGGGCAAGCCCTGGGGACAGAGAAGGGAGCTGGTTCTGGGGACAGTGTATGGCTAACACTTAAAATCTTTCTAGACCCAATGTGCGCATATTTCAACAATAATCCTATGTAGCAGCCATAACCTCAACATTCAGAAAGAATAGGGTTCCATGGCTGACTAAGCAGGTTCTCCAAGTTTCTCTCCTCAAGGCAATAGCTCTCAGGACTTTCCCCTTAAACTGAGTAAGCAGACCTTGGGATTAGGGGACTCTCATCAGACAGAAGACTAGGTCGAGGGGAGAAAACTTCTCTTGCATTAAGTAGGATGGAAGCACAAGTCATTTAATGTGAACAGTAAATAGAATGTAACTTCATTCTGAATGCCAACTTGATGAAGTGAGACATATGGCCAAGTTAAACTAAATGACAGCATCAAAAATCATGAGAATGGCTCATGGAATCCACTGCTGGAGTCAAGTAGTTGCACAACAAATTTATAGAAGGAAAATTTCCCTACTTTTAAGCATCTGCAGTCCGAGGAATCCTAATACTGAATCATTGCAAATTGGTCATGGACAGGTCAGAACCTGAAGGGATCTCAAAGATCATCCAACACAATCCCTCTGTTTGCACATGAGAAAAAAAAGAGATGCAGTTTAGAGGGCTTGCCAAGCTCACACAGGGGGCAAGTAGTGGCTATGGGCCTTGGGACTGAGTTTGGAACTCTCCTGCCATGATGCCATACCACACGGATGAGGATCGTTATTGCCAATACCACGGATGTGGGCAAGGACAGCGATGTGAGGAACCAGATCTCCACATACACCTTCTTCATTTCCAACCCTAATGCCATCCCATAAAAATATGGGAAAATGCATCTAAGAAAGATATTCTGAAAAATCAACTTTGCAGCAACAGACAGTTATGGAGCGTTTGCTGTGAGACTGCATGGGTGAGTTCCAAGAAAACAGTGACTTGGGCCCTTGCAGTGCTGGGTCTATAAACAATGCAAGTGATTTCCTTTCTGTGGACTTGAAACACATGCACCACTTTTAGGACCAGTTATTCTCTGTGATGCACATTGACAAATCTTGCTGAATAAATCAGACTGAACATCAAGATCCCCATCAGGATCAGAAATGGGATCACCTGGGAAATGACCACAGCCCCCAGAGACCCTGGAAATAGCAACCCCAGAGCGCAGTGGCAGGATAACCAAGGTCTAAATGTTTTCATAGCTGATGTAGAAAGGAATCTGTTTATAGAAAGCATTTTTATTTATTTTTTTAACACCTTTATTAGAGTACAATTGCTTTACAATGTTGTGTTAGTTTCTGCTTTATATAGAAAGCATTTTTAAAACATTCTAAATGTATGTTGACAGTATGGAGATTGTTATTTTGCTATACTTTATGTGTATATAATTTTTCCTGGACCCACTAAGTATTTTTATATAGATACTGAATTAATGCTATTTTAAAATCCTTTTTTTTAACTTCCTGAGTAAATATTCCCATTGAATATTGAGAAACTAACGCTGAGGATCAATAAGAACTGTCACTGTACATTTACATTCTTTTGGGAGGGATTAATGGCTCCTCTAAAGAAACTCCACAGACAAAAATTTCTATACCCACTTTTTTGTAAACACATCTAGAAATATCTCTGGCTTAATAGCAAAAAGAAATCTGTCCCCTGAGAAGATTATCTTGGCTTCTTAGAATAAACCAGCCCAATGTCCACTTTATTTTACATTTACAGAATCTTTTACGGTTGGCATGAAACGAGCAACATCCTAGTTAATTTGGCAACTTAAATTTGTATCATGTTCCCTGGATCCAAAACAGTATAAACAAGATTTAACCATATATAAGTACAACTAAATAAGCTTGGGCTTCTGTATGTGCAAACTGAGATATTTATAGTCATCGATGGAGAAACAGGAATGAATTTGAGGTTATTTCAGCACTAAATGCCAGATGATATACAAATGAATATTGATTTCATTTTACTTGAAGAAAAGGGACTCGTTTACTAATCAGGTAAATGTGTTATCTGCCTTGAGTGGTACTGGGGCAGACATGTGTTTTGATGTACAGTGGTTACTAATTATGTGACTTTATGAGCCTACACAAGCTATTATTTCAGTTTTACCGATGACCAAACAAGGGCTTAGGTTAAATGTGTTCTAGATCTCAGTACTGTCATGACTATTAAGTATGAAATAAATGTCTCGACTATAGATACACAATAAAAGGAAGTTTTCCCCCTCTTTTTACCTTCACTCCAGAGGAGCCCTTCAGTCCAAAAGTCCAGATGCTGGTGATGGCATCTGCATTTTGTAAAGTGACTAATATCTGCTAGGCACTATGCTGCATGCTTCATATACAGTATCATATTTAATCAACCTCCAAAAGCAAATAGCAAAATTTTATAGGTTACGAAACTAAATCTCAAAGAAAGGAAGTCACTTGCTTAAGATAAAGGTAAATGGCAGAGACTGGATTAAGACTCTTCATTTGTTTCATTCTAAAATAACTCTATTTTTCACCAAACAACACATCCCCCCTTTGAGTTTACTCTGTACCCATAACAGGCTGAGGCCCCATTACCAGCCTCCTTGCTTTCCATGGAATGGCTTGTGGAAGGCATGAAGGAAAGGGGGAAAAGAGGCAGGGAGAACGTGGTAGAAGCGTGCCCACACGCTGTCCTGTGGTGTGGACATTGAACACTTGAGACCACTGGACCAAGCCCTAAGGACTGGTGGCTACAGCCACCTGCAGGGACATTCTGTACCTATTTCAATACTTATTCCAACTCTCTTTTCTAAGACCTTGCTAAGACTGAAACAAAAACTGCACACCTGTTCACTTCTACACAGTGAAGCTGGTAACAATTTTGGTGTCTCCTTGAAATAGCATTTCTATTGGGAATAATAATAACCAATGCTGGAATGTTTCCATCACAGTGAAGTGAGTGAACCTGAGAACACTGTTTATATACACAGGGTAATAAACTAACCGTGAGAGCAACCATAACCATTTACAAAGTGAGGCCTTAAAAAAAAATAAAAGGAAGGTTTACCTGCAGGCTTTCAAGTCAACTCGCAGAAAGGTGCTACTGGCAGATTTGCTTGTGAAGCTTGATTGACAAGGGAGGATTGTTTAGTAGACCTGTTCAACTCAAGTTTGGCTTGAGATTGCATGGCTGCAGTCTGTGCCCTGCTGTAAGGGACTGGGTGAGGCAAGTGAGGTGCCTGGTGAGTGAAATCTACGGAGGCAAGAACTCTTAAACCAACCCTGCCCTTGTGATTCCTCTGCACTTCATCCCAGCCTGAAGCTAACACGGATTCTGTGCTGACAACCCGAGATGCTCGTGGATGGCTTAAAACAGGCATTGGAGGGACTCACGGGGCCCAGTGGCTCCTTAATTCTATAGACTTCCAGGCACAGACGTCAGGGCTTGTCCTTGAGAAAACTACCAGCATGGCCTTTTCACCATCTCTTATTCCTTTGCCTACAATAACTTGCTTCACAACTTCTTAATTTGGGAAATCCTCCTTGCCCTTCTTCTCAGTGTTCCCTTACAGAATCCATTGGTGTCCATGTTTTAAAGGAGGATGGCAGTTAATATAACTGAGTCTCTCATGTGTGGGACTCACAGGCAGTGCATGGGCGGGAAGCTGGTGTTTCAACCCTTAATGGGGGAGATATGTGGCAATGTCTGGATACTCAGCTCTAAGAAGTAATCAGCTGACTGGGTGGAATTTGCTTTAGGAGCTATCAGAAAGACCTTCAATTGCCAAAAGAGACTCTAATTACTGTTGTAGTGTTTTAGTAACAATTATTATGTTATGAAAACGCTAACTGCAGCATTGTTTATAGCGGCACAAAACAGGAAATGACCAAAATGTCCATGAAAGGGATGACTACATAATCCCAGGTGCTTGAATCCTAGGGAGTTAAAAGAAATTAGATGGAGAGTAGCCTTATATACTCTGACTTGGAAAGATGTTTAAGTTATGTTTCTGAATGAAAACGGTAACTAGAAGAACAACACATCTAGTAGGAAACTGCATATAAAAACAACCAAATTAATTTTGTATATTTTTTTTCTTGGCCTAATTATTCACTCACAAATGCAAAGGAAAGTGTTTAGAAACATGCATATCAAACAGATCACACTTGTGTGGGAAAGGGGGCCAGGATTGGGGTGATAATCTAAATTGGCTTTTTAAACAGAGAAAACATGTATTTTTTTTGTAATTAAACATCTGTAAGTGAAAAGCTAAATATTTAATGGCAGCATTGTAGTAGCTACAACAGATTACTGAATCTGTGCTTATGAAATGCCACTGAATCAACATAGAGCCAAGTGACATCTGGGGTCAGGGACTGAAGTGGTATTCAGAAGGGCAGAAAGTTCTTTTTCAATTTCATCTACACTTTATCTCTTGCCAGCTCTTGAGTTGGCTACAGACACTGAAAATGGGAATTTGATAATATTGGGGCCTTCTTTGAGGGTGATTTCAGGTCCCCGTCCCAGCTAATGGTCTTCCTATTCCTGATGCAAATGTGTAGTTTAGACAGTATGTTGATCTGTGGGGTTATGATTGATACCCCCCTCCCCGACCTTAGCCCATAGGGCGCTATGCAGGTGGTCACTCTTCCACCTGTGAGCCCCTTACTTTTGAGAGCAGGGCATTCATCCTATCTGCTGATGACTGGTATTAATCATATGTTCCTTTTACACAAACTTGCTCACTGATGCTGATGCTTTTCTGCAGAAAGTTTAAATGGAACGGATGAAACCAGCAGATGTGATAACTCAGGAAAAATCCCTTAGGGTCAGATGCTCTCAGGTAATGCCCACTGATAGGAACAGCCTTCTGAGAGTGGAGGTGGAGCCCTAGAAAGTAATGTTTGTGATTGTGTGATTAACAAACATAACTGCACTGACAAACATTTATATACCTGGACACATATTGCTGAACCACTTTTTTAATTGAAATTTTAGTTTTATAGGGCATAGATGAAAACTCCCATTGAATAGAATATTATAAATTATTCATCTCTGATGTTTTATTTTATATGGGTTAGGATTTATTTGGGTTTCACATACTGAGTTTACCAAAGGAATGGTGAAACCTATTTAGGGGTAGCTGAAAAATGTGTGTGTGTGTAAATATTTGTATATAATTATAAAATTAAAATACATATATATTCTCAATAAACTGAAAAGTGAGGGGTCATCAGCCTTTATTCTGCCTTATTACAGTGATTTGAGTAGCATCTGGAACAATTAGACCCCTCTGTACTTCCGCCTCCTCTCATTAATACCAAAGAGAGAATAGTATAACTCCCCTGACTGACTGAAAAAAAATCACTTCTGAAATTAGCTTCAGGGGCTCCTAATGCCCTTTACAATGTCTAAACATGCTGGTACATGCAAGTGATAAAACTCCTGTCTTTGGCATTTCTTCACCATTAAGTTTAGTTATTTCACCAGCCCTTTTCAATTTCTCCCACGATGCTAGATGCTGAAGACCTCACCGACCCATTGCTGTAAAAATGTTATTTGTATTTTTCTCAGATTTTGTGTTTTTCTTCAAATAAATCACAGCTTATTTCTTTATTCAATCAGAGATAAGAATATTTGATGTATGTGTCTATGTTTTTTCCCTCCTTCTGCGAAAAGTTTGAATGGAACGGATGAAACCAGCAGATGTGATAACTCAACAAAAATCCCTTAGGGTGAGATGCTCTGAGAGTAGTATATATTATTTTGGTAATTTTTTAAAATTTAAAAAACTTTTAAAATTTCAAATACAAAAGTACATAAATGGAAACATGAACATCCTCTCCTCTGTATTGCAGCTCACGTGAGAAGTGAGAAGGGCAACTGTCAAGTAATGCTGGTCTATTGGTGAGGTACCTACTCTCTCCCTCCGTCCCTCCCTCTTTCCCTCCTTCCACCCCTTCTTCTCTCCCCCTCCCTCCCTCCCTCCTTCCCTTCCTTCCTTCCTTTCCTCTCTTTTTAACTTTTCAATATCAGAATTCTCAAATATGCACAAATGAGAGAAAACAGTATCATAAATACCCATGCCCTCATTAACTTATCTTCAAAATTTACTAAACCTATCCCTTTTTTCTAATATTTTAAAACAAATGCCATACATCGTGTATCTCTAAAAGATAAGGTTTCTTTTTTTAGCCTAACCAAAATATCATTATGACACCTAAATATATAATATATTTAGTTAATATAATAGAAATATTTAGATTTAGATATAACCTGATATCACCTGTGATGGTCAATTTTATGTGTCAACTTGCATGGGCCTCAGGATGGCCAGATATTTGGTCAAACATTATTCTGGGTGTTTCTCTGAGGGTGTTTTTGGATGAGATTAACATTTAAATCAGTAGACAGAGTAAAACAGATTGCCCTCCCTCATGTGGGTGGGCCTCCTCCTAAATAAAACAAAAATGCTAACCCTCTTCTGAATAAGAGAAAATTTGTCCTGCCTGACTGCCTTCAAACTGGATAGTGGCTTTCTTCCTGCCTTCATACTCAGATGGAAACATCAGCTCTTCCTGGGTTTTGACCCTGCTGGCCTTCAGACAGGAACTACACCATCAGCTTTCCTGGTTCACCATCAGCGTTCAGACTGGGACTGGAAACAAACCATCTGTTCTCCTGGGTCTCCAGCTTGCCAACTCTCACCCTGCGGATGTCAGGATTTGGACTTGCCCACCTCCATAGCTGGGTGCTCCCATTCGTTATAACAAATCTCTTTATATACATATATATATATATGTATATATATATATATATATATATATATACATATATATATATATATATATATATACATATATATAATCTCCAATTGGAGATAGAAAAACGTATCTCTGGAAAACCCTGATTAATACATCACTAATCATCAGACCATAGTCCATTTCCCCATATGGCTCAAAAATGTCTTTTAATAGTTTTTTTGAATTAGAATCCAAATAAGTTCCACACACTATTTTCTAAGTCCATAAATATCAGTTACAATTGTGGGAAAGTCACAGAATGGTTTCCCTTTTATGGTATTTCTTAAATAATATTGGATAAACCCCCACAACACAGATCATTAAACACAAAATTTAGATTCTGATTCCAGATTTATAAAGATCAGAATGCATGCCTTCAATGTGTCAAGACTGGACAGAGAGAAAATGAAACACATTCCTACTAACACTAGTATACTCTTGAAAAGTCAATGAGCTTCTTTTCTGCCTCAAGTTTCCACATCTATAAAACAGGAAATGCACATGGGAAATATTTGTTTGGCCTTCCACACAGGGATGTCGTGAAGGTAAAAGGTAGCCTCATGTGATTAACTAGTTCTGAAATAAAGTATCAAAAAATGAAGATATGTATATATTATCATCATTGCCACCTTCATCCAAGGAACCTGTTTCGTTTCTTTGTTTGCAACTGGGGTCTTATTCTCAGATGAAATTTGCACTATTAATGCAAATTTGTGCTACATTATTAAAATGAACAAAAGCAAGTAAATCAGTGCTGTAATGAAATAGGCCTGGCCTTTGATCAGAAGTAATTCGGTAAGTTTAACACAGGCTGAAAAGCAGCAGAAGTTGACCTCCTAAGGCCACTGCTTCAGACACTCACCCAGTACTATTGAGGTAACTCTGTCCCAAGCTGCAGTCCTTCGACAGAGAAGATGGATTGAACCAAAAGGCTGGCAGGCACTGACCATTGCTGTGTCGCTCATAACCATAGTCACTGTTGGGGAAAGAGCCAAGAGAAACCTTTCAGTAGATGGCAACATTACTGACAACAATTGCGCGTCAGTCCACAGCCAACTTCTACCCTGGTCAATTAGTCAAAAAACAGGCATTCACTGAATCAATGTCTTTCCAAAAATGGAATCTTTTTTTTCCATGGAATATCTATCAATTACCCATGAAAACATTCTACAGAAGCCATTTTGAGAACTGCTAGCTTGGAGGCCACAGGGGTGCATGTGTAAAGAGGAAAGCTCAATGCCCAATAATTCCCATTAAACACCTTTAAGCTGGGAGAGTAGATGCTGTTCTCATTAGGGGGAGACACAGTACTGATTGTGGCTGGGCCCAGAGAAAGCTATAATGGTGGAAGTCTAGTCCTCAATGTCAAGTTTCACTGAAGAGTTTAAGGCATCCACATGTGGCATAATCCTCATTCCCAGTGATGTCTTTGGGGTGCTCTTCCAAGACATCTGGATCTACCAAGGAGAGCTGAGCCAGGTCTCTCTGTGCACAAGCCATATGCTTCAAAGTCACAGCAGGAAAGGAAATGTCCTTCAGGACTGCTGCAAGCATTCCCCCAAGGAGAAGCTCCGTCCTACGCCATTAATGCTGCCAGTTGCTTTAAATCTTCTCTCTAGTTTGAAAATAGTCAAAGACTTTTCTCAGCCTCCTTTCATTCTTACCTCCAGGAGCCTCTGAGTGGCCTGATATTCTTGGCTTCTGAAAGATGAACCCGGGCGCAGAGGATGGCAACAAATTGCACCTCCGCACACACAGATAAATTGCAAGTGGCAATCAGTGAGCATTAATATGAATTGGCCCATCTGTGTAATGGAAGTGAGATACTGTCACACAAGGGTTGGGGAATGAGAATTAGGCTTGCTCAGGGG
Organism: Eschrichtius robustus; assembly: GCF_028021215.1. NCBI lineage: Eukaryota > Metazoa > Chordata > Mammalia > Artiodactyla > Eschrichtiidae > Eschrichtius > Eschrichtius robustus. The sequence goes on from NC_090830.1 coordinate 116,753,142, forward strand.
CCTGTCACCAGGCAGCTGGCACCTAGAATTCTGCCCATACCAGCTGGATTTGGTGCTGATGCAACACAGCATGGGTAGGAAGACTTCAGGAACGCTGCCTACAGGACACCCAGTGTTCATTTAAGGAAATTATTTTACAAATGCTGAAGAATAACAGGCAAGGTCATCTGGTAGAGGGCTGTCCAGGGGAGAGCCAAGCCAAGAGAGAACATTCAGTGACAACCACCTTTCATGATGCTATACTCAAGAAGAATCACCGAAGCTCTAGCTACTAGTAGAAACCAATAAGATTATGGCGATCCTTCAAAAATATTTTCAGAAATCATGCAGTTACAGAAATCCCATTTGACCAGGTAACCTTACGATGGCCTCGTTCATGATGCATTTCCCACTTCTCCGATTACATTCTAGTTAGTGGGATGAGCAGCAGATTCCAATCAAAAATGAATGCAGGAATTGGGCCAAGACTAAAGGGAGTGAGAGATGGGGGAAGGGGGAAACCTAATTGATTTCCTTACCCTGTGTTCTTTTCACCCTAGTCAAGCTTAAAATTGAGAAGAAAACAACACATGACAATGCCAACAGCAAAAGACTAGCTTATGTTGCAACCTTGTAGAAGAGATTCCCAAAGAAACAAAGGTTTCCAGAAGAAATCAGGGAATTGGGACTTACTTTTTCTCTCTGGTTTTCTATGTGAAAATAAATTTGCTCTCTGCCAAAGAATGACTGTTTGGTAAGGCCGAAGTCAAACCACTAAGATGAAAAGTTAACTCCCCATACGGATCCTCCTTGAATAGAGTGAGTGAAGGAGAAGCAGTCAGGTTTCAGAAAGAGGGATGTGATGAATGACACACTCTCCATGGAACTTTTCCCTGTGAATGCATTTCAGGATGTCAATCCTGAAAGGTAGGACAGAGATAAAATATTTTTGTCATTGTAACAATGTTACACTGACTGAAACAGAAGTCAGAGCTGGGGAGGCCCCCCCAGAATTCCTTGTGAGCCCTCATGTAACTGAAGCTCTGCCTTCCCTCTGGCTGAGCCCGGAGAGATAAAGAACTGACTCTTGGCTTGCCTTCTTTACCAACAAGAGAGGAACAGCCTTGGGTTATCGGTCTGAGTTCTGGCAGCCAGTTTGCCAGGCCTACCAGTACTATTTATTTAGAGAATGCTCCTGTCATGGTAGCATGACAGATGACTTCCTTTTTCTAAGATATGTGATGTGTATGTACACAGTATTTCAGCCCAATCACTGATATTTTGATGATCAGATACGTGACCGATGATCGCTACGCAGCTCATATTGTTAAATGAATGTCTTTGGTTCTTATGCTGGCCAACTTTCAAGTATTTAACACTGATATACACATTTAGCAAATGCTTTCTCTAAACCAAAAGCATATAAATAAATCTTATAAAGAAGAAGGAAAAAAAGGAACAGAAAGTGAGATGGACATGATCAAGGGAGTTACCACCTACTCATCCTCAGTCATATTTCAACCTCACCTGAATGTCAAAACCAGAACAAAGCAAGGGCATCACTGGACCCACAAGCTAGCTTTCTGCTTAACTAATGCTCCAGAAAGAACACTGTGGCACTCCGAGTATATTTAACTTCTCAGTGTCTCAGTACTTTTCCAGTTTAAACTAGCTTAATCCTGGTAAAGGAAGAAGTCTCTCTTATCGCTAGGTTCACAAAGCCACAGATGGCAATACCAGTGACTCCATTCTTGCACTGAATTCAGAAAAGTCTTCCATGGCTGTCACAAGCAATAGTCAGCTAACCACTGATTGAAAACATCCAGGTATAGACAATTTACTGTCCTACACGATCATTGTTCCACTACCAGGAACCCTAGATTCTAGAAAGACTTTTATCTTGAGCACAAATATGTTTGCTCCCTGAAACGTCCACTTATTGTTTTCAGTGTTGCTGTCTGAAGAAACTCAGGGTCTATCTAGTCTCTCTTTTTGTCCTGAGATCTGTCAAATATATGAAGATAATTACCAGCCATCTTCTGAGTCCTCCTTAAGTCTAAAGAAACCCCTGGTTTTTCCATATACACACGCACATAGCTAGTAAGCCATGATGTCCCCAAGTGGTAATTTCACATGAATATAGGCTTGTCACTTGGATCTATGCATGTTACTATTATGTGATAGCTAAGCTTTCACTAAGGCCCACGTGGGTTTGAAATACTAGACGACTCCATGGGATAACAGTACAAGCTCACCAGTCAAAATCAGCCTCTGTGCAGACACAGGGTTCAGACTCCATAGCTCCTGCATATTTCCCTTGCATACATTTCCGCTCTGATTTTCTCTTCTTATATATCCTTTTCGCTCCCATGATGCATGCTTCCCCCTGTAAGGAGACAAGAATCTCATGCAGTCGGGCACATAGCTTGGACCTTCCCTACCCCACATCAGGACAGTTCCGGGAGATGGTCTCAAACCTTAGTGTAATGTGGACATACGCAGTCTGCTTTGTGCTAACAACATTTCCTTTTCGATGTCTAGAGCCCTATCATAGAACATGATGATAAAGGCAATCCTAAAAAGCACTGGGGGTGTGTCCGAAAGTCCCGAACTCTATGTATTCAGCAAACCTTTACTTGGCAACGTATTAAGTACAGTGCTATGAGGGACACACAGATAACTAAGACAACCTGTAACAGTGTATGGCCAAAAAAATATGTAGTAATTAAGTTCAATTCTTCTGTAATAAAAAATGCATACATTTGGTCATTTATGAGCATATGAAAGAAGAATATTGCTAAGAAACATAAAGGTCCATTTTGCCTTGATTTATTATGCCTCTGCCTACACAACTTTATAGCACTGATTTTATATCCATCTACCAGATAAGCAAGAGAGCTAAATTCAGTGTTTCTCCACAAGATAAATAAAAGCTTTGAATATCACAATGCGTGTGCACTCCAAAGGGGGAAATATCAGTCATGGAAATGAGCAATCCTTTGACTGTTGAGCGTCCGAGGAGAGTGGGTGATTCTAGCTGATGTAGCTCCCACTGTCAAACCCAGCTCTCTGTGTGTGTGTCTGAAGGACCAGACGGAGTTTTGTCTAAGCTAGCCTACACTGTCTTTCTTGAGCAAACTCACTTTAACCAGCTGCATTACACATCTACATGTAAATATATGATTTAGTCTAGGTTTGGGGTATATGATGTGTCACACTCTGAATATGGTGATGGCTTTGCAAGCAAGGGCCTCTACCATGTCCTTTGAGAGGCCGGCAGAATGAGTTCTGCCTTGGGAAGTCGAAGGAGAGATGCTTTCAGCCAAGCATTCTGATATGAGCAGGGTAGCAGAGGGGCCAGGATGAAGGAAATTTTCCTATTCATAATTCTGCATCCTTATATCACAAGTACCTTGGAAGGAGGCAAGAAGCGCTACCTAATCCCAGGGAAGCATAGCAGTGGGGAGGAAGAATTTTACTGGCACCGCTCACGCAACATAACTTTGTTATTTCATGTTTCTGTTTGCATTGCCAGATAAAACTGAACAGCCTTTCCTCACCCTTGCCCCCATACCCTGCAGCCAGATGACACACTCATATAAATTATGTTTGGATCTCCGTGCTGAGTTGGTATTTCATTTCGAGTTGTAAGTCTTAGCCAAGCACGTTTGAATTTTATCTCATTATATCCTAGTACAATAAAAACAGAAGTCACTTCACAACAAGCTATAAATGTTGAGTTTGTTCACTGCTGTGGCACACAAAACACATAAGAAAGCACCAGATGGACAATTTTTGCCCAGAGAACCCCAATTCCTACACTTTAATGACTTGCTTCCCCCCAGTACTCTCCACGCCTCCCACCCAGGACTCAACCTCAGCTCCCTTCCTCCTACCTGGCTGTGCAGCTGCCAGGGTCTGTAGTCCTCCTCAGCACAGCGTCTATCGAAAATGGACTTGTAGTCTACTTTGACCAGCTGCCATTCAGAGCGGTGGCTGAAGTGTCCAAACACTCTGCAGAGTTCATGATGATAAAAATAATCACAATAACAGCAATGCTGAAAGTTATACATCATTGACTGAATGTTTGCTATGAGGTTAGCACAACGCTAAGCATATTACATTTGATATTACATATCACTTGATCCCCACACGCATTTCTGAGGAGGGTTGCTATTATTGGCTCCACTTCACTTGTGGGTAACCTGAGGCTCAACGAATTTTGTTAACATGCAAAAACCAAAGACAAATCACTAAGAACTGGTAGAGTCAGAACCCAGGGTGTTTGACTTAAAAGCCCACTTTTATATATTGTATAAGAACGGTTGACCAAAAGAAGAAAACAACAACAAAAAATTGAGAAAACCATAGACACTGCCTTCTATGCGGTCCAAGTTTATACCTCTAGGTTCTCTTGCTAATGTACATCGTTCCCATGGTTTCCATGCTATTTTACCTTCCCACCAGTCCCAAGGGAAAGTGGGCAGCAAGGCTGAGGAGTTATAACTACTTCCTACTCTGTGCATTCTATTCTCCTTACTCAGAGAGACTCAGCTATTTAATGAAGTGTTTAAATCACCTATTGTCGATATAAATAAAAGCCACAAAGTAGCCTTTTCAATCAACTTTTTCTCATCTGTGTTTTGCAAACATAAAAATTGAATGAAGACAAATTATGGAATAAATTGCTAATCCAGCTATGTTTACCGTGGGCGAAATGTAGCTATTAGGCATATTAAATTTTTGTTGCTCTTTTCTATTGTTAAAAAAAAGGAGTAGGGAGAAAAAATTAGAAAATGTACCAGCTGTTCACTTTGATTTAAAATTTTTCACTGCCGACAGGATCAACTGCTTTAAAATCTTCCCTCTCTGTTTTTCATGTCCAATTTTCCAGGAGAAGGAAAAATCACAGTTTCATATTTCAAATTCAAAGCTCATGTTTTGAAACCCAGAGGCAGTCAAGCCATTAATCAAGTCTTTTAGAAATTAATGATCATCACTTTCCAGACAAGAATTAGTATAAATGCAATTTCCCCAAGAACAGACTGTTCTCGTGGTTTCCCTAATATGCCTCACAATTGGGTTAGGTAAAGAGCCAGGGAAAAATAACATGCTTTGTGGGGTTTTCACCAAGCTCTGCGTTCTGCCTTAAAGTGAAAATCATTCTTACATGCCTGTCATTTTCTGTATATCAAGCATGTTTATTATTAAAGTTTTTAATTGATAGCTTTATTTTCTCTTGAAATAATCACTTCTAATTTCCCTAAGCCCATTCAGAATAGGAAGAAATAGGCTGTACCATTTTGCTGCCAGCCCTCAGTGTGGGTCTCCTAATTGCTAGTAAAGAGCCAAGAAAATGGATGCCCACATTATTCTTTCCTCTTTGCTGTGGAATCATGAAGTCAGATGTACTGCCTTTGCTAGCAACTTCAAACCTGACAGTAGCAATGTGAACAGGCTTATCTAAAAACAACATGTTTCTGGATCTATATTTAGACTAGAAGACATCATAGTTTCCACTTACGTCATGATTAGAGTCTCTTCCCCGGGCTCACCCAGAACTCCATCCACAAAAAGTGGAATAGATGTGAAACTGTATTTGCTCCAAGATCTCCCTTCATCAAAACTTAACCTAACGACAGAAAAAATAAGTCATCGGATCCCAAAAGAAAAATCCTTTCCAAGAAAGGATACTACCAACCAGGAGAGAATACATTTTAGAAGTACCTGGGGCATTGTCAAAGTGAGCCTTTTATATGAATAAGTGTTCTTAATTACATCAGAAGGTAGATATACAGTTAGCCAAGTGATTTGGGACCCAGATGTATTATAACATCAATAAGGGGAGAGCTGCATGAAACGGGAATGATAATAAGTCTTTGATAGAAGTTTTTTTAATTTGGATATTTTATTAGGCCTTAGACCTCAATGTGACCCTCTCCAAAACCTCGTTGCAATTTAGCAGCAAGTTTTACAGGTGATTCTGAGAACAATGGCCGTATGAGACCCACTGAGACAGACTTGAACCAGCCACTTCTCTGTGATCAAACCCTTAGTGGTATCCTTCTTACATGGTTACAAATCCTGGTTGACTCATTGAGTAAATTGGTGCAGAAGGACAGACTCTTGAAAGTAAGAGAGAACTCTGCAACTCAGATGGTCACACAGGATGTTTCCTTTGCTCTGCCTTTCTCTAGGATGTCTTCCCCCAAGCTAAGCCTCTGTTTCTCTTATTTCTGCAACTTTCCCTTTCGTCAGCAAAGTAACCAACAGTGGAGGGAAAATCAAGCCTTTGACTTTGAACAAGCCCGCCTGTGGAGAGAGCCATTTTCAAAAACACAGATGAAAGAGTTTACTGGAAACCCCTCTGGAAGTTAAGCCTTGAATGTCCATCTGTGGAAGACCTACAGGGAGAGTTGCACAATATCACTGCCCCCAAAAGGAAGCTAAGGAAGTAGGATCAGGAGAAATGAGATCAGAGCAGAAGTGTCATGAACTGCTGATATCTGTGCAGAATGCACATAGTGAATGCAAATATTAAACTCCAGGAGACGTTATTTGGGAAAGCTGGTTGCAAGAAATTAAGCTATTCAGAGATTATCCTTGATAACCATTCTACCCATGACTGTACTGAAAGAATAAGGTACCGGAGGTACCGGCGGGGGCAGGGGGCTGTCACATTTGAAAACCACACTACGGTTCCTCTCTAAAAGGCAGAATCAAGCTCCCTTTCTCTTCCCCTCTCCCTCTCCCTCTCTCCTTTCGTCTTCCTTCTTATTGCGGTAAAGCAAAGGTATAAGTTACATTCTAGGAGACCTTGACAATTTACTACAAGCAAGATCACAGTCTGACTGCCTGACTTAGACTGGTCTTAGCTGTGCGGAACCGTCAAGGTGCGTGACTCTTTACCAGAGATGTCGAATCGGGAGAGACGTATGCTTCATAGCAACCAGGACTCCACCTTGATCCAGATACAAAACGCTGTGCTCTTCTTCAAAGATCTGGAAGAGGAAAAACACACAAACAGGGACACACACCCACAGCCACACACACCCAGGGTTCAGAGAACTAGTCTTCATTTGAGGAAAAAAAATTCTCTCCATGACAGAACTGGGTTCCCCCAAAGCTGTGGGAAGATGCAAGTTAAGAACACTGTTTCCCAAGGTGGGCTCCATGTACCACTGGCGTTACATAAAATGATTTTTTGTGCTCTACAAGAGAAACTTAAATAACCAAGAGTTATGTATTCATATTTATAATCCCATCTTTTTGTGGTAAGTTCTACTGAGTCCCATTCATGATGATGTTGAAATATTGGGTAATTGTCATATTGGATAACATCTTTAGATGGAAGAAACATAAGAGATACTTTATTCCAACATTATCATTTTTACGGACGAGAAAAGTAAGGTTTAGAGAGAAGTGGTGACTTGCCTAAGACCATGTAGATGGTAATTGATGGCGCTGGGACTTGCCGCGTAACAGTGCCCTTGCCAGATATAATTATTTCAAAGTTTCCAGGTATTACAGGGGGCAGATGTTCTTGTTCAACTCAACAGTAGTCATAAAGTAGTTGTAGTCATAAAGTCTGATCAAAATGAAATCTATCTTTGGGTACGTGTGTCATTGGGTCTCTCTCCATATGTGGAGAGATGAATCTGAGGTCAAATGGAGACCGGCTGAAAACAATTTCTAAGTCCTCTCCATACCAGATGCGTACTGTTTACTCACAGTCACACTGTTAGTATAGCCTTGTCTTTGGTTACCCTATAGACATCATTGTTTCCCCTTTGTTTACTTCTTATACCCAAGATGTTTCCCAAGACTACAGGAGAGGCTTCTTTGCTTTGTTCGGGATGTAAGAAGGAAAAAAATAAAATGACACCCTGGCTCTCTAACTATTGTCCATAGGAAGCTTAATAGTCCATTATATAGTTCCTATATATCTCCAAGATCAAAAGCCCCGGAGTTTCTTAAGCAAGTTTCTTTCCTGCCCCACTCTTCTCAAAACACGTGAATTGCAATGCAGATCTATGAAGCTAGGAAATGGTAACTAGACCATAACATGGATATCTCCGTCTAAAATTTAAAGCAGAGTGTTCTCGTTGCTGTGTGATTACCTGTGCATTAGATTTCAATTTAAGGTGCTAGTTACCGTATGATAATTAAATGTCAGTGGCGTATTAACACATATTTATTGAAGTGTAACAACCGTGCATTAGGCACATATCTTTTTATGACTGCTAAACCTCATTAAGTGCCTGTTTTATAAGCTAGGAGTATCTAATTTTCATTCAGAAGAAAGAGGAAGCATTTAAGCTAAACACATTGGTTGAAAGTGATTCCATTTCTACTTTCCCTAACATATGCACCCTGATGGTTATTACTCTGTCTTTTGCCCATGAGATTTAAACATCTCAGAACACCACCTGGGTAATGGTTATTTCTATATCACTGCATTCCCCTCTATTCTGACTTCAAGGCAAGGGGAATTTATGGAGGCAACCCGGTGTTAGGTATATAATCTCCCTTCCAGGCTTCACGTTCCCTACATACTAAACTCCCTAGAATTTTAGTTTTCATTTCATGGGAAAAATTCAGTCGTATCTAATTTGGTTTCATTGTCACTTATAAACTTTCTCACATATACACTGGGATAAAGGGTCATTTTTATCAAACAAAGAAATCAAATTGCATAAATCTTTGCTAAGCTCAAAACGTTTTGAAAGACATTCATAAAACAAAAAGGAAAAGAAACACATTGATAAGCTTTAGGATTTATGTGTGGCTGAATAAGTTCCCAGAATTGAACCAAGCTGGAGAATTTTTATAACATTTAAACTTCAGTAACAGGACCCAGGATACTTTCTTACCTGCCTCCAAGTGTTCCCTGCATCTGAAGAGACAAACATGCTGATGTCACTGTCTGACAACTCAGAACCTATGTTACCTGGAGAGAGCACATCACCATCAGCGAAGGGAACTTTTTGCAAAAGCTAACAATGGGCTATGCTGGCAGTGTGCATTGCCCGAGATGGATTTAGACTGCAAACATTATATCTGAGCAGGGTTTTTCACCATACTTGCCTCAGGGTCAGTGGCTTAGGTGCCCTTCAAAAATATTTTTAGCTTGCTCAGTAAGTTCCAAGCACAGATATCTAACTTGTTAAAATAAATACAATTTACAGCAGTGAGCAAACTGGGCAAGCTTCTTACCTGAAGCCACTATGATGCTGGGAGCTGTGTCTCGGCTGGCAATGATCCCTGATGTGTAGGGATTCTCAGAGACCTTAAGGTGAAGGTGTAGTGAGCAATAGGGCTGAGAAGAGGAGAAATGAGGGTCATAAAAGCACATCATTTAAACGTTCGTTTAAAGCTCAGATTCAGAGCACCCGCCATTCATCCAACCATCCCATCTATCCATCTATCCATGAACCCATCCATTCACCCATCTTTCATTCCACAAATATCTGGTGCCCACAAAGTGTAAGACAGCTGCCAAGTTGGTGAAGGAGAGAGCACCTTCATTTTAAGTCTAATCTACTGATATAATTGCCATTTGGCCATTCAACAAACATTTTAGTACTTTATCTGTAAAACACGTGGTGTAGCTTATGAAAGAGTTACATTGACTAAAGTTTGGTCTCTGCCACCTAAGGAGTATATAATTTAAGATCTTTCTATTAATTATCAAAAGAGAATATTTTAATAGACATGAGATCAGTACAGACAAAATATGAAATTCTAGAGGATGACGAGCCTGTGTCCAACTTTGGATGAGGGGAAGTTTCCAGGAGAAAATGGTGCCTGAGGCAAAGGTGGGTGGGATATGAACTGCACATGAGATGTTCAGGAGGATAAAGGACATTTCAGGCCTAAGTAAGATCAATAACAAGGAAAAGAAACAGAAGAATTGAGCTGTAATACAATAGAGAGTCAGGTAAGACCAATGAGGAGAAATGATATATGACATTGGAAAGAAAGCTTGGCCAGGCTGGGAGGGCTCTGAAGAAGTCACTTGGCGTCTCTTAGACATTTGAAACCTTGGTCTCAGTTCTACAGAAGAAGCCGTATGACGTGTGAAACTGTCCTGACATCCACCAGACAACTGACATAGCGTCTGTGTCAGGGTATTATCCGACCCACTGTTATTCGATATAAATGTCATTCTTATAGACAAAATACACTAGTAATAACAACTTAAATGAAAATTTAAGGGACTTGTTTGTGTGTAAAAATCTCGATCAACTTCTCAGATTAAGACATCAACAGTTTTTAAAAACAGGATAATAAATCTTATACAAATTTCATTTAAAATAGTTCTTGTACTGAGTTGTCAAAAACTACAAGTTTGTGTCTGAACCCACATCTCTTTTCAACTCTCGGGAAGATTATTTTCTAATCTTATCGACTTGAGTTTTTGGAATCACCAATGTATCTCTGTTATTACTTTCATTCGGCTCTGTAAGTCTCAGCCAGCAGGCATTCAGAGCGCTACAGAGATACAATGATTACACATATATGGGACACAGTAAATGACAAACTAAAAATGAAACTCAGGAATAAAAGCAGCCAAAACACCGGTGAAATAAAACAGTGGCTCACAATAGGGTCTTTTCCTCACTGCCAACACAGAGAGTAAGCTCTCAAGGAATGATGATCGTAATAAATTATTGGTTTTGCATGAAAATTTCATGTAAAGCTTTCAAAAAAGGAATTTTTACTCTACAATGTTCCATAAGAGTAAGAAGACCACCCCTATAAGAAGAAACAATCAGACCCAAAAACTTGGCTTCCTTTTGTCCAAGAGGAAGACTAGAGCGGGTACTGTATGTTGCAGAGGCCCCAGGGCACTGCTGACCAACACTCAGGCAGGTGCTGAGAAAGGATAAAGCAGAGGTGTCAAACCACTGTCCCATGAAAATTTTCCTGACAACTGCGGCCTGTCAGGATCTCCTTCTCGGATGTACCACAGTTGATTTTACCATACAATCCTGCATCATCTATTTGAGGTATGCACAGTTTTATCCCCCTAAGAGATGCACTCTACAAATAAAGAGGAAACCTCAAGTACTACTTTGCATCTTCTGTAAAACCTCACATAGAATCTAAAAAAGACAGTCAATAAACACTTGAAATATCAAGCAACACTTTCAAGTTAGGACACGAAAGACCTTACTTTACTGTTTTACTCAGAACAAGGCCAGAAGTACATGGGCTTATGTATAAACCACATCATCAGAATAATGTGAGGATCTCCATGGCATTCAAAGCAGTGATCACTACTTGGGGATTATACCTAGACATATGGGCTTAGTGGAGGGCCTTTTGTACCCCCCAACAGAGCAGGACATCCCTGGCCCAGGGAGCACCCAGGATGCAGTCTTGAGCCAGCCACTGGCCACGTACTTCATCACCCTGCAGTCTGGAAGATTGTGAACCTAAGTTGCCACCTGACCCAAGGATTATTTGATAGAGGCCACTTGCCATTACAAGAGAAAGACGGCATTTTCAATTGGCCATTTCAACACTGCTCTGTTGTTCTGGTTTCAGAGGCCCGAGATAAATTAATTTGGGAAGAAAAGACACCAGTTCATGCAGTAGCAGCAACATCAGAAATGATCTTTTTCGTGCACTTTTTTTCTCCACTCTCACATTTGTAGTACTGGATTGCCCCCAACTGGTACACGCAAAATATTCTGTGGCTTTTTTTTTCCTTTCTTCCATTTTTTTCAAGGAAATTATACAGTCCACATCAATGTTTACAGAAAAACAATGTTAAGTGATTCACATTCACTTTTTTTAACTTAAACTTTTATACTTGAACAGTTTGGGACATTTATCAAAATTAAGTCACCAAAGATTAATACAGGGGTTGTTATAATGGCTATCACGCCATAGCAAACTCCTGGAAAACACAAGACAAGGCTCTCCGATTCTAAGGCACATTTTTCCCAGGCAGGAGGCACTTTGTCCACCTCTGCCTTCCTGCCTTCTTCTCTCCCATTAGCGAACATATACTGAATATCCGAACATCTTTCCAGAGGTATCTCCAGTTCAGTATGAGTTAAAACACAGCTTATCCCAAAGACCTTTCTCTATTTCCCTTGACTTTTCATATTAAAAAAATACAGAACTGTACACTGAAACCACCATGACCTAATAGCTGACCTACCAAGAATGGAGGGACCAGCCTACATGTTTGGAAGCTGCCTGTTGTCCTGACTCACGCACAGTCACGGGGCATGGAATAGCATCAGCTGGTCAATACTAGGAGCAACTAGATCCTTAGTCTTTAATCTTTTCGGGGTCAAGTACAGAGTTTGAGGATCTGACGTAAATTGAGAACTCTTTCCCAAGAAAAAGCACACAAAGGAAGCACACACACAGAGTTTTGCATTCAAATTCAGGGAGTTCACAAACTCTCAAAGCCCATCGTGGACCTCTAGGCTCCAATTACCTTTCTTTTGCCTTATTCTTTTATTTCTTATTTTAACCAACAAAATCTTCTGGCCATTGCAAGTGTTCAGTAAATGCCTGTTGAATTCAACTGATCCATGAACGAGCTGAGCTGCTGTCTTCCTAGCATTGTGAGTGGCCAGTGGAGAAGTACTAAATGATCCAAGACATTCCCCCGCCATGAAATAAATCAACCTAAAACACTGTTCCGTATTTGAGAGTCAACCAGTTTCTCATTTCACTTCCTCTTTATTCTTAATCTCTGAATTAATAGCCTTTACATCTCATCTTCATGGTACCTTTAACCCGAGGGCTCCTAATCTGAATACTGTACTGAAAAGCCAGCTTAGAGCTTTCATAAACAATAAGGCAGCAGGTAGGCTCCCAAAAAGTATCCCCCAAATCCACCTCCTACACACACATTTGTGCAGTTTCTGATCCTGAGTTGGAGCATGGAATCCATTTGATTTTTAGTAAGGAGTCAATGGCAAAGTAGAGGGAGGTCCCTGGGCCGGTTGGCTGGGTATGGGGCATTCAGCACTGCTCCAATTCAGCAGAACATGGAGAGTCACAGCCAGTACAAAGGCGGGGGAAGCAGAGTCAAGAGTCTCCTGGGGTAGCTGGCTGCTTAGCTCCAGTAGGAAACTGCTAATTGAATCCACAAAGAAGTCACGGCCTCTCTCCATGAAACACTATGCTTCCCCTCAGAGCCTGAGGATTTGTCACAGGCTCAGCTCACATCTTGCCTCTTGGGAGCCCAATCCTGAGGTTCTGGAGTCAGGTGGACCAAGACCTGTAACACCCCATCTAATTGTACAATGCAGTCTTCAGAGGAAAGAAATCCCAGCTGAACCCTCCAGGCAATCACTCTAAAAGTCCTAAAAATACAGCCTCAAATTACCCTGGATGTCTTATTTCTATAGAATACATTTTACTAGGAACATTCCATTTGGGGCTGCAATTCTGAACTTGTTCCACATTTGTAATAGCCCTGCTGGAAAAAAATCTCTTTTCTAATCACTAGGCTGTGCTTTCCGTGACACTGTCACTTTCCAAGCATTCACAATCTAAAAATCACTTTTTGTCTCCTCTCTGCTACCAGCCCCCAAACCTGAGGAAGGTTTTAACAGTCTGGGTCTCCTGGAGCTCAAAGATTTTCTTTCCTATTGTGTGCTTTGGCAGAGTTTTATAAAATTATTGTGGTTTCCACTTCCTTTTGTCATTTTCCTCTCCTCACCCTACTGCTGTTTTCTAAAGCTCAGATTAAAACTACATTAAACAACAGGGTTAATGGGGGAGGAAGGTCAAAAGACTCTTGGGTACCATACATCCATGTCTCATTAATTCATCTTTCCTCAATCTTAACGAGCCTACTGATTTGGTTAACTTTGGGGTCAACTGATGCCCATGAGCTTCAGAAGGTGGATATTATGACTAATCTTTCAGTGTGACTCTCAATGGCAAGGAAAGGCTCCCACTGAAGTCCAAATATGAAACTCAAATGTCTATTATCCCTGGCGTGTCTGCTTCAAAGACAACACCCTCAACAACAGATGTGTTGAGCACCTACCATGTGTCAAGTATGATTCTTGAGCTAGTTCTTTGGAATGACCAAAAAGACAGCCACAGTCCCTAAGCTCACGGAGCTCACAGTGAGTGGGGGAAGGTGGACAAGGAAGTCAACAAACGCATGTGCTGATTTAAGAGAGTGAGGAAGGTCACGAATAAAAAGACTGGACCAAGTGCAACTTCAGAGAATGCTCGAGGAAGCTCTCCGAGATGAAGGTAATCAAGCAAGGGTCTGAATGCCAAGAAAAAAACACACTAGGAGAGGAGCATTTTAAGAGATATAACAGCAAATGCAGAGCCTGGGACATAAACGAGGGGGGTGAGCTAATGGTATGGAAAGGTGCACCCTTCTCCCCCACTGTAGCCTATGCGGAAGGAAGGAAGGAAAGTCTGGAGAGCAGGCAGGAGAAACAGACAGGGGCCAGACCGTGTGGAATCTTGCAGGCCATGTTAAGTATCTGAATGTCATTCCACCTATATTAGAAAGTCATTAGAAGGTTAAGTGTAGGAGGGACATGCTCTGATTTTTAAAGCTCAGGTTGATACCATTTAGATAAAATTTTAGAAAAGAGCAATCTAATCTCTCGTGAAAGAAAGCAGATCAGAGGTTGTCTAGGGCCAAGGGTGTGGATAGTGCCTGTGAAGAGGCACAAAGCAATGTTTCAGGGTGATGAAAATGTTCTGTCTTGACTGTGGTAGTGGTTTCACGGGTCTATACATTTGTCAAGATTTATCACTGTACTCTTAAAATGGGTACTTTTTATGTATGCATGTCAACTCAATAAAGTTGGATTTAAAAAAAGGTTGCATTGGCTGCTATGGAGAGACGAGATTGCCAGGTAGAGACAGGAGGAACAGCCTGTCACTGTAGGGGAAGGGAAGAATGATGGTGGCTTATATTAGGATGGTCCCAGCCGAGATGGGGATGTGAGCTGATACTGCATTTATAATTCAGAGGCACAGCAGCAAGACATCCTAACGCTGGGCTGGGGGTGGAGCCATGAACACCTCCCAAAGTGCTTTGTGTAAGAGGCATTTCTAATGGTCCATTTATGATGCCAGAGCACCCAGGAAAGCCTCTTTAGGTGATATGGTTAATTCTCTCTCATGGACATTCAATCACCAAAGCACATGATGGGATGGAGGACCACATTAAGGGGCTGGTGCATCTCATGCATCTTTGGCTAAATATCACATTGCTCCAGCGTGGAATTGCTGAAGGAGGAAGGTGGGCATGTCTTTAAAATGCTACTGAAGCATGTCTTGCATAGAGTAGACATTCAGTAAGTGACTGTTACATTTACTTACTCTGCAACTGTATTTGTGTACTTACTCTAACAAATGGCTTTCCCCCACCCTCCACCCCCGTAAGTTGCCAGTAATAAGGACAGAAGCTGAGTGGGAGGCTGAATTTCAAACTGCTTCCCCTGATGCATGGTGACAACTGCGATATCCTCTGTAACTAATAAGGTCAAGCTATGGCTGCTGGCATCTTCTCGACTGGGAGGTTGACCCGCCTACAGCTGTAGGAGATGAACCTGCAAAGTGACTGCTCAGACCTCATGGGACAGAAGGAAGCATGCTGAGTGTGCAAAACATTAAAGTTGGGATTGTATGACGGGTGGGAAAATTGATATAAATCAAGCCCTTCTTACTAAAACTAAGAGGTGTCTCCTCTAGCTTTACAGACTGGTCTCTCCTTTTCAGGCATTTAAATACAACTTCGTAATTGTTTTGTAGAAATTAGCATTTAACGATTCTTTGTTTTACAGTTAATCTCTTCTTCCCTTCCTTCTTCATTCACTCAGTAACTATTCATGTGTCAAGTACAGGGCAGGCCCCAGAACTACCAAGAGGAGTGAGATGTGACCTTATAATCTTTCACTCATTAATCTATTCCCTCTCAGGAAGACAGCAAACTCCTTGAAGGCAAGACCCATTTTTGATCCCTCTCTTGGATACCATCATATAATCAAATACATAAATACATTGATCTGATCTACTTATTGCCCAAATGTTAGACAAGTTTTTAAAAGCCATACTTCAAAGCAGGGGTCAACAAACTTTTGTTTTTAAGGGCCAGATAATAAATATCTTATTGGTGGACCGTACAGTTTCTGTCATGACTACTCAAGTCTGCCACTGTAGAGCAAAAGCAGTCACAGACAATATATAAATGAATAAGCATGACTACATTTCAATAAAACTTTATTTAAAGAAACAAGCAGTGGGCCAGATTTGCCCCACAGGCCATGGTTTACCAACACCAGCTTTATACAATGACATAAATGAATGGAACATATTATAAAGAGTACTGATTAAGGATTTAAATCAGTGGTTCTTACCTTGGTTTGAGGCATAAATTCCTCTGAAAATATGAATAAACATCTCCACTGGAAAATACACCTACACAATTCTGCATTCAGTTCATCAATTCTACAGCTGAATTTATGTATCATTAGATCCAAAACAGGTTATTCCCAGGAAAGTAAGGGTACATTTCCCCACCATAGATGGAAACTATCACACTCTCCCTTAAACTACAATATGAGGTCCTCATCAGAAATTGGGCATCAACTGAACATCCTTAAAATGAGCAAGAAACTTACTCATGTTCTCTTATCGCTTTGGTCCTATCACAAGAGGCAGAGCTATGATTCTTTTCTACACACTGCCTTCACACCCTTCCCTGTCCCCTTCTGTTTATCAGTTGAGCAAGAAGCCCTGGAAACATGTTTCTCTGCTCGTTGAACCTCCATCTCCAGCCCTCACCGTGTGGGACATTTTGCCCCAATACGAAGACTCACCAGCAAGCAGTGCACAGGGTCTCCCCTTAGGTCCGTGTCCGGGGCCTGCAGCAAATGCCAGTCTCTGCCTTTGTTGTACGTGATGAAAGTCTTCACTTGGTTGTCAATCTTCTTGTTAGCCAAGAACATTCCCTTTATCCCTGCTACCTGGGAAAAATCGACATGGCTGAAAAATACATCAATTTGAGAAGAAATATATTTGTTTTACTTAAAAAAAAAAAAAAAAAAAAGACTGTCAAATTCAGCTGTGAGCACTTGTCTTGGAGGAAAGAGGGTGAGGGTCATGCTTGTGTATAATGACTCCCTGGGACAGAAGACAGCAGACCTGTGCACCTGTGGTATGAGGGTCTTAATGCAAATTTGATAGAGGCTTCTTATCTCCCCTAAGGTAGGTTGGTAGTAGCTTACTGTTGCCTACAGATAAACTCTGATGCTGCTGGTTCTGTGCTTGACAAATGATAAATAAATAGGGGTTACTTTTATTTTAGGTGTAGCACTCATAGTCTTAAATACTTTATCTCACTTAATTCTTATAATGGTCCTTTTGGATAAGTCTCACTTACTCTGTTTCACAAATGAGGAAACTAAGGCTCACTCAGGTAAAGTGACTTGCCCAAGGTCACAATGCCTAATGTTATAGAGATAGTAAGTGGTGGATCAGAGATTTTAACCCAGAGCTCTGTGGCTTCACAGCCCCTGCCCTTAATGACTAAATCACTGCACTATCTACAGCCTTGGGCAATTAAAAGAGGTCAGTTAAAACTCAGGATCCAGGGGTCACCGCGAGGAAGAGTGGCCCCTGCTCGCTGCAGCTGGAGAAAGCCCTCGCACAGAAACGAAGACCCAACACAGCTAAAAAAATAAATAAATAAAATAATAAATTTGTTAAAAAAAAAAAAACAAACTCAGGATCCAATTACTGTTACTTTTCTTTTTCTGTAAAAGATCTCTCTATTAAGCTACCAAAATACATTGAGCAAAAGAGAACAGCTTTTAAACTTAAAAAAGCAGTGGTTTCCCTAAATTGTCAAATAACCCTTCCTCCATTTCTATAACACTATTGTTCCTACTATAAACAGTCCTTATTAATTATTTGGCTCTGAAAATATGATTGCCTTCTCTCTTTTATACCTTAGGAAAGAGGTAACAATTGAGAAGTTGCCAAACTGTGCAGTAGCAAATCATTAATTGTGTGTCATGTTTTTCATGCGTTTTAGAACTTAAGAAACATATTTATATATATTTGACTCTGCTTGAAATTATGACAACCCAGGAAAACTTGAGGGCAGTGAAAAAAGCGTCTGAAATGTGTTGACAAGTGCATTCCAACACTATGCAAAGGTTATCCTATTTAATGCTCACAAAAGCGAGGAGATATAGTTACCATCAGCCTCATTTGAGGATGAGGGAACAGAAACTTAGATTAAGTGTCTTTCTGGAGCACAGACAGGGAGTAAGTGAATAAGCTAGCAAGCATATTTGAACCCATTTAACTGAACTCAGCCCCTTTATATTATAATATGAAAATTTTTAAGCAGAAGGATGAAACCATGGTATCAGTCCTTGTCACATATGAACCACTATACCTGATACTTTGTATGTAAAACCTCCAATATTCACTATAAACCTGCATAACAGCTATTATCCCGATTCTATGGATGAGGAAACCAAGGCATAAGGAATATTTAATTGCTTAAGATAACAGAGTTGGGGTTCACACCCAAATCTGTTGGACTTCCAACATTCTTTCAACGAATACAGCTCTGTCAATTCAAAGAGGCTGGGCTTCGATCAATAGAACACGCACGTTTTGCCTTTGCTTTTGACACAGTCAAACCTCATTAGTTTGTACCTGCTGTTCTGGCATCTGGGATCATTTAGAGTTGAGCCAACTTTGTACTCCTTTGGAACAACAAATCTGTTAAGCAAATAAATGGTATAAACGAGTTTCTGGGCGGACTACTGTGAAATACTTAGGAAAACAAGCCTCATTTGGGGCCAGCAACAGTAGCCAGAACACTTTCTTATGCACTGTGGAGCCTCCATGAATGTGGAAGATGTAAATTTCCAAAAGTACTCCACCTCCCAACAACGATATGTTAATTACAAAATAATATTTACTGATAGTTATTCACTATTTCGGCTCCATAAGGACTACCCACCAGGGAAGCTCATGTTGGTTTCGCATATGTTCGAGAGGCTGTTACATATTTAAATGACTAAACTGCCAATTCTTTAAAGATTCAATTTCATAAATCAGAATTTTCCTGCAGTCATACCTGTCTTTCCTCCACAGCAGTCCCAAACAAGAGAAATGACACTGTCATAACCATGCAAAACTCTAGGAGTTTACAAGACGTAGAGAATGGATAAAAATATTACCCATCTCGGGAGTTCCCTTCCCCATTTCTCTCCCTGCCCTGTCTCTCTTTTGGCCCAGGTGTCAGAGCAGGGCTGTGCGTGTTTAGGAGCTGGTGCATTTGGGACTTCCCTGGTGGTGCAGTGGTTAAGAATCCGCCTGCCAATGCAGAGAACACGGGTTCGATCCCTGGTCTGGGAAGATCCCACATGCCGCGGAGCAACTAAGCCCATGTGCCACAACTACTGAGCCTGCACTCTAGAGCCCACGAGCCACAACTACTGAGCCCTCATGCCACAATTACTGAAGCCTGTGTGCCACAACTACTTAAGCCTGCGTGCCTACAGCCCGTGCTCCACAAGAGAAGCCACCGCAGTGAGAAGACTGTGCACTGCAACGAAGAGTAGCCCCCGCTCGTCGCAACTAGAGAAAGCCCACACGCAGCAATGAAGACTCAACGCAACCAAAAATAAATAAATAAATAAATAAATAAATAAATAAATAAATTTTTTTAAAAAATGGAAGTTGGTGCATTTGATCTGCAGAAGCGGTGAATTTATTGGCCCCCGACTGCGTGGCATTATCAAATGCCGCTTGAGCAGACAGCCTGTGCTTTGTAATTCATCTCTGGCAGCCTGGCCTTCAGGTTTATCTTGAGGAATAGAAACTTGGCAAAGCTGAGGAAATGTGTCACAATAGGCTACAGAGCTGGAGAGGGTCTTCTTATTTTCCTCTTGCTGCCAAGGCACTTAACCTGTGAAAATCCCATTTGAGGTGTCTGTCTGTCTGTCTGTCTGTCTGTCTGTCTGTCTATCTATCTATCTATCTATCTATCTATCTATCTATCTATCTATTACTTATTTGTTTTGGCTTCTTTGGCCTGGTCTGCAAAGATGGTCACCCCTGCCTGCTCTTAGGGTTTTGTGCCATTCAAGGTTCCTTTTCCCTGAGCCTGAGACGTCTATCTGTCTATGTGTCTTGGTGCTCGCCTATTGTGAGGTCTCATCATACATCTCTAGAATCTCTACCCTCTTACTGTAGAACTTTGGATACCAAGGGAGCAGTATTAGTGCCCAAAATGCGGAATGTGTGTGTGTGTGTACTTGTGTGTACATGCATGCATATGTGTATTAACGTGTGTGTGTGTGTGTGTGTGTGTGTGTAAGGTCTGGGCTTCTGCTGAGGATGAGGGACATGTTTTCATTGCCAGACAACCTCTCTCTGCATCCACAGCATGTAGACTGGGGTGGGACCGTGGTGGGATGGGGCGGGGGGTGGGAGGAAAACTGCTATTCCCACTGGAAGACATGCCTCCACATAGACGCAGAGTTCTGAGGAACGTATTCCTATGAGGGTGATACACCTCACTGCTGGGAGCTTGCCTCCCTTCAGGGAAAGAGCTGTTATTCGCTTTTCTACCTTTCTGAATTCTGCACAAAGACGCTGCGTGTGCTGAGAAGCCACTTTTCTTTCTTTGCCTCTCACACGGGGGAATTTGATACCAGAAGTTTCAAAGGTATTAGTAATTATTTCTTATCCTCTGATATCATATAAGCCAAAATAACATTTTGATTAGATTTTTAAATATGAAGTGTTACAGTCAAACCTCAAGCCAACACAAAGCACAACAGTACACTGACCATTCCCCAGGGTGATAGCCTCAAAATGCTACCTTCCCTTCTCTCCTCTTACTTTCTTTGATCATGTTTCCCACTCTCTTAGACAGCATCCCAACATGCCTCTCCCTATCTATCCTTCAAGGCCCAGCTCAGTAAGCCTTTCTCCAGAAACCAGGACCTCTTTTCCATCCTGACTGTCCCCAGCTCTTCTTCTCCATCCTCCAACTTGTCTCTCGTATAGATGGTACCTACATCTTTGCTCTCAACAACCACGTAAGCTTCTCGAGGGCATCAGTCTTCCTGGAAACGTCTCTTGTACTCCTTACACTCCTTACCACATGTTAATTCTTCACAGCTTCTCTTGTCATCTCTCACATCACTGTCTCCCACTTGAGTATAACTTTTGGATTATCATTCAATCCACCATATTCCCCCATTAAAATTAATAATTGAAAAGTCACTTTGTACAAGAAGTCCTTTTTTTCGTTTTTAATGAAATAGGTAGAATTCTGCATTAGAAGACCGAACAACATTAATAGTGCCCCAAACTTATTGAGTAATTAAGAAATGTCAGACACTACATGAAAGGCTTTGCAAGCCTGAGCACATCAATCTAAGTGGTAGACTCAATACATCCTCATTTCACACATGCAAGAACCAAAGTCTGGATGGCGTCAGTCACTTGCCTAAGGTCATTCCCTGGAGAACCTTAGCAATGGACAACACACCAGTCTGTCTATCTCAAAGCCCAAGCACTTAACCCTTTGGCAGTATTAGTTCTTCAAACTTCTTTCTCATCCTAGAGCTTCCTGAGAGAAATATCATATATGGACATTATAGGAAGCTGCCTTTCATTCATTCTTTAGTACATGTACTCAATAGTTGTTCAATTAATATTTTTTGAATATCTATCACTTATCATGCATTCTAAGCACTGGAAATATAGCACCTAGAATGTCTAAGTAACTTTACATTCATGCAGCAGGGTTTTTTTTTTAAGAGTTAGAATGTGCTAGGTGCTGAGACTTGGATTTCTTTGGTGATTTAAAGAATGAACCCCAGATATCTTCTTTGTTTTTTAATATTCACCTCTAGAGGGTGCTCTCCAGTCCTGATCTTTCATATGTTCTGCATAGAGGCTAAGTTGGGAAGATCTTACGCAGGAGTTTTTGCTTATTTCTGCCTCCGATGCTGATTGGGAGCTGATTCCTCCCACCCTCTCTGTCTCAGACTTTAATTACAAATCTGAAGTGTCAAAATTTGAAGAGAATAAAAATATGAATCAACAACAATGGCAAGAAAGAGAACATGTTCACCACCATGATTTCTTTGGGCTTTGGAGATAGGATATTTTTCTGTTCTACAGAGAGGATCCCAGCCAGGAGAGATACGTACTCAGCAGGGGTCAGGGGTGCCTCTGACATCAGGGAACCCATTGCCAAAAATGTCTAAGTGTTCTTTCCTTCCCTGTGGCCTTGGTCAGGCAGCATCACCGACCCAGGGAAAGAGTAGCCTTAAATAAGTAGATGGTATATTCTATGTCCTGTAATAACTATGTCCTGGATGGGAGAGCATTTTTCCTCCCTATCTCTTATGCTGGATTGTAAGAGGTAGTCTTTTCCCAAGAATCAAGGTGTAAGCTACATCATCAGAACTATGGAGCTTTCTCTTTTAAAGAGAAGGTATTCATAACGTACAGAAGACACTATGTGTGTAACAGAACATGCATCAGTCATTGGTTGCGTCTTTCATGCGTCTTTCACTGTGCCTCACTCATACATTCTGTGCATTCTGAATTTGTCAGCCAAGTGACTTCATTCCCAACACAACCCTTTCACTTGGCTGGGGTGAACTGTCGTTGTCCATTAAGCCAAAGGGCTCTTCATCATCATTAGTTGATACCCCCTTCCCAGAGGAGGGAGGATACTGTCCAAAGCTGTCAGACCCACTCTCATCACCCACACCAGAGGAATACACTAGGAATCACACATCTCAGACACTCTCATCACGTCTCTTTTGCTCTGGCCACCATCAGGCACGCCGTCTTCTGTGACCCATCCCACATGGCGCCACTGGAGAATTTATGCTATTCAGGAATGACAGAATTTTAGGACACTTATTTCTAGGATTCTCTTGCACAAATATAGCCACCAGACAAAATTGGGAGCCACGGGATAACACAGCCTGAATTTACCTATTACTGCAGGCTCAGGACTTGGTTCAGAAGATGGCGAAGAGGTCCACAGCAATCATCTGCTGATTCTGTTTATGGTGGCTTTTCCTCAGACCATTTTCTCCTTCCTGTCTGGTTTCCTCTATAGCTAGGTAAAGTCTAATACTATTTATCCCGCTCTTTAGTGTGTTTCTATCTTAGGGTTATTACTCGGCCACAATCAAATACAAGCCTAAATACTGATCTTTCTGGACACACATAATAGCTTCTAGCTAAGAGTTTGCATATTAGGGTTCAGATCCTAATTCTGCCACTTACTAGCTTTTTAATCTTATGAAAATGATTGCATCCTCTCTGACTCCATTTACCTATAAATGGGCGTGATGATTATGGTCCCTGTGTCATAAAGTGAACATATAGACTGAATGAGATAATTATGAAAGTTTCTTTAAAAAGTGCCTGGCACATAATGGTACCCCAAATATCATCTACTTAGTATGGATCTTGCATCAACAAAAATCACTCTCTAGCATTTTTTTCTCTGTAGCCTACTTTCCTGGCTCACGTGTCTCGACTCTTTTGAATGGGGATCATGGCCAATGGTCAACTCACACTGAGGGGAAATTCTGGTATTTCAATAACTAAACCACGTAAGATGGGCCCCCAACACTTTGTCCCCAACATTTCCCTACCTCATCACATAGACACATATAGTTCTAACGTAGAGAGAACGACATTTGTCGTAAGGTTGCAAGGAGTGAGTGAATAAAATGATTGATTTTAATGAAAACTTTGTCTCCCTCTGCATTTCCCACAAAGACTCACCAACAATACACATGCCTGATACACAGACTCATACAGTCATACATTACATGGTTCGCCTCTGCTAACATAGTATAAAGAGCACATAAGAACAGCAGGCAATTGGCAGGTAGAAGCAAAGGATGCATGTAATCCTCCTCAGTCACCCCCATATGTGAGCAGATGTGCACTCTATGTATACTCTGTCACCCTCACCTTGCATAATGCTCATCTCTCCTCCTTATTAATTCATCTATGGATTTTCTTACTTTTCATTTATCTCTAACCACTTATCATTCATTGCAATTCTACTGGGAAATTCAGGCTGGATGGTTTTCAGCTTCCTGCCAGGCAGAACAATCAGATTTAAGGAACATTTGTGCCAGGTTCTGTGTCAGCCAATATTCTTTCTATCTAGGTAATCAGCAGATACGACACTGCCGTTCTGATCACATCAATTTCAATTCAAGTTGCTGTGAACTGCCAGGCTAATAAAACAAAGACTCTTCTTCCCCGGCCCCAGAATGCAGGACACCTTTACATAATGTAGTTACACCATTGTTCAAAGTGATGATAATAAGAGCCAGCAGTTTCCCAACAGATAGTCAACCGCAAGAGACACACAAAGGGAAAACATAAAGATTACCAAAAAATGGTTTGTCGTGTCCAGAGGTCATTCTATCTCCTCTTCTCACTCCCTACCTGTTAGCTATTTTTGATTGCAGAAAACCATTCATGAAAACAGTTGCAAGTAACAGGAAATGACAAAGTCATTCTTGTTCAAATTTGTCATCTTTTCCATCATCAAGGGACTAATTAAAATGGTCTCTATTTTGGCAGAAAAAAAAATTATCCAGAGAAATTATTCCACACTGACTTGAAAAGAGGGGAGAAGATAATCAGGAAGGAAAAATGCAGCCTGAAAATCAAATGTTTTCAGGAGAGCAAGGACAGAGCCGAGACCAGGGAAGCAAACTGGGTGATTAATGTGGGACAGCTGATTAGACTTCATACTCTCAGAGCTGTAAATGCTGGATCAAGGCAAGAAAACATATGGTATTTCAAAAAAACACGCTTAAAGTTTAAATGTTTATAACACAATTACAAAAGAGGAAAGAAATGTTGCAATTTACATTTGTTTATAAGAAGACAGCTTTGGTGATAAAGGATGTCATATGGCCCTGCTAATTAAAATATGGAAAGAAGCAGAGATCCAAAATGGTGGAAATACTTTGGACATTTAAACAATGTGGGTAGATTTTAGGACCAGAACATTGTTCTGGGGCTTAAACTCATTGGAACAGAATATCAATTAGACTATCTATAATTTGTTGAGTATTGTTGTATTTCAGGCACTGATCATGGTACTTTAAGAAGATTAGCTTATTTCATCCTCAGAGAAATCCTATCAAGGAGGTACCATGTTTATCCCCTTATTTTAAACAAGAAAACTGAGGCTCAGAAGTTGTTGGATTTATCTCAAGAATATATACACGTGGTGTGGCCAGGATTTAAACCCAGCCAGCCCGACTCTAAAATTTACACCCTAAATCAGAATTTTACCCTACATGAATTTGAAGGTAAATCACCAGAATATGTAAATGTTTTCCAGAATACATGTTCAGTTTGAGGCTGAGATATATGATACTATATTTATCTGGAACATGGGCAGGAAATGAAGTGGAAGAAACTTGTGAATGTATAAAAAATTTGCAGGGTATTTTTCTAAATATATACACAAAAACTATGTCCTATGCTAGTCTACCATAATTTCCATCACAAATACTTGAGCTCTGAAATGGGCATACAGTTTGTTAACATGCCTTTATACACACAGAGAAGTTTAGATACTAGAAGAAAATTCCCAAGAACTCCTAAAGATGAAGGAATATAGATAGCATTAGAAGGAATTCTAATAATAGGTTTAAATTTCTTAAGTGAAATTGGTTTCTTTCTTTGACATACTGGATATGATTCCCTTATTTCTCATTACACAAACAACCTCTACTCTCTGAACTTATCCTTCACCAAATGATGACATCATTATGACTGAACATATTTGAATAAGTTTTATAATTCTTTTTCAGATAGAATATTAGTGTATGATTGCACTTCCCATATTCTGAATATGTTTCGTAATGGCTCATTATATCCCATTATAAATCCTTCATAGCACAAGACTGACAAATGGCTAAAATCCATTCCCAAATAGCAGCTTTCTTTTCACCTGACTGTGCTTTAAATGGCCATTAAAGTGTTGGTGTTTGTCATAAAAGCTAACTGATCCAACATATGATTTTATTTTGAACCTGGTCATTCTGAGAAACAAAGGGTCAGAGTTCCCTTAGGGAAATCTGGTAAACTCTGCTTTTTGTTTCTCCTCCTCACTCCTCTTTAGGAAAAGAAAGACGTATTAATCTTATCTCATGCATTGGCCCGCTGAGAGGATGGCAATTAGCTATTAGAGGTTATGCAGTCAGAAAGGTCCTCAAGTACAAGGGAGTGTCTTTTTTTTTTCTTTCAATATTTAGCTATAATCATTTTTTTAAAAAATTTATTTTATATTGGAGTATAGTTGATTAACAATGTTATGTTAATTTCAGGTGTACAGCAAAGTGATTCAGTTATACATATAAGAGGGATAGATTGGGAGTTTGGGATTGACATGTGCAAACTGCTATCTTTAAAATGGATAACCAACGAGGACCTACTGTATAGCACAGGGAACTCTCTCAGTATTCTGTAATGACCTAAATGGGAAAAGAATTTGACAAGGGAGTGTCTTCTGATGCAATGCAAAGACATCCCCTTAGTTCTTTCTTCAGAGAGATGTAAGGGAGCACCGCCCGTCGCCTCTTTGCTCCACCCCTGACACCCTATTAGCCTCTCAAGACTATTTTCAAATTTCACACTAGGCTCACTCTTATTCAAACCCTTTAATTGTCTGACTGCTTCCCTAGACACTTTCCAAGCCCTCTGGGGCTTCATGGCCTGTGGACTTGGTCAACAAAGAATCCCTCCCAGAGCTGTTTTGTGGATTGCAGATTAACCAATAAAAATGTTCTGCAACCCCGCCTCCCTCTCCCAAATGGAATGAGGCCACATAAGGAACTAGTTATTAAAATGATCGAGGAAACGGCCAACTTGGGGACTTCAACTGCCAGTCCCAGCACTGCAGTGGCTCAAGACCACACGTGCCTTGTGACATACCTCATAGAGGT
Organism: Eschrichtius robustus; assembly: GCF_028021215.1. Lineage (NCBI taxonomy): Eukaryota > Metazoa > Chordata > Mammalia > Artiodactyla > Eschrichtiidae > Eschrichtius > Eschrichtius robustus. The sequence goes on from NC_090830.1 coordinate 116,780,129, forward strand.
CGATCATGACGTTGCCCTCAGGGCCTCTGCTGCTCTGGACATTCTCCAAGGCCAGAGTGAAGTAGACACCACGGGTGTCTGAGATGTAGAGGTTGTATGTGTCGTTTTGGTTCCATTCTTGGACCGCTGCAAACACTTGGTTCTCATCAGTGCTGATGACATGCATGTCCTGAGGAAAGACGCAGGGAAGCAAACAGGAAGAAGAGTTTTATAAGTGCACCTGGCACGTGTCCACAGAGTGGAGTCTGATGAAGAATACCAGAATAGGCTCATAGGTACTGTGAGGGAGGACAGAGATTTTCCTATAGCATATTTGTGACATAATAGTTAAGTGTTGGTCACATATTTCCTTTGTCATTTATGAGGTTAGGCAGTAAGGTCATCAGAAAATAGGACAGGGAGATGCTTGGTAGCTCAGTTACAATTTAATTACCTCATTAGATAATTTGAAGGATAATTTCTCGAATATGTATGAGTTTGGAGAATCAGGCATCCTGATAAATTTGCCAAGCACAAACATAGTACATGCTCAAAAGGCATATACGGGGCAAATACGAGGGGCAGAGAGAAAACAGACAAGCCTTGCATCTCACTGTGGTCCACAGACCAGCAGCATGGGCATCACCTGTAAGTTTGGTAGAACCTCAGGCCTCACCTATCGAATAGAAATCTGTATTTTAATAAGATCCATGGATGATTAATATGCACATTAATGTTTAAGAAGCACTTCCCTAAGGCTCAGCAACCCTTAGAGGTCCCGGAGGAAAAATGTTCACCTGAGACCCCCAGAGCACTAATCTTCAGGTTAATGAGTGTTCAAGGACTTAGCTTATCAAAACCTGTACCCTGAGAAGTTCCCCAGGAAACCTTAAATAAAACAGAGAAAAACAGTCTGCATAAATGATGATGTTTTCAGACTCTGGCTGTCCTGGAAGATAGAAACAAGGCAGATGTAATGTGGAGGCAGTGAGCAGATGTCCCTGGGGTGGGGATTCCAAATCCTTTCTCTCCCCATTCAGAACTCCAGAGGAGTGGATGTTCAGGGAGAGGCTGACGTAGACCAAGGCTTGAAGTCTCAGACCAAGGCCTGCTGTCTCCTTCAGGGGGTCCCGCTCATTGCTCTCGGCAGCCTTCCCCCCTTCGCCCAAGGTGGTACATACACATCAGTATCACGTTCAGAAGACAAAAAGCAAAACAAAAGCAGAATGATGCATAAGGCTAAAGGTAAAAGAACAACCTGGAAAGATTCTTGGCCTTTGTGTAGCTCAGTGCTCAGATCTTCCCAGAGGGATCATCCACTCTCCTTGAAAAGATTCAGGAGGTCTGTCAATCTTCCTTGGCAACAACTCCAGGGCTGGAAAATTCTACCTAACTTCAAAATTTCCCATTGTAATATATGCCCACGTTCTCTCAATCAGTCAATCAATCAGCAATTCAGCTTCAACTCTGCTTTAGACTTAGAGGAACAAGTCTCTCATTCCTCTTGAAACTTGACCATAGTGAACTCATATGATTCCGGAAAGAAGAAGTCCTTATCCAAAGGGTTTTGTATTCCTGACACCTTCTCAGGCCTTACTGCCATACTCTAGAGTTTGATAACGTTTTTATAGAAAAAGTGGTGAGGCCAAAAATGAATCCTGCCCATGAATTCAATTTGGTTGATAATGCAAACTAAGGTTTGCTATAAAAGTTGGCCATACCTTATATCTGCCCAATGCCTATGTACATTTCTTCTGGCAACTGTAGCTTGATGTTCTTTGAAGAAGCATTCTCATCCTTCTCAAATTTCCTCCCTATGCTCAGTCTTTGCTACTTTCTCCCACCCTCGGCACCAGAAGTGATCTTGTAGGCCTAGCACTCAGAAAATTCCATTTTCCTGATGACAGTGATTGGATCAGTGACGGCAAAATCAGTAAGACATAATGCTAGAATGACTGTGGAATTATTAGAGAGAGAGAGAAAAGTTATTTTTTACTGTTAGTTTGTAAGCAGTTGGAATAAAAATAAAGTCTAGATCTGATGGAGACATATCTTGGAGGCAGAGGATAAGCCAATCTTGGAAAAATAGGCTCAAAAGGTGGAGAGAGATGGTCCAAATTCTATGATTCTTTGAGTCTCTGAATGTGGATATCTAAGGAGCCTGCCCACCCGTAAACTTGTTTAGTTAGAGAGGACAGTAGAGCAAAATGATTAAAAGAATGGTCTTTCAAATAAAACTACTTGAGTTCAAATCCCGGCTCTGTCATTCAGCTGTGCCAACGGAACTTTGTGCCTCAGGATTTCCACCTGCAAACCAGAGATAATAGTATGCCCTTCATGGAGTTGTGAGGATTAAATCAGTTAGTAGGTGTTAAGCATTTAACCACAGTGCCTGGTGTTAGTATCTGCTCCATATATGCTAGCTATTTTCTGTTAAGCAAACCCTAAATCCCCTTTGTTGATTAAGCAAGGTTGATTTGGCCTTTCTGTTCATTGCAAATATTAGGGTGCTAACTAATACACTTAACAAAAAGTGGTTCATCCAAATGTTTTGTTTCTTTCTAATCGAGGGAATTAACTGTGGAAACTAGTCCAAAGGCCATTCATCCACTGAGGGCCAAACCTTCTATGGCTCCCCATTTCCTATAGGACAAAGATCAAAATCCTTACCCTACCATTTAGAACCCTTAAACAACTACTCCCAATTCATGTTTCCTTCCTTGTTAGCAGGATGTAGCTTCGTCCCTGAACTCAAGTTAAAATATTTCAGCAGTAACCTGGTCCCTGCATAACTGTGCCTTTGGACCTATGAAATAATCCTAGGGGCCAGAGTGAATCATCCATATTACCGCAGCCCACTCAAACTTTTCCTTGGTCGGTGTAGAATGCAAAACACAGATGCATCAAGTACTTGAGTCACTTAGAGAACTAGTAACAGAACAAAAACAGATTAAATGGCCATCGCTAGATAAGGGCCAAGGGCAGATCTCTCTCTATAGATAACCTAATTACATTGAAAAGACTGTTTAAAAACTATGTTGTCTTAAATATTTTAACTGAAACGTCTGACATATTTAAATGCCATCTTTCCTTTTTCTTCTTGCCTACACGCGCCTGTATCAGGAAAATATGCTATTTCACCCAGAATGGCACTTTATGTTGAAAGCTTATACTGAGATACAAAATTTTAGACCAAGAAGTGAACTCTGAGATGTTCTAGAGCACTTCCCAACATCTGTTCCATAGGACACCAGTACTGTTGGATTTTAATAGATTTTTTTTGAATGGATCCTTTTGTAAAACATTTTGATTAATGCTAACTATACAGCTTTCTTGCTCACAGTACATCCTAGAGCCTTTAACATACCAGCGAGCTTCTGTTAGTCTCTAGGCAAGGAGCATGGAATGGAGTTTATTTCTTTTTTTAAACTCACGATCATAGAACCAAATTTTCATGAAGCATCTCTAAGGGCATTTTATTGAGTAATGAGTTTGAGAAAATATTATTGTGAATCTAAGCTCCGTATTTTAAAAATGTAAAAAAAAAAAGAAAGAGAAATTGACAAACCAGCCCAAGGTTCAAAGCAGGGGAATGACAGATCTAGGTCTGCAATTAGGGTCTCTCGCTGTGAATCAAGCAGCCTTTTCATCACCCACACCCCAGTTCACATCGATCTTCTCCAACACAAACAACTAGATCCATACTAATATTAATATTACCTTACTTTTATAGAGTATCTGTCCTCCAAAATGCTCAAAGCACTTTCATATGTGTTGCCTCATTTATCGCACTTGAGTAGCTCAGAATGAGCTCCAAGTATGGTAAGAGAGGGAAACTGTCACTAGGTCTCCCTGTCTGGAGGGCCTCACGCTCTTAATGGTAACAGCAATATTAAAATCTCCCCACCTCCCTCTCTGGTCATCTTTACCGTTATACTAATTTTTTTAAATACAGCTCAGGGTAACCTCAGTCTTTTAAGAGTTGATACAATGGCAGGGGATGATTAAAGAAAATTTGAGCATGTAAGTGCAGGTTTGTCTCAGTTCCTTTGGTGGGCATGAAGCTTTGTTCCTTTTCAGCTGCAGCAGCCCTGCTTTGATAGAGGGTCCTGAAATACATGCATCTTTGCCATGGATCACTCCACCCAAGCTGGGGCCTCTCTTTGAAGGTGTAATGGGATTGTAATGAGGCATCTCATTGCCTTAAATAATAAACACCCATTTGGACCAAACAGTACATTCATTTGCTGTAGTGGTTCCGATTTTTCTGGGGACAAGCTTAATTAATCACCGCATTCTACCCTCGGACCTCAGATGAGGCTGACTAATGGAACATGCTCATTTGGGAGAGTGTGGGACGGGCCAGACAGCCAATTCAGGCTCAGACTAAAACTCTTCCTTCCAGATTGGCAAGATGCCACTGGGGGCAGCTGTCAACAGTGATCGGTGTGATGGCTATGAACAAGCAATGCACAGTATGTGTTTCCCAACACTCCGGCCAAGGGGCCAAGTGGTTTCTTTGGTTTTTTTAATAATTTTTATTTTTTATTTATTTTTATTTTGGGCTGTGTTGGGTCTTCGTTTCTGTGCTAGGGTTTTCTCTAGTTGCGGCAAGTGGGGGCCACTCTTCATCGCGGTGCGCGGGCCTCTCACTATCGCGGCCTCTCTTGTTGCGGAGCGCAGGCTCAGTGATTGTGGCTCATGGGCGTAGTTGCTCCGCGGCATGTGGGATCTTCCCAGACCAGGGCTCGAACCCGTGTCCCCTGCATTGGCAGGCAGATTCTCAATCACTGCGCCACCAGGGAAGCCCTGGTTTCTTTGTTTTAAACTACCATTCTGAGGCTGCATAGGTCAATGGGACTTTTTCTCTGGATGCTCCTCAGTGTATAAAAATTTGGGGGGTGGGTGCTGCTCCCTTTTAGTAATAGAATCTATTAATTTATTTAGAGAGTAGAAAAGTGTAATACAAGGAATGCCAGTTTGGGCGTCAGGAGATTCAAGTTCTGGCCTCAAATCTGCAGCAAGAAGCATCTGGTTTGGCTGAAACTTATTCCACTCAAAAAGTATATTCCCAAGAGTAAGTGAGCATGAGATGAGTGGCTTGAAACTGCTGTTTCCTGATGTGGTCCCAATTCCCACATGCCTCTTGAACGGCAGCATCTCACTGCCTTGAGTATGTTCTTGTTTTTAAAGGTGAAAATCTTGCAAGCCAACTACTTCATTTATTGGTCAAAGACAGCAATTTATTTCAGTGCTCAAGTGAAAAAAAACAAAACAACAAAAACAAAACAAAACAAAACCACCACCAGCTCTGTTGGCCTTACCAAGGTAGCATGATCATCTCCCTCATGGACCTCCCTAAAAGATTATCAAGGGTAATTTTAACAACACTCTATTTTCCTTTTACATACTGACTTTACCCAATTCTCATCTAAGGCACAACTCCAATGTTGTGTTTGTCTTTTTGGAAAATGTCTTAAGCCAAATCAAGAGCAAGGAGCATTTAAACATATACAGGCATAGGCATATAGTTCTGGGCAATTACCACTGTCATTAATCTCTTAGCAGCTGAAAAAAATAACTACTAACATGGAAATAGCTCTTTGCAGTTAATAGTGTAATTTAATGTGTGTTATTATCTCTAATGGGCTGAGGTTTACAGCTCACTTTTCACTAAGCTAGGGTTAGGGGCAGAGTGATGGCCAAGGAGGAGAATTCTGCCTGGAGAAGCCACTGGCTGTCCTGGGAGAGGAGACCTGCAGCGCCCTTGTGCTATATCTATCACTGATTCCCTGGGCAGGTAGCTGATGTTGGTCCAAGATAGCAAACTACAAAGTCATGGATAAAAATACAAGACAAAGAGTCATGAAAACACAATCGAAAAAAAAGTTATTTATGTTCTTTGTTCAACCAAAGGTTTCAAAGCTGAGTTATATTTAAACCTACACAGTCCCCTTCTTACAGCCACACACATCTCCCTTGTTCTATGATCAAGGCACACCTGTCAGAATGGCCATCATCAAGAAGTCTACAAATAACAAATGTTTGGGAGGATATAGAGAAAAGAGAACTCTCCTACACTGTTGGTGGGAATGTAAATTGGTGCAGTCACTGTTGAAAACAGTATGGCATTTTCTCAAAAAACTAAAAATAGAACTACCATATGATCCAGCAATTCCACTGCTGGGTATATAGCCAAAGAAAACAAAAACACTAATTCAAAAAGATAAATGCACCTGAATGTTCATAGAAGTATTATTTACAATTGCCAAGATATGGAGGCAACCAACGTGCCCATTAGCAGATGAATGGATAAAGAAGATGTGTGTGTGTGTGTGTGTGTGTGTGTGTGTGTGTGTGTGATGGAATATTACTCAGCCATAAAAAAGAATGAAATCTTGCCTTTTGTGACAACATGGATGGACCTAGGGAGTATTATGCTTAGTGAAATAAGTCAGAAAGAGAAAGACAAATCCTCTATGTTATAGCTTATATGTGGAATCTAAAAAGTAAAACAAATGAATGTATATTAAAAAAACAAACAGACTCACAGATATAGAGAACAAACTAGTGGTTACCTGTGGGCAAAGGGAAGGGTGGAGCAGCTAGATAGAGGTATGGGATTAAGAGATATAAACTACTATGTATAAAATAAATAAGCAACAAGGATATATTGCACAGCACAGGAAAATATAACCACTATTTTGTAATCTATAAAAATATTGACTCACTATGTTGTATACCTGAAGCTAATATAATACTGTAAATCAACTATACTTCAATAAAAAATTTTAAAACACTCACGTCAGTGGTTGTTGCTAGAAAAAAAAAAAACAGGCACAATACATTAACAATTTCTGGCCACTTAAAATACATCACAGTGGCAGCAAGACCTCAAATCCACAGCTTTGAGCTCCCAAGTCAGTTTCACCTCCACTAGGTGGCGCTCCATATTAACGCAGTTCTTCAGTGTTTGTGGAGAGAGAGCCTGGGGATGTTAGCGGTTGGGAGTCTTTAACTTTTGTCTGCCACTCTTTTTAAAGGAGTATGTCTTTGAGAAAGTCTAAAAAATTAGCTGTGTCTCCGAACCCTAAAGACAACCAGTCTCGTAAGTTCCACTGGGAAAGAAAGCAAATGTTGGGTGCTACATAGCTGCATCACCTCTCCATGATTAATAACAACAAAATGGTATATAGATGTATCATACCTGTTGCACTGATATACTGTGTATCCAAAGCATAGCTTCTGTCCTGCTAGAAAACCAATACATCCCACTTGCAAAGCAAAAGCAAATCAGTTATCAATTTACTCAGATGCTCCTACAGCAAGAATTCCAAAGAATTAGAGAGAGAGAAAGAGAGAGGTGGGGGAGGGAGGGATGGACCACTGAGAGAGAAAGGAGGATAAGGAGGTTGGCAAAAAAGAAAGTAAGGAAGTGAACTTGAGAAACAGAGATGGGGGAATGAAAAGAAATAAATAACTACGAGAGACTGAAAGGGTCCTTGGGAAAAAGAGTAGATACTGAAATAGAGAAATTGATTCAGGCCATACCTTGGGCAAAGCATATTTGGGCAGCTTCATTTGGGCAAACGCATTCCTTCGGTAGGAAACGTAGTAGTGTGGCCGTCCTCCTGATGTCAGCTGGAGCATAAACATAAAGGGTGTAAGAAGAGCTACTACGACAGTTACAGGTCACAGAAGGACAGCCCCTGAATGGAAGGGAGTAGCTGCCAACACAACAGCGTAAGTGAGTACTGTGGGCCAGTGTAAAGAATTGACATTCAGTTCAAAAACAACTTAAGACAGTGTATGTGAGTTCAGAGGCCCAAAGTGAACCCACTGCACAAAAATACAATTCTTCAATTTGCCGTGCGGTGCAGAAGTCAGGAAACATTTATAGCAATTTTTTTTTTTAAATAATACAAGCCTTAGGGTATATTGGATCTGTGTCCCTCACCAGCCCAGCCATCTAGCCCCAAGACTTTGACCACACAAACAGGTCCCTGGGCCAGATCAGAAGGGAATGGTCCAGGTCACACGGTGGCAGAATGGGAGCCCCCATCTCGGCACTGAATTCCAGTTTTGTGCAGTCACACTGCTGGCTGTGAGCGTGTCCCACACACAGCAGTGCTGCTGATGTGTTAGACGAAAATCCAAGCCAGGATCGTGGTTCAAAATCATTCTAGACCTCAACCTCCCAGAAGAGAATGAATGGTGAGCTACCTTCCCCAGGTCTGCCCAGAATGTACAGCCCAAAGAACCCCGTGAGTCTGAGGGAGGGTGAGAAGCGCTGTGGTCTCCAACTCAGCTGAGTACCATGAGGTGCAGGCTGGCAGCAGTGCACTGCCACTCTCTTTCTCCTTTGGAGCCACTCTCTTTCTCCAGCTTTATTGAGATATTATTGACATATAGCACATGCAAGTTTAAAGTGTACAATATGATGATCTGATATGTATATATTGTGATATGATTACCTCATATAAGGTTAGTTAACACCTCCATCCTTTTACTTAAGATTTTGTGTCTATGTGTGTGATAAAATTTCAGATCTATTCTCTTAACAACTTTCAAGTATATAATACAGTATAGCCACCATGCTGTTTATTACTTATTCATCATATAGCTGGACATGTACCCCCTTTGACCAGCATCTCCCCATATCCCTAGCCCCCAGTCCCTGAAAACCACCTTTTTACTCTCAGTTTCTATGAATTCCTGTTGCTACTCTTAACCCATGTAAACATCTGGACTTTGAAGTCATCTGGAGTTTGCATACTCAGAATGTCAACAAATGCTCTGGGTGAATTTTCACCAGACACATAAAAATGTGACTGGAAAGTTATCATATTCACCATGACGCGGCCAGACCACCTCTTAGTCCTAGTGACGGGTTATACGTTCATAGTGGCCTGGGTAGAAAATATATAAAACTCTAAATGCACAACTGATTTTCGTTTGTGAGTCATATATGTGGATTATAAACTGTTACTAGAAAACAGGAAAGGTCCCTGGAAGCAACACTGATAGAGAAATGATTTATACATAGAACCAATATGGGTAACCATTTCCCATTTTAATATCACTTGATAATTTGATGCTGAAGTTATCAGAGTGCTCATTATTCATTTTCCTAGAGGAAAAGGAAGTGTGTGTGTGTGTGTGTGTGTGTGTGTGTAATTGTGAACTATTTTAAAAGTACATAGGCTGATAGTAAGGAATTTGAACATTTACTTCCCAATACATGGGATTAAATATTCTAAATTATGATTTCTTGTCCAAGTAAACATATCTAGAATGTCTCAATCACAGTGAAATTGTATATATATTTATATATATAAACTATTTAGCAATTGTACATTTGTCAATTTTAACATGGAAAGCAGTAAAGGAATTTTTATTTTTATTTTTTTGTTTTTTTTTTAAAGATTACTCTTTTTTTTAATTTTTACTTACTTACTTATTTATTTATTTATTTATTTATTTATTTATTTATTTATTTATTTATTTATGGCTGTGTTGGGTCTTCGTTTCTGTGCGAGGGCTTTCTCTAGTTGTGGCAAGCGGGGGCCCCTCTTCATCGCGGTGCGCGGGCCTCTCACTATCGTGGCCTCTCTTGTTGTGAAGCACAGGCTCCAGATGCGCAGGCTCAGTAATTGTGGCTCACGGGCCTAGTTGCTCCACGGCATGTGGGATCTTCCCAGACCAGGGCTCGAACCCGTGTCCCCTGCATTGGCAGGCAGATTCTCAACCACTGCACCACCAGGGAAGCCCAAGGAATTTTTAAATGTTTTCTCCAAACAAGCCTAAATTTGTTCTTAAATGTGGAAAGAAACAAAGCATTCTTGTTCCTTCTCTCCTCTAACCACTCCTGAACCCTCAGCTTCTCGGGTTGTTTCCCGCTCTTGCGGAGGTGAGAAACCTGTCTGAATCCATCTCCTCTAAGTTCTCTTGACCCTGATCACAGTCGTGCCTGTAAACGGCAAAGGCCGATCAAGCTCCCTCGGCTCTGCCTCTCACCACCTCCAGCCACCCCACAGCTTCCTGCTACTGCCTGTTTCTCTATATTGAAGGTGGGTACTCAAGAGGGGCGTGTGGGCTGACTGCTCTCCTGATAGGAAGAAACTGACATATCTCCTCGGTCCTCTGGCTGAGTGAAGGGAGCTTCTTTAGAACGCAGGCGATGGGGATGACTGCAAGCGTGTCTGGCTCTGGAGACAGCCTGAGTCTTCTGAGCAATGCCTCCAGGACCCCACGTTGACAAGTCCTCCAGACACCGCCCCAAGGAAGGAATTACTATTCTGCTAGTATAGAAGCTTCAAATTGGTAATGTTCCTTTTGTTAAAAAAAATAATGCCTTGGTGGGGGGGGAAGGGTTACCTGGGACGAAGTGAGAGAGTGGCATGGACATATATACACTACCAAATGTAAAATAGGTAGCTAGTGGGAAGCAGCCGCATAGCACAGGGAGATCAGCTCGGTGCTTTGTGACCACCTAGAGGGGTGAGATAGGGAGGGTGGGAGGGAGACGCAAGAGGGAGGAGATATGGGGATATATGTATATGTACAGCTGATTCACTTTGTTATAGAGCAGCAACTAACACACCATTGTAAAGCAATTATACTCCAATAAAGATGTTAAAAAAATAATAATAATGCCTTTTTTTTCTTTCTTTATTGCTTTTCAGGGAGTGTAAGCAGGCAAAGGGGCTGCATGAGGAACAGAAGCAGGGAAGGGAAATGTCTTTGACACAATCAATGGAAGTGGATCTTTCATACCTGAACAAACACATAATCATCCTGGACAATCAAAGAGTCTGGGTCAATGTAGCCTGGGAAAGGTTTGTTTCTGCTGGTCTCTGTGCAGTTCTGCATTTGGCAGGTTAGGTATTGTGAATCTGAAAAAAACGAGGGTGGGGTGATATACACACAGCATGTTAGAGTCAGAGTGGACATCTTCTACTTCTCTTGCTGTCTGCAAGCCTTTCAACAAACCTCACATTCTCTATTAGCTACATTACTGTTATTATTGTCGTTAAAAGTATTATCAGTATTATTTTAGTCACTTGCTGTCAACACCACCATCACTGTTTCCCAGTGCCTCCACCAACTCTTGTCATCCTAGAATATTAAATTCCTGTTAATTAAATTTTTTCCTTCCAAACCCAAATGAAAATATTTTCAAAATCTGGCAATAATACTTGTGCCTTCTTAGTTATTTTTTCTCATTTATAGGCTTCACCTCCACACTTCGACCTTTGATAAACTGGGAAACACACACATATGTGCAATCATCAATCACCTCACGCTAGAAGTGCTGTTGTTATAAACAATAAGGTGCTATGTGAAGATAAAAGTTTTTCTTCTATTACTAATTGGAAATAAAACAGAATTGAGAGGAGATTCCCAACTCAAAAACTTTGTCCTCATTTTATAGGTGACTAAACTAAGACCTTGCATCTCACCTGAGACTATAGCAGGTGATAAACATATCAGTAATAACAACTCAATAGATTTGATCCCTGTTGCTGGAAGTATATTGTATGAGGGAGGCTGCCGTTGTTTTTCAACCACAACTATTCTGCCCTCTCTATGAATCAGATGTCACTTAAAACTCCCTTTGCCTCCTTGCACTTAGAATAAATTCAAACCCTCTACCACCACTGCTTCAACTGCCCCTCATGCTAGTCTCTTCTCTCCCTGCGATTCTTCTAATCTAAACTGCAATATGTTCAGGAATTTGGTCAAACTTTCTACCACTTAAGAGGCTTCACATTTGTATTCTCTCTGCCTAAACTGCTTCTCCCCAGGTTGTTCCCCAAAGAAGGTCTAGATTTCAGCTTACTGTCACTTCTGAGGGTTTTCCATGATTACTTTCGATAACACTCCATCCTGTTAATTCCCTTAATGGAATTTATCACAATCTAAAGTCACCTTGCTCATGATTTATTTCTGCCCCTCTCCCTGTTAGAATACAAGCTCCATGAAGACAGAGACCTCTTTTGTCTTTGTTGTTCCCTCCTAGACCTCCAGATTCTAAAACTGTTCCAGGCACATAGTACGTAATAAATAAATATTCCTTGGAAGATACCACTTTACTGAAATATATCTTTTTGAATGAAAAAGGAAGTTATTTTACCTTTTTTTGGTGCTTAATGAGTGGGTAAGTTTAATTTTAGGACATCAAAGATGTATGAAGAAATCCACTCTTCCAAATGAAGAAATCAGGACATGATTATTTACATGAAATGAGGGGTAGGCAATCGTATGTTGAGTTGGATGTAAGGATTCACTAATTGACTTCCCTGAAGGAAATTTCTAGCACTACTTTTACTGAAGAACTTGGGTAAACCTGTATTCTACAAGGAGTGCCACTAGGGGGCGGCATGCACATTTGCTCCAACTGACCAATGGCTGACGTAGCTGCTGATAAGCTCTAAGGAGAGGGAAGGAGAGCTTTACCTACAGTCTTCCTTTATCCACAATCTTCCTTTATCCCGCTGCCATGTGTGGTGGTGGTGATAGTTCTCAAGTATTTTAACCCATCTAGTCCTCCAAAGAGAAACTAAAGAAAAGCCTTTTACTCTCCCTTCCCTATCTCCTTTCTTAGACATTCTTATAGTTTCATTTTAGGGCATAACTCATGATCTTTCTCCCTGAAGAGAATTTCTGGGACTCATCCCTTCCCAGAACAGTTCTCCCCATGGCACACAAAATCTGTACCTCACAATTTCACACTCCATCAGACCCTTTTACAGCTTTAGTTGACTTCTGTTTTTCAAAAGGCAACTCAGGGTCATAGAAATGGAGATTGGCATCTGTGAGACCTGGGCTTGAGTTGTGGTGTGGTCATAGCTGCACAACTCAAAGGAAATTATCTTCCTGAGTCTTGCTACCTTCGTCTATTAAATAAGGATGCCAATGTCAACTATCTTGTAGTTTGGCTCTAAGAATTTACTGAAATAATATATATGCTAAATGCTTTGAAACTCAAAGTTGTACAAATGTCAGTTGTTACTATCAACTCTAATGTTCCTATTTCCTCTTTTGCTTCTTTTCACAGTGATTAGATCAGTTTGGGGCACACAGTTTGTCCTTAAGAAAACTGAATTTGAGTATTACAGTTATATTTCACTATCAGGTACTATCGGCGACCTGTCCAATGCTCATTCCTCCCTGCCTCTTTGCCAGAAAAGCCAGTACTGGACCTGGTGGCTCATCTTTCTTCCACGTGAGTCAGAAGCTCTGATGTGCAGGGAATAATCCTCTTGAGTCTATGCCCACTCTACTTGCCATCATTTGCTTTAGGAAAAGCCATTTAAACCAGTTCTAGTAAATAAGAAGTGAAAGAGATCTTTTAAGGGGCTACCGGGAGGCACGGCAGAAGACCTTCTGCTACCATACAACACTGAGTCAACATGATGCCTGGGACTGCTCTAGCCTTCTTGTGCATGGAGGGGTCTGACAGTTATGCTTACACAATGAGTATGATGAAGAGGTGGAAGGGACCTGTTCCCTGATGACATCATTGAGTTACTGATTATACTGAACCCAGGGTTGCCCTGTCTCTGTGCTTCTTGTTATGTGAGATAATGAATGAAAACAATTTGAATCAAAGGGTCAGGATTAGGAAGTCTCAAGCTTCAAATTACAAATACAATTTCCAATTAGAATTTCTCAGACTGCCACCTCATGAGGACTTCTTGATGAATACACAGTGCTTGTTTTATCTATAATGGTGTCTAATAGCTTCTTTCTTAAGACCTCAACTTCCTCTTCAAAGGTCCCTGAGCAAGAATAAGATGGAAAATATAAAAATAAACTTTTCACATTTATAACTCAACTATACAAAAATTATGAATCTGAGGGATCTGGGGAGAAATTAAAAGAACAGGGAAACTAATATTTGTTGAACATCTATGTGCCAAGTACTCTAAAGCATGTTCACACTTATTTGGTACATTTAATCTTCACAACACTACAGAGTATAATTTATCAACTGATTTTGCAGATAAATAGAATGAAGCTCCAAGAGATTATAGAAATGGCAGTATGCGGTTTCAAACGGGGTTGGTTGGCCTCCAAGTCTGGTTTACTTCCACTATGTTTCATAGTGGAAATAATGCAACCAATTGGTTGGGGCCAATTTTTGTTAAGCATGTTTTGGCTTCCAAGTATAAATGGATATACCTAGATTAAAAAAAAAAAAGCCTGTACGTTTGTATTTTTGTGCAGGGTCATTTGGCAATATGGATGAACATCTTTTCGGTTTCATTTCTGAGAATTCGACTTGAAGAAATAATTAATGACCTATGCCAAGTATTTATCTACTTTGATATTCATCATAGTGTTGTTTATAAGTTAAAAAAATAAGAGAAAACAAAATGGCCAACAATTGAGGAACAACTAAATAGACTGTGTCACATGCATAGTTTGCTATTAAAATCCTGCCTCTAGAGTATATATGAGGAATTACAGAAATGCTTAATGCATTTTATATCATTAAAATAGCTTACCAATTAATAATGTTGTATCAATGTTAATTTCTTAGCTTTGAGAAAGAGAACATGGTGTATAAGATGTTAACATTAGGAGAAGCCTGGTAAAGCTGCACTATCTTGGTAACTTCTCTGTTTATCTAAAATTATTCCAAAATAAAACTTTTTAAAAAGTAGGTTACCAAAATACGTGCATATGGACACGATTTTGTGCAAGTGGTATATATAGATGTCTACATATGTATGTTTACATGGGGAAAACGAATAAAAGATATATATGAGATGTCAACACTTGCGTAGAGGCAGTGATGTGAGAGAGGCAGACAACCAGTGTCAAATCTTTGGTCAGCACCTGTCGGCCAGGGAAAGGGGCCAAGGCTCCATGGGGGGCTTGTGGGATCCTGCTTGCAAGAATTAGAGAACCGTCTCTAATTCCTTTGCTTGTTCTCTCTCCACTCCCCATGCCACATACTGAGGCAGAGCTGTGCAATGAGCTGTTCTTGAGCTGAGAATTACAAACTGTACAACCCAGGGACCCAAGAAAAGCCCCAGGAAGAGGTCTTGAAACTGTGTCTTTCTTGGAGAGGTTCAAAGTGAAATTTGCAAGCTGAAGAGGAACTGCTCAATTCCCAACGGCCCGCCTGTGGTAAACTGCTCCTGGTTTGTTCTCCTTCCCCTCCTAATGGAAACAGAAATAAACTGGCTGCAGTTCATATTGAGGGACCAATCATTCTTATTCCCCTTGGGGCTTGCTGTAATAACATTAAGCATGAAGAACTCTTTCCATATTCAATTCTGGTGAGTGTATGATGCAATTCCATAGGAAGTATCTTGTAATTTGGCATTAATTAACATCAATTAAGGTAGGTAACTGCTAGACTTTAGAATTAATTTCATTACTTTTCCCACACAGATGTTTTCCTTGCCACAGGTAATTAGGACACTGTGCTGCTCTTTTTAAGCATCTCGCTCTCTGCAACAGCTGCTGCTTGGAGTAATGCAATTCCCATGCCCCCTGCGCTGCTCTAAGGAAGGGAAGCTGCTTTTTAAAGGCCAGGCTTGG
The DNA here is from genome assembly GCF_028021215.1 of Eschrichtius robustus. Lineage (NCBI taxonomy): Eukaryota > Metazoa > Chordata > Mammalia > Artiodactyla > Eschrichtiidae > Eschrichtius > Eschrichtius robustus. The sequence goes on from NC_090830.1 coordinate 116,795,666, forward strand.
AGCAGGGGAACAAGGGTTTAAATGCAGGCTTAGCTTGGTAAACCTAAGCAAATCACCTTACTTCTCAAATCTGTAAAATGGGAATAAACAGGAGCCATCCTGCCGGTGGTTATGAGGACTTAAAACCTCGGTCGGGAAATGTGTCCAGTCCTGTGTCTGACCGGACTGTGCTCACGGAGTGGGAGCTGTGGCTGTGATCGAAGCACCCCCTCTTTCATCACCAGTAGTGCTCAGTGTGTCTCAAGGGAACCAACTGGGAAGCACTACAGACATTTCTACCTGAGACAATAAGCTTCCTTTATATTCATGCTTTGGTTTGGGTTAATTTTTTTAAGTAATTTTTTAAAACACCATGACAAAATATTCTCCACGTGTAATTAATAGATAATAAATATTCTATGCAGGCAGTGTGAGGCAGTGGTTGGGGCAGAACTGGAAACTAACTAGGGCTGTGAGATGACACAGAAGTCACCTTGGCGCCCAGCACACAGGGCAGCCCGCCTGCAGCCAGATTGCTGTGCAGGGTCTCCCTCCCGTTGGAGTGAAGGGCTAGGTCCGAGCTCTTTCTCTCTTGTGTTATGTGACTCTGAGAAGGTCATTTACCAAACTAGGCTTCAGACTTTTCCTCTATAAAATGCGGGTTATTAGAATTTTAGGATCAAAGGAGGATGTTAAAATCAGACTACTGACTTTACGATCCGAAGGTCTTTACCATCCTTTACCCACAGAAACCTCTTTCCTTCTCACTCTCGCCCAAGTGAACAAAGCTCTGTGATGTTGCTGGGAAGTCTGTGTCTCTGGGGCTTCCGCTCTTTTTAAGCAGCACGTGCATTCCTGGCTGACACCCTGTGTTCATTCAGAGAGCTCCCCTGGTTTGAACTGCCTTTTCCTTTCCTGTGATCCTATCCAAATACTTCCTGGGCCCTTCTTCTGTGGAGTTTTTCCTGAGGCTTGGGCAGACCTCTCCCTTCCCACAATGGCTCCATTGATAGCGACAGCAGCATTAACCTCCAAAATAACCAGAGCAACTTCTCCTCTGAGTCAGGAACTGTGCTGAATGGATCACATGCTTTTTCTCTTTTAAACTTTGGAGAAAATCCAGAATAAGGTACTTTTTACAGGTAAAGAACTCCAGACTTAGGGATGACACTTTAACATTGTAAAAGTTTAATTTTAAATAAAACCATAAACTAGGCTGGCAAGCATGAACACTTTAAAGTTCTCTCCCATCCCCCATTAATTTTCAACTTTAAAGCAGAACAGTTTCTAAAGCCCATAATCCGTATATAAATTTTTATCTTGTTCTTACTACTGTCCTGTTTTTTGGTTTGGAACACTCCTATTACATATTTGCACCCAACACACACACACACACACAAACACACACGTGCGTGTACACATGTGTCAACAAGCTTGTGCTCAGAGAAACTTCATTCCCATCAGGGGTCTAGAGCACTCTGTGGCATGTACCAGTTAGAAACTGAGATCTTCAAAAGTGAGACTCCAGCCTTGACCCCTGAAAGACTATATTGAGGACAAGAAGTTTCTGTGAAAATTATAAACTTAGATCAAATGTCCTCCTTTGGCATGATAAGCTTGTGGCATTGCTTTCCTCTAGGCAATCTCTTGATTTTGGCCCAGTATAACTTCCTAAGTGTTGTCTTTTATTGTTAGCCTTTGGACATTCAGGAGGCCATGATTACTACAGGGAAAGTTCTGGAATTACACATTTTTTGCCAAGCACGGGGCTAGGAATGGGGGACATGAGAGAGAACAGGAGGGCAAAATAATTTAGTAGAAATACAGAAAGTCCCTCACCAAGGATGATGCAGTGGGGTGAGTGTATCCTTGGAGGAGTGCAGGTGCAGGTTCTGTGGGTCCCCAGGTGAGGGGCATCTGACCTTCAAACCTCTCCACGGACGGTTTACTCTGTGTCAGGACTTCTCCTGCGACTCTGCATTTATTTTACTTTGCATCACACAGAGTTGTAGACCTGCTGTACCCTCATGGCCTATAGAACACCTGAATATAGAGACTATTTTACTGTTGACTCTATCTCACAGAGGGACAGTTACCTGTGCAGGGGTGAGGGTGGGGACACTCAGGGAAGGCTGGAAGAGCTGAGAAAAGCCTGGAAAGCTGCTTGGAGCAGTGACAAGGGGGAGACATCATTCCAGAAAGCAGGAGCACTGGGCCAGAGCACGGGGGCATGAGAGAGAATGGGAGACAGGCTCAGGGAATGTCAGTCAGCTCTCCTGTGAGAAAGTCACACTAGAACTCCAGTTTATGCCAAGAAAAGACACGAAGGTATCTGCAAGGTCACACCCAGCCATGAAAAACCGAGAAGCATGCTTGTTCCGGTAACTTTCCAAATTGAGTTTACAAAGAAAGGAGTGGGAGAGGGAGAGACAGAGACAGCGAAAAGGACAAACAGTAGGAAAGAAAGAAAACAGGAATCAAAGTGGAAAGGAGGGAGGGAGGGAAGGAAGGAAGAAGTGAAAGCAGTTTTGTGCATGGGGGAGAAAATACACAGCATGTATTCTCCAGGGCTTTTTGTGGGAGAGGGATGTATGCTATTTACTTAGATGTGTTCATGTGTCATATGAGGAATGCCAGGACAGAGGGTCAGTTCAAGGGACAGCCTCTGAGACACGTGGGTATATCCAAACCACTATTTCTTCACTTACTAACTTTCTATCAATAAAGATCAATAAGACGCAATCCTTGCCTTCCATAGTGAAATAAACAGAAGGAGATGACACGTTTGTCTGTCTTCTCTATATTCCAGCCACCTCGGCCCCTGCTACACCTCAGCCATGCCAAACATGCCCATACGCCGTATCCTTCACACGTGATGTTCCATCTGTCCGCAATGCTTTTCCACCCAGCAGACCCAGCTCTCTCCCTTACTTCCCTAAGGACTTGGCTGAAAAACCAAATGCCACCTTATCAGAGGTTCTTTCTTTGACAGCGGCCCCTGCCCCGCCCCATCACTTTTTATCTAGACTCTGCTTTGTTTTGCTTCCTAGAACATACCACCACCTGGCACTATGCATCTGTTTATAACCTGTCTCCCCTAACCAGAAGGTTAAGCTCTATGAGAGTAGGGCCTTTGCAACATCCCCTACTATCCTTCGTTCATGCCTAGAAGGGCAGCTGGCCTAGCACAGATGCCCAACAATGCTTTTCAAATGAATGGATAATAAATAGGGCTGCAATGAACCAGACCTGGCTTCACATCTTAGCCTGCGGCAATGGCAAAAATACTTAGCCACTGTAAGCCTCATTTTCCTCATAATTAAAGTGAGGAAAATAATCATAGGTCCTACCTCCAAGAGTTCTTGTAAGTAGTGCAGCAGCACCAGCCAAATAATAGGAATATAATGCACGATCCTAGCATCCGTGTTGCTTGAGAACACATGGGGCAAAGGAGGGGGAGGTATGAGTAAGTGGCAAGATCTTTACTACGCTACCTTTTGTTCTTGTTTTAAAGCAGGAGTCAGACACATGAGGAATTTTTCAAACCCTTAGAAATTGCCACACATGCATGTTATATGGACTGTTGCTGCTGAGTCCTGGGGGAGCCTGAGGACCCAGGAGAAACCCAGTCCTTTGTCCTAGAGTTAAGATCTGGACATCTAACAAGGTCATGGTGAAGGTGAAAAGAGATGAGACATGTCAAGAAAGGACTTTAGCAGGCAGCAACCTAAGTGCCCATTCACTAGCACAGGAATGAATAACATAGGCAGAATCGTCACACAGTGTAAAACGATACAGCAGTGAAAAAGACTGCAGTGGAGCTCCACTCAGCACCATGGACAGAGTGCCACGCAAAGTACTGGGCAGCAAGGCGGAAGGGTACCCAAGGTATGATACCATTTCTGTGAAGTTCAAAATATACAAATCAATATTATACACTGTTTAGGGATACAGACACAAACAACAGAAGGTAAATGGTATGAATAGGAATGACTGACACCCATTTCAGAAGAGTGGTTAGTGGGGGTAATCGGAAGATGCAATTTGGGAAGAGGTACTGTGGGCTTCAACTGTGTTTGCAACAATGTTAATTCAGAGGTTGACACAAACTGGTCCATCCAAACCCAGCCTGTCATCTGTTTTTGTGTGACCCATGAACTATGAATGGCTTTCATATTTTTAAATGGTTGAAAAAAATCCTAAGAAGGGTAACATTTCACAACCTGTGAAAATTATGTGAAATTCAAATTTCAGGGTCCATTAGTAAAGTTTTCTCAGAACACACACGCATACACACACACGAAAGATCTGGAGATGACAAATTTCTCTCGTGCACCTCTGTGTTCTCCCCCTCGGGTTGGGAGGTAAGGACACAGACCTTCTCACAGATGGGTGAGCACACAGGAGGCAGGGGAAGTGGTAGCACATAATGGATACAAAGGACGGAATTTGAAAGCTGCCCAGCTGAACCTGTTACTGCACTGTCACTGTCAGGTTTTTCACTGCTGTGTGGGGAGGCTCGTGTTATCTTATTTTATGCTTTTCTGGTTGGTTTTCAGGGTCGTCTTTAGGCTGCTAAATCAGAGAGGCCAAATTGAAATCAATAGTCTTTGAAATTAAGAGACTTTCCCAATATGAAAAATGGGGTCAGAAGGACACTGCTAGAAAGACAAAGTGGTAGTGGTGCCAAAGCCTGGGAGCTCAAGGTAAAGTAGAGGTCGCGCCCCAACTGCTGGCTGGAGACTCCTGACCTTCACTCTCTCTCCCACGCTGCTGTGATTTTCTTTCCCACCTTACTTGCACAGCAAGGTTTCTTTTTACCTGATACTTTAACACCCTCTGGGGGAAGGACTAAGTGCGCCCTCTCTGCTGCCAAGCCCATGTGATCAGTGTCAAGTAAAGTCCTCAGGCCCTGACCCCCGTGGCATTTTCCATTGTGGCCAACTCCAATTCCTCCAGGAGTTCCCCCTTCACTCCAGGCCTTGGCAGCCCAAGGACTACTTACTGGGCTGGCCACTTCCAAGCAGCCGGCATCCCAGGCTTTATCTGTTGCCTATAAAGCTCAAGGAAAAACCTGGCAACCATTCTACACTGGTCTGAATGTCCTCTTCATGTATGAAGGGAGGACACTGTGCGCACGGCACCAAGAACAACCGGAGACGTCTGGTTAGAAATCGGTGGGGGAGTAGAGGACGCTCAAAACCCCGTCAAGCAATGAGGTCGAAGGGAGTTCAGGGGATGCAGTGAAGTCCCTTCAGGTGCCTCCTAAATGTATCTGGGACGTTGGATTACATTTCTAGGATCACTCTCTATTCTCAGGTGCAGGATACTCAACACGGAAGGATCCCTTTCTAAGCCAGAAGAAACACCTCTGGAGTATATCCTTAAGAACTGGAAACTTAAATTTTACTGTAAGAGTGCCTGGCCTTTATATAAATTGGGAGATGGAAAATGGCCTGAAAATGGGTATCTTGCAATTGGATCTTTATTGCCACAGGATGGGAAAATGGACTAAGGTTCCCTGTGTTCAAGTTTTCATGGCCTTTTATCATAATCCGGCTCTACGTGGCTCCATAATTAAAAGCCTGAGGAAACAGAACATCTCTCCTAACATTCTAAATGATCCCCTTCTACCTTCTCCCAACTCTCAGGGGGGACCAAGCTTCCCCCACTCTTGCAAGTTTCCTTACTCCTCCAGATTCTTCTGACCAAACTAAGACCCCGCCTCCCCAGAGAAACAATCCCTGCTTGGACAACATTTTATCAGCCAGTCTGCCCCTGTTATTAGGGCCAGTTTGAGCACTATTTGGTCATATTTTAGCTATGAAATTATGACTACAGAAATGAAAGGTGATTTTTTTTTTGACAATATGGCCACAATATTCTTTAGACTCTGGAGAAAATTGGTTAAGATAAAGCTTTTTTTGAAATTGTAAAACCAGTTCTTTTTGCATGTGCAATTAGAGAGATCTAGCTTGTTAAAATACTTTTTGGTTTATTTTCAAAATTCTGACCCTGAGAGAATAAAAATATGCCTAGGAGAAATCTTGAGGTTAACTCTTATCATGTCCTTGGGAAACAAACACAGCCCACTTTGCCTGAGACTTTGGCCTTGGGTTGCTTAGTGAAACTTCACGTCAAAAAAGAAAAAAAAAAACAAAAGAGGCAAAGAGACAATTTAAGCCTCAAGCGGGAAACTATGAGATCTCTGCCTGGATATATGTATGTCTCAGTATGTGTCTTTGTCTTTGCATAATATTGCTGAGGTTAATTTGTAAATGAGCTCTATTTAACTGGCTTAAAAAAGAAAAGTAAGTGCTCACAAATCAAACAATTCTAAATACAAGACAGAAACTAAAGATGTTTGGGTTTATTTGACACACGCCTTGTACCACATTGAGAAAAAAATATGTGCTTTGGAAAAATACATGTTTTTAGAGGTTATAGAATGTGATCTTGAGTTTGCTAATCAGAAAATGCCAGTGTGACAAACAGTTCACACCTGGTTTCTTCTTGGTTTTCACTAGAGGTTAAGGTTTTTTAAGGGTTAAAAATTATAATATGTAATCAAAGCTACCAAAGTGACAAGAGAAGCATTTCAGTGTGTAAAGCAAGTAGGATATATGTTGTTGGCCAGAGAAGATATAAAGACTGGAGATATTTTTGTTGGGGAAAGTGATGATAATAAATTTGTCCTACAGTTAGTTGTTTATAGATGAAAAAAAAATGGGCAAGTTATTGATAATATGGATCCAGAAAGTGATAAAAGTTTTGTGGTAAAGGAACTATGAAAAAAATTTGGTACGTTGTTAAGACTGATTAATACTAAATTGAAATTAATTAGGTAAATAAATTTTGCTATTAACAGTAAGCTGGTACCAGACTGAAATTTGGTTCTCTCTATATTAAGAGAAATGCTGCTTTTGATAACAGATTGTGTGAATTTCTTTGCCTTTAAGTGATTTATATTTGCTTTTGAAATCTTTTGTTACTTTGGTTAAGTAAATAAGTATTATTTCACAATGATCTCTGAAGATTATGGCACACCTAGATAAAGTTCATTCTGCTTCTACGAGATTAACCCCCCATTGTCAGACTTTTGCCACCCTGATGCCCTTGTAGCATGGCAACCGTCTACTCCTAAATCAGGGAATTTAAAATGGGTCAACAATAGCTGTAGATTAAACAGTCAGCACTATGGGAAGACATATGTGCTCTTCCCAGACCAGGGCTCGAACCCATGTGCCCTGCATTGGCAGGCAGATTCTTAACCACCGCACCACCAGGGAAGTCCTTGGCTGTGTTTAATAAAAATGGGGGTAATTAAAAAAAATTATGTTTCACTAAATATTATCCTAGTTTCATTAATTAAGGTCTGTGTTTACTAAGACTCACTTCCCAGATAGTTCCTTGCTGTTATGTTGTACTGTTACAAGTTTTAATTGACTTATTAAAGGGACACTCTAAGTTTGTTTCTGAAGCCTAACTTTGTAATCAATCTTTGGATAAAGATCAGATGCCCCATGATCTACAACCAGGAGGTTAACACCAGGCTACAGCCATTCAAGTTTAAAGAAACAATTAGACTATGCTAAGGATAAGGAGCCTGGTAACACTAGGAAATTGGGCTAAATGCCTTATGGACAGTGCCAATGTATACAATTTCCCTTAAAGATAAGGACTGGTAAAAAATAAACTAAGCCAGACAAGCTGGGGATGTACTAGGCTGTACCTAATGAAAATTTCTTAACTTAAATTCTTACTTATGACCTTACTAATACTGCTAGCTATAGTATTTCTATTTTTGCCTGTTTCACAAAATTGTTGTTTCTTACATTACCAAATGTGTGACTGAGCCTCTGATAAAATGATGGTATATAGTCCCATATGAGATCAATGACTGTACGAGTGAAACTGCAGATACAGGAAGAAGCAACAAGAGGGAGTATTTTCCTGGACCATAAGAGACTAGTAAAGCAGGAGGTCCAGAGACTTTTGGCTACTCAGTGTGCCAGTAATGGCACACTGAGCATTCCTAGCACTGTGGGACAAAACAGTCATAAAATGACCCCCAACCATGGTCAAATCTATGACCGTGAAGGGGCCCTGCAGACAGGAAACTGGGACTTGCTGTCTACAAAGATTAAATCTGGAGCTGCTGCAGCTGCTGACCTTCAATACCCCCCGAAAGGAGTTTAGGGTGGAGATCAGGAATGAGGCACTCTGTGCTCTGGGAAAAAAACTGACAAAACAGGCCTTCAGATAGTTAGATATTTTCAGGTAAGGATTTTTATGAGCCCAAATTCTCACCTTTCTCATACCTAGAAAAACACTAAAATCATTAACAGTGACAACTGCTTTGGTTTATGTGTTAATACCACACCAAAGGTTAAAACCTACTTGGATAAAACTAGACAACTGGCTACCTGACTACAGGTCTCCTCAAAGTGCCAGGTCTAGACTGGGATTCAGGTTTATCTTCCTGAAAAAAAAAAAAAAAGATCTATTTTGTCTATTAATGTTCAGGTTGTCACTCCAACTACTTCTGAATCTGTTATACCTACATCAATAACACTAGGCTAATAAAAAAAAAGACATCAAAAAATATATATGACCACAACAAACGGCTCCATTCCTTTGGACAGGGTAACCCAAGCGCTGACTCTATCTGGACCAGGATCAAAAATTGTTACCAAATATAACTTGGTTCTTACTCCTGCTTTGGCCACTGGTTACAATAATTCTTTTACTGATATTTACAATATTTGCAAACTTGTTAAGTTTGTCTCCTTCAGATTGCAACAGTTTCACATCAGGATAATGGTGATGCAGAGATTTCAGCCACTCCTCAGAACAGATCCTGCCAGAATAACAGCATAAGTCACCCTGGGGCCCCTTAATGAGACAGGGTGAGAGCTCCATGACCCCAACTAGATACGGTCTATGAGTCCCTTGCCAGCCTGAAGAAGCGGCAGAAGACAGACCATCGTCCCTCATGCTCCCAGTAAAGATTTCTTGGGGTTCATGTCTCTCAGGGGGAATTTGAGGTAGGAGATAGACGGGCCCCTGCGCTGGACAGCTGGTGTTTGTCAAGTGGAGTAAAACTGAAGCTTTGTTCTCACCCAGACACTCCAAGGACAAAGCTAGTGGCAGAAGGTGAGCTCTGTTGAAGTAAAGAGATAAGATGACCACTCGTAAGGTCAAGGAAAACTCCCCTATCTGCACATGTGCTGGAAGGCTCCTTGGGGGTCAAAAAGGGAGGGGGCGCCACCCCATAATATGTGTGGACATGCACCCACAGGTCTCTGTGGTGGGATCCACCTTAGCAAATAGTTGCCCATGCATGTTGGGGAGCGTCCTAGGACCAGTCAGGTGTGAAAAAAGAAACAAGATAATTGGCCAAAGGTAAACAAAGACCCAACAGGACTGTCCTGTATAAGTGATTTAAACCACTTCTTTACTGTGCTCCTCATTCAGGACGCCCACACTCTTCCCTGGGTGTGTATCTCTGCCTAGTTTCTGACTAACTGCAGAACTAACTCCTCATTAAGGGAGGACGCCCAAACCCTTCCTCTCTGGGAGTGCATCTCTGCCTTGCTTCTGTCTTAACTAAACAAACTTTCTCTGTGTGCTCTCCCACTTGTTGTGCTATGTCTCTAATAATAAACTTTGTACATGTTTTTACAGTTTTTGCCTCTGTGAGAAATGCATTTTTCACTGGGGGCAAGAGCCAGGGCGGGTGGTGGTTAGGATTCCTGGTTTTCATCCAAGCTACCCAGGTTCAATTCCTGGGGAGGGAATTAAGATCTCGCTTCACACCACCACTCACTGCTGCCTCTCCAAGATCAGTAGGTGCCACTGGACTCTCTAAGTCTGGAAGCTTGATTTAGGGATAGGGGAGGAGAGGTGAGAAGGCATTTGGTAAACGTGTTGGGAAGTGATGAAACCAAGCAGGACCCTGTGGGGCTCCTGGACACAAAAGCCTTGCTGTGGCCCCCATTTCTTGATTACAGGAAATAGGCTTCATTCAGCCTCCAAGACCTTCCCTGAGTTCCAACAGGCAGGTTCAAACAGTTGCTAATTAGGGAAGGGAGGGGATGAAGAGACAAGGGAGGACCAGTCAAGAAACAACAGTGCAGCCTTGGGGCAGGGTCCTGGTTCCCCCCTCAAGGGATATACATAACAGTATCTTTGAGCTGTTTTGCAGATACTGAAATCCCCACCAGGTGGGAGAAGTTAATGGTATGCTGCCCACAAGCACTTAGACCCCAGACCTGCTGGAACCAGAAGGTTGATGATGCTAATTCCCACTTACCTTCCCACCAACCAATCAGAAGAATGTCCATGAGCTGATCACAGCCTCCTCTTTGAACCACTGCTATAAAACTCCTCACTACCCCCTCCAGGTCAGGACACACAGTTCTGAGGGCATTAGCCTGCTGTGGCCCCTTGTGCCTGGCAAAGCAATAAAACTATTCTTTCCTACTTCACCCAAAACTCTGTCTCCAAGATTTAATTCGGTGTTGGGGTACAGAGGCCAGATTCCGCTTCAGTGGTGGGGAGCTATCAGAATCTGAAACTGACCAGAAGTGGAAACTTCTAACCTCTTCCCAGGCCCCACCCTAGAAGTGATTAATATATTAACTGATTGAAAAAGAAGGTAAAAGAAGGCTATGAAACATGGGGTCTAATAATGCCAATTGGTGTACTAGAGCTGGAGTGGAGTTGATATTTTTTAGATTTGCATAAAAACGCAAATAATGCATAACGTTCTTCTCTAGAACATTAAAGAGAGTTGATAGCTTTTGAAGGGTCACTGAAGAGGAAATACAAATAACCAAGAAAAATAAATACAAATTCTTAACTTCACTCCTAAGTAAATAAATACAAATTAAAACAATAAGGATATGCCACATTTTTGCTCATCAGACAGGCTATGTTTAAAAAAATTTTCATAACAACCTGGACTATTGAGGGTATGTAAACATAGGCATTCTCATATTTAGAGAGTATGCAATGATGCACCTATTTCAGAGGGAAATGTGACAATGCCTGTAAAAATTAAAAATGTACACACTCTTGGATTTCCCAGGGAAATCCCAGGGATTTCCCGTCGTTAATTTTTCTTTGAGCAGTGCTTGCTCCCTAAACACGTTTGAATGCTTACTAACCAAATAAGTAATATGTGCATAGATGTGTGTATCAACACTCTTTGAAATAGCCAAACATCTATATATCTATTAACGAGATGGTGATTAACAAAAGTATAGTTGGCTGTATAATGGGGTTCCTATGCAGTGATTAGCCATGAAGTGGCTAAATTTATATATACTGATATAGAAAGATTTTTAACTTGCTATTGCATTCACCCACACTGAATCTGGCACAACAGTTTTACAACATGAACATTTGTGAGTGTGTATGTATGTGTACACACATACATATTTATCTGTATAAGCCTAAACAATTTCTGGAATAATATAGAAGACATATTTTTTAAAAAAATACCAATTTTGGGGACTTCCCTGTTGGTCCAGGGGGTAAGACTCCGTGCTCCCAATGCAGGGGGCCTGGGTTCGATCCCTGGTCGGGGAACTAGATCCCGCATGCGTGCCACAACTAAGAGTCCGCATGCTGCAAGTAAAGATCCCACATGCCGCAACTAAGACCCGGCGCAGCCAAAATAAATAAATAAATGAATATTTTTAAAAAAATAAATAAAATTACCAACTTCGGGGAATGAGAATGAAGGTCAGAAAGTGGATCTATTTTTCCCTTGATACACTGGAATACTACTTATCTTTTTATTGTCACCGTTGCTACTTCTGTTGGTATAAAAGTAATTAATGCTTATAGTGTAAACTCAAACCAATTCATTGCTAATATACTGGGGACTGACGAGAACTGAGGTCTCTATCACCTTCCCGCAGTATCTCAGCAGTGCTCGCCTTATCCAGATATTGATATGCATGCCGTTCAATATGGAAATTCGATTGGAGGGGTGGAAAGTGAAAAGCAGAAATGAGATGTCCAGTTCTTACCCACAACAAGAATTAGTGAGATGGTGGCTATACAAAGTTGTGATTTTCCTTTGATTTTTATCTCAGCTTATAAAATGCTGGTTTGAGTTTCGTTTCAGAAAGAGTTTGGGGGCAGTCTTTTTCATAGCTGGTTAAAGGGCCAAGGTTGTTTTTCCCCAATGAAAGAGATTAGTCCTATGGCAAGTTGTTACAAGGTTAGTTACTCAAGCAAATAGACATGGAGACCAGTAACTGTCCCCTGTCCCTGCTGGCATGGATCACTACAAGTACAGAAAACATTCAGGTCACTGGCCAGGTCTTTCATTTCAGAAGTAAAAGGGAGAAGCAATAAAGCTCAAACTTGGTACTGCAGGTTCTCTTACAAGATGATGTATATAGATGAGCATAAATATAAAACTATAGACCCATGTGTAATTACCATGCAAAGAATTCTGATAAAAGTTATATTCTTTTCCTCCAAATCACATATACATACTGACATACAATTTCAGGGAGTCATGAGTTTCTCATGCTCATCCATTAGCCCTAAGGGACTCTACACACCCTATGGTTAAAGGCCCTTCTGTAAGAAGATGTGCCCAATGGTGACACACACAGATATTTATTAAGTCAACACACATGAATGTGCCAGGCTCTGAGCTATGTTTTGTACATAGAACCAAGATTAAGTAAGATACAGCTTTTCACAAAGATTTCAATCCAAGAGTTGGGTCAACATTTTCTAACTACATAGATTACATACATACATAAACACACACACACACACACACACACACGCCTGTACCTATATCAGGTAAATCAATAGAATGTAGGTTTCCTTTTTACTATTATAATGTACTGGGTAGCAATTTTAATGTATTAGGTGCATACAATGCGTGTGCACATTCATACATACACACACACACACAGGGTATTTAAACAGTAAAATCTTTGTTTCCTGGATGAGGACCTGTCAATTTGTCCTCGGTTGAACACAGGGGCCAATAACAAATGCCACATCCAATAAACACGTTAAAAATATTCCAATAATACTTCCTGTGATTGACTGTAATTGAGGTTGCTCTCTTCAGCTTGTTTCCCAAGGCAGAGAGGTGGTACCAGAAAGAATAACATTCTTGTCCTGGTTGTTAACTACAAAACATCCAGATTTCAGAGCACAGTTGGCAAGAAATGTTTGTGCAGGTCACAGACCTTCGTAGAGCAAAAGCTTTCCAGAGCTCACCTCCCCTCAAATATGGAGACTTCAATTGAAACAGAAATTAATTATAAAATGTAATCTAGGGAGATTTGAAATGACACTAAAACTAAACTTCGAATAACAAGCCCACGTAAGCATTTGCCATCCACCCCGTGGCGATAAGCAAAATAAGCAAGGAGGGATTTTTTTCTGTGTCACGTGTCTCAGTGCATTGTCTACAAAATTCCTAAACCCATTAAAATCAGAAAAAAAATTACTTGTTACAAAGTAAAAAAAAAAAAAAAAAAATCATATTATTTTGGCATACACCCTACCAGATGTATGACCTAGAATATACATAATGGGTTTCATATACTAAACAGTAATGAAAGGATGGAGAAAAAAGAGGGATCCCAATTCCGGAATGGGGAGAGAGATAACATAGAGATACTGGATTTCTTGAAGCAAATGACCAGCCTGGAGTCTGATTTTGATAAATACACTCTCAGTTATATTTGCTAATAGCTTGCTACTCTGACCTCTCCGTGTTCTTTCTTTCCTTCCTCCTCCTCTGTTTCTTTGACCTGAAGCCATGTTTACTGACTCTCTCGGAGAGAGACAGACAGACAGACAGACACACAGAGGGAATATGACACTGAGAAAATCTCATTGTTTTTTATATTTAGTCAGGTCAGGAGTTAAGCTTAGATCCTTTATTTCAATTGGTACGGTTTTTTTTTTTTTTTTTCATGTTTTGTTTTGACAGGGATAACTTTTCTAATTAAATCCCTTTATTGAATTTTCACTCTTGGATAGTTTATGAAAATGCTGTCTTTGCAGAAAAGTAAAATAAATAAAATTAGAACTGATATATTTCATGCCTTGTGAAAGCTGAGCCTGAGATGACAGTTTGGCATTATCAACCTCCGTGCCTGCAGGGAGCACAGGGATAATGTTGGGTGAGAGAAAACGTGCCGATCAGGGAAAGTGACAGCCTTGTTGTTTTCAGAATATGGGGTAATGTGCATTAAATGCCAAAAGCCAGAAAGCAGCATTATCCCCCAAAGCTTGAAAATAAAAGCAATCTGGGATGCTACCAATTCCATCCAGAGCTTTCTAAACAAGGGGTGTAGTCATGGGAGACAGACCCTAAAGCTCTTTCATTAGTCTTTCCTTGTGGGACTTTGTTACTATAAGTGTGTTCCACAGACCAGAGGCATCGGCTTCACCTGCAGACTCTTGGGCCCTTATTGAATCAGAATCCACATTTTAACAAGATCCCTGGGTGGGTCGTTATGCATGTTCAAGTTTGAGATGCAATGTTCTAAATTTATCAGACAACCTGGTAAGTGAGGTTAGGTAGCCGGCTGGTAACCCTGACAACTGGTCAACTATGTGTTCATTCATTCAGTAAATATTTATTAAGCTCCATCTACATGTACACACCGTAGAATGTGCTGGAGATGCAATACTGAGCAAAGGTATACTTGGCTCCTGCACACATAGAACTTAATAGGCTGGTGGAGAGGAAAAGTTGTGATCAAATGGAATGTGTAATTTCAAACTAAGATGAATACAATAAAGAAAAATAATAGAGTTGGATGAAAGCAAACAAAATAAACTGGTTTTGATTAGGACTTCAAGAAAGACTTCCTTAAGAAATGGATGCTCTCCCTGGTTTTGATATAGTTCTATGGTTATTTTGGATGTTATCATTGGGGGAAGCTGGGTGAAGGGTTCAGGGGAACTCCATACTATTATTTTGCAACTTCTTTGTGAGCCTAAAATTATTTCAAAAAGTTAAAAAAATTAGAAATGATGCTTAACCTTAATCTGAACGACCTTCAATAATGCATTACACTGAATTGGTCAGGGAAGGGGGAATAAAGAAAGGTATTCCAAGCAGAGGAAACAGCAAGTATTAGAGTCTTGTTATGGAGACATAGAACTTTGTAGTTTCTAAGAATTGAAAGCAAACCCAAAGGCCTGCAGGTGATGACCGAGGAGGGCACCGAGTGAGATGAGGCTGAGGAAATGGGCAGGCGACAGATTATGTTGCAGCTACAGGTAAAGGTGAGAACCGTGTTATTACTAGAGCAATGGGAGCTAAAACAAAGCTCTAAACAGATGGCACGGCAACTTCTGGCTTAAGACAGCTCTGGCTACTGTGTACTGAGAACTGAACCATGGAATCCAAGATAATATTATCAGCTCTGGTCACCACCAGAGAGAGCCCACTTGATACAGAGGTGGGAAAGCAGCTCTAAACTGTTGAGATTATTCTGTGTCAGGTACAATCTGGGCACATTACATATCAGAGCTCTGCCTGAGTTTATAAAGGAGAAAGGAGATGGTCAGCTTGGACCCTGATCTTTCCCCACACTGATTCTGCCAAAGAATATATTCATTCCCCAAAGGGGGAAAGAAACCTCTGGAGATAAAAATATCTCCCTGTGAGCACACAGTAATGGAGTAGGTGTGGTTTCTGGATAGCTTGGATGGCAGGGGTGACCAGCTTCTTTGAGCTGTGAGCTGGTAAACCATGGGTATCATCTGCCTTTGCATCAGAAAAGTGGAGGGCAAGTAGACAGGCTCAGTGTCAGTGATGATGAAGTGTGTGAATTGTGAGGGATATTTTTAAAACAGGGAAGGTCTCAAAAACTAGATTATCACCCCCTGGCTCAGTGCTGAACAACTTCGACCAGCCTCTTGGCACTGTGGTAATTGGAGAGTCCATTCTCTTCCTTTTCTCTGCACTTTAGACCTCTTTCTTTTCACCTGGGTTTTCTCCCCTCATCTATTTTCCTTCTATGCATTTCCCCCTTTTCTCTTTTTCCTTTTTCCCTTTCACCTGTAGTTCTCTAGTAGTACCCCTTGAAATGCTTAGCCCTCCTGGAGATCCTCAGGACCAAAGAAGGGGAAGGAAATCCATGTTGCTGTTGTTTAAATATATTACTTAAACTTTCTATGCCTTGGTTTCTTCATCTGTAAAATGGGAACCACCACCTATGAATTGTAGTGAAGATTAATTGTGATAAAGTATAGAAAGCCCTTAGCATAATTCTTGGTACAGGGCAAGTGCTTAGTAAATATTAGCTACTATAGGGATCATTATTATTAACTTTAATTTACAGTGAAGAAATGGAGGCATAAAGAGTTTAAGTAACTTTTTCAAGGTCACACAGTAAGTGAGTGAACTTGTGAGTCATGAAGACATGGGTTTGGATTGTGGATCTTCAGCTTTGCTCTCCATCGTGTGCTAAAGCCAAAATGTCCATAGGAAACACAGTCCTTCACTGTAGCCAACCTAACTAGGGATGTTCAGAACCACCAACTGACTTTTGCCTCCTGCCGCTTACGATGGGGGACAGACAGGATGACGCACTTCTACAAGCCCTTTCCAAGTGTTTTGTCAATCTCCCACTAGACAGTGAGGCATTGCCTGGATGATATCTGATAAAATAAGGAAACTGGCAAAACAAATCAAAACAAAAGAGCAGCAATAATGCAGTAATAACAAGTGTTTACTTAAAAAATAAGAAATTTTGGAATTTTCTCATCACCTGCAAAGAAAAACCCCTTGACTGGATGAGAGTTGTAGGAAATTATTAAGACAACTCTAGGTAACTAAGGACAAAAAAAAAAAAAAAAGTCCTCAGGTCCAAACGACTTAGATTATTGATTATTGCCACTGTGATTTCCCTTAACACAGATGTGATTCATGGCAGATCGATAAAATTAATTACTATTAACGTCATGGAAAAGTTGCTTTACTTACGACCATCCACAGTTCTGGCCTCAAGATGCACAAGATCTGGTTCCTTGTTCGACCCCATCACAGACCTAAATGATGGAGAAACATCAACATTAATGAATTCCCATGTGCCTCAGAGAAACTCAGCTGAGCCCACAAACTACTAATGTTCATGGGATTCTAAAGCCACAATCCTTAGGATACATGTACTGTATTTACTGATATAGCCTGACAGAAAAATTTTCACTTCAAATAAAACCTATAAAAACTCCTTTATTTGATGAAGGCCAGGCTTGACTCTGGCAAGGATACTGTGTGTTATTAACTGTGAATTGCAAATGAGTCCCATGCATGTCATATGTAACAGTCTCACTGACACTATATTAAACTTTCAAGAGTTGTCAGGCAGATGCCAGGCAAGCTGCTTTACCTGGGTGACTTGAACAGTGATTTACACAGCAAACTGATCTAATTAATATTTTCATTTGAAATTTGCAGAATTACGTACTACTATCCTATGAACAGACCACATGACCCAACCAATGTAGTGGCCAGAACAGCCTAGAGTGACCATTCTCTGTACTGTTGAACCTGTGTGAGTGGGAAATACAGATGCACTCATATTATGATATGTGCCAGAAATCACAAGTGTAAGTAAAACACAAGTCTATTTAAAATGCCTTGGAGAGGACCCTCAAGATGGCAGAGGAGTAAGATGTGGAGATCACCTTCCTCCCCAAAAATATATCAGAAATACATCTACATGTGGAACAACTCCTACAGAACACCTACTGAACACTGGCAGAAGACCTCAGACTCCCCCAAAGGCAAGAAACTCCCCACGTACCTGTGTAAGGTAAAAGAAAAAAAGAAAAAACAGAGACAAAAGAATAGGGACGGGACCTGCACCTCAGGGAGGGAGCTGTGAAGGAGGAAAAGTTTCCACACACTAGGAAGCCCCTTCACTGGTGGAGGCACACGGGGGGGAAGCTTTGGAGCCACGGAGGAGAGCGCAGCAACAGGGGTGCGGAGGGCAAAGTGGAGAGATTCCTGCACAGAGGATCGGTGCCGCAAGACACCCCAAAACACACCACCGGATGCAGTCCTGCCCACCAGAAAGACAAGATCCAGCCTCATCCACCAGAACACAGGCATCAGTCCCCTCCACCAGGAAGCCTACACAACCCACTGAACCAACCTTACCCACTGGGGGCAGACACCAAAAACAACGGGAACTATGAACTTGCAGTCTGCAAAAAGTAGACCCCAAACACAGTAAGTTAAGCAAAATGAGAAGACAGAGAAATATGCAACAGATGAAGGAGCAATGAAAAAACCCACCAGACCAAACAAATGAAGAGGAAGTAGGAAGTCTACCTGAAAAAGAATTCACAGTAATGATAGTAAAGATGATCCAAAATCTTGGAAATAGAATGGAGAAAATACAAGAAATGTTTAACAAGGACCTAGAAGAACTACAGAGCAAGCAAACAATGATGAACGACACAATAAATGAAATTAAAAATTGTCTAGAAGGAATCAAGAGGAAAATAACTGAGGCAGAAGAACGGATAAGTGACCTGGAAGATAAAATAGTAGAAATAACTATTGCAGAGTGGAATAAAGAAAAAGAATGAAAAGAATTGAGGACAGTCTCAGAGACCTCTGGGACAACATTAAACGCACCAACATTCGAATTATAGGGGTCCCAGAAGAAGAAGAGAAAAAGAAAGGGACTGAGAAAATAGTTGAAGAGATTATAGTTGAAAACTTCTCTAATATGGGAAAGGAAATAGTCAAGTCCAGGAAGTGCAGAGAGTCCCATACAGGATAAATCCAAGGAGAAATACAACAAGACATATTAATCAAACTATCAAAAATTAAATACAAAGAAAAAATATTAAAAGCAACAAGGGAAAGCAACAAATAATATACAAGGGAACTCCCATAAGGTTAACAGATGATTGCTCAGCAGAAACTCTACAAGCCACAAGGGAGTGGCATGATATATTTAAAGTGATGAAAAGGAAGAACCTACAACCAAGATTACTCTACCCGGCAAGGATCTCATTCAAATATGACGGAGAAATCAAAAGCTTTATAGACAAGCGAAAGCTAAGAGAATTCAGCACCACCAAACCGCTCTACAACAAATGCTAAAGGAACTTCTCTAAGTGGGAAACACAAGAGAAGAAAAGAACCTACAAAAACAAACCCAAAACAATTTAAAACATGGTAATAGGAGCATACATATCAATAATTACCTTAAATGTGAATAGATTAAATCCTCCAACCAAAAGACACAGGCTCGCTGAACGGATACAAAAACAAGACCCATATACATGCTGTCCACAAGAGACCCACTTCAGACCTCGGGACGTATACAGACTGAAAGTGAGGGGATGGAAAAAGGTAGTCCATGCCAATGGACATCAAAAGAAAGCTGGAGTAGTAATAGCCATATCAGACAAAATAGACTTTAAAATAAAGACTATTACAAGAGACAAAGAAGGACACTACATAATGATCAAGGGATCAACCAAGAAGAAGATATAACAATTGTAAATATTTATGCACCCAACATAGGAGCACCTCAATACAAAAGGCAAATGCTAACAGCCATAAAAGGGGAAATTGAGGAATACAATAAGAGTAGGGGACTTTAACACCCCACTTCCACCAATGGACAGATCAACAAAATGATAATAAATAAGGAAACACAAGCTTTAAATGACACATTAAACAACATGGACTTAATTGATATTCATAGGACATTCCATCCAAAAACAACAGGATACACTTTCTTCTCAAGTGTTCACGGAACATTCTCCAGGATAGACCATATCTTGGGTCACAAATCAAGCCTTGGTAAATTTAAGAAAATTGAAATTGTATCAAGTATCTTTTCCGACCACAAGGCTGTGAGACTAGATATCAATTACAGAAAAAAAATCTGTAAAAAAATACAAACACATGGAGGTTAAACAATACGCTACTAAATAACCAAGAGATCACTGAAGAAATCAAAGAGAAAATCAAAAAATACCTAGAAACAAATGACAATGAAAACACGACGACCCAAAACCTATGGGATACAGCAAAAGTAGTTCTAAGAAGGAAGTTTATAGCAATACAATCCTACCTCAAGAAACAAGAAACATCTCAAATAAACAACCTAACCTTACACCTAAAGCAATTAGAGAAAGAAGACCAAAAAAACCTCAAAGTTAGCAGAAGGAAACAAATCATAAAGATCAGATCAGAAATAAATGAAAAAGAAATGAAAGAGACAATAGCAAAGATCAATAAAACTAAAATCGGGTTCTTTGAGAAGATAAACAAGATTGATAAACCATTAGCCACACTCATCAAGAAAAAAGGGAGAAGACTCAAATCAACAGAATTAGAAATGAAAAACGAGAAGTAACCACTGACACTGCAGAAAAACAAAGGATCATAAGAGATTACTACAAGCAACTCTATGCCAATAAAATGGACAACCTGGAAGAAATGGACAAATTCTTAGAAAAGCACAACCTTCCGAGACTGAACCAGGAAGAAACAGAAAATATAAACAGACCAGTCACAAGCACTGAAATTGAAACTGTGATTTAAAATCTTCCAAGAAACAAAAGCCCAGCACCAGATGGCTTCACAGGTGAATTCTATCAAACTTTTAGAGAAGAGCTAACACATATCCTTCTCAAACTCTTCCAAAATATAGCAGAGGGAGGAACACTCCCAACTCATTCTACGAGGCCACCATCACCCTGATACCAAAACCAGACAAAGATGTCACAAGAAAAGAAAACTACAGGCCAATATCACTGATGAACATAGATGCAAAAATCCTCATCAAAATACTAGCAAACAGAATCCAGCAGCACATTAAAAGGACCATAAACCATGATCAAGTGGGGTTTATCTCAGGAATGCAAGGATTCTTCACTCTATGCAAATCAATCAATGTGATACACCACATTAACAAATTGAAGTACAAAAACCATATGAAAATCTCAATAGATGCAGAAAAAGCTTTTGACAAAATTCAACACCCATTTATGATAAAAACTCTCCAGAAAGTAGGCATAGAGGAAACTTACCTCAACATAATAAAGGCCATATATGACAAACCCACAGCCAACATCGTTCTCAATGGTGAAAAACTGAAACCATTTCCACTAAGATCAGGAACAAGACAAGGTTGCCCACTCTCACCACTATTATTAAACATATTTTGGAAATTTTAGCCACAGCAATCAGAGAAGAAAATCAAATAAGAAGGAATCCAACTTGGAAGAGAAGAAGTAAAGCTGTCACTGTTTTCACCTGACATGATACTACACTTAGAGAATCCAAAAGAGTCTACCAAAAATCTACTAGAGCTAATCAATGAGTTTGGTAAAATAGCAGGATACAAAATTAATGCACAGAAATCGCTTGCATTCCTATACACTAATGATGACAAATCTTAAAGAAAAATTAAGGAAACACTCTCATTTACCACTGCAACAAAAAGAATAAAATACCTAAGAATAAGCCTACCTAAGGAGACAAAAGACCTGTATGCAGAAAACTATAAGACACTGATGAAAGAAATTAAAGATGATACAAACAGATGGAGAGATATACCATGTTCTTGGATTGGAAGAATCCACATTGTGAAAATGAACATACTACCTAAAGCAATCTACAGATTCAATGCAATCCCTATTAAACTACCAATGGCATTTTTCAAAGAACTAGAACAAAAAATTTCACAGTTTGTATGGAAACACAAAAGACCCCGAATAGCCAAAGCAATCTTGAGAAAGAAAAATGGAGCTTCAGACTATACTACAAGGCTACAGCAAACACGACAGTATGGTAGTGGCACAATAACAGAAATATAGATCAGTGGAACAGGATAGAAAGTCCAGAGATAAACCCACACACATATGGTCACCTTTTCTTTGATAAAGGAGATAAGAATATGCAATGGAGAAAAGACAGCCTCTTCAATAAGTGGTGCTGGGAAAACTGGACAGCCAGCTACATGAAAAAGAATGAAATTAGAACACTCCCTAACACCATACACAAAAATAAACCCAAAATGGATTAAAGACCTAAATGTTAAGGCCAGACACTATCAAACTCTTAGAGGAAAACATAGCCAGAACACTCTTTGACATAAGTCACAACAAGATCCTTTTTGACCCACCTCCTAGAGAAATGGAAATAAAAACAAAAATAAACAAACGGGACCTAATGAAACTTAAAAGCTTTTGCACAGCAAAGGAAACCATAAACAGATGAAAAGACAACCCTCAGAATGGGAGAAAATATTTGCTAAAAAGCAAGTGACACAGGATTAATCTCCAAAATATACAAGCATCTCATGCACCTCCTTATCAAAAAAACAAACAACCCAATCCGAAAATGGGCAGAAGACCTGAATAGGCATTTCTCCAAAGAAAATATACAGATTGCCAACAAACACATGAAAGGATGCTGAACATCACTAATCAACAGAGAAATGCAAATCAAAACTACAGTGAGGTATCACCTCACACCAGGCATAATGGTCATCACCAAAATATCTACGAACAATAAATGCTGGAGAGGGTGTGGAGAAAAGGGAAACCTCTTGCACTGTTGGTGGGAATGTAAATTGATACAGCCACTATAGAGAACAGTATGGAGGTTCCTTAAAAAACTAAAAATAGAACTACCATACGACCCAGCAATCCCACTACTGGGCATATACCCTGAGAAAACCATAATTCAAAAAGAGTCATGTACCACAATGTTCATTGCAGCACTGTTTACAATAGCCAGGACATGGAAGCAACCTAAACGTCCATCAACAGATGAATGGATAAAGAAGATGTGACACATATATACAATGGAATATTACTCAGCCATAAAAAGAAACAAAATTGAGTTATTTGTAGTGAGGTGGATGGACCTAGAATCTGTCATACAGAGTGAAGTAAGTCAGAAAGAGAAAAACAAATACCGTATGCTAACACATATACATGGAATCTAAAAAAAAAAAAAAAAAAAAGGTTTTCATGAACCTAGGCGCAGAACAGGAATAAAGAGGCAGACATAGAGAATGGACTTGAGGACACGGGGAAGAGGAAGGGTAAGCTGGGATGAAGTGAGAGAGTGGCATGGACATATATACAGTACCAAATGTAAAACAGATAGCTAGTGGGGAGTAGCCTCATAGCACATGGAGATCAGCTGGGTGCTTTGTGACCACCTAGAGGGGTGGGATAGGGAGGGTGGGAGGGAGACGCAAGAGGGAGGGGATATAGGGATATAAGTATACGTATAGCTGATTCACTTTCTTATACAGCAGAAAGTAACACAACAATGTAAAGCAATTATACTCCAATAAATATGTTTAAAAAAATAATAAAATGAAATGCCTTGGAGGCACATATTATTTAGTCTTATCTTGCAGTGAGCCATATTAAATAGAAAATAAGTATTCTGTTGTATAAGCAATATGGGCCATCATACTTTAAGACTTTCATTCAGCAAGATTAATTAAACTTGCGACTATCTATAATTTTTTTCATCAGGATTTGCAGACATCCATTTAATCTGTTCCATTTCCATGTGTAAAATAGTAACATGCCTTAAAACTTGTCTTCCTCTGCCTCCCCGGAGCCCCTCAGCCCCACCATCAAATCCATATGAGAAAATGAAGATCTTAAAAACGCTCATTACATTCAGGACTCAGTGTGGTAGCCAAGACCCGCTTCACTTTTTCTGCCCCATGTCCTGCCACACAGGAAGATCTGCCACTCCTGAAAGTGCCTCATTCCTTTCCTCAGCCCTCTGTGAGCCTCTGTATGCTTTTCTCTCCAGCTTGAAAGGCCCTTCTCCAGTTTCACCACATCTTCTTTGACTCATTTTAAGACATATCTGAAAGGTCACTTCTTCCATTAACTATTTCCCAGTTACACCAGGACAACTGCTCTCTTCCTAAGTATTTCTTTTTTAATACAAATTTTGTAAGAGTTTGCTATAAATAATTATTTTATGTCTTTCCCTATATAAAAGCAGCATCCCGGGCTTCCCTGGTGGCGCAGTGGTTGAGAATCTGCCTGCCAATGCAGGGGACACGGGTTCGAGCCCTGGTCTGGGAAGATCCCACATGCCGCGGAGCAACTAGGCCCGTGGGCCACAGCTACTGAGCCTGCGCGTCTGGACCCTGTGCTCCGCAACAAGAGAGGCCGCGATAGTGAGAGGCCCGCGCACCACGATGAAGCGTGGCCCCCGCTCGCCGCAACTAGAGAAAGCCCTCACACAGAAACGAAGACCCAACACAGCCAAAAATAAATAAATAAAAATTAAAAAAAAAAAAAAAAAAGCAGCATCCCACCACCCTGCACACACGCACACCAAACTGAGAGCCCCTGGAGTAGCTTTGTTTTAAACACTTTATATTCACATGTATATATGAATAAAATAATGCCTGAGCTATAACAGATAGTCAAATGTTGAAAGAAAGAAGGAAGGGAGGAAGGGAAGGAGGGAGGGAGGGAGGAAGGAGGGGAGGGGGAGAAAGGGAGGGAGAGTGTTTAATGGTCTGTGAGCTCTTTGAAATAAGTAAATGAATCATAGTCCTAAGGGCATTCCCAGAACTCTTCTTTTTTGATCTCATTTCCCAACTCAGAGTCTGAAGCCTAGCTAGCTTAGTCTTTCTTTATCTTAATAAGTCTCCTTAAGGCCCTATTATCACTGTCAGTAACTTTTCTTTGATTGATACATGGCCTGAAATTCAGAGCCTAGGTTTGAAACACTGAACTCTGCTTTCTTCTTCTCCCAGGGAGCACAAATGTCCTAATAAGGGTTTTATAATTTTCCCCAAAGAGACAGGGAACCTGCACTTGGACATTTCCCCTGGTTAGAATCCGTACAGAGGTGGATGGTGATACTTTCACCATCATTTCAGTCACGTACTCGAGGGACTGCTTGTTCAGATGGTAGCTCTGCACTTCCCATAGTGAAGCATTGATTGCATCCGTAGGTGACCTCTACTGACAAGGCCAAAGTCATGAACAATTAAAAAAAAAAAAAAAAAAGACAAGCTCCCCTTCTGACAGCCCTCAAACTAGAAAGCTCAGCAGGTAACTGGTTTTTGTAAATTATTATTGGGTAGTAACATGTTCTTCACCTCCCACCTTACCTGATGCAAGTTTCTTCCTTGAAATGACCAGTACCTATGACGCTGGCATCCCAGAAACACAGGGTTGCAACTGTCATGCAAACCTAACTTGCTTGGCTTGTGCTTAGGGTCAACATGAGGCAAAATGATTCTCCTGCATCCAGTTGCATCTTTCCATGTGCATATGACGACAAATCAATAATAGCAGTAGTCTCTTAAGATCTTTTATTATCTCTAAAGGCAGGAGCTGTTGTTTCAAGTGACATGTCCCTCTTATCAACTCGTGTAAAGAGACAGGGACAAAACAGAATCCTTGTCTTTCCAAAGTCTACTGTGGCAACTCCCTTATCCTGCCTAAAATTTTTTCCACGTCTAGTAAAACAACTGCAACAACAAAATAAAACTTTAAAGTCAGGCCATGGTGTTTCCAACAATTTTTATTTGCAGATGTGCTCGCCCTTTTTCCTGAAGGCCTAAGGGTGCCTCTAGATCTGCAGTCACACATTATAAAGAATTACTGCTGCTTTTACTTTGTGGCACTGGTGAGTTCTCAAGAGCTGAAGCCAAACAATGTTAAATGTTCACAGATGTGCTGGTTTTAATGGTGCTGTCATCGATCAGACACCTTGTGGAAACACATCACTGCAGATGACCTGCAACGTATCATTTTCTAGCCCATTTATGCATTTTAGTTGGGACTGTAGAGTTTAATGGTTTTCTGCATGTTTTTAAGACCAATTGTTGTGATTAATAATGGTGATGATGAGTAGTTGCCAGAGGCTTGTGGGGTGGGGATGGAGAAATGGGGAGAGAATGGTAAGAGTGCACAAACTTTCAGTTATAAGATGAATAAGGTCTGAGGATCTAATGTATAACATGGTGACTATAATTGAAAATGCTGTATCATATAATTGCAGTTTGCTGAGACAGTAGAACTTAAGTGTTCTTACACACACAAAAAGGTAAATATGTGAGGTAATGAATGTGCTAACTCGATTATGGAAATCCTTTCACAATGTATATGTATATCAAATCATCACGTTGTACACGAAGTATATCAGGATCCTATTTGTCAGGTATGCTTCAATAAAGCGAAAAAATAAGAAATCAAAGAAAACCAGCATAAACATAAAATTTAATCCAAAATATTCTCTTGACGATCTCATTTTTGGAGGGAGATCTCAAGAATGGCTTCAAGAATCTCTATCCAATCATGTAAGTAACTCTGACTTCAGGTATTAAGCACAAAGGTTTGGGCACCTTTGCTTTATGCTTCTAGACTGCCCTGTACACATCCCTGTCATGGTTCATAAAGATTTGCTGGATTTCCTTGCATAAATGCTTCTCTTACTTCACTGAGCTCCCAAAAGGCAGGTGCTCTGTTTTTTGTCACTGTGTTCTCTGTGCTTACCAGAGCATAGGGAAGAATGTTTCCTCAACAGACATAGAGAAATGTTTACACCGGTCAATATTTACTATAATATGATATATTGGGTTGTTCAAGTCTGGGACTCAGAAAGAATCTCTCTGTAAAAATGAGATGAAAGGGACTTCCCCGGTGGTCCAGTGGTTAAGACTTTGCCTTCCAATGCAGGAGGCGTGGGTTCGAACCCTGGTTGGGGAACTAAGATCCCACATGCCGTGGGGTGCGGCCAAAAACTTAAAAATGAGATGAAAAATTTCGGTTCAGGATCCTTTAATTATATAAAAAGACAATAGGTGGCTGTATCTTGTATATCTTTATATCGCCTTTATGTCTAATTGGGAAAATGAATTCCCTTCTTGAGCTGAATTTCATGGAAGGGAAGGAACACCATGCTTTGCACATGCTGGTACCTCTGCCTGGAATAGCTTCTTACCCTTCTTCTGCCTTCTTAACTCTTACGGTCTGTGGCTCAGCTGCAGATGACTGAGGTTGAAAACAGTCTCCCCAGTGGGGGTGCCACTTAAGCTAAGTTGGTTATCCCTTCTCAGACTTCCAGAACTGTGCACATACTTTTGCATAGCACAAATTAGGCCATGTTTCAGGTGGTGGCTCATTTGTCTGTCCTTCTTATTGACAGACAGGCTCAAACCTTTCTGTTTTTCTGTGCCAGGTACCATGCATGCTATATATAGATATTCAATCCATGTTTACTGAATGCTTTTGGATAAAGGAGAAGTACACAACCAGCCATATCAGCATTCATCAGTTTATCTGTGTGTGTGACATTTGGTCAGTTACTTAACATCTCTGTGCTTTTATTTTTTCATGATAAAATGAGACTAAAATAAGTTCTCCTAGAATATACATCTTAAAGCACCGAGCAGATTCCTGGCACACAGCAAGGGTGTGTAGATAGATGGGGAATATTAATCCTGATGTGAAAATTAATCCTCATATGACAATTAAAATTCGTGTTGGTAATAAAAGCTTCTTGGGATATCAGGGGTACCCCGTTAGCAAAAATGATTTATCATCGTAAATCTACAGACAAAATAAAAGAGTCAATAGCCCAGAGATCAACTATATGAATAAATAAAATCATTTATTTATTTAGTGAAACAATCTAATGCTCTATTATGTGGTAAGAACAAGGGCTACAGATTCCCTGGCTTTACAAGCTTTAGAGCTATGGGAGAGACAGTAATCCAATGAAACAAGAGTTCTAATATTCAAGTTGGTATTTGAAGACATAGGAGAAATGTCCGGAGGAGAATGAATGTCCTGTAAGTCTTTACAGTAAATGCATTGAATCTTCAAAGATATGGAATGATATGATCAATGGATAGAGGGAGTGGAAGAACATTCTCCTTAGAGATAAATATCAAGTAAAAAGGCCCCCGGGGCTTCCTGGGTGGCGCAGTGGTTGAGAGTCTGCCTGCTAATGCAGGGGACGCGGGTTCGAGCCCTGGTCTGGGAGGATCCCACATGCTGCGGAGCGGCTGGGCCCGTGAGCCACAACTGCTGAGCCTGCGCGTCTGGAGCCTGTGCTCTGCAACAAGAGAGGCCGCGACAGTGAGAGGCCCGTGCACCGCGATGAAGACTGGCCCCCACTTGCCGCAACTGGAGGAAGCCCTCGCACAGAGACGAGGACCCAACACAGCCAAAAAAATGGATAAATAAATAAATAGTAATTAAAAGGTGCTAATAATTAAAAAAAAATAAAGGCCCCAGGTCAGAGAGAGGTTGATCCATAGAGGTGTCTACTAGTAAGTCAACATGGTGGATCTAATGTTTTCACAGTAGAGCAGTAGCAGATAAAATGAAAATTTAGGCACTGTGTACATCATGCTAAGGTTTTGTATTTGATCCTAAAAGCCACATGATGCCACTGAAGAAAGTTATGCACATAAGTTTACAAATGGCTGAAAAGAAGAACTTGTGTGCCCATCTATCTATGTGTAGGTCTCCCTGCCCAAGGAAAGCATAAGGTGAAGGCCCTCTAGGACATACTAGACTCAGCTCTGTTGATACAAACAAGACAAAGCCAGCCTCATGCATCTCCGCCTCTAGCATCTTAAGTTGGTGCTCACATTCAGGAGCTGTTTGGGAATAAAATCTAAGGATTACCATAGTCAAGAATGCAAATAAAACACTCACTCTGATATAGTGCGCCGTGAAGTTAGCAGTGTAACATCAGCCTTCTGAAATACAATCAGCCAAATGCAGCCTTTGTAGACACTTTCCACAGAGAAACTCAAAAATGTCACTAGTTTATCATTCTCCTGGCATTTTGTCTGACTTTATACCAACTTAATATACTGCTCAATAAATGCTGAGGAGCCACAAAATGTCCTGATATAGATAACCGCAGAGCAAGTATTAAAAAATAAACACCGTGACGGGATAGCACCTATTTATTCAGATTTAGATTTGCAGCTAATGGCCAAGGGAGGAATGCGGAGAGATCTGCAGAGGAACAGACGCTGGGGAGTTGGAGACACCTGCACTCCTCCTTTTTTGTTTTAGATGGAGCATTCATGTTCCTGCAGGCTCTTCGTAAATAAAGCCCATAGAAGCAAGTGGTTCTGTCTGCTACAGAGAGAAGCAGCAAAGTGCCAGCCTGTATTAGCGGCTGGATACCCTGATTTCCTCTTCTATAGTCAAGGGTTTCCTCTTCACCTAATGCTTCAGTTGGGCTCTCAAGACAAACATCGTCAGGAAGGTCCTGGCTAATGCTGCAACTTTTACTCCTGAACAAAGCAGCTTAGCCTGAGGTCTCATCTCCTGCCCATGTGGGGTAAATGAGCTAGAAAAATAAAAATAAAAAGCAGCCTAAAGGCGGCATTTTAACCTCCCCTGTAAGCCTAAGAAACATGCTTGCTTTCTTCTGGTCTCCACACGGTTACACTGGTTTCCTAGAAATAAAGGAATCTACTACAAATAACAAATAAACAAATAAAAATGATGCTTAGTTTTTTGAATGCATAATGGCTACAGAGAATCAGCATGGCCAACATCCTTAAGCTCCTTAAATTCTGCATTTTGTCATTTTTACTCCCCAAACCAGAAACCTGACTGTTAAGTTATGACATTTACAACAAAATGCAGAGCAGAGAGAGACAGACAGACAGAAAGACAGACAAAGAGAAAGTGTGTGTAGGAGAGCAAAGCAAGGAACGGGGTGTCTGACCTACAGTGAAGGAATACATAAAGCTCAGGATGGTTGTGGGAGGTGAGGTTTGTTGCATGACGTGCTGGGTAGAAATAAAGCTGAAAGTTGAAAGAGAAATGGAAGTGCTTAGAAGTAAGCAGCATGTCTCTCCAGTTATCAAATATTCTTCTAAATCGGTCGAGGCAAACCATTCTTCTACAGAGCTTCCCTATCCTTTCCCATTTTCCCTTGTTCTAATGTAATGATTTTGCTTCTTACACCACTGGTTGCATTTCCTGTTTCCTTCTTATTTCCCCACTTTTATAGCCCCTTCTCATCTTTGTCATTGTTGTTTCCTGAATACAGATGAGGAGATCTAGAGAGACACCAGGGAACCTAACCAGATCACGAGCCTGATACCCAAACAGAAACAACAATGCCAATGAGATATAGAGAAATATACTTTAAATGATCAAAGAGTGTGGGATTGAGGTAAAAGAGGAGTTCACAATAGTTTTTTAAGAAGGTTTCTTGTTATCTTTTAAAACTGTAGTGGTATCATACCCTATGTATTTTTAGCAACTTGTTAATTTTACTCAATAATATATCTTGGAGACTGTTCCATGCCAGAACATAACATTAATGAGAGAGATCTCTAACTACTTTATTGCAATCTATTAAATGAAAATACCCAATTTATCTAACTATTGTTTATTGATTAACCCAAAGCAAAAATGTATATAAAAGGAAAAAAATGCTACTGGAAATGCACATTCAAAATTCATAACGGTAGTCACCTCTGGGAGGTTTTAGAATGGTGGGGTAATAGTCAATGGGATCATTATACTTATCAGTAACCTTTTAATACAAACAGGATATATTTATGCATTACTTTTAATATTAATAAACCTGTATTAATAAAAACAAGAGAATTTCTACAGTCAGGAAAACAAAGGCTAAGGCAGGTGTAATCGATGTGTGCAAATGACAAAGGGATAGAGAGGAGAGATGAGTGATGTTTGTATGAGGAGGAGATATGGAATTTCCTTAAATTTCAGAATACTTACAACTCGGGTATCATCTTACTAGAGAGTGGTGGCAAGGCTTAAGCTGTGACAGGACAAAAAAATGCCAGGGATACCAGGAGGCATGTGTTTGTGCTGATCTTAAATTCAGGGTGAGAGGAGGAAGGTGTGAAGGTCTTGCTTGGGACTGGAGGGGCCATATTAACAGAAGACAAGGAGAGGAGAGAACTTCAATTCCCCTTTCTTTCCATATCTGTTAAGGACAAAGAACTTCAGACTAACAGGTAGAACAGATATGAGTGTAAAGGAATGGAAACCTGAGTATTTTACTGCTAGAGACAATCTGACCCAGAGAAATTATATTCCATAAGAGAATTCCAAGGGCAGCAATCTCCAAAATTTTTGTTTGAACACAACAAGCAAGAGAAAAAAAAATGAACACACACCCATATATGAGTTGTTAGTAATAAGCTGTAGAAATGAACTAGAGTATTTATATATTAACTTTAAAAAGTATACACAAAATAGAAATCAAAATATAAGCAAGCAAAAATTCAGAAATTCTAATATTTTCTCCCCACGTCTCCATGAATCATCAAACCTCCCAGCAACCTGGGGTGCTGTTGCAGGTAACTCACCATGGAGACCACTGCTCTAGACTGAGGATTCCTGGGACATCCTTAACACTTAACACCCAGCAGGGCGGACAGCGGATCCTCAATTAAATTTTTTAATGAATGAATGAATGAGTTCGACAAATATTTACTGAATACCAACAATGTGCCAGTGGTAGTTCTAGGTGCTGAGGGTTTAGCAGTGAATAACAGAGAGGAAAATCCCTGCCCCTCATGAAGTTTACATTTCAATAGAGAAGACAGGGAGTGTATAACTATAAATACATATCAGGTGTATATTATATACAATGTATCATTTCTTGAAAGCTGTGTAGAAAAAAATATATATATAAGGGACTTAAACTATATCAAAAAAAACTATTGTCAAATGGTGTTGATCAATGGCTGGTGTCCATCTGTTAACTGTGGGATGGATGTCACATAGGGCTTGCAAGGCTGTGCCCTTGTTAGTGTCCTGCTCAACAACAGTCAACAACTTGGATAAGAATACATATCGTGTGCCTAGAAAATTCACAGATGACACAAATTCAGAAAAATAATGATGAGATAAGAGAAAGGGTATGTTAGCCTTGAAAGCAATTTACTTGCCTAAAGTCATAGGGCTAATAACTGATACAATCAGATTGGAACCTAGGCTTCCTAATTTCTCTACAACTCCATGTACCACCTGTAGAAAGGCTGATAATAATAATACTTAATAATAATAGTGTTGTAAAGAGTAAAAGAAAGAGTACACACAGCTACCACTATTGTCAATAGTATGAATTAAGGGATCCTTTAGAGATGAAAAGACTGTTAGAGAGGAACTAGTCCAAACACCGCCTGTCACAATAAAGGAAACCAAGGCTTCAAGAGAGTAAATACCTTGCCCAAGGTCACACCACTCAGAGAGTGTCAGGTTGGAACTACTAACCCAGGCTCTTGACTCACTCGTGATCCTTCTCTTGAAAAAAAAAAAAAAAAATCCCTTTTCTTTTCACCCCTTTGTGTCTCAGAAAAGTCAGGATTAACTCAGAAGGCAATGTGTGTGTCTTACACTAAAAAGATAAAGAGAAATAATGGGAAAACTTCAGACATTCTGAAATCCTGCAAGGATTAAGTGTTGCTATGGTCTGAATGTGTCTCTCCAAAATTCACATGTTTAAACCTAAACTCCAAGGTGATGGTATTAGGAGGTGGGGCCTTTGGGGGTGATGAGGTCACGAGGGTAGAGCCCTCATGAATGGGATCAGTGCCTTTATAAAAGAGGACAGAGAAGCTCCCTTGCAGCTTCCACCATATGTGGACACAGTGAGAAGGTAGCTGCCTACAATCTGGAAGAGGGCCTTCATCAAAACCGTACCATGCTGGTACCCTAATCCCAGACTTCCAGCCTTCAAACCTGTGAGAGATAATTTCTGTTGTTCATAAACCATCCAGTATGTAGTATTTTGTTATAGCAGTCCAAGTGGACTAAGACAAATGTACTGGGGAGTAGGGTTGCATGTGCCAAGGCATATTTGAGAGGGTTCTAGAGATTAGAAACAGAATGGATATTAAGTTTAGTTTAATGAACTCCAATGTTAATTGCAGCACTATTTACAATAGCCAGGACATGGGAGCAACCTAAATGCCCATCAACAGAGGAATGTATAAAGAAGATGTGGTACATATCTACAATGGAATATTACTCAGCCATCAAAAGGAACAAAACTGGGTCATTTGTAGAGACATGGATGGACCTAGAGACTGTCATACAGAGTGAAGTAAGAAAGAGAAAAATATCGTATATTAACGCATATATGTGGAATCTGAAAAAAAATGGTATAGACAATCTTATTTACAAGCAGAAATAGAGACACAGACGTAGAGAACAAATGTATGGATACCAAGGGGGAAAAGGGGGGTGGGATGAATTGGGAGATTGGGATTGACATAAATACACTATTGATTCTATGTATAAAATAGATAACTAATGAGAACCTACTGTATAGCACAGGGAACTCTACTCAATGCTCTGTGGTGACCTGAATGAGAAGGAACTCCAAAAAAAGAGGGAATATATGTATACGTATGGCTGATTCACTTTGCTGTACAGTATAAACTAACAAAATATTGTAAAGTAACTAAACCCCAATTAAAAAAAAAGAAACAGAAAAAAAATTTAGTTTAGACACTCAAGTATCAGGGCTTCAGCTTGAAGGTAGCTTCTCTGTAGTTACTTGCAAAATGACTAATAAATTTTGACCTTTCTGAGAAACACAGTATCAGTCTCCACACTGCGCTGCCACATCCCTGGTCCACACATAAGGTTGATTTAACCGTCCTTGAGTTTATGATTACACAAAAACATGCTCTTGCTTTGTTGCTGGGTATTGGTACTTCTGAAAAAGTACCCTGAGAGGCTAATGCTTACAAGGCCCTCAGTGGAAAAGGGAAAGTGATCTGGTCAGTAGAACTTGGGTGGGGAGCAAGGGTAAAATAGGGTTAGATATAGGAGGAAATTAGATTTATCTTCACCACAGAGACAAATTCCTGGGGTGTCAAATGGCAGCTATTCTCCTTAGTATTTTGTTTATTCACAAAGCAGTTCTGGAGTTTTGAATATAAGGTATGAAGAGATTTGAAACTGGGCAAATACAGAGATGATATCCTGTGAAAATACTTCGAACTCTGTGTCGGTTGGCCTTTGAACTCTTATTAATTGCTTGGCCAAGGAAACCAACATGATGATGGAAAACGAAAAATATACACCTTTTAATTTGCCTTAAAAAAATTAGTACCCCACTATGGATGGAAACATTTCAGAGTGATAGAAAAAGAAGAGAGGAGAAAGGGAGAGGAGAGAAGGAGAGAAGGGGAAAGGAAGTCAGAAAGGAGGGGAGGTGGGGGAGGAGGAAAGGAGAACAGGCAGAAAAGGGAGTGAAAGAGGAGGCGGGGAAGAGAAGATGGGGAGAAAAAGAAGCGTATATGAAAGAGGTGGAGACATGAGGAGGAGGAAGAGGAGGAGGAGGAGGAAGAGGAGGAGAGAAGAGATTGCATTCTCTGGGGCTATCCTGCTGTGCTCACAGTGTCCCTCTGTTGGTTGTCTCCCACCGTCCCCAACCCTTGGGAAATATGCTTGACTGCTTTATTGTTATTATTATTGGTATAATTTATTTAAATAACACTGCTTTAAAAAATCTAATTGTAGAAGTAATATGTGTTCATTTAAAGTATAATGAAAAGTACACCAGAATATATAAAGGAAAATTAAACACTTAGAAATAACCACCTTAACATTTTGTTGTTGATCCTTTGGTGCTTTTTCTATGTTCGTGTAGGCATCCCTTTTTTTCAATGACTTTTGCATCATAGCACTGACATAACATAACAGAATATTGGAATGCACTGTTTTGCCAACTGTACAATAGTCTGTTTCCTTAACTAACATTCTGACCATGAGGTATTGTTAGGTCTGTACATGACACTGTACTGATTATCTCTGTAGGTAAATATCTGCATGTGAGATGAAATATTTTTATGTTAACTGCCATTTTCTTTCCTTTCATAAATTGCCTGTTCCTGTTCTTGGTCCTTACATCTATATACATATTTTTTTTCATTCAGGTTTTTCATTTATAAGAGTGCTTAACTGTTCAGAATACTTACCCATTTCCTATACTGCATTTTTCATATATTTTTCAATTGGTCAATTTGGAACCTGCATTCTTTGTCTTGGGAATTAAAATCATGGTTGAGCAACAGAGGTCAGTATACTTTACAGAGGTTTGCTTTGTTTTGGAGAGAGCCTGAAGTCTGCATTTTTCCATGGCTAGGACAGAAGAGAGATGGGGAAAGGGAAAAAAGTGTGCATGTGTGTGTGTGCGTGCACGTGTGTGTGTTCACACACACCCCCAAGTCACCCTCCTTAGGGTGAAGATGTTGTGAGATGCCCAACTGAACAGAGGGGAGAGCCCAGAACTCCTGGGGGAATCCCCACTTCTACAGCCAATAAGGCAAATGTGTCACTGGGAAAAGGTATTCCCTTCTGAGTTCTTCATCCCAGGTCAGACTTTAAAATGTTCCTTTAAGAAGGACTTTATTAGGCAGAGAGGTCTTGCCCTGAATTAGCAGGTGGCACATTAATGGCACCTTAATGCCTAACAGGGATTATTTGACCATAGGCTCAGCACCAAAGAACAGAGATTCCTGAGGTGAAGAAGAAATAACAAAACATAATCCAGAAATGGGCTTATTCACTGTCTTTTCTGGTCACCTCATTGGCTGAGCAATTAAATAATGCTATAAATAAATAAATTGTCAAATGGAGCAATTATTCCTTCAGAAGAATTCCAATGAATACATATATGAGATTATCAATATGGAAAACTTCCATTAGAATACCACAGTCATAATTGTTGCAGGCAAGACTGACTGAAGAGTCCTAAAATTAGCGAGCAAAACACATAGCCTCAAAATATCTCTCTCAACATATTTAATGATCATGGTGATTTTGACATATATTCACACAGTTTTTAACACTCCTTCTACCAGGAGTTGGAACTTGATTCTCCTTCCCTGGTGTGGGAACTGGACTCAGGGGCTTGCTTCCAACAAATAGAGGTTGGAGCAGGGAAAACAGTACCTCTGCAATGGAGAAACGTGGCAGATACCACCTCAATCAAGTGATCAAGGTTACCATCATCGGTAGTAGGACATATTGATATCTTGCACTCTTTGATGTGATGTCATGAGAAGGACACACCATTTCTGTGATTTTCTTCCCAACCATATATAATACTATAATCATGAAAAAATATCAGACTAACTCAATCTGAGGAACATTCTACAAAACACCTGACTAGCACGCCTCAAAACTGTCCAGGTCATCAAAGACAAGGAAAGTGGGATATTTGAGGAGACGAAAAAAGACATGACAAATAAATGCAATGTAGGATTCTTATTTGGGTCCTAGATGGGGGGGAAAAAAAGGACATTAGTAGAAAACCTGGAGAGATCCAAATAAAGTCTCCAGTTTAATTGATAGTATTAAATCAATGTTAATTTCCCAGTTATGAATATCACACCATGGTTATATAAGATGTTAGCATGAGGTAAGTTTATGGGAACTCTCTTATTCTTTGAAATTCTTCTGCAGTTCTAAAATTATTTCAAAATAAAAAATTAGGGAGAGAAAACTACCCATATCTCATAAGGATAGACTCTATTATAGAAAAGCTACTATAAACAGGAACACGATCTGTTGTAACTAAATCATTGTTATCACGAGGAGTAGATTGGTCCTGTTGTCATTTCATCCTGTAAAGCAGGTAAAATACTGTTTCATTTCCACTGTCACGAGTGTACGATTCATAGATTTCAACAATCACAGAAGATGAAGTTATCTGATTTTTTAAAGAAATGTTAAGATCAGAGAAATGGCTCGTATTACTGGGATGTTTTTACTCTCCATTTGTTTAGAAATAGAAAACAATGTGGAGAGCCAGAGTCTATTTATTCTAGGGCTGCCCTGGTTACCATGGGAAAAGCCTGATTGCAGCTGACAACGTAAATATGTTGGGCTCAGGAGCTGCTGAAATTCGAGGTCAGACGTGAGGTTTGGCTGTACGCTACGGCTGTTTCAGATTCCTCTCAAGCATCTCGTTTTCCTTGGCTACTGAATTACTCAGGAAGGCTAACTGCTCATAGGAGGCACATGGAAGAGCTAGTTTGTTCTCTGGGTTGGGGTTGGTGATGCAGAAGCTATCCCAGGCACATAAATATTCTAACAAGTTTCATCTTGTCACAATAGAGTCATAAAGTTGTTCTGTTCAGCACACGATAATGGCTTTGTAATTCAATTACTGGTGGTATTTGTCTTCTGGGATTTATCTGCCTTAAACTTCAACACTGATGTAAAACCCTTTACCATAAATCTCATAAATGCTGCAGCAAGTTCCATTCCCCCCACCCCACCCCAGGGCACATCTTGCCATGCCTGTGAAAACTTTGACAGCTTTCTGTAAATTATGGAATTGCTCTGTTTAGAGGTGTTGATGTTTTAAGTTCTAGAGCCAACAATGAAAAAAACAGTGGGACTAGTGTATTTCCTCTAGTTATTGTCTTTAGAGGAAGACAGATCCTGATAGACAGATAGACAAAGTTCCATTCTTAATCCAAAGGGCTATTTTCAGCCACTTACTTAGAATTTTGTAGAAGGGATTCCTGCAAGTCAGAAGTCAGATATGATGAGCCCTAAGTTTTTTTAAGAATCCTGAGATTCTGATGCATAAACACATCAGGGCTAGTCATCTACAAGGATTCAGCATCTTACAGTTGCTTTTAATATCTTCCTCAGCCCACTCTGCATTTCATTCCTACCCAGTCAAATGATCCAGGTTCTGGGTCTCCACTACCCTCCTATGTAGAATTCACCATTCCATATCTCATTAGTTATCTATTTAGACAACCCTATCTAACCTTTGATTTGAAAAAAAATATCTATGGTTGTCTCATCTCCAGTATCCACTCCTCATCTTTCAATCATTCAACAAATATTTATTGTGTACCCATCTCATCAATTCCAAAACGCTCTTTTTTTTCAATTTTAACATCTCTTAAATTAGTAGGTGTCTTAAAATCATTGAAATGATAAAGTTTAATAGGCAGAATTATTTTGACAGATACACAAAATAAGGGTGTATCCTCATTTAATGAAATTTTAGATTTGAAGCTACATGGTGTATACCAGGTACCGTTCGGGGCACTTTACTATCCTAGATTTTTGGTCAATTTCTTCTCATCTTTGGCCTATTAACAGACAAATTCCTTTCCTTAGGAACCATTCCCTAGAGACCCATCCTCATCTAATTTAATATAAATATGTTTGTGTGCGTGTGTGTGTGTGTAAATCTTTTCCTTTCTTTTTCCTCTTTCCCATTCCTCTGTTTTGACATAAAATGTGTTAAGGTGGCTGACCTTACACGTTGGTATTTTAATTATGGAATACAGAAAGGGGAAGTATGGCTCCCTAGAAGAAGAATATCGCCCAAGGATATTCCCGACATGGGCAATTGTTTTTTCATCTTTTTAGGAAGATATTTATCATGTTTTAAGTTGTATGGGGGGTTCTCTCATGCTAGGTAGATGCATAATTTTGTTTTTGTATTCATTTGGAAGTCATACATGATTTAAAATGATGTGCACAGGCGCCAAGTTTTCAAGGGGTGGACTCTGGTGATTTTGCACTGGATCAACCTGGCGAAGCTGCAACTATGTTTTCCAGAGTCTCTGTATGGTTTCCAGTTATAATGGACTGAAAGGAAATATGTGTGACATCTGCAAGGCAGGAGGGAAGTAGTGGCTATTTCACTCTGAAGGTCCTTTTGGCTAGAGGTGGTGGGACGCACTGCAGAAGGACTGGTAGTTTCTATCTGGTTTGTCCTTGCTCTTCCCTTCACAATTACAAGTCCAGCTTTTCTTCCAGACTTCCAGTCTTATGACCTTAGGCGTCAAGCCAGATGCTTGGCTACAAACTCACAGAGGGGCAGCTATGCAGGGGCAATATCCTTCCACAGACTTCTCTAGGGGCTCCCTCTGCAACCCCACCTCAGCAGCTGCAGGGCCTCTTGAGGGCAGGGGCTGTTTCCTCTATCTTTATGGCCAGGAGTTAGCTCTGAAAATGACTCAGCTGATGTAAATTAAATGAATTGTAAGATAAGAGTTTTCAACTATTCGAGAAGCTACAAAATAAAACAGTAAGCTGATTTTCTATCCATTGTTCTTAATTCTGCGGCAACAAAAACAAAACTCATGCACACATTAAAAATACCCACTGGAAATATAAATTATTAAATCAAATATCAAAGTGAGATGGTCACATCGCAGAAACTCGTTAATACCCACCTCGTCCTATCCCTCTTTTAAGTAATAGTTCATATTTATTCACCATGTATTACGTGTTTAGAGTGTAACCTGGAATCTCATTTTAATCCTGACAACAAATATATGAGGAAGACACTATTATGATGACTGTCATACAAATGAAGACAACAAGGCTTAAAGAAGTTAACTAAATAGCTCATCGTCACACCCCTTGAAAACAGGATTCTGTTGATACCACAAGCATTCTGACTCCAGATCCCTCACTCTGAAACACCAAACACCATCTCTCACTGGCTAAGTGGAACATACAAAGGTGGACGATGATTAACTGAGCAAGGGAAACCACATACACAGACACTGGGCACACCCACAGGCTCTTGAACTTGAAGGCTAAATGAAGTCTGATCACTAGGGCATAAGTCAATTTTTTAAAATATTAGTATAAATTAGGAAGCCATAATTATGAGGATTTTCCCCTCTTTCACTCTCTCACTGCCATCTCTTGTACTCTGCCATCATGAGAGTTCTTAGTGGAAATCTAGAGAAATGACTGCATCTCAGGTGCTCAGAGATAGAGAAATTACATTCCATGGAGACAAGAAGTCATCAAGGAGGACAGGAATCAATAATGGCCATTAGTGAATGAAGGTCACGAGAAAAGTGATGGGCTCACAGTGTAGCAGGGGAAACTAACTTAATTTGTAGGGAAAACTTGCTAATCACAGGAAGAGATTAAGAAGTGGAGGAAGGTGCAAGTGGATAGGGAAATAGCACTCAAGTGGAGCTCATTAACAGGAAAAAAAAAAAAAAAAGATAAAACACCAGTCCTCTCGAGGATAATGAAAATCCTCTTATCCAGCACGCCTAGTATAGGTGCCAGAAATGTCCCATTGGAGCTCTTGGTATGTGATCTCAGGAATGATTTCCTGCTACTTCTCTCTGCTCCTTACCCAAGCCACGCACATGGTTCGGCTCAGAGGCTCAGAACCAGAAGAGACTGCCAGAGAAGAGAGGATAAAGTCCATGCTCCAAAGGACGGAGGGTTCTGAGTTCCTCACCTGAATTCCATATTCTGAAGTGTGTAGAGGATCTGTCAATATCCTAGGGCACAGCTCCCTGTGAGAGCGGTCTAGGAGGCAGCCACTCTGTTTTTGTTTAAATTCCTCTGCTAACTTGGATCTCATGACTCCTTAGGACAGCCTGTCGAGTTAATAAACAACCTACTGCACAGAAAACTGTTCCTTTTACTGATCTAGAATCCTCCCCACCTTTCAATATACACTTTGATGGCTTCAGTGGCTTAGAAGTCTAACCTATTCAGGCTGGAAGGAAAAACAGGTCATCTATTATGGTTCCCTGATCAAGTCCATTCAAGATGAGTTTCGACTGGAGGTTTATGTTTGTGCATATACATATATATGTGTACTTGGTGAATTTCTGTGTGTGTGTGTGTGTACACACTACAGTTTCTGCTATTCCATTTATTGTTGTACACAAGATAGAAATACGTTAATGACAGTCTTGGTCCTTAAGGAACTTATCCTCCATCAGGAGATGGAAATGAGGAAATAAAAAGATAGAGCACATACTAAGTGCTAAGTTACTTAATAATAATTATGATAATATGCCACTTTTGATTCTCAAAATAAGCCTTCGAATAAGGAAACTGAAGCTCGGGCAGGTGAAGTAGTTTCTCAAGATCACCCAGGTAGTAGATAGTGAAGCTCAGATTTGAAGCTTCATATGCCGGCTCTAAGCCTATACTCTTTCAACCAATCCCACACGCAGACCTGTAATACAACGCATGCTATGACACATTATGTTTTATTTGTGACATAATCACATTTAAGTTCGAAGAAAGAGATTCTTCTTGCCTAGAAAAACAAGAAGCAAGAACCAAAGAAGGCTACATGGTAGATGCAGCCATCAGCATAAGGCCATAAAGGTCTGATATTGTGATCCTAATAATGACAAATACCCTCATACATTATCTTTGCATTCAAAGACCAAAAGTGTCCTGATACATAGTAGGTGCTAAAATCAATCACTGCAAAAACAAAGAAGGACAGTTTATCCCCAGGTAAGAGTTGTACAAAACCATAGAGATAAGAGGTACAGACTGCTCCATAGACTAACCAGTGCTTAGAATTGTCTGGCCTTCTGGAATTTGGCACAAAGAACTAGGAGTGGGGCTTCCCTGGTGGCGCAGTGGTTGAGAATCTGCCTGCCAATGCAGGGGACATGGGTTTGAGCCCTGGTCTGGGAAGATCCCACATGCCACGGAGCAACTGGGCCCGTGAGCCACAACTACTGAGCCTGCGCGTCTGGAGCCCGTGCTCCGCAACAAGAGAGGCCGCGATAGTGAGAGGCCCGCGCACCGCGATGAAGAGTGGCCCCCACTTGCCGCAACTAGAGAAAGCCCTCGCACAGAAACGAAGACCCAACACAGCCAAAAATAAATAAATAAATAAATAAAATAAAATATGTATGTTACCTCTAAAAAATAATAATAATAAATAAATGGATAGTAACATTAAATGTTTAAAAAAAAAAAAAAGAACTAGGAGCATGGCGGTTGGGTCAGAAAATATATATCTGAACCCAGGTTTGCAAGAACCTGGTTACATTCTTACTCTTTTTAATTTTATGTTGTAGGCAATGAGGAATGGGGCAAACACTTGATCAGGGAAATGCTTACACGATTCCTTTGGCAGTAGCTACGATATGAGGAGATGGATGGAGGGGCTTTTTCACCATTCCTAGTGAGGGGGATGCTGAACCAGTGTAATGCTAGGGAGGGTGGAAGAGGAGGTGGACAGATATAACTTCACGGAGGTAGAACCAATGGGACTTGGAAACCCAAAGATTTAAGAGTGAGTAAGAGAACAGAGTTGAATATGACCCTAAGGCGCTGAGGCTGGGATGTAGGGAATACAGAAATATGGAAGCTATAGAAAAAGTTGATTTTGAATGGCGGGATGTTCCACTGCCAGCTCACATAAAATTGAAAGCGAGTGATGGTGTTTTTTAAGATGTTCTCTGCAGACAATGACTGGTTTCACAGATGTGGGTGAAAGATGAGGCAGAGTATCTTTAAAAAATAGCCATACACCCTATCTAATCCAATACTATCAAATATAGTATCACATTTTCTAGTTATTTTGATAGCATAGAGTTTTACTTTATATATTACTTTAAACATTTTACATATATATGTATATATACATATATATATTTGGTTTTTTTTGTAACATCATTAGACTTCAGCCCGTCTCCAGTTTGCAAAACCTGAGAAAGGAAAAGTAGAGAGAATTCTCTTGTTATTGAATCCATTAAACCCATCTGGGGAAAGAGAAAAGAGTCATCTCATGCCATATCCCCTCCAAGCCCCTTTGGTGTGAGTGGCTTAGAAGTCTTGGAGGTGCCGTGTTGAATGCCAGCATATCTGAAGGAAGAAGAGGAAGGGTCATGGTGACCTGGTGAATATAAAACAAACTATCAAACAACAAGGCAAATAAAATGCTGAAATTGGCTTGGCAGAAATATTCAACAAGGACTAGATGATGAGCAGTAGTGCCATGAATCAGCACAGAGAGAAACTATTTTAAGTCCCAGAGTGTTTTCTGACTATAGCCAGATATATTAACAGAAGTTTATGGATCTGCCTCTTACGCCTGAGGTTAGATGAGAGGACCTTGGGTAGGAAGTGATGACTTCATGTATAACTTTGCTGTACACCTGAAACCAACACAACACTGTAAATCAATTATACTTCAATAAAAAAACAAATGCCTTTGGAAACAAAAGAAGAGAAAGAAAAAAGAAAAGAGACGATGACTTCAATGAGCCTCTGGATCAAGTAGAATCTAGAAAAAGTTAGACCTGATTTATCAGATCCATGAGCCAATACTGCTTAAAAATTGTTTTTTTTCTTAAAACAGGTTGCATTTTTCTATCACAGGTCTTGACGGAGTTTTGATCAATAAATCATTTCACATCATTGATTGGAGGATTGTTTAAAATAACATATGCAAAGCACTCAGCACAGAGCTTGGCACGCAGTAAGTGCTCAAGAAATGGGACTTGTTGCCAAAGATGTGCAATGGGAAGTCATTCATACTGACTGGCATTGAACAATGGGGATGAATGAGAATGTGGAAACTTGCTCAAACACATTGAGTATGGAGCCGGAAGTATCCCTATATCCCTCTGCTATATAATACAGCTGTCTTATGCCCCCTGAGGGACACCACTGAAAAAAGATGGCATTCCAGAATAACAACAGGTTCATTGTCGAGCCGACTCTTAATTTTCCATGTGTGAATTTGTCACAGAAAACATGTAATCGCCATTCAGCTGTCCCTGTTTCCAGCCAGCCCCCTATATGTCAGAACAACATAATCAATAAGGTACATCTGAACGTATTTTTAATTAAGTGAAACAGTTCTAAGATTGCCTTGTCTTTTGCATAGATAATAGATCACTGAGTGGTTTCTAACGAAAACTGCCTTCCATTGCTTTGTCCTAAAGTCGAATCAGACGCCAACAAACCACATTCATCAACCTCTAATAGCAAACTTGGCTTTTGGCAAAAGCTTCACTTATTCAAGGCATTTGGCTAACATTGGTCCTCCATTTCATGTTCTTCTTCAGTGTCAAATGCAACACGTTGGCTCTTATCTATCGAACTGTTAAACTAACAGTTATTATGGGGGATACAGGTGGAAAATAAGTCTTGAGTTTTGAGCTGATCTTTACTATCGCAAGCAAGAGCCATGGACCCAGAGAGACCAAGTTTCAAAACCTGGCTGTATTACATTTTATGTTGGGTAAACTATATCACTTTTCTATTTCAGCAAAATGAGAGTAAAAATCCCTCCCTCACAATCCTGTTATGAGGATCAAAGGGCATGATTTATCATGTGCCCAGACCATTGTATATAGTTAATTAACAAATACAAATCCCTATTATGGAACATTATCTTGGTGGCACTCAGTTCTCCCATCTGTATTTTTTCCGTAATGAAAATCTATCCCTCTATTTTAT
Organism: Eschrichtius robustus; assembly: GCF_028021215.1. NCBI lineage: Eukaryota > Metazoa > Chordata > Mammalia > Artiodactyla > Eschrichtiidae > Eschrichtius > Eschrichtius robustus. The sequence continues at coordinate 116,839,910 of NC_090830.1, forward strand.
GATAACAGAATCTTTTTCTTTTTTTTTTCCTTTTTAGAAATCTTCTCTCCTCCAACCATGAGCCATGCAGTTTAACTGGGACTCAACACCATCTCCTATTTCAGTTCCCAGGGAAGATATGTGTCTGACCTACATGAGTAATGCAGACTGCTGGGATTCAATCCCTGGAAACATGAGGAAAGAGGCAGACTGGTTTGATGGAGCTTCCAAACTGTTAGGTTGTAAGACTAAAGCTGATGAGGTCCATCATTGCTACGAAAGGGGAAAGCAACCTGAGAATGAAGCCAACATGGGGGAGAAACAAAACTAAGAGATGTAAAAAGTCAGCTACTATTAATAATATTACTATTAGCCAGTGGGAACTTAATACAACTCTTAGATGCCAGGCATATAACCAATTCACAAGAAACATCTCATTTGATTAAGTAGGTATTAATTATCTTCACTTTACAGGGGAAAAAAACTGAGGCACACAGAACTTAACTTCCCCATGACCCCTTACTTAGTAAATGGCAAAGCTAGAACTCACACCTCAGTATCTCTGAGCCCCTTAACGTCCAGGCTGTACTGCCTCCCAGTATAATTGATTTCTGACATAGTAAAGAACAAGACTGCTATAGCAGTTAGTTGAATGAAAACACACCTATTCTATTAAGGGCAATATTGTGCTAAAATATGTTTTATAAGATGCCCTAAACATGTAAATTGGTTTTGGAAGCAATTTAAACTCCTTGGAAGAAAGTTCATATGTATGTCAGTATGCTAGTACTATCAACAACCACCGTGAACATAAGGATAAACTGTTACACTCCATAATTATTTCACAATTGCCATTGATTACTTCCAAGGGTAGCATTACTACTGCCACCCAAAATAAAGATATTTCTTAAGTGTACTAGGTGATGAGGAAAAGATATGAATTCATCTTCATTTTTCTCCATGGGAAATGCTATATTATTACCCAGGGTCACTCGTCAATTCAATTTAGCACTAGAAAAGTTCCCCTTAGTCACCTCTACACTCCCACAGCCAGGCTCCAAGCAGAAATGATTAATGAGAGCTTCTTTCAATTAAGCTTGCTGAATAATCCTAGATAGCCCTATAGCTCTTATGTAATTTGAAGCAACTGATTTCCAGGAGTCTAATAAATACTGCTTTGAATGACACCTTTTCTGTCAGCCTTAGGAAGTTGCTCAGAGTCAGAAAATACAGACCATGTGGCCAGAGACCAAGAGATTTCATCAACAGTCACGGTGCACTGTGCAATTTACAAGGTCTCATGCTTTCTCTGGAAAAACCAACCTAGCTTAAAGAACCCAAGGAGGCCATTTGCCAAGCCCAGTTGGAGAGGTGCACACGCAAGCATGGTGGCCAAACGAGCTTTGGATTTTCTCTACTCATCTGCCTGAATGGGCTAGATTTCTAGGGCTCACAGCTCCAGCCCAGAAAAAAAATTCCAAGAGGCCTAGGCAACAGAGTCCACTGATTTAGTAGCTCATGGGCTTTGAAGCCATTCTGCCTGCATTTGAATCCTGGCTCTGCCACTTTCCGGCTGTGTGACCTTGGCTAAATTACTTGACCTCTCCATGCCATAGGTTCCCGATTTGTTAGGGATATAATGCAAGCCTTACTTCATAGAATTGTTCTGAGGATTAAATTGCTTAAGTTTGAATAATGCCTATCACAATGTCAGGCCGTGAATGGAGAGACTCCATTCCCAGAGGCAGAGAAGGGGTATCATTCATTTCACTCAACAGACAGATTAATTAGAATTTATATATGATCATGTGTATAGTTTTTATAAAGGTAATGATATGACATTTGGTTACAAGGGCTTTGCTAATCACGCTTACAGATAGAAGAACCCCATTCCAAGAACAGATAAGAATGGGTTCAGTTACTACCAGCCAAAGCAATGATGGATTTGTTCACCTCCCAAAGCTGTGTGTAAATAAGCCCTTCAGTGAGCTAGAAGATACTGTGTACCATGGACCGTTTAACATGGGAAATTCTCTCATCCGTTTTTTTTTTGTTTGGTCAATGTTTTTCTTTGTTTCTATTGGTTGGAACAAACTTCTCTCCAGTCATTTGAGAACTGCAACTTTCTGCCTTCAATTGCTGGGTCCACATGCAGATATATTCAGTCACTTGGAAGCAGGACTTAAGGAATGATTGGTCCCTCATACCTTCTCATTGGCAAAGCATCAACTTCATTTCCAGGTTAAACCAGGGGAACCACATTAATTTAGTTTAGTCTTTTATTTATTTATTCTCTGAGGCCTTTCTATGAACATATAACACCCAGTAAAAGAGAAAAAAATATGGACCTGCTTTCCAAAAAGGGACTTTATAATTTCTAGGCAAAACACATGCAGATGCAAGGTATCTCATGAATAAGGGACAAAATGAATAAGTGAGGAAGAGGAGAAATCCTGATCAGAGAAGGGAGACTCAGTGACAGCTACCACTGAATTCCTGGAGAGGGGCATCCAACTTAGATGCCAAAAACAAAACTTCAGCCATTCCTGAGTGGGAGCAGCAGGGAAGAGGTAAATAAGTTCTGAGCAACAGAAACCCTATTTAGTTATCAATGTCTCTGTGATGCGGGAAGAAAAAGTATCTTTCCATATAGAAGTCTCTATGTGTTAACTTGGAGCCAGTTTGTTTGCAAATGACTTGTCTTTTACTTTTTCAGGCAGTTTCACTAGTGTTTTAAGAGATTTATCTGTTCTCTGGCTTTCAGATCCCACAGGGTCTTAGGGCAGTGTTTGAAAATAAGAAAGATAAAAATGCATTCCTCTTAGAAGTGAGAGAATTGGAGTGGTGGGGGAAGCTATTAGGTACCTGGAAGTCCCAAGGCATGATGAGAGGCAGTGTGATTTCAGGAGGAGTAAAGGGGAGACAACTTTTACTGTCCTAGTTGCAGGAAGCTCATTGGCTCCTAAAAGGTCATTGCCCCAATGATTCTCAATGATGTGAACAAGGGATATTTAAACTCTTGTCTGAGCTAGTTCTGCAGAGCACTGTTTATACTAGCAGAAGTCTGGAAACAACCTAGATGCCTTTTCCATAGGCAGATTAGATAAATTAGGATAAGGCAGAATCAGATCTTTTATAGGGTTTAGGTTGTAAATTCAAAAGGGATTGATAAGTAATGTCAACATTACACTAGAATGTTTTGTACTTTGTTCTTATTTTGCTGGGACCTAGGCCCTTGGAAACTCAGAAGCAAAAAGGAATTTGTAGGGGGGAGGAGAGAAGATGGCGGAAGAGTAAGACGTGGAGATCACCTTCCTTCCCACAGATACAGTAGAAATACATCTACATGTGGAACTGCTCCTACAGAACACCCACTGAACACTGGCAGAAAATGTCAGACCTCCCAAAAGGCAAGAAACTCCCCCGTACTTGGGTAGGGCAAAAGAAAAAAGAAATAACAGAGACAAAAGAATAGGGACGGCACCTGCACCAGTGGGAGGGAGCTGTGAAGGAGGAAAGATTTCCACGCACTAGGAAGCCCCTTCGTGGGCAGAGACTGTGGGTGGCAGAGGGGGGAAGCTTCGGAGCCACGGAGGAGAGCGCAGCCACAGGGGTGCGGAGGGCAAAGCGGAGAGACTCCCGCACAGAGGCTCGGCGCCGAGCAGCACTCACCAACCGGAGAGGCTTATCTGCTCGCCCGCCGGGGCGGGCGGAGCTGGGAGCTGAGGCTCGGGCTTCGGTCGGATTGCAGGGAGAGGACTGGGGTTGGCGGCGTGAGCACAGCCTGAAGGGGTCAGTGCACCACAGCTAGCTAGGAGGGAGTCCGGGAAAAAGTCTGCAGCTGCCGAAGAGGCAAGAGACTTTTTCTTGCCTCTTTGTTTCCTGGTGCGCGAGGAGAGGGGATTCAGAGCGCCGCCTGAACGAACTTCAGAGACGGGCGCGAGCCGCGGCTATCAGCGCGGACCCCAGAGACGGGCGTGAGATGCTGGGGCTGCTGCTGCCGCCTCCAAAAATCCTGTGTGCGAGCACAGGTCACTCTCCACACCGCCCCTCCCGGGAGCCGGTGCAGCCCGCCACTGCCAGGGTCCCGTGATCCAGGGACAACTTCCCCAGGAGAACGCACTGTGCGCCTCAGGCTGGTGCAACGTCACTCCGGCCTCGGCCGCTGCAGGCTCGCCCCGCCTCCTCTGTACCCCTCCCTCCCCGCGGCCTGGGTGAGCCAGAGCCCCCGAAGCAGCTGCTCCTTTAACCCCGTCCTGTCTGGGTGGGGAACAGATGCCCTCAGGCGACCTACACGCAGAGGCGGGTCCAAATCCAAAGCTGATCCCCAGGAGCTGTGCGAACAGGGAAGAGAAGGGGAAATCTCTCCCAGCAGCCTCAGAAGCAGCGGATTAAAACTCCACAAACAACTTGATGTGCCTGCATCTGTTGAATATCTGAATAGACAACGAATCATCCCAAATTCAGGAGGTGGACTTTGGGAGCAGGATATATTAATTTTTCCCCTTTTCCTTTTTTTGTGAGTGTATATGTATATGCTTCTGGGTGAGATTTTGTCTGTATACCTTTGCTTTATAATAGCTTTATTTTACTTCACTATATTATAGCCTCTTTCTTTCTTTCTTTCTTTCTTTCTTTCTATTTTTTCTACCTTTTACTCTGAGCCGTGTGGACGAAAGGCTCTTGGTGCTCCAGCCAGGCATCAGGGCCGTACCTCTGAGGTGGGAGAGCCAACTTCAGGACACTGGTCCACAAGGACCTCCCAGCTCCACGTAATACCAAACGGCAAAAATCTCTCAGAGATCTCCATCTCAACATCAAGACCCAGCATCACTCAATGACCAGCAAGCTACAGTGCTGAACACCCTATGCCAAACAACTAGCAAGACAGGAACACAGCCCCATCCATTAGCAGAGAGGCTGCCTAAAATCATAATAAGGCCACAGACACCCCAAAATACACCACCAGACGTGGACGTGCCCACCAGAAAGACAAGAGCCAGCCTCATCCACCAGAACTCAGGCACTAGTTCCCTCCACCAGGAAGCCTACACAACCCACTGAACCAACCTTAGCCACTGGGGACAGATACCAAAAACAACGGGAACTACGAACCTGCAGCCTGTGAAAAGGAGACCCCAAACACAGTAAGATAAGCAAAATGAGACGACAGAAAAACACACAGCAGATGAAGGAGCAGGGTCAAAACACACCAAACTTAACAAATGAAGAGGAAATAGGTAGTCTACCTGAAAAAGAATTCAGAATAATGATAGTAAGGATGATCCAAAATCTTGGAAACAGAATAGACAAAATGCAAGAAACATTTAACAAGGACGTAGAAGAACTAAAGAGGAACCAAGCAACGATGAAAAACACAATAAATGAAATTAAAAATACTCTAGATGGGATCAATAGCAGAATAACTGAGGCAGAAGAACGGATAAGTGACCTGGAAGATAAAATGGTGGAAATAACTACTGCAGAGCAGGATAAAGAAAAAAGAATGAAAAGAACTGAGGACAGTCTCAGAGACCTCTGGGACAACATTAAACGCACCAACATTCGAATTATAGGGGTCCCAGAAGAAGAAGAGAAAAAGAAAGGGACTGAGAAAATATTTGAAGAGATTATAGTTGAAAACTTCCCTAATATGGGAAAGGAAATAGTTAATCAAGTCCTGGAAGCACAGAGAGTCCCATACAGGATAAACCCAAGGAGAAACACGCCAAGACACATATTAATCAAACTGTCAAAAATTAAATATAAGGAAAACATATTAAAGGCAGCAAGGGAAAAACAACAAATAACACACAAGGGAATCCCCATAAGGTTAACATCTGATCTTTCAGCAAAAACTCTGCAAGCCAGAAGGGAGTGGCAGGATATACTTAAAGTGATGAAGGAGAAAAACCTACAACCAAGATTACTCTACCCAGCAAGGATCTCATTCAGATTTGATGGAGAAATTAAAACCTTTACAGACAAGCAAAAGCTGAGAGAGTTCAGCACCACCAAACCAGCTTTACAACAAATGCTAAAGGAACTTCTCTAGGCAAGAAACAAAAGAGAAGGAAAACACCTACAATAACAAACCCAAAACATTTAAGAAAATGGGAATAGGAACATACATATCGATAATTACCTTGAATGTAAATGGATTAAATGCTCCCACCAAAAGACACAGGCTGGCTGAATGGATACAAAAACAAGACCCATATATATGTTATGCTGTCTACAAGAGACCCACTTCAGACCTAGAGACACATACAGACTGAAAGTGAGGGGATGGAAAAAGATATTCCATGCAAATGGAAATCAAAAGAAAGCTGGAGTAGCAATTCTCATATCAGACAAAATAGACTTTAAAATAAAGACTATTACAAGAGACAAAGAAGGACACTATATAATGATCAAGGGATCGATCCAAGAGGAAGGTATAACAATTGTAAATATTTATGCACCCAACATAGGAGCACCTCAATACATAAGGCAAATACTAACAGCCATAAAAGGGGAAATCGACAGCAACACAATCATAGTAGGGGACTTTAACACCCCACTTTCACCAATGGACAGATCATCCAAAAGGAAAATAAATAAGGAAACACAAGCTTTAAATGATACATTAAACAAGATGGACTTAATTGATATTTATAGGACATTCCACCCAAAAACAACAGAATACACATTTTTCTCAAGTGTTCATGGAACATTCTCCAGGACAGATCATATCTTGGGTCACAAATCAAGCCTTGGTTAATTTAAGAAAATTGAAATCGTATCAAGTATCTTTTCCGACCACAATGCTATGAGACTAGATATCAATTACAGGAAAAGATCTGTAAAAAATACAAACACATGGAGGCTACACAATACACTACTTAATAACGAAGTGATCACTGAAGAAATCAAAGGGGAAATCAAAAACTACCTAGAAACAAATGACAATGGAGATACGATGACCCAAAACCTATGGGATGCAGCAAAAGCAGTGCTAAGAGGGAAGTTTACAGCAATACAAGCCTACCTCAAGAAACAGGAAACATCTCGAATAAACAACCTAACCTTGCACCTAAAGCAATTAGAGAAAGAAGAACAAAAAAACCCCAAAGCCAGCAGAAGGAAAGAAATCATAAAGATTAGGTCAGAAATAAATGAAAAAGAAATGAAGGAAACAATAGCAAAAATCAATGAAACTAAAAGCTGGTTCTTTGAGAAGATAAACAAAATTGATAAACCATTAGCCAGACTCATCAAGAGAAAAAGGGAGAAGACTCAAATCAATAGAATTAGAAATGAAAAAGGAGAAGTAACAACTGACACTGCAGAAATACAAACGATCATGAGAGATTACTACAGGCAACTCTATGCCAATAAAATGGACAACCTGGAAGAAATAGACAGATTCTTAGAAATGCACAACCTGCCGAGACTGAACCAGGAAGAAATAGAAAATAGGAACAGACCAATCACAAGCACTGAAATTGAAACTGTGATTAAAAACCTTCCAACAAACAAAAGCCCAGGACCAGATGGCTTCACAGGCGAATTCTATCAAACATTTAGAGAAGAGCTAACACCTATCCTTCTCAAACTCTTCCAAAATATTGCAGAGGGAGGAACACTCCCAAACTCATTCTACGAGGCCACCATCACCCTGATACCAAAACCAGACAAAGATGTCACAAAGAAAGAAAACTACAGGCCAATATCACTGATGAACATAGATGCAAAAATCCTCAACAAAATACTAGCAAACAGAATCCAACAGCACATTAAAAGGATCATACACCATGATCAAGTGGGGTTTATCCCAGGAATGCAAGGATTCTTCAACATACGCAAATCAATCAATGTGATACACCATATTAACAAATTGAAGGAGAAAAACCATATGATCATCTCAATAGATGCAGAGAAAGCTTTCGACAAAATTCAACACCCATTTATGATAAAAGCCCTGCAGAAAGTAGGCATAGAGGGAACTTTCCTCAACATAATAAAGGCCATATATGACAAACCCACAGCCAACATTGTCCTCAATGGTGAAAAACTGAAACCATTTCCACTAAGATCAGGAACAAGACAAGGTTGCCCACTCTCACCACTATTATTCAACATAGTTTTGGAAGTGTTAGCCACAGCAATCAGAGAAGAAAAAGAAATAAAAGGAATCCAAATCGGAAAAGAAGAAGTAAAGCTGTCACTATTTGCAGATGACATGATACTATACATAGAGAATCCTAAAGATGCTACCAGAAAACTCCTAGAGCTAATCAATGAATTTGGTAAAGTAGCAGGATACAAAATTAATGCACAGAAATCTCTTGCATTTCTATACACTAATGACGAAAAATCTGAAAGTGAAATTAAGAAAACACTCCCGTTTACCATTGCAACAAAAAGAATAAAATATCTAGGAATAAACCTACCTAAGGAGACAAAAGACCTGTATGCAGAAAATTATAAGACACTGATGAAAGAAATTAAAGATGATACAAATAGATGGAGAGATATACCATGTTCCTGGATTGGAAGAATCAACATTGTGAAAATGACTCTACTACCCAAAGCAATCTACAGATTCAATGCAATCCCTATCAAACTACCCCTGGCATTTTTCACAGATCTAGAACAAAAAATTTCACAATTTGTATGGAAACACAAAAGACCCCGAATAGCCAAAGCAATCTTGAGAACGAAAAATGGAGCTGGGGGAATCAGGCTCCCTGACTTCAGACTCTATTACAAAGCTTCAGTAATCAAGACAGTTTGGTACTGGCACAAAAACAGAAATATAGATCAATGGAACAGGATAGAAAGCCCAGAGATAAACCCACGCACATATGGTCACCTTATCTTTGATAAAGGAGGCAAGCATATACAGTGGCGAAAAGACAGCCTCTTCAATAAGTGGTGCTGGGAAAATTGGACAGCTACATGTAAAAGTATGAAATTAGAACACTCCCTGACACCATGCACAAAAATAAACTCAAAATGGATTAAAGACCTAAGTGTAAGGGCAGACACTATCAAACTCTTAGAGGAAAACATAGGCAGAACACTCTATGACATACATCACAGCAAGATTCTTTTTGACCCAGCTCCCAGAGAAATGGAAATAAGAACACAAATAAACAAATGGGACCTAATGAAACGTAAAAGCTTTTGCACAGCAAAGGAAACCATAAACAAGACCAAAAGACAACCATCAGAATGGGAGAAAATATTTGCAAATGAAGCAACTGACAAAGGATTAATCTCCAAGATTTACAAGCAGCTCATGCAGCTCAATAACAAAAAAACCAACAACCCAATCCAAAAATGGGCAGAAGACCTAAATAGACATTTCTCCAAAGAAGATATACAGATGGCCTACAGACACATGAAAGAATGCTCAACATCATTAATCATTAGAGAAATGCAAACCAAAACTACAATGAGATATCATCTCACACCGGTCAGAATGGCCATCATCAAAAAATCTAGAAACAATAAATGCTGGAGAGGGTGTGGAGGAAAGGGAACACTCTTGCACTGTTGGTGGGAATGTAAATTGATACAGCCACTATGGAGAACAGTATGGAGGTTCCTTAAAAAACTACAAATAGAACTACCATACGACCCAGCAATCCCACTACTGGGCATATACCCTGAGAAAACCATAGTTCCAAAAGAGTCATGTACCAAAATGTTCATTGCAGCTCTATTTACAATAGCCAGGACATGGAAGCAACCTAAATGTCCATCGACAGATGAATGGATAAAGAAGATGTGGCACATATATACAATGGAATATTACTCAGCCATAAAAAGAAATGAAATGGAGGTATTTGTAGTGAGGTGGATGGAGTTAGAGTCTGTCATACAGAGTGAAGTAAGTCAGAAAGAGAAAAACAAATACAGTATGCTAACACATATATATGGAATCTAAGGAAAAAAAAAAAAAAAAAAAGGCCATGAAGAACCTAGTGGCAAGACGGGAATAAAGACACAGACCTACTAGAGAATGGACTTGAGGATATGGGGAGGGGGAGGGGTGAGATGTGACAGGGTAAGAGAGTGTCATGGACATATATACACTACCAAATGTAAAATAGATAACTAGTGGGAAGCAGCCGCATAGCACAGGGAGATCAGCTCTGTGCTTTGTGACCACCTAGAGGGGTGGGAGGGGGAGGGTGGGAGGGAGGGAGATGCAAGAGGGAAGAGAAATGGGAACATATTGTATATGTATAACTGATTCACTTTGTTGTAAAGCAGAAGCTAACACACCATTGTAAGGCAATTATACTTCAATAAAGATGTTTAAAAAAAAAAAAAAAAAAAAAGGAATTTGTATTATCCCTTCTTTTCAATTGTAGTAACCCAGGGAGGGAGGCCACCTCTAATTTAACCAGGGTGATGGGATCAGGAGGTTAAAAAAAAAAAAAAAAAAGAATATTACTTTCTTTGCCGCCTTCTTTTCTGTGTTGTTCAAGCCACCCAGTCTATGGTATTTTGTTATAGCAGTCAAAGCTGACTAAGAAAAAACAATTACTAATATGTATATTTATATTTACACGCATTTAGTAATTCAGAGAACATTTATGGAAGGATAAGTAAGAAACTAAAAACATTGGTTGCGTCCCATATGATGATGAGAATGTCTAGAAAACTTGAAAGCAGGAATGGGAAGAGGATCTGCTTTTAGACTAAATAAGATCTACTTATTTACACTGAAAACCTTTATATGAACATGCAGTATATGTGTGTATCATGCTTTTAGTAATAAAAGTCACTATTAAAATGTTCTTAAGTGTCTGTCTCAAAGTCTCATCAAAATATAACAAAACAACAGTTACAAAGCCCCTGTTGTCCATTAATCTCAGTTATCTATGTTGGGTTTGTTAAGTGATTTATGACACTGCTTTAACATTCCCTTAAGATGTTTACCACTCCAATGTCACCTTCTGCCCTAGGGGACGTGTGCGTAACCCAATAAGAACAGACTTCATGTGAGAGTTCTGGGTGAGGAAAAGATTCCAATGCTCATTTTCACAGGTGATATCTTAAATGTGCTACAAAATAGAGTGAGACTTACCAGTAGAACCTGTTCGGTACGACCCCTTCCTGGATAAGCTGCCACCTTCTCCCAAATTCAGCAGAGCTGTATAACTGTGGACAACAGAAAGTATTCAACACCACGACTTTACGGTGCATTGAATGCACAGACATCGGTTCACTGGATTATTATTATTTTATTATTATTAACAATAATAATATCTACCATTTATTTAGCACCCATTCTATGCCAGATGAGTGCTCTGCATATCAGTTCTACTCCCCACGTACATTCTGCAAGGCAGACATTAATATCCCCATTTTACAGTTGAGCAAACTGAAGCTCACAAAGATTAAGTGATTTATTGGAAATCACATGCCACTAAATATTAGAGTGAACTGGGATTCATACCCCGTTTTGCCTGGTGAGCTGTACCGCTGGCCCTAGCATAGGCAGACTGTTGTCTGGAATACAAAGAAGTCCAAAATCTAGACCTGACTCTCAGAAAGCCAATAGTATAACCAAAACCTGACTGAAATAACGAGCATGCCACCAGTGATAAAGGAATGCAAAGGAAGGAGACTCAGAAGTCAATCAGGGATGCTTCCGAGATATGTGGGGATTCAATTGGGATCTGAATGAATGGCAGAATTCAAACTGACAAAAATGGGAGGGGCATTACTCACAAAGGGAACAACGTGGGTCAAAGGTGAGTAATGCAGGGACGGTATATGAATAAGCCTGGCTTATCTAAATAAATTTAGATGAAAATGTTGAGGGCAACTTGAAAAAGGCTTCGAAGGCCCAGTTAGGGAGACCAGAATCGATTCTGCAGGCAAGAGGAGCCAGTGTTGGTTTTTTAAAAAGGAAGCAGAGGAACTTGAGGCTCTAACAGCAGCCCACGTGGACTAAGCTCTTACTATGATCCAAGTACTTCTCCTGCATTCCTTCATTTAATCCGCACACCATCACTCCCAGTATTATGGCCATTTTACTGATGGTTATTGAAGATTTCAAGTCCAGTTGCTACACTGCTTCAGTGCTTTCCAAGGGCAACTGCAAGGAAACACTTCTCATGAGACAGGGTCTAACCCTCCAAATACGCCTTCCCCTCCAAAGGTCTTTCTTCTCTTACATCTCGTTCTTCATTGCTGGCTTGCTCCATACCCCTGCTCTTCTCCAGTAATTTTTATAGCACCATGGAACCTTTTCTGCCTCTAGAAGTGTCGTCTGATGGCAGCCCAGAGATTCCTATTACTCTAGGTATTCTGGTTCCCATGGACATTTGGCTGCTGGTTTGAAAAATATCCTTTGAAACATCTCCTTTCTGCTATGTGCCTGGTCTGTAACCCACTCACATCCCAGTCGTCCACCACCGCATTTGCCAAATCCCACAGTGAATGGATGGTGAGTCACTCTGTACTGAGTACTATGATTGTCCTCCCCCTCCAGCCCCAGCACTCAGTGAAGGGTCAAATGACTCACCAAGTGACTCACCAAGGCTGCAGATGTACCAGCCATGTCCAAGAAATAAGTCAGCTCAAGTGGGTACTTACTGACCCTTGGAAGAGCTTGCTACGACATTGTATCCACTGGATCAAAACACATCCTGAAGTCAAAAAAAGGCTGAAATATTTGGCTACCAAAGCGAGCAGCTCGCTTGGCCCCAACTACAGAGTATTTGGGCATCCAGCCAAGAAGAATCTGTGGCTTTTTCTTTCAAGTCTTATTATTTTTCTCTGCCCCATCATGCCTGGGGGAGAAAGGTTTCCTGGGTACATTTCATGCTTGATTCATTTTAAGAGCACCAAGGAGAAATGGGGAGACAGCTCCCCTCATAGAGATGACAGAAGATAAGACAACATCCTCCCTCTTGATTCAGAACCCAAGCAGCCAGAGGTTTCACGTCCTGCTTCTTGTTTCCCAGTATGTCCTGAACACTTGCATTTTAATATTCAGACTTGGATTACAACAGCAAGCACTTGATCCGGAGTATCTGATACTTCCTCTCCCCTTGCACCATCTTTCTTAATTGAAACCCAGAGCTGCACTGCTTTCTACAAGTTTAAAGGAAACAGAGATCACACCACTGTGTGTGCTTATATCTATTTATAAATGTATGTTAATACCTATATTTATATACAAAGATTTATGCAAATGTAAGAGAATCAGGGTGGTTTGAAATAATAATTCTCTGTGAAGGCTAGACTCGCCACATATATTCTGAAAATCATATATAAACTCTGAGCTCTCCTAAGGCTACACCAAGGGATTGTTACCTCTGCCTTTACACAGAATTCATCTCTGTGAGGAACTGTTGGGTTCCAGCATCTGTGTGTATATATTTTTTTTCTTCTATGTCTTTTTTAATTGATTGCCCTAGGCTTGGATTCAGAACCTGTGGACCAGTCAGGTATGTCCCATGATAATTGTTTTTATCCTCTTCAAGGGGATGCTTTGTTATTTGTAAGCATCCAGAGGCCCCTCAAGCAGTGGGTACACCAAACAATCCAATAAACCAAGCCTCTCTTATTCAGCTCAGTGACATCTTTTATAGTTTCCTATCTCAAAAGGTACCCCTTAGTGTCAGTGGACTCGCTTTCTCACCTTTCCATTCACACGTGGGCACATGCCCCCTGCCATGCCTTCACTGGTGCTACCCACTCTGGCAGAGGTGGCTTCAAGACTTGCCTACCTCAATGCCAGTCTTCTTTTTCGGTCCAGATCAGAGGACATCTTTTCTATGAACCCTCTCCTACACACTGAGATTTCCCAGTGGCCTCATTTCCAAAGAATTATGGTACAAGGAATGCTATCAAACTATAGTCCACATATTTATATTTAACTTTCTTAGTAGCCTTTCAAGAGAGCCTTTTATTAATGCAAGGCAGAAATTCCTTCCTATCTAAAATCACTAAAATATCTGAGATCACTCACTGCCTCTTTGATGAGATCACAAAGTTTTTAGGTGTCTGGAATCCCATCCTTCTGTATCTATAGAGTGCCTAGCACATAGTAGATGATGAAGGTAGGAAAAAAAAGTATTGACTTTACATCATGCAAATTGCCTAGTAATGGATCTACCTAGTAAAACACTCAGGTTTCCCAAAGGATAGACAAAGGTAATTTAGCAGAGGAATTTGTTTTACCTCCATGGATCCATAGCTAGAGGTCTGTACCTAAAACCAACAAACAAAACTATAAATATCAGTACATTTGAAACTCACAAGGACTTGCAGGCAGGGTCTTGAATATTCACCCCTCGACAGAGCTGCTCTGTATACTCTACCTACTATTTCAAACCTTTTCTCCCTAAGAAGTTAATTGTCCAGCCTGATGTTACACCAAGAAAAGAAGAAAACAACTCACAGCCATCCAAGATAATGTGCTAATTAAACCTGCAGAGTCTGGCAGCAAAGTTTTCCTCCACTAAAAAAAGTGCGATCAAAGCCTTTTTTATGCAATGACTGTCTCAGCCACCAGTGGAAGGCTTTCCGTGTAGAACGAGTCAATGTCCTTTAATAAAATGCATAGTGTTGGCAGCACCTAAGTAAGATTTATTTCCCTCCCTGTCTGTCTCCGGCTCCAAGGTTTCTCAGTTCTGTCAGAACACAGAATTGAGAACTATCATTACTATCTGTCACATCAGAGAAAGCATCGGCCGCTTTCTCCAGCACTGCCAAGCCTAGAGAACGAGCGAGGTAGAAAGATCAGGGGGAGGAAGAGAATATCTCAACTAGTTTTAGGAGAGCGCTGTTCATCTACTAACCCTCTGTCATGAACCCCCAAAGGCCACTCTTGGAGGGGTTTAGTTTAGTTTTGTTTTGCTAACACTGGTACAAAATATTGGGGAAAAAACAGAGTAGACATTTTAGAAAAGGAGGGGGGAAGGATTCTGGTTAACTAAGAATGCAAGGCAGACAATCCTTCCCGTTTAGAATCACTCTAAACTATCTGAGACCACTTCCCCATCTCAGTAATACAACTTAATGAGCACAAACCCATTGTTCATCTATGCTCAAGACCTATTAGCAGTCTCAGGGCCCAACTCTCCACTTCGTTATTATGCTGGTCTGGGGCTGTCAACACTTCTTGCCATGTTCCTCCTCTGAAGATTAACCCATCCTTCCTTCCTCCCTCCCTCCCTCCCTTTCTTCTTTCCTTCCTTCCTTTCTTCCTTCCATTTTTTTTTTTTTGACATCTCTCACATTGACTTGTTTTCTTGCCACCTGTCTCTGTCTGCTATAAGAAGAGTGCAGATAAAAATACAGTTAATTGCAAAGGATCCAATTTCAAGGGTTGGTTTTATTATGAGCTTTTAACCAATTGTACAGTCATCTCTGGTGTCATGCTCCAGAGGCCTGCAGGGCTGCAAGTTGGCTGAGGGGCACAGGTTCCAAGGGAGAATAAAGAGAGAGGCCACAGGAGGACAAATAGCTTGGGGGTGGGCAAAAGTGAGATTCATTGACTTTGCTCAGGATACCTAAACTATAGCAGATTAAGATGGGCTGAAAGAAGTGGGGCATGAGAGCAGCTGTTTCCAACTTTCATTTTCCATCTTCTTATCATTCACACTTTGGTTGAATCCCTAGCAGAGTGGCATCTTTCTTTGAATAGAAATTCCACTTCCTTGTGTTGATGCAAAAGCTTGCAAGCACCACTGTCTCCAAAAAGTCTTCTCAATAGTTCTAAATCAGATCAATGCAGCCCCTCATTTTAGATTGTTAGATAGTTACACATTAGGAATTTTCTTTTGCAGCTAGGAAATCGGTGCAAGGACACCATTTGGTAGAAGGTAAGAGTGATAGCATGTTTCAGTCTTTGGTTGATGGGATTGGATGCTTTCACCACAAAGGTCCCCACGGTGACTTTCCCATCAGGAGGCAGGTCCCTGGGTCTCCCCCACGTGGGCTCCTGCAGAGGTTTCCTTGTTGGAGGAACACTTCCTGCAGTTGGTTCTTTTCAAGGTTGCCTGCTCCCTCCCCTTTCCTTCTCTGCCCTTAACATTTTAACGACAGGAGGCTTGCAAATTGCCCATCCTGAAAAGGCTGACAGAAAACCCTGCCAGTTCTATTTGATTTGCCTCATCCTAATACCGCCCTGGGGATGGCCTGGGTGCAAAGCACTCATCCACCTCATGACTCTCCAGTTCTCACTGCTGTTACTGCATTCTTTTTAGCAAGAAAGAGATGGGACCTTGAGGACTTCAAATAAATTTCTAATGCCAGCCCCCAAGGCACTGCAGATATCAAGCTCTCTCCTCCCACAGCCTCAATAGGAAGAAAATCAGTCCAGAGAAATCCATGGTCTTCAGAGATAAGCTCTGCTGCTCTAGTTGCACAGTACAGGAAGCCAGAACCCACTCTTAGGGGAAATCACATTATAAAGGACCTAAAACTTCACCCAGCACTGACACAAGTCTTCTCCTTGGCCGGTGGGTACAGGGATAGATAGAGAACCATGATGACCCATCTCAGACCAGCTCCCCCAACCCCCAAGAGATGTAAGTTCCCCAAAGAAAAAGCTAGCTTCTCAGGGGATATCACACACAAAGTATAGTAAGTGTTATATTTTGTCCAGAGTGCTATGGTGGCTTATGTAAGACAGGAAGAAGCTGGGAATCTGCCAAAGCTTTCAAGGTGGGACTAGGAATACAGTAAAAATTTCTTAATTTGAAGATGTGAAAAAAGAGTGTTCCAGGGCAAGTGGGTCAGTCTGAGCAAATAAACAGAGCAGCAAAGGTTAGAGTGGTATCTTTGTTCTTCTTTTGTCAACTTCAAGAGACCCAGTTTGGTGGAGGTGTGTAAAGGGAAGTGAAGTGGGAGTAGAGGCTATAAACATGGCCTGGGAGCAGGCTGGATGAATGCAATCCTACCATAACTTGCGGGGAGCTAATGGGGACTGTCCCCAAAGGTCAAAAGACAAGGGCACCAAGGTTGAGCGCTCAGGCTTTGCTGATGAAGAGAGAGCAGGAATGATGACACGTCACCGGCTCCATCAATCTCTCTGAAGGCTGGATTTATCAAATCTGTCACTGGCCATTCCCCAGCTGTCACCGAAGTCTGTCACACACCCCATAGTTGTGTTTGGCACTTTGAGGCAGGCTTGGGGGATTAGACATATGGAACTGGGGCTGGCTGGGCAACAAGGGTCAATATGTGGCTGTGGACCAGTTCAATTCATGGACTCTTCCTGTGCTCCCAGGTCTGGAGGTACTTAAGGAAATTTCAAATGGACTCTCAGCCTTAAAGCTTCTATAATATAGATATGGAAATAAATGGAAGATAAGTAAAATAATTAGAAGCTAGTAAGGATCTATATCACAGATTCCCAATATCAAGACACTGATGGGAAAAAATGAATAGCCCTCAATAACCATGTAATCATACCATTATTTAAATGAATATATGATGAAGCTCAGCAGGTTTTGAGACACAAAAATAAGCAGGAGGAGAAAACTGTCACTTGGGACATAACTGGAAGCGTGCCTCCGTAAGATGGCTCCATTAGCTGTGTGAAGATGGAACAGAGGAGAGAGATCAGTCAGAAGGTGACTGCATCAGGGCAGGGAAGAGATGGGTGCCTGGGTGAGTCAGGGCCCCCAGGTGTGGGAAGGAGGAAAGGCAATAACAACAACAATGACAACAATAATAATAAACAAAATTTTAAAAGGAAAAAAATCTGACTAGAAGTAGAGCGTAAGAGAGGGTCACATTTTTTTTTTAATTGAAATATAGTTGATTTACAATGCTCTGTTAGTTTCAGGCGTACAGCAAAGTGATTCAGATATACATATATATATGTGATTGTGTATATATATATATTCTTTTTCAGATTCTTTTCTATTATAGGTTATTGCAAGATATTGAATATAGTTCCCTGTGCTATACACACACAGGAAACTATAAATTTTGTATTAAATGTGAATGATGGGCTTTATTTAGATGCTTTTCTGGAATATCCAGATATTTAATCTAATCATTCCAAGGACTACTAATTTATTTTTATTTATTTATTTTTGCTTTTTAATTTACTTATTATTGAAGTATAGTTGACTTACAATGTTGTGTTAGTTTTTGGTATACAGCAAAGTGGTTCAGTTATATATATGTGTATATATATTCTTTTTCATATACATATTCTTTTTACATATATGTATTCCTTTTCATATTCTTTTCCATTATAGGTTATTACAAGACATTGAATATAGTTCCCTGTGATGTATAGTAGGACCTTGTTGCTTATCAATTTTATATATATAGTAGTGTGTATCTGTTAATCCCAAACTCCTAATTTATCCTTCCCCCCACTGCCCCTTTCCCCTTTGGTAACCATAAGTTTGTTTTCTATGTCTGTGAGTCTGTTTCTGTTTTGTAAATAACTTCATTTGTATCATTTTTTTAGATTCCGCATATAAGTAATATCATATGATATTTGTCTTTCTCTGTCAGACTTACTTCACTTAGTATGATAATCTCTAGGTCCATCCATGTTGCTTCAAATGACATTATTTCATTCTTTTTTATGGCTGAGTAATAAATAGTCCATTGTGTGTGTGTGTGTGTGTGTATACCACATCTTCTTTATCCATTCGTCAATGGACATTTAGGTTGCTTCTATGTCTTGGCTGTTGTAAATAGTGCTGCTGTGAACATTGGGGTGCATTTATCTTTTTGAATGAGAGTTTTCATCTTTTCTGGATAAATGCTCAGGAGTGGGATTGCTGGATCATATGGTAGCTCTATTTTTAGTTTTTTAATGTATCTCCAGACTGTTTTCCACAGTGACTGCACCAGTTTACAGAGAGGGTCACTTCTGAAAGCTCCAGTCATTTTACCTGGGCAGGGGGAGATTTTACACACAGACCCCTGGGACTAGAGCTGGTGCAATGTTGGAAGAGATGAGCAGGGGTCACAGTGCTTCAGTCACAAGCTGGTCCGAGGGTTCACAAGGGACTGCTGGCTGCCTGGGAAGCAGCCAGGGGCAATTCCCCTCTGGCTTGCCGGTCCCTCCCTCTCCCTTCCTCTGCTGTGTGATCTTCAAACAACAGTTTTCTCCCTGCTGTGAAACTCAGCTTTTGAAATGTGTACTAGTGCATCTGTCAGAGGGAACAGGTCTCATGGTAGGTTGGACAGTGGAAAGATGGTTACATAAAAATAGGAAAAAAAATTGGCAATTAAAGAAAAGGAAAAAAAGAAAAGTATCGCAATGGCTTTTGTAGGGAGGCAAGTGTTTTGGTGCAGTGAGGACTGAGTGAAGAGGGTCAAACCTGGATAAGACTCCTGGCTCTACCAACCACCGTGGCAATTTTCTTAACCTTTCAGAGCCTCAGATTCCCCAAATTCTAAATAGGCATAATGATACATCTGATGTTTCATGTAAGAATAAAGTTGAGGTATCAATGTGAAAAGTCTGGCATAAGGCTTGCCACAGAGTAAAAGGTCAATACTAGTTCTCACACTCTCCCCTTTCTGCTGATTATTGCCTCTAGCCTGAGCTGTCCACAGGCCCTGAGGAAGGGAGGAATGGCAAGGAGAAGAAGTTGTGATTGCTTTTTTCTTCCTGACTTTCAGGAAGCAAGGAAGGACCCTAAACAATGCGTCCATGTCCCCTGCCTCTGAGGATGGATATTGCTTAGCATGGCCTTTCCTGGAGTAGCTGAGGCTGTTTGGCTTTGGATCACAAGTCTGCTTGTTCTGGGACATTTTCTCATCATGACTATAGTTAGATCAGCAGGCAGGCATTGGAATTAAGCAAGTCAAGAGAGTGAGAGCCTTTCAGATTAGAATTTGTGACTCCATCTCATAGAATTTTTTTTTAACATCTTTATTGGAATATAATTGCTTTACAGTGTTGTGTTAGTTTCTACTGTATAACAAAGTGAATCAGCTATATGCATACGTATATCCCCATATCCATTCCCTCTTGCGGCTTCCTCCCAGCCTCCTTATCCCACCCCTCTAGGTGATCACAAAGCACCGAGCTGATCTCCCTGTGCCATGCAGCTGCTTCCCACTAGCTAGCTATTTTACATTTGCTAGTGTATATACGTCAATGCTACTCTCTCACTTCGTCCCAGCTTACCCTTCCCCCTCCCCGTGTCCTCAAGTCCATTCTCTACATCTGTGCCTTTATTCCTGTCCTGCCCCTAGGTTCATTAGAACCAATTTTTTTTTTAGATTCCATATATATGTGTTAGCATACGGTATTTGTTTTTCTCTTTCTGACTTACTTCACTCTTTATGACAGATTCTAAGTCCACCCACCTCACTACAAGTAACTCAATTTCGTTTCTTTTTATGGCTGAGTAATATTCCATTGTATATATGTGCCACTTCTTCTTTATCCATTCATCTGTTGATGGACATTTAGGTTGCTTCCATGTCCTGGCTATTGTAAATAGTGCTGCAATGAACACTGTGGTACATGACTCTTTTTGAATTATGATTTTCTCAGGGTATATGCCCAGTAGTGGGATTGCTGGGTCGTATGGTAGTCCTATTTTTAGTTTTTTAAGGAACCTCCATACTGTTCTCTATAGTGGCTGTATCAATTTACGTTCCCACCAACAGTGCAGAAGGGTTCCCTTTTCTCCACACCCTTTCCAGCATTTAATGTTTGTAGATTTTTTGATGATGGCCATCCTGACTGGTGTGAAGTGACACCTCATTGTAGTTTTGATTTGCATTTTTCTAATAATTAGTGATGTTGAGCATCTTTTCATGTGTTTGTTGGCAATCTGTATATCTTCTTTGGAGAAACGACTATTCAGGTCTTCTGCCCATTTTTGGATTGGGTTGTTTGGTTTTTTTTTTTTGATATTGAGCTGCATGAGAGGCTTGTATATTTTGGAGATTAATCATTTGTCAGTTGCTTCGTTTGCAAATATTTTCTCCCATTCTGAGGGTTGTCTTTTCATCTTGTTTATGGTTTCCTTTGCTGTGCAAAAACTTTTAAGTTTCACTAGGTCCCATTTGTTTACTTTTGTTTTTATTTCCATTTCTCTAGGAGGTGGGTCAAAAAGGATCTTGCTGTGATTTATGTCACAGAGTGTTCTGGCTAGGTTTTCCTCTAAGAGTTTTATAGTGTCTGACCTTACATTTAGGTCTTTAATCCATTTTGGGTTTATTTTTGTGTATGGTGTTAGGGAGTGTTCTAATTCCATTCTTTTACATATAGCTATCCAGTTTTCCCAGCACCACTTATTGAAGAGGCTGTCTTTTCTCCATTGTATACTCTCGCCTCCTTGATCAAAGATAAGGTGACCATATTGTGTGTGGGTTTATCTCTGGGATTTCTATCCTGTTCCATTGATCTATATTTGTTCTTCAGCCAGAACCATACTGTCTTGATTACTGTAGCTTTGTAGTATAGTCTGAAGTCCAGGAGCCTGATTCCTCCAGCTCTGTTTTTCTTTCTCAAGATTGTTTTGGCTATTCAGGGTCTTTTGTGTTTCCATACAAATTGTGCAACTTTTTGTTCTAGTTCTGGGAAAAATGCCATTGGTGGTTTGATAGGGATTGCACTGAATCTGTAGATTGCTTTGGGTAGTATAGTCATTTTCACAATGTTGATTCTTCCAATCCAAGAACATGGTACATCTCTCCATCTGTTTCTGTCATCTTTAATTTCTTTCATCAGTGTCATAGTTTTTTGCATACAGGTCTTCTGTCTCCTTAGGTAGGTTTATTCCTAGGTATTTTATTCTTTTTGCTGCAGTGGTAAACGGGAGTGTTTCCTTAATTTCTCTTTCAGATTTTTCATTATTAGTGTATAGGAATGCAAGAGATTTCTGTGCATTCATTTTGTATCCTGCTACTTTACCAAATTCGTTGATTAGCTCTAGTAGTTTTCTGGTGGCATCTTTAGGATTCTCTATGTATAGTATCGTGTCATCTGCAAATAGTGACAGCTTTACTTCTTTGCCAATTTGGATTCCTTTTATTTCTTTTTCTTCTCTGACTGCTGTGGCTAAAACGTCCAAAACTAAGTTGAATAATAGTGGTGAGAGTGGGCAACCTTGTCTTGTTCCTGATCTTAGTGGAAATGGTTTCAGTTTTTCACCATTGAGGACGATCTTGGCTGTGGGTTTGTTATATATGACCTTCATTATGTTGAGGTAAGTTCCCTCTATGCCCACCTTCTGGAGAGTTTTTATCATAAATGGGTGTTGAATTTTGTCAAAAGCTTTTTCTGCATCTATTGAGATTATCATATGGTTTTTGTACTTCAATTTGTTAATATGGTGTATCACATTGATTGATTTGCATATATTGAAGGATCCTTGCATTCCTAGGATAAACTCCACTTGATCATGGTGTATGAACCTTTTAATGTGCTGTTGGATTCTGTTTGCTAGTATTTTGTTGAGAAATTTTGCATCTATGTTCATCAGTGATATTGGCCTGTAGTTTTCTTTTCTTGTGACATCTTTGTCTGGTTTTGGTATCAGGGTGATGGTAGCCTCGAAGAATGAGTTTGGGAGTATTTCTCCCTCTGCTCTATTTTGGAAGAGTTTGAGAAGGATAGGTGTTAGCTCTTCTCTAAATGTTTGGTAGAATTCGCCTGTGAAGCCATCTGGTCCTGGGCCTTTGTTTGTTGGAAGATTTTAAATCACAGTTTCAATTTCAGTGCTTGTGACTGGTCTGTTTATATTTTCTATTTCTTCCTGGTTCAGTCTCAGAAGGTTGTGCTTTTCTAAGAATTTGTCCTTTTCTTCCAGGTTGTCCATTTTATTGGCATAGAGTTGCCTGTAGTAATCTCTCATGATCCTTTGGTTTTCTGCAGTGTCAGTTGTTACTTCTCCTTTTTCATTTCTAATTCTGTTGATTTGAGTCTTCTCCCTTTTTTTTCTTGATGAGTCTGGCTAATGGTTTATCAATCTTGTTTATCTTCTCAAAGAACCAGCTTTTAGTTTTATTGATCTTTGCTATTATTTCTTTCATTTCTTTTTCATTTATTTCTGATCTGATATTTATGATTTCTTTCCTTCTGCTAACTTTGGGGTTTTTTTGTTCTTCTTTCTCTAATTGCTTTAGGTATAAGGTTAGGTTGTTTATTTGAGATGTTTCTTGTTTCTTGAGGTAGGATTGTATTGCTATAAACTTCCCTCTTAGAACTGCTTTTGCTGTATCCCATAGGTTTTGGGTCGTCGTGTTCTCATTGTCATTTGTTTCTAGGCATTTTTTGATTTCCTCTTTGATTTCTTCAGTGATCTCTTGGTTATTTAGTAGCATATTGTTTAGCCTCCATGTGTTTGTATTTTTTACAGTTGTTCTTCCTGTAATTGATATCTATTCTCATAGCGTTGTGGTCAGAAAAGATACTTGATACGATTTCAATTTCTTAAATTTACCAAGGTTTGATTTGTGGTTCAAGATATGATCTATCCTAGAGAACGTTCCATGAGTACTTGAGAAGAAAGTGTATCCTGTTGTTTTTGGATGGAATGTCCTATAAATATCAATTAAGTCCATGTTGTTTAATGTGTCATTTAAAGCTTGTGTTTCCTTATTTATTTTCATTTTGGATGATCTGTCCACTGGTGAAAGTGGGGTATTAAAGTCCCCTACTATTACTGTGTTACTGTTGATTTTTCCTTTTATGGCTGCTAGCATTTTCCTTATGTATTGAGGTACTCCAATATTGGGTGCATAAATATTTACAATTGTTATATCTTCTTCTTGGTTGATCCTTTGATCATTATGTAGTGTCCGTCTTTGTCTCTTGTAATAGTCTTTATTTTAAAGTCTATTTTGTTTCATATGAGAATTGCTACTCCAGCTTTCTTTTGATTTTCATTTGCATGGAATATCTTTTTCCATCCCCTCACTTTCAGTCTGTATGTGTCCGTAGGTCTGAAGTGGGTCTGCTGTAGACAGCATATATATGGGTCTTGTTTTTGTATCCATTCAGCCAGTCTATGTCTTTTGGTTGGAGCATTTAATCCATTTACATTTAAGGTAATTATTGATATGTATGTTCCTATGACCATTTTCTTAATTGTTTTGGGTTTGTTATTGTGGGTCTTTTCCTTCTCCTGTGTTTCCTGCCTAGAGGAGTTCCTTTAGCACTTGTTGTAAAGCTGGTTTGGTGGTGCTGAATTCTCTTAACTTTTGCTTATCTGTAAAGGTTTTAATTTCTCTGTCGAATCTGAATGAGATCCTTGCTGGGTAGAGTAATCTTGGTTGTAGCTTTTTCCCTTTCATCACTTTCAATATATCCCGCCACTCCGTTCTGGCTTGCAGAGTGTCTGCTGAAAGATCAGCTGTTAACCTTAAGGGGATTTCATTGTATGTTATTTGTTGCTTTTCCCTTGCTGCTTTCAATATTTTTTCTTTGTATTTAATTTTTGATTAATATGTGTCTCGGCGTGTTTCTCTTTGGGTTTATCCTGTATGGGACTCTCTGCACTTCCTGGACTTGATTGACTATTTCCCTTCCCATGTTAGGGAAGTTTTCGACTATAATCTCTTCAAATATTTTCTCAGACCCTTTCTTTTTTTCTTCTTCTTCTGGGATGCCTAAAATTTGAATGTTGGTGCATTTAATGTTGTCCCAGAGGTCTCTGCGAGTGTCCTCAATTATTTTCATTCTTTTTTCTTTATTCTGCTCCCTGGCAGTTATTTCCACCATTTTATCTTCCAGCTCACTTATCCGTTCTTCTGCCTCAGTTATTCTGTTATTGATTCCTTCTAGAGTATTTTTAATTTCAGTAATTGTGTTGTTCATCACTGTTTGTTTGCTTTTTAGTTCTTCTAGATCCTTGTTAAATGTTTCTTGTATTTTCCCCATTCTGTTTCTGAGATTTTGGATCACCTCTACTATCATTACTCTGAATTCTTTTTCAGGCAGGTTGCCTATTTCGTCTTCATTTATTTGGTCTTGTAGGTTTTTACCTTGCTCCTTCCTCTGCAACAAATTTTTTTGTCGTTTCAATTTTTTTTTTTTTTTTTTGGATGGTTGGTGCTGCTTTCCTGTCTTACAGGTTGTTTGGCCTGAGATGTCCAGCACTGGAGTTTGTAGGCAGTTGGATAGAGCTGGGTCTTGGTGCTGAGATGAAGACCTCTGGGAGGCCTCACTCCGATTGATATTCCCTGGTGTCTGAGGTTCTCCGTTAGTCCAGTGGTCTGGACTCAGAGCTCCCATCGCAGGAGCTCAGGCCCAACCTCTGCCCTGGGAACCAAGATCCCGCAAGCTCTCAGGCTGAAACTTCTTTCCAGGGACTAAGTCGGAAAGGAAGGACTAATTTCTTTAAGCAGGAGCACAGCAAGAGGGCAGGCAGGCAGGCCCAAAAAACCATTCTTATCCACTCTGATTCTGATAGTATTATTCTGGTATATTAATCACCTGCTATTCACAGTCAGATTACACTTTGCAATCCAAAAATGTTAATACCCTGACTGAACTCACCATTCTGGCAAGAATCCTTTATATCGATAAATACTGAATTGAGGCCTATGTTCTTCTTAACTATTTACCTGGAGTAGCGGGATATTAGTACTTGAACCATTCATTACGATTAGAATGTCCTTGTTGCTCATGAAGATTAGAGGTCCCAACCCTTCGCTCTGTTCAGTGGCCACCAACTGGATCCTTAGTTTCTCTTAACTTCTTGGAAAATGCATCTTGTTGTTCACAAAGACAACAGGAGGGTGGTGAGGAAATGTATCACTTCTTCGGTAATAAGTGTTGACATGCAGCAAAAATTGATTGAGTGGAACCGAGGTGGTGGCAGTAGCAATGGCTGGAGGAGGGACCCATGTGGGAGCGGCAGGGGCGAGGGAACCCACTCCACCGGCTCGGGAACTAGGCTTTTCTCACTTGAAGGGAAAAGGAGGTGCGGAAAAGGGCCGAAGAGCAAGTGAGGATGGGTGTGGGAAATGGAGGTGAGGAGGGTAATTCTCCCATCTGGAAGCCTTGGGAAAGCCATCTCATAGTATTTTATATTAAGGGTCTAGCTCAGTAAAGGGACCCGGTCATTTTAGAAGGGGTGCTGACTTCTGGTTTCTCTTCCTCTTGCCAGCTATGAGATCCTGGCTGGGCCTCTGGATCTCTTGGAAGACCTAATGTGCCATTTGTAATCTGAACTTACACTATCCTATTATACTGAAGGAAGTTGGAAAAGATAACATTTAAAAAAAAATTTTAGTATGAAACCTACAGAGTCATAACTTCACAAAATATGTCTATTTACAAGGCCAAGACTCCCTCCTTCTCAAACCACTCCCCTCCTTGGCAACACTGCTGGCAGCAACCATGCTTGATAAGGCAGGATACAAGAAAATGTTACCATTACTAGATTCTAAAGGGCCACACTCAGAGATAGCTTTTTCTGGATATCCCTCGAGCTCATTTAAGAAAAAAGTCCATGCCCTCTTAGGATGTCAAATGTCCTTCAAACTTTCCCAGACTGGTGCCTGGATTAAGGAGGCATCTTAATCCATTTAGACAAGCGTTGGTGGGTAGAATAGATCAAAATAGCTGGCTAAAAAATTGCACAAGCAAAAATGTAATTTATTTCAAAGTTTAAATAGCTACCAAAAAGCATAATTCTATCTGTCCAAACCTTAATCCCAATCACTCATTCAAAAATATCCATTTCTCCTTATTCTTGTAGCTCATTTCGTTCAAATTTGGGAACAGGTAGATCAAACTGCTTCAGGTAGCAATTGAAAAATAATGATACAACTTGGTTAAACAAGTTAGCTAAAGTGAACACAGGCCTTCCTCGTTTACATAAGATGGCATTTCAGCTGGAGAATTTGTTTTATAAACAAGCATTGCGGTTGACGTTCAGCAAGCTCCCTGGTTTCCACTCTAATTGCCAGTTTTGTACTTGAATACTTAAATTATTTACATATTCATGAGATTAGAAATCAGCTCTGACATTGGGAAATTTCAAGCACATGGAAATCTTGCCAAAGCAGCATGGTATATAACGCTCCACATATTTCTTATGAATAACTGAGTGCCTTTTAATGTAGTGCCTTGGGAAACGTCATGGCATTAGGTAGGTATCAGTTTCCTAAGTGTTTGTGCTTGTGCAGAAATCATTTGAATATCCCCAGGGGGTTGAATTTGAAGGATCCATTTATCTTTTAATTCAATCTTGCCCTTTTGACATTAAGGGGTTGCTAGGTCTACTCAAAAACAGAGTTGCTGTAAAGGCAAATACTTTAATATTTAATGGCTTACTGTTACTATAATCAATAATATTTTCTGAGTACCATATATCGGTTCTTGCTTGCTCTGTTCATTCCGGTTCAGTGGTACCTTTTAGTGATTGTCTAAGAGGACATTCAACATTGACTAAATACGTATAACGTCACGTACTGGGAAGACACCGGATTACGGCTAAGGAAGCCTTGCGTCTAAACCTAGTTATGCCACACCAGGTGGCTCTCTCCTAGGTCTTTGAATAATACATTGGCTGGCATTCACGTGGTGCTAGCCATGTGCCAGGCTCTGTGTTGAGTGTTTTACATACATTATCACAGCATCCTCAAACAGTCCTGTGAGCCAGGTACCGTTACTGCTTCCACTTCACAGCTGGCAAAACTCTACAAGTTAAGTGACCTGCTGAAGGTCACATGGCCATTTGGAGGGCCTGACAGAGTAGAGAGCTGATGTTCCTGCCTCACTTGCTGTGCTGTCTATCGCTGGTGAGAAACCAATACGACTGAGTTCTGGGAAATGCTGACATCTCTTCCCTTATCAAGCAGTCATTATTTCCCAGAGAATTCCTGGCTTTCAAAGCTGTCGTGATAAGCAATGGCCATCTGTTAGTGTTCAGTCAGGAAAAGTAGGAAAGATTAAAAAGAAAGTTGTGTTTGTTTGTTTGTTTGTTTTTTTTAAAGAAATGTATATGAAACTGTTTAAATAAAATTGCAGGACTGGTAGAAAGAAAGAAAGGAGAAAGCTAAAAGCAGTTCTTCTTTTAAAAATTTACTTTTATGCAAGTTACTAAAATTCTATTGTATGCTCTCAAACACACTGGCAGTATAATTTTCCTTTTCTATCAATATACGATTTTAACTCAAACTCTGCCTTCATTTATACAGAGACTGCCGCTGTTAATATTTAGGGTTTCAATTATTTGTGAATAGGGTTTCCTTATGAAAACGTGCTTTCCTCCTTTAAAGCCATGTTTTGGTTTTAAGTGTATCTTACACATATTTACCAAAATACTGAAGGTGAGGCAACCGTGCAAGCCTTAGGATTTCTTATTTCTTTCATAAACGTTGATACTTTGGAATATAGAGGAGAACAGAGATCCTGCAAGCTCCCACATGGTATTACTTGGACTGCTGACTCATAGGGCTCCAGAACAAGTGAGACAACACAAACTCATGAATATTCTAGAACGGCCACAAAATGAAGGGTGACCCACCAAACTGTCCTAAGGGTTTTGTCCTCCCTCCACAGAATTGATCACTCATTTGTATGCATTTTTTTTTAAATTCACAAAACAGTGGAACGTTTCCTGAAATAAAACTGACAGGAAGATCCATGAACAGGAGAAAAACAAAGATAAGGGGAAAGACAGAGAAATAAGAAAAAAGGTGATCTGGGGACTAAGACAAGGCAGCAGATGAGGTTGACTTGCCCTGCACGGCTTTCTGTTTTAAGTTTTTGAGTTAGTTATAAACACTTAAAAATAGGAAAATGTCATATCTCAAACAAAGCAGGATTACTTCTCTCGAAAAACTCTGAAAAGTCTGGTGACATTGAATGAGCCATCCTCGGTGGCAAGAACAGCAGGTGGGAGCTCACCAAGACCCCCCACCACACCCCACCCTCCTGAATGAACACGTGCTCTCCAGTTTCCCACAGCCCAGACCCAGCCGCCGTTATTCAGTTAGTTGCTTGCTTATCTGTGTAGGAACTGAGTCCACGGTCTAGAAGGACTTGTGCATCCAGAGTGGGGAGAAAAAGCTCACTGTGGAGGACTGGAGAAAAGTGGACCCTCCTGCTCATGGTCAGGGGCAGCAGGTACATCTGTAGGAGAGGGCTTGCCGCCCGGATAAGCCGAGCAAGGGGGTCTCTCCTCCCCAGCTATGAGGCACTCTGAGTCCCAGGAGCGTTCACGTTGGCTTCACAACATTGCAGACTCGCCCCTATACAATTTGCTCCACAGTGTAACCCTTAACAGAGAGGCCCCGAGCCCAGCGCCCCAGGATGGTCAGCAGAGCTGAGGTAGATGCCTATTCTTACGCACTTCTCCTGTTTTTTTCTTTCAGTCACATCTGCGTTTTGTTTTCCCTCATTTCCACTGTTTCCCAACACATCATGTTTAGTGAGGTGTTTGAGACAGACTGAGAGATGCCATTGGAGGCAATGTTTCAGAGCACAGTTTGTACCCTAGTTTATTGCCAAATTAAAATAAAGATGTAATCTGGCACACTTGGCCTGCTGCTAAGCCTTCCTTGGGTGGTTTCCTGTACTGAGGCAAGGAAGTGGGGGGAAAACAAGGAAGGAAGCGGAAGCTCTGTACCTCTGTTCTCCTGGCTGCTCGGTTTCCAAATGCCAAGAAACAAAAGGAAGGAGCAGAATGTTTGGTTTGCCTACTGCTTAATCACAGAAATAACAAAACTAAATAACGGAGAGTGAGATGTTGGTGGTCCTGGTATAAATGCTGTGGAATTCTTCACGGCATCCACAATGATTCACGGCTGTTTTGTAGGAAGCTTAAAAGGTGAGGCTGTACATAACAGGTATCCCTCTGCCCATCTGGCATGAAGTTTCCATAATGTCTGTAATGCTTATTTTTCTGAAAATTCCAGGGCTTTCCAAAGGCACATCCTCACATAGACCCTTCAGAGGCCAAGGAGTCTGTCGCCTGTGTCTATACCATGCCCCCCAACAGGGCTTTTCAAGAAGTCAAGCTACTTCTTTTAGAGCTTCAAAGGGGAAAAGGTCCCAAACCTTTTCTCTTCAGTCATTCTAGTGGTGGCTGGAGAGTCACATGCTCATTCAAAAAAATTTTACCTCTTGGCAATCACCTAGATATTTAATATCATAGGTAGATTTCTCCAAGAAAAAATAAGAAAAAAGGCTAAAATGTCAAAATAACCTGATCTTATGAATTTTGAGGGCATTTGGTCATACACATTTCTCCCTGATTAAAGCTTTTTTTTTTTTTTTTTTTTTTTTTAAATCTGGCTTCCTATGGAATGATGGCCAGTAAAACTCTATCTTGGGCCAGAAAGCACAATCTGTTCAACCAAACTCTTTCGAGTCCCTTAAAATGCTCACATCAAAAAGCCTCTACTGAGAGTCCAGACACTCAAGGTGAAATGCAGTTGGAGCAGAACGCCACGGACCATATGGGCTCTTTCCTGCAAGCCAGAGATCCAGACTTTGTCTTTGGGGCCCTCAAAGTCTCATTCACTAAAGGTGAGAGAAAGCAATGGCAGGGAAATAAGGGAAAAGTAAAGGTGGCTATGTATTCAAAAGGGGAGCGTATGCCTCAAAACACTGACAGCAAACAAGGGAGGAGAGGAGAGGAGGACCGTGAGCAGGTGAGTGCTGACGGAGCTGCCACCTCAACGCAATAACTTCTGACAGACGGTGCTCCCTACCTGAGGATTCTGTCCACCACAGGCTGGCTGAAAACAGCATCTGGCAAAGGGAACCCTAGCACCTAAGCTACCATCTTTGCTGAGAGTTCTGCAACAGTAGCAACTGTCACAGACATGTTGATGAACAACACTTACATGAACGAATACGTGTTCCCATTTCCAAAAGTCACTGGCCTGCCAACACCTAGCACGGGGCCCTCCTTAGGGCCCATGGCTGCATCTCATCAGGGTTCAAAGCTCCGTGATGCGTGGGTGATTGCCAGCTATTATTTCCATATCACTGACCCACTTGAGTGGCCACAGACCTCCTCCACTTGACTTCGGGCCAACACCACCAGCTAACGGCTCATTGGATGGCTGCAGCCCACTCCACTCCCCGCTAATGCCCCGCTCCTCATGCTGTGATTCAAGCCCTGATATAAGGAGCCCTTCCCCAACCCCTACTCATATTAGCAGGTGATCCATAATTCTTTTTTCCCAGGATGATTTCTCCTTCATTCTCTTCTGGAGAAACAGAGAGCTTAGCAGAAAGGCTGGCTTCTGCCCCTTTGCTAATCTCCAGATATCACCATCCATTTAGTAGTGAAACCTACTAAATATCATATTCAAATTCCAATTGCTGAACTTAGACATGTGACACCAATGAGTGGTTTTCCCCTTTGGGAAAATTCATTAACATCTAAGATTTTTGGTTTGTTAGCTACATACAGAGCAAAGACTGTTAAGGCTCCTTCTACCTCTAAAATGACAGAATTCATTTGGTCTATGGTCACAAAAGATACTTTTTGGTCCTGACCAAGACTACTGTGATACCATCCTAACTGGTCTTCTTGCTTTTGACCTCACAGCACCATAGTTCATTCTAATATTACTACCAGATTAATCTTTGTAATCTATAGCTCTGAACACATAATTCCACTGACCAAAATGTTCAAAAGGCTCCTAATTGGGAAAACAAAAATTATTTTGCCTAACAGTCAAAGTGGTCCAAAAAAAATTAAGATTAGGTTCCAGGAGTACATGTATAATTAACTTTCCCAAATTTCAGTTTCAGCCAAATAGACACATTCACAATCCTGTTTACGTGAGTTTTCTAACTTTACAACTTTATATTATTGTTTATGACATCCCTCTTGTGCAAAATGCGCCCCCTCCGCCCCCCACAGAAATACGACATTCATTAAAGTCCAGGTGAAATAATTTTGTAAGATCTCCATCTCCTAAACTTGGGCTGCCAATTTCATATAATCCATCTGACTGGGTATCTACCATGAGTGAATGAAGGATCTATCTGCCTTTCTAGTCCCTCTTAGACTACTGACCTCACAGGTATTTATATTCTTTCCCTAGATGGAATGAATACTCCTCGATATAGTTATTTTATAGCAACAGTGCATCATGCTGAGCACATAAAACAGACATGGAGTCTAATATTTGTGGGTTTTTTTTTTTCTTTTCAGTCTCATTGGAAGTGCACCTGCAATTATAACTATCCACACAAACACATTTTAAGGCAAAGAAAGCCAACCCCAAGTACCAATTCCCATACGTGGTTGAGTCGGAGCCACGTGTCCCAACTCCTCCAGAGTTATCCCCTCGACCACAGTGCTCATGGCATCACTGTCTGAAGTCCTGGCACGTGAAGGGTTAAATTTTTGGGCATCTCCTCCGACACAACTGCAAAGATGCATGGTTTTCACCTAGCCAGGTAAATCTGGCCCTCACTGTGCCTCTGGCATCAGGGGGAAAATTAACCAACTGTCAAATAAAATACAGAAACCCAGTGATTAAATGACTAATACTCTGTGTCCTGAGCTGCTCAGCTTTGCCTCTGGTAACTGCACCATCCTGGACTAGACGCACCGTGGCTTGACTCCAGGCATGAAATTGTACATTCTGCTGAACAGGGAGCCAGGCTGCTTGAGAGGAAAAAAATACTGATTGTAAGTCTTTCCTGTTTTTAGGCTAATGCGCATTTTATTTGGCAGTAAGGGCAGTGTGAATAAAACTCCAATCCTGAGAATTTTAATTTGCGTCCTCAAAAATGCTCATGTTGGGCTTCCCTGGTGGCACAGTGGTTGAGAATCCGCCTGCCAATGCAGGGGACACGGGTTCGAGCCCTGGTCTGGGAAGATCCCACGTGCCGCGGAGCAACTAGGCCCGTGAGCCACAATTACTGAGCCTGCGCGTCTGGAGCCTGTGCTCCGCAACAAGAGAGGCCACGATAGTGAGAGGCCCGCGCACCGCGATGAAGAGTGGCCTCCGCTTGCTGCAACTAGAGAAAGCCCTCGCACAGAAACAAAGACCCAACACAGCCATAAAAATAATAAAATAAATAAATTAATTTTTTTAAAAAATGCTCATGTCAGTAGAGACCTTGAAAAGTTGTTTATACTATTCCCCTCCCTTCAGGAAGAACCCTACACGTCTATACCAGCCCAGACGGTTTTAACCACCTGGTTAAGTATTCTAGGGTTTTAACCCTAGAATATTCTCCTCACTCAGGAAAGTCCAGTATTTGTTTAAATATATGTAATCTGTAACATACAATTCCTTTGAGGATAATTCTCAGAATGACCTCACTGAACCATGCATTTCACAAAGAGCATTTGAATATTTTACCTATTTTCCTTTTGGCTTTTATGGCTAGAGCCTCTCTCACATTTGCCTTTGTATACTTTTTTCCTCTAACTCTAATCTGATTGTCTTTGCTGTTGCTAGCCTTATATTCTACCTGAAAATGTAAGTTCCTTAAAAGCTGGAGCTACATGTATTTTATAATGTATCTGCAGTACAGAGTACATGATATATTTTACAGCATTTATCCCATAAAATACATATACATATTGCGTGTGAACACACACACATATATACACACAGATAAACATACAATAGCATAACTTCATTCAATGCCTTCCTAAAACGTAGACCTATCCTTCAGCCTAACCAGCAAGAGAAGAAAAGTCCTGAGAGTGCCTGATTCTCAATGTTATCTATGCACATTTCTCTCACTATTTTAGCATATCACTAGCTAGTGTTCTTCACTCTTTCAGGGTCATCCTTCCCTTTAAGGCTCTGAGAAAAGCTATGGGTTCTTAACTCCAAAAAAAAAATGATCACATCTCACATACACAAAGCACTGTCTCAGATTCCATGGGGGCTTCCTGATGGCCTGAAGCTTCCAGGTAAGAACTGCTTCTCCA
This sequence comes from Eschrichtius robustus, assembly GCF_028021215.1. Taxonomy (NCBI): domain Eukaryota; kingdom Metazoa; phylum Chordata; class Mammalia; order Artiodactyla; family Eschrichtiidae; genus Eschrichtius; species Eschrichtius robustus. The sequence goes on from NC_090830.1 coordinate 116,873,722, forward strand.
CAATGTCTTCCTTAGGGTCTGGCTTTTCCTGTGTGTGCTGTTTCAGATGCTCACACAGCTCAAACAAGCAGCCTGAGATCCACATTGCTGCCCCTCGCCCCACCGGCACAGGGTCCAAGCTGCTGCACAGAACCAGCCTGACAGCTGAGAAGAAGCGTAGCGATGACTAAGTAGCTGTCTTTCCCTAGGACAGCCAGACGCCGCTGCCTGGAACAAGGGGATCACGCTCACCTTTTGGTCTGGGCTGTATGCCAGAATCCAGTCCTCTTGCTTGGGGTGGAAAAGTAAGCTCTGGATGTAAAAGTTCAGCCGGTACTTTTGATAGGTTGCCCCTTCGTCCGAGCTGATCAGTAAACTGCTCTCAATCTCCGGGTCTGTGAGCAACATAATCTGCGGCAGAGAATTGTTCAGGAAAGAAGACAACGGAAAGGTAAGTGTGCAAATTCACAAAGCTTAAAGATGAGCTAAACTTATGACAAGGGAGGGAAAAGGAACAGGCAAAGAACGCTTGGCCAAACAAGGACCTTGACTCTGTCAGGTTCGCTCTCCTACCTTGGACCAAGGCCATGAAACTGTTTTCACCAAGAAATGAAAGAGGCAGGACAGACTGAAAGGGAGGAGGAGGAAACGTAGGAGTGCATTTTCTTCCCTCCTATAGGGCTCCTTGGTTTCTTTTCCCAAGGTTATTTCCTTAATCTGAAATATTTCCCATTGTTCCCCTAACCCCAACCCTCCTTCCTGCTGAGCCTCGTCTAGTCTCCATTTTGGGGGGACGAAACTTGTCACAGTCTTTTGTGAGAAAGGTGGAAAGAAGTAGAAAGAGGATGGAGTCCACTGGTTTTTCTCTCCATCGCAAACCCTCCTGTTCACGTCAACAATATCCCATGTCATCCTTTAGTCTGATTTTCTGAGTCTTGAGTCAAAGACTGTGCATTCAAAAGCCTGCTCTGGGTATTGTCCAAAGGCTCCTTTACCACCTGCTAACATATTAATAGTTTACTTATTTATTTTCTTTATTGTTTATATATTCTCTCTAGAACACAAACCCATGAGAATAGTGATATTTGATATTTCTCTATTTTTATCCCCACAAGTGCCTTCCCAGCAGCTAGAATGAGGTCCAGCATATATTATATATGCAATAAATATTTGACATGAATGATCGAAAGTTAAAGGAATGAATGGAAAGTTTTCAGAGTAGTCACATAGATCTAGAAGGATGCCCAGAGTAATTTGAGCAGATATGAATGTAAGTTCCAGGGAAAAAGTCATTGGATGCCCTTCTCCATCTTTGGCCTATTGATAAGAGAATATGCTATACTCATGTAAAAAGTCACAGCTCCAGAGGCTTGGGACTTTCTCCTTTTGAGGGTTAATCTTGGCCATAGCAGCGTGAACAATCCACAATAGGAGCCAGATGGAGGAGCTACTCTGAAAACTGCTTTTTACTCCCTTGTTTTACGCCTCTAGGAATATGTGATAAAGCACCTCATTCCCGACTCTGCAGGTTGCCTTTCACTCAGTCCAAGTGCACACCTAACGCCTCCAGTCAGGTGGCCTTAATGCTACCCACTGACTTCTTCCCCAACAACTTATTCACTGGCACTTTCTGAGTTTGGTTTGGAGAAGCATGAAAGATGTGCTTAATGTGTGGCCGTATGATGAGAGGTCACTGCAGCCCAGGGTTTAAAGATTACCAGCTAAGCATGTGGCAGTTCCAGGAAAAGGAGAGAGAGAGAGAAAGGAAGGAAAAAAACAAAACAAAACTAGAGCCCTGTCATAAGAGAACAGAGTGCCAGGCAAACACACAGGGCTTTCTCAGGCACTTGGAGGCAATCGTATTAAAACCTCAGGTTAGTGTCATCTTCCAAAGTGGTGTCCGATCACTGCAAATGGCACCTGACGGTCGCACACCAGACACGCTCAGCCTGAACTGTGTTTATGTTACCCAGGATGAATTTCAGGTTCCTCGCTGTTCTTTCACCCTGCCCTTCTCGAAGAGGAGAAAGGGACGGATGAAGTGGAGTGAGCGGAACGCTGTGGCTGTCAGGTCTGTTCCGCACAAGATGGAGAGCACACACAAAACTGGAGACTAACTGCCTCCCCTCCCGTGTTCTGGTGAAGCCACTGTCCATCGACCATAAATTCTGACAAAGTTATAGGTCTCTCTGTCTTGTAGTCACCAAGCAGAAAGTGTTCCCTTTTTGGATAACTGACGCAGAACCATCAAGTAATCTGCTAAGTACAAACTTCCGTGTCATCCTTAAAGTCCATTGTATGTACTAAGCAAGGACGATCAGCTGGCTCCTAAATTCACAAGAGTATTTCCAGGGGATTTCAGGATATTTACTGGCACACAAAAGCTGTCATTTTCCAAAAACAAATAAGTCATCAAATGATCATATTGCTTTGTGTCTCCAACCACAATTAACAATAATATGTAACAGCCTTTTGCACTACTGCCAGCAAGTAATTTCTATGATAATATGAAGAGGCTCAATTTTATAGAGCGTCTATTGTCTCAGGCGAGGTGATTTTCCCCCTTCTGCTTTTCTATTTCCCTGTAAACCAGAATATGTTTACTCTCTTCCCACGAGTGCGGATCTCACCACCTGCTTCTCCTGGCAGACTACTTCATCAAAATAAAAACCCTGGGCCTACAGAATATCCTCAAATCAAGTTGATTATTTATCATTTATTTAAAATACTTCTGATACTCATTTATACTGAGTCATCAAACTGTATGAGATATTCTGCATCCAAGTACTATTGGATGGGGGAGGTAGAATAATACAAATATTTTCAAACTTACGGTTATTTAATATTAAGTAAATAAAACTCCCAGCTTCCTCAGTCTTTTCTTCTGGGTACTAAAAATATGTAGACCAAAATCTCACCATTTCTTTACAGTCTTCACCTAAAACGTTCTACTTGGGAATATGACATTTTGGAAATTATAGAAGATGTCAGGAAACTCCCCCTGTAAGATTTATAGATGTATCTGTATTACACAAACCTTCCAGTGGTTCCTCTTTCAAATCTCTGCTCCAATCCACTCAAAACAAACAGGTCAATCTGGATCCATTTTTGTTTAGCCATTTTTTATTGCAAAAACAACTCTGTAAGACTGCCAGTAGAATTCAAAATAAAAGAAAAATAGGGACTTCCCTGGTGGCACAGTGGTTAAGAATCTGCCTGCTAATGCAGGGGACATGCCGTGATCCCTGGTCCGGGAAGATCCCATATGCTGCGGAGCAACTAAGCCCGTGCGCCACAACTTCTGAGCCTGCGCTCTAGAGCCCACGAGCCACAACTACTGAAGCCTGCGGGCCTAGAGCTTGTGCTCCACAACAAGAGAAGCCACCGCAATGAGAAGCCTGTGCACCACAACGAAGAGTAGCCCTGCTCACCGCAACTAGAGAAAGCCCGCGCGCAGCAACGAAGACCCAACACAGCCATAAATAAACAAACAAACATACTTACAAAGAAAAATAAATTGACCCTATCCTATCAACAAGTGAAACCATGTTTGTGCCCCCTTCTACTTCTTTATCCGCAGCTACATATCATATCACGGATTGAGTTTTTGGTTGGTTTTTTTTTTTCATTTAATATTATGGCCTATATTCATTTCCACCTGAACTGTAAACACACAAATGCATACACACACATTAATACACACCACTGTATACAATGTATTTCAATTGCTTAATCACAAGCTTCAACACAGTTAGACTGGTTACAACTGGTTACACAGTTACAACTGGTTCAATGGTTGAACCATAGTAAGTGCTTAATGAACTATTAACTGGATTAGTGGAATCTTATTATTTCAGTCTTCAAATTAGAATCTTTGAGTAATTATATTTCAAATGAGTTAAAGTTTGTTCTGTTTTGTTGTAGGTTATGAAAAGTAAATATGTTAGTAAGCAAATAAAGAATTTAAGTAAGATCTAAATAGAAAATGTTTAACCCATTTGAGAAAAAAGATACAGTGCAAATAACAAGTGTGATCCAATCTTTAGACGAAAATGATGCCCTTTATAAAGTTCTATCTTCTCAAGAAGGTATTCTACTAGGAAATATTATCAAAATAGAAACTTCAAATTAGTGAATATTCCTCAAAAAATAATAGATTACATTCCTTAAATATATTCAGTGATCCCTGTTTTTGCTGATTTACATTGGCTATCTTCTTTTGGCTTTTTTTTTTTCTCTTTTTTAAATTAATTAATTTATTTTTGGCTGTATTGGGTCTTCGTTGCTGCACGCGGGCTTTCTCTAGCTGTGGCGAGAGGGGGTTACTCTTCGTTGTGGTGCGCGGGCTTCTCGTTGTGGTGGCTTCTCTTGCTGTGGAGCACGGGCTATAGGCGTGCGGGCTTCAGTAGTTGTGGCACACGGGCTCAGTAATTGTGGCCCACAGGCTCTAGAGCACAGGCTCAGTAGTTGTGGCACACGGGCTTAGTTGCTCCATGGCATGTGGGATCTTCTCGGACCAGGGCTCGAACCCATGTCCCCTGCATAGGCAGATTCTTAACCACTGCGCCACCAGGGAAGCTCCCTTCTTTTGGCTTTTCATGTGACTCTGAATAAATGGTGTTTTGCTGTGTTTAATCCTCTGCGTTCTGGAATATGATCTGAATGACAGAACTTTAAAAGACCTTTATAAAAGGCATGACTCCAAAGTCTGCAGGATTCCTGAAGTGAGCTCTCTAAAAAGAGGGCTTGTTTGCCTAGCATAAAGCTTGTTCCATAGTAGGTGCATACATCTTTGTAAATGAACAAATGAATGAATAAAGGAATGAGTCCTCTTCGTCCCTGCTTCTGCTAAATGCAGTTCATGGATCCCTGTGACATTGAGAGTTCTGAGTCCTCTTAAACAAATCCCTGCTGTTCTACTTGGAAGTAAGTGGGGTGGGTAGAGACAATGGGAGGAGTCTGCCCTTAACAGGAAAGTAATTATTCTCTGTTCAGATCAGCCCATGAGTGATTAGAACCAGTTTACTCCTGCCCTGCAGGGTGTGCTGCACTCACTGCATCTACAGGTGAACTGTTTTCCATAGAAAGTCAATAATGGTGACACCAGCTCCCACCACCCAATTCTAAGCAATCGTTCATCATCCACTTCAGGGGAAGGAAGAAAGTTTATTTGCTTTACCTAGAGGTGATAAATGAACGTGAAATGCAATTTATAGATTTCAAATATGTCACTTCTACCATTTTTTTGGTATTAGTCCTTCTGAAAGCTCAGTGTCATCAAACATCAAATGCATCTCCACTCTCTTTGACTTGCTCCAGATTCGAAATATGGTTCCATGATGTAATTCTACAGAAGGTTGCTTGACAGCTTTCTGATCCTTCCAGGTATCTACTCAGAACATTCCTCCCAGAAGAATGCTCCTGCTATTTAGTCTTCCATTCTTTTCCTAGGTGTGTTGTTCTTGGAATTGCATTATTTACCTGTTGTTCTTGGAATTGCATTATTTACCTGTTGTTCTTGGAATTGCATTATTTACCTGTTGTTCTTGGAATTGCATTATTTACCTGTTGTTCTTGGAATTGCATTATTTACCTGTTGTTCTTGGAATTGCATTATTTACCTGTTGTTCTTGGAATTGCATTATTTACCTGTTGTTCTTGGAATTGCATTATTTACCTGTTGTTCTTGGAATTGCATTATTTACCTGTTGTTCTTGGAATTGCATTATTTACCTGTTGTTCTTGGAATTGCATTATTTACCTGTTGTTCTTGGAATTGCATTATTTACCTGTTGTTCTTGGAATTGCATTATTTACCTGTTGTTCTTGGAATTGCATTATTTACCTGTTGTTCTTGGAATTGCATTATTTACCTGTTGTTCTTGGAATTGCATTATTTACCTGTTGTTCTTGGAATTGCATTATTTACCTGTTGTTCTTGGAATTGCATTATTTACCTGTTGTTCTTGGAATTGCATTATTTACCTGTTGTTCTTGGAATTGCATTATTTACCTGTTGTTCTTGGAATTGCATTATTTACCTGTTGTTCTTGGAATTGCATTATTTACCTGTTGTTCTTGGAATTGCATTATTTACCTGTTGTTCTTGGAATTGCATTATTTACCTGTTGTTCTTGGAATTGCATTATTTACCTGTTGTTCTTGGAATTGCATTATTTACCTGTTGTTCTTGGAATTGCATTATTTACCTGTTGTTCTTGGAATTGCATTATTTACCTGTTGTTCTTGGAATTGCATTATTTACCTGTTGTTCTTGGAATTGCATTATTTACCTGTTGTTCTTGGAATTGCATTATTTACCTGTTGTTCTTGGAATTGCATTATTTACCTGTTGTTCTTGGAATTGCATTATTTACCTGTTGTTCTTGGAATTGCATTATTTACCTGTTGTTCTTGGAATTGCATTATTTACCTGTTGTTCTTGGAATTGCATTATTTACCTGTTGTTCTTGGAATTGCATTATTTACCTGTTGTTCTTGGAATTGCATTATTTACCTGTTGTTCTTGGAATTGCATTATTTACCTGTTGTTCTTGGAATTGCATTATTTACCTGTTGTTCTTGGAATTGCATTATTTACCTGTTGTTCTTGGAATTGCATTATTTACCTGTTGTTCTTGGAATTGCATTATTTACCTGTTGTTCTTGGAATTGCATTATTTACCTGTTGTTCTTGGAATTGCATTATTTACCTGTGGAGTTGTTAATAAGAGGCAGCTTCACCACCCCAAGGCATACACTTTTTCCCACCATTTCTTTGGTCCTAAAGCAAAGAGTATTTACTCGATGTGTTGTTCATTATTTGTTTGCTCACTTGTCTACTCCTTGTCATTCACGGACTGGAATCAAGAAGAGGTAATGTACGAGGGATATCTCTCTTGCTTTGCTCAAGGCTTAACTCAGATCCAGATGCCCATATCACAGGTGCATAATAAGTAATTTCCATAGTGATAGTGACAATGACAAAGAAAAATAACAATAGCAGCAATTGGGCACTCTAGCTATCTAGCCACTCTATTCAAACAAAAATCTATCTCTAAATAGTATAAGAGGCTATCTGCAAAACTCTGGCTCCAATATAAAAAACAAATTAAGCAAAATATAATCAGAGCAAGTAAATAATTGGCTGACCGATGTGGATGGAAGAGCTGCCTATTCCCAATGTGAGGCGGGCATTTATCCTTCCCAGATGAGCTGAGGGTGAAAGCAACAAGTGCTTAGCGATAGGCAACTGTTTGGAGGACAGTATTAGGGACAGTTACACAGGATCCCAGAATGACCCATGAAAAGGAAGTCACTGAAGTACAAACAACAGTGAGAAAAGGAGAGGAAAGTGATTAAAAAGAAAAAGGTTCAATCAAGTAAACACAGATAGAAAAGAGTCTGTAGAAAGACATACCCAGTGAGCAATCACTTGTCCTAAGTCCCACTCTCACCCCGTCCCCCAAACTCAGTGAAGCTCACCTAATGTTCATTAACCCACCCATGTTCATTAACACAAAGGAGGGTCATTCAATACTAAGAGACCAGGAGACCGTATGGACAATAGACCATCTTCTTGAGACCTGAATATTGACTCAATGAAATTGGAGAGAAACTTTTGCACTGTATTCTGTAAGTTTACTTTTGAACTTTTTTTTTTTTTTATGAGGACTCAAAGATTTTGAATTTTCAGGGGGAAAAAAAGAGTTTTCAAGAAGTGTATCAAACAATTTCAGTCCTTCATACTTCTCTTAATAGCCTTAGAAGACCCAACCTATTACCTATTATGTAATAATAATGATAATTCAGTCCATACTCTTTTTGCCAAACCCTGTAAGGCACAGAAGAGTAACATTCACCAGGAATGATAACATATGGGTTACATATCGGTTACACTCCTTGGAAGACAGTTCAAGAAAGAAAGTTTATGGAAGATTGCTTCCGATTGCTCTCGGGACTATGGAACACAACCCTCTCTTTCGAGTTAACTTAGAGAATCTCAAACTAAAAAACACCATTTCACTGTGAGACTCTGTTCCCATTACTGTGACCCTCTGCGTGCATATGGGCAGGTTGATATGCTGGGCTGAGTGTGGGGATACTGAACCACACCCTTGTTTTCCACAAGAAGAGCCATGACCAAATCCTAAACCTGACCTTTGTCAATGTTGCTGTGGATGTGTGTACTTCCTCAGAAAAGAGGAAGAAAGTAAGTTTAGTGAATCCCACTCATGCCATGAGAAGAAGGAAAAACAAACCATAAATATATACTATAATCACAGTATCCCATGGGGCCTAACTCCAAAGATGGATTTGAGTTTCATTTCTGCCATGTCTCTGATGCCAATTTGAAGATCTCACAGCTCACTTCATCTTTTTTTGAGCCTCCGTTTCATCATTGAGGGTAGTGATACTATAAAAAAGCTTATATGTATTGAGCATCTGCTATGTACCAGGCACTCCACTAAACCTTTAAAATATATTACCTCATTAAACTGTTAAAATACTTCAGATAGATATTATGTCCATTTGACAGAAGAGGAAATGAGGCTTTTGAGGAATGAGGTGATTTGTTCTAGGTCACACTGCCGATCAGTGGTAAAGATATCTATGGGATCAAATAAGATCATCTGTGTGAAAGCAATGTTGAGCTTTGTGCCAATGATACCATTATTACTTCACAAAGAATGTCACATTAGTACTGTATGTTCTGATAAAATGTGATAGTTGAGTTCTAAAAAAGAAAGAGATAAACCTTGTATTACAAACATCTCATAAAAATACTGCTTAGATGGGAAGAAGGGGGGGGCAATCAGGGACTAGGAGTTAAATAATGGAGATTCAATAACAAGATGATTGGTAAGATATTCTTGAAGAAATATAGATATTTTGGGGAGGGGGCTTTAAATATAAATCTATGGAAGCAAAATACCCAGTCCTGGTTCACACTCAGATTTTTCACAATGGTGCTGGCCTCCTTTTCCTTATTCTTCTACCTTCGCTCCTCCATAAAACTGGTTTTATGCTTTATCATAAGTATGGGTGAGAAAAAAATGATAGAAATGGTCAAAAAAGCTCTGACCTAATGACAGTACAGGTAGGGAAACAAACATTTCCATACAAGCTTGTTCTCAAAAAAGTTTATGCAAAAGCCAATAAAAAATCATTACAATGTAAACAGATCCTATAAACAGATCCTATGTCTAATTGGCATTTAAAAAATAAACTCATTTTGCTGGAGAAATTGCTATTATTACATTAAGGGGATAGTAGGGTGTATGGACTATTCATTAATGCTTAGCATTGTGTCATCTGGTTTTAAAATATGGCATTTTTAAAGGAAAAGAATGATGTACAAACTTGAGATTTTTATTTTTGCAGTCACTATGGAGACTGATTAAATACCTTGAGAATATTTGAGCTGCCTTAAAAATCCCAGCATTATCCATAGCCTCTGCTCAAACTCAATCAGAACACACTTCTATGGTCATTACAAGTCCCAGAGTAACTTCTCTCTTAAATCCCCAAAGAGCTACAAATGCCAAAAGGTTACATCATTTTAAAATGTTAGCTGCTATCAGAGGGAGCCGTGATGCTGGGAGAAATGGACATTCATCTTCTTTGCTCACGGGAAACTTTATAAGAAATGATGTTCATTTAATGGTAAGAAATCTCTTTATTCCACTAGAAATGATAAAGGAGAGGAGGTGGGGAGAAAGAGCAAGAAAGAGAAGCTATCAGTATATGTTAACATTGATTTAGGTGAGAGACATACCATTTGGGGTAAAATCGCTAAGTCGTGCATTTGATTTTAGAGTTTGAATAAATATCAAGTTGAAAGTCAGAATAAGAGGAAGAGCCCGTAGGAATGAATCCATTCTGAAAATCAGGGAAAAGAACATACCCACATGCTTCATTCTTTGCTCTCCTGGGATCATCATTCTGAGGAGTATGGTTTAATTTTACTTATGTTAATGCTTCATGGTAAACGGACAAATATACCAGGGTATATTGGGGAATATGAATAAAGTCTCAGCCACATGACACCTTGCTAATGTATTTGGCTATTAAAGCTTTCCTGGGAAGACAGTGGAGACCACCAGCGGTTTCTCTCCAACAGGATTTGCAGATTAGTGAAGTGACAGTTGCCTCCCAGCCCCTCTGCAGAGCTCTCAGGAAGATGGGGCGGGAGGGGAACAGCCAGAAAAAGTGCCTCCAGTTAACAAGGAGATCTATTTCACGTAACATTTTTTCTTAGTTCCTTAATTATTTAATGACAGACACTGATCATCTCAAGTTGATTTTGAGAGGCAGACAGGGTGGATATGCTTAATCAAGCTGCCCCGGAGCATAATTACATTCTGTTGCTGCTTCTCCTCTCTTCTTTCCCTTCCCGTCACAGCAGACAATATAGTAATGCAATGTTTTAAGAAGATTTTTTTCCCATGATTGCATGGCAGTTCTATATCTTGGGCTGATTCCATTTCAAAACAAGTATCTCAGAAGCAGCAGAACTCATCCCACATGTTAAGAAAAAAGGACCTCTGTTCCACTTATTTATTGCCGTGCAATAAACTACATCAGAATAGTGGCTAGAGACAACCATTTATTTTGTTCTTGGTTTTGTGGGTCAGGGATTCCGAAAGTGCTCAGCCAGGTAGTGAGTCTTAAATCCACTCGATGTCAACTGTGGTGGCTGGAACTGGAGGTTCCACTTCCAAGATGGCTTCTTTACTCATGTGTTGGTCTTAGCCTCTCTCTTTCTCTCCATGTTGAATCCCATCCTCCAGGCCCTTCCCATGTGGCTTGAACTTCACAGAGTATTACAGTTTCATGGTTGTTGGATTTCATAATTGGTGGCTGGCTTCTCCCAGTATGAGGGTCCCAAGAGTGAGTGTTCAAGGGACTCCAGCGGAAGCTACAAGGCTTCTTATGACCTGTCCTCAGAAGTTCTAGATGTCCATTTTGCCCCACTCTATTGATCACACATGTCACTAACTCTGAGTTAGATTTAACGGGAAGAGAAAAATGGACTCTACCTCTCAAGGCGGGAAGGACATATGCACACACAGAAGGATGGCAAGAACTGACGGCAGCCATCTTGGAGATAAATGACAACAACTATTTTCTGTACAATATGTCACTTATAGTTAAAAGAAGGGGGGTATGATAAAAACATTATTATTATATTCAATATGAATTTTAAAGTCTTTTCATAATCATAATACATCTGGAAATCAGACAACTTGAGGTTATCAGATTTTTCATTGGGTTTTGGCTGTGAAATAGCTGTCACCTTAAATTTCTGAAAGGTATAAATTCCCAAACTGGTATCAATTCAAGGTGAATATTTATTGAAGCCTAAATGAATTTTATTGTTAGTCAGTCTCAGAGATATCAAGAGACCCAAGGTCAAGAAATTCTAGTTTGGGGCTTCCCTGGTGGCACAGTGGTTAAGAATCCACCTGCCAATGCGGGGGACACGGGTTCGAGCCCTGGTCCGGGAAGATCCCACACGCCGCAGAGCAACTAAGCCCGTGCGTCACAACTACTGAGCCTGAGCTCTAGAGTCCGCAAGCCACAACTACTGAGCCCACGTGCCACTACTACTGAAGCCCGCACACCTAGGGCCTGTGCTCCACAACAAGAGAAGCCACCGCAATGAGAAGCCCACGCACCGCAACAAAGAGTAGCCCCCACTCGCCGCAACTGGAGAAAAGCCCGTGCGCAGCAATGAAGACCCAATGCAGCCAAAAATAAAATAAATAAATTAAAAAAATAAAAAACACCATTCACTTAAAAAAAAAAAGAAATTCTAGTCTGTGGATTTTCAGGATACATAAATTGCCCGGATTAAATTATAGAAGAATATATGTTAAATAGTCATTAAAATGTGCATAATTAACTGTTCAATAAGAGAGCCCATATCTAGGCATTACAATCCCATCATTTAATTAAGGATCTCATGCTATAAAAAATGAGTTTCTTAAGAGCAAAACCAGTTCTTGTCCCTTTATGTTCACAACAGAACCACCAATATCAATTACGACACAATCTAGCAATTGAAAACGGAATATTTATTGTTCTCTTGGGTCTTAAAATAAACTGCCTGACTTTTTTAGGTAGCCTTGGACGGACCAACAAAAACAACAGAAGGCCATTTGTGAATGGTTGAATGGTAAATGTGTCCCAGAAACATAAAGCAAGTTTAATTTTCATTGTGCACAGACTGGTGTAAAACCATGTACAATTTTCATTTTACGTTTTGTATTTTATATGCATCCCGCTGTGTAGTGCAATTCCTATGGCTACTAGGCCAACCCTATGAAACACTCAACTGCTCCAACTTACTACCAACGGGGAATCCACACTTTAAGAAAATATCCACAAAACCAGCCCTCTTGACTTCAGTGGTATTTTTCAGCCCCACAATTCAAAAGGAAAAAAAAAGGATCCCCAAAAAGGGTTCAGAAAGAACAAAAATTTGGCTTCATAGAACCTATGCCAACAACATGATCTTTATGTATCTGGGCTAATATCTTTTATGTATCTAGTCACCACAGTTGCTCAGAGGTTAGCATCCTTAATAATCAGAATGATACCTAATCAAGGTGCTATCATGCAATCTAATTATAAAAGTTCCATTCTATTTTGTGACTATGTAAAAGCATTTTCCTATTGAGATTCATGTTTGTGATGGGTTGAATATGCCCATAAAGATACCATCGTTTACAAAGTTGACCGATCTTGATTTAAGAGCTGCTTTGACCATATGAGAGACCGTTCACAGGCAGTTCGGTTTTCTCCGAATGGATCAGAGATGAGGTGAATATATGTCATATTTTGTCCTGTAGAGTCCTGGTTTCCTCCTACTGTACCATCATAAATATTATTACTGACACTCAGAAATATATGGTTTGGACTATAAATTATATGGTCATCCTACAGAGTGGAAGATTTCTTTATCTGAAACCCTCAGAGAATTCTTCCCAAAAGTGAATTTTCCCAATAACTGAGCAACTTTTAAAAAACAGTGACCATGTTTAATTAAAGAAGAAAATGGTATGTAATGTTTAAATGAAAATGACATGTATGTTATATACATGAGGTCCTACAAACTCATGGATAGACCACACCTTCCTTGACAGAATATACCATATATCATTTACCATTCCCTGAAATCCAGGGTCGTGAAAATACAACTCAGTTAATTCATCTGACTATAATATAGCAATGCTTTCTGGAACTACTGAAGTGTGCTGAGCTCTCCGCTGAACATGAAATAGTTTTCTAGGTTCAAATCATTCCCCATACTCCACCCATTAATTCCATACTTTTCCACTGTCAGACAGCCTCCTACTAATATAATAGAAACCTCTTTTCCACCTTCAATCTAAATAATTCTTCTGATGACATATTTTATTAAATTAAGAACACATTCTCAAAGTAAACCCTGTTCTAAAATCAATTTATGTTTCTTCTAGAACCCTCACTCAAATATCTTGATCACCAAATGAAGCCTTGCCTGTATAACACTGATGGCCACTTGCCTGTTCTCAGACATTCTAGAATTTCAGTTGTGTGGACCAGCCTATAAACCTGGCAGGCTCTTCTTTGGAGCCCACACTGATCATCATGTTTTCCTCTGAAGGTCACATGTGAACTGTGTCAGGCTGCAGCTTAGTCTTGTCACTGGGGAGCCTCTCAAACCTGGCCCCTCCTCAGTTCACAAACAGCTGGTACTGAATCTAATTCCTTCAATTCAGGATAAAAGGAAGAAGAAAAAGAGTGCTCCTAGTGGTAGGGGTGTAGGCTTTAAGTTAGCTGGCAGGTGTCCAGTTTTTGATAAATATCAATGTACCAATGATACAATAACTTTGTTTCTTTTAAATTATTATTTTTATTTGCTTTAAAATTTAGTATTTTTTTCAAGTTTGAGTAAGAATTAACATGTGCTCATTGCAGAAAAGTTTGAAAAATGCCACCTCAAAAGTACTCAGAAATAAGAAAAGAAAAATCACTCAAACATCACTATGCAGAGATAATTGTCACTAACATTTTGAAGTTTGCTTTAATAATCTTTGTTTCCATGCATATATAGATACACACACATACATAAATGGGGGGGAGACAGAGAAAGACACAGACAGACAGACAGACAGACAGACAGACAGACAGACACACACACACACACACACACACACACACACACACACACACACACACACGGGGAGGAGAGGAAAGAGAGAGAAAGAGAGATTGGTTTACATAGCAAGAGAGAGTTCCAAGTGATACTTTCTGCTTTTTAACCTGCTTTCTCTACCTTAAAACTACATTGCAAACATTTTCCAGGCTATTAAATATTCTTTAGCATTATCATTTTTTATTGGCTACTATTGTAGCCAATTCAAATTCTATTGAATTTGATTGATGGAAACACCACTATGCAATTAATCCCTTATTAGAAGGTTTTTAAATTTCAGTGGTGTACTCTTATGACCTAATGTACATTAATACTTCTGTACATCAACTATTATTTCTTCAAGTAATTTCCTTAAAGTAGAATTTATGTTTCAAAGAATAGGAAGTTTGTTACCCCTTTTGATACATATTACCAAATGTCTCTCAGAAAAAGAGAATACTAATTCATGGTTCCCTATCAGGGACATGGGAAGTACCTATCACCAACACTACCTTTTTTTTTTTTCTCCTCTCTCTTTATAATGTTTTCTAAGCTGACTGGGGAAAAAGGTATATTTTGTGTCAAGACACATTACTAATGATAGTGAATTTTTCTTTCCGCCCTCCCTCCTTTTCTTCCTTTTGCCACGTGTGCTTAGTCATTTGAATATCCTCATTTGGTAGATTGCCAGTTCACTGTTTTTCTCCATTTTAAATCATGATTGTTACTCTTTTTCTTATTGATTTATATATATTGCCATTCTTACTTCATAGTCTATTTGTAACAGTCTATTTATGCACATTTTCAATCTTCATCTAAGTTTCTAGAAAAAAGCAATAAAGTATCATTCTGCACATATTATACAGGAGTAGACATAGAAGACCCCAGATAAGCATTTCAAGTTTGAAGGCAATTAAGAGATTAAAAACTCTAAATCACACGGCACTTCAGTAATTGTGTTCCCTGAATAAAGGAGCCACGGAAAACATGATTTCTCCATTTTGAATCTATCATCAATTCATAGGCAAACCTTTCCTGTCATCAATTTATCATAAATTGTAAGATGTTAAAAAATACTTCACTTCACAAAAAAACCCTGCAAGTTAAGCTACTATTTAAGAAGATTTTATACATACATGACATTTTCATTTAAGCTTTACACAGCCCTTTACAAATGTTAATTAAGATATTCCAACCGGAAATTGAAGCAAACCACAAGGAAGTGAAATTAGGCAGTGAGGGACATGATAATTTCTCCAAGACAATTTCAGAGCATTTTTGGCATTTGTATGGCTAACACCCAAGAACCTGGTTCCCAGGTCTGCCTTCTAAACATGAGACCACCAAATAAGCAGGTCTTCTAACCAGTGAGCATGAGCTCAGAGTGGTTATTAACCAACATGTGTAAATTTGTCTAAAACACAAGAGAAAATGTCAACTAAACTGAATATTCCCTCTTTGATACAATTTACATTGAATTCATAATTGAGGCACTAAATGGAACCTTATAAGGTCTGTCTTATCTGCAGGATATTTTAACAAAAATACAGAAATACCCTCAACAAAATTCTTAGATTCGGCCTTCAGGTATTTCAAGAATGAATAGAAAAACATGACTTTTGAAATATAAAGGATTTTTTGAGAAAAATGTTTTCACTCCACTCTAGGCCAGACGTTCACCATTCAACCATTTCTTTCTTCTCTCTTTCTTTTTTTCTTCTAATTTATTTAAGTAAGTTTTAGGCACCAAGTGATAGCTATTGTACTTAAGACTGGGGATTAAATTATAAATGAGACACTGAATGCCTTACTACACTGCGAATTCTTCTACAACTGGCTCTGCCACAGAAATAAGAGGTAAAATTCAGTGGAAAACGTACAGTCGTACAGGTAGTAACACATACAAAGTATTGTGAGAACACAAAAAAGTACTTTTTTCCTGTTGTTGGAATGAGGGAAGGAGCCATAGTGCACTGGATTCTACAATGGGTTTTGAAGGACGTGTAGGTATTTGATAGAAGGGGCGGGAAGGATTTCATGGCAGAGGAGTCAACCTCTACAAAGACAGAGAAGTGTGAACACACACTGCATGCTCAGGTAATAGTGTAACAGGGAGGAGCCAAATCTGACTACATGTTGCATCTGCTTCTTTTACTTTAACCTTTGCTTTCCGCTGCTTTTGTTCACTAAAACGATACTGTCTCTACATCATGGCCTGCCTCGGGGAACCCTGCCCCTCTGCCTGAATGTTAAACCAAAGTGCCTTTGTTCAGGGAAGCATCCGGACCCTGTCCACCTGTGGATGGCTGCAAGAAAGAAGAAATGAACACATCCCCTTCCTGAGGCTGGCCATTCCAGGGGACATTTGCAAATCTTATGGGGCTTTTTCCTTTACTTCCTCATCTCCTCCCCCTCTCTGTTCTATAAAAGAAACTGGCATAAAAACCCCGATAAGATGGTTATTTTGAGACTTTAGTCTGCCATCTTCTCAGTCTGCCGGCTTTCCAAATAAAGTCGTCTTCCTTGCCTCAACACCTCGTCTCCGATTTATTGGCCTGTCGCGCAGCGAGCAGTGCAGCTTGGACTTGGTAACAATAGCAAGTTCTGCAGTATGCCAGAAGTTAGGTAAAGTAGTCTACAGCCAAGTTAAAAGAGCTTAACTAGCCATGCAAAGGGGTTTTGACTTAAATAGAAAGGGAGTTTATTTATTCTGAGCCATACACACAAATTAAAGATTTTAAAGCGGGAAATAAAAAGACTACAGCTCATGTAGAATGACCACTTTGGAGGTGATATAGAAGTTGGATTAAAGAGAAGAGAAGTTGGAGGCAGGAAGCTCACTTAAGAGGTAGTTGCAATAGTTCAGCTAAGAGAAGTGTCAGGAACACACACAATCTTAGACCAAATAACAGTATCCCTGAAGCTGGGCAGTTAAGCGTTACCACGAGGAGTCCAATCCACCAGAATGCCAATCATACTTTATAGTTATTTCCAGCCAAATTTATAAGTACTGGAGATTCCAAAAAAGATTTTTCAGAAGCACACCCCTTGGGAAAAGACAGCTGAGTCTGACAACCAACACTCTTCAAGGATCTAACAGGAGAGAAGAATAAAGAAAACACGTCTCCCCAATTTCACACTTGCCAACGTAAATGAGCACATGTGCCTATTTAACGTTCAACAAATTCTCCAAGCCACAGAATGTGGAACTGCCACAGAGAAAACCATAAGGCTACAAGGAATCATTTCAGTGAGAGACTTTTTTCCTTGGCAAGTAGCACAGTGAAATACAGAGGTTAAAACTCCATGGTCCACAGCCTGACTCTGACCAGTCCCCAAGTTCTGTTTGATGTAAATAATGTTGGCCCAAAGAGGACTGTTGATCACCCAATTTTCCAACAAGGTCCAGATTGACCAGGACCATATTCCCATATGGTCATAATCAACAAGAGCTTTAGAGCTGCTATCTCCTATAGAGAGAGGTGGTATGATCTCTAGTTTACCACAATCCACATTATCCTCTGCTGCCTTCTCAGTACTAAACGCTGGATCTGTTGGCTTTTGTCATTAATAAGAGAAAAAAAAAATGCAGCATAACTTCAGACCTTAAATAAAAAATAAGTACTGCATCCTTGTTGCTACTCAAAACGGGACATCAAACAACAAACTGAGAGGATGGAGATTACATTAGACACTGGGGATATTCCTCACTTCCCCCAATTCAAAGGCCATCTCACTTTTTTTCTTTGAAATAAAACACCTGTGCCCAACGAATCCTTAGTCACATCTCCAGTTGCCTGTTCAAGCAATAGGTATTTGAACTGAGACTCCTCCAGGAGCTAAGAACACAGACTTGAACTTGATTCGCAGTTCTTATTACTAGTTATGTGACCTTGAGAAATCACTTATTATCTGATTCTTTATCTTCATGCCTGTGAAATGGAGCTAAAAATGTCCATTTCACAGAGTAGGTGTTTACTACGATTAAATGGAACCAAAGCACAGAGCTCAGCATTTTCTTAGCAGAATTCATAGTTGCAATATCATAAAGATTCAACAGTCATGCAAATTTGAGGAATAGTAGAATAAAGAAAAAAATTTTTAAGGTTTATTTGATTTACTAATGTCTCTGAAAAGCACATTTGGAAGCAAAAAGGGAGATACTTTTTAACATTTGCTGAATGTATTTGAAGACAAAATCTGTTTTTGTTCATGGAGCTTCTAGAGAACTAGGACTCTGAGGAACAGACTTTAGGAACTACCAATCAACTGTCTACTTTGCTGGCTCACAGAAGACAGGTAACAGTTGTTAGTTCACTCTTATCACTGGCTCTAGGCTTTCTGTGGCCTTAGATGAATCTCATTACTTTGAAATTTATCTGTGAGAACAAGAAACAAAAGAATAAGGATGGGAACACTGAGGAAGAGATCAGGTGATGTTGTGCTGATTATAGGGCTGGAAAGAAGCTCTGGCTCTGATGGCCCTTCTTGCTGGGAAAGATGACCAAAACCACATCAATTCTGAACCTTTAGAATAACGGTCCTTTCTGTTATCTTTGGCGTTTATGGGGAACAAGATGCCTGCTCCATGTACTCAAGTTATCCAACATGATTAAGTTAAAAAACGTGCCACAATTACAGGACTAGGAGAGAAGTCCAGTGTTCCAAAGGGGAATGGTCTGTAAAGTGGGTGAACCACTTGACAGTCAAGGGGGAAGGAAGTGAGTGGTGAAATGGGAAGTATGGTTCACTTCTGCCGCTGGCTGGTTCTGGGACATTAGGAAAGTCGCTTAAAGCTCTCTGAGCGCAAATGTCATCATCTTAAAATACTGGGTTGGAAGAGAAAGTTAGTTTCTAGTGTCTCTTTCGGTTCAAACATTTTACAACTATTCTGGGGTGAAAGATATATTCTAATGAGGTGGGCAAATCAAATTTTATTGAATCAAATCCTTTATACCTATAAATAATATTACCTTTTCCAAAGATATCATTCTTCACCTTCAATTGATCTTTTCTTGGCACTACATCTTGGCATGTGAGTCTTAAGTTTTGTGCTTATTTAGCAGAATGTGCAAGGAATACCTGTTTAAAAGAAGTCTGTGCTGTTTCTTTGTGTCAAGTGAATAATTTCTTAATTTACATATTGGCAGTTCAGGTTTTCTGAAATCAAGGTAAACCTATGGTAAGAAGGACAGCAGAAAGAAAGTTTGTGCTAAGTGGAAGCTTTAAACCACAGAAACTTCATCATGCTTCTCAATCTAAGCTCGCAAATTTTTAAGAAGATGTAGATCTTCTTGACATACAGTGTTTCTCACCAGTCCCTTTATCAAATCTGCTTTTTCCCTGAAGGTAAGTTCTTCTGGTGCTGCATGATAAGCGTTAAGTCCCACCCCATCCAGGCTCAGCTGCCAATGAAACCTATAAGATTATATTTACTCTTTTGAGCTAGAATGTAAAGGTCACTTTATTTATTAAAGTTCAGCCTTGAGCAAATATCTTTCATCACTTTTCCTGGAGAAAAGGGTAGAGAGAAAGAGCAGTCCGGGAAATAGAAACTATTACAGATTAATTGATCTGAAACTGAGTTCCCTGGATCCTCGCCAAATTTAATTTGGCTCATCCACAGCTTAACCAGAGTTTTCGCTTCCAAACAAGAATAAATCTTACATAGAAGAGATAGCACCTTTCTCTGATCAACTAACGACTGTTTTTCTCACTGATCTATCATCTTTAAGAGATTCGGTAAGACTATCTACCGAGAAAAACAGTGCCACTTTGCTCTGGCTCTTTTTGTCTGCATCTAGTCCGTCAAACACCTCTGAGCATTTTGGAATTCGTAGGCGATAGGGTCCAAGCCAAATTTCCATTTTTCAAATATATCACTGAGCTAAAGGGTGTTTTGCTTTAAGACTAATTGAAAAGCAAACTACACGATGCTGCTAACTTTCAGAAATCTTGACCTGAAAAACACCCCATCTTTTCAGTTCATGGCACCTATACTTAGGCGAGTCTCCTGAAAACTGCACAGTTTTTCTTCTAAGCTCCGAACATAACCCTTTTCCAATTTAGTCTCTTGCTGAGGAGGGTTTTTGGCTGTGCCAGAATATTTGAAAAACAGAGGACAGGAACAAACAACCAGGTGCAGCCATGAATTTTTAAACCAGGTCTACTGAAAAACATGCAAAACAAAGCCCCCCTAAGCACCCTTGGGGTAAAACATCAATCTGAATATTATCCAGAATCATCTCTGTTAAACATCTATACCAACCCCAGACAGATGGCCAATGTGCTTTTACCACCTTCAAGTCCATGCAGCCAGCCTCTCCTAGTTGATGGCTTTTGCAGGCTGGGGCTCTGAGAGAGCAGTCTGGACACGAAGGGGACAGCATATCCCCAGAGTGGCACAAGGATGTAGAAAGTAAAGTGAAGCACACGATACTCCAAACAAACAAACAAACAAACAAACAAACAAAAACTATGTATATAATTGAACAGTAGGCAAAGATTGGCCAAGAAATAAACCTATCTGACACAAAAAGTTTACTTCACCTTTCTTTGAAATATGAGGTACCATTTCTTAAAGGTCCTGAAAGGGGAATTGCCTTCTGTCACTTTATTCTTCCACATTCTGCAAGGAAGCCTAGGAGTCTTAGACTCAGGCAAAGATCTCTCTGACTGAAGGCAGAACTATGACATGCATTTCCACAAACATAGCATTTGGCCTAAGGAATAAATCAGGCCCTATTACAAGGAATCGAAATTGTCTGCCTGCCTTACTTTGCTGCAACTTAGACAGACTGAGCTTCTGATTTTGATGCACCATTGCAACTAGATATGCTGTCTCATCTGTAATCGACCTATAGTGAGTAGTATCTTCTAGCACTTTAGCTCCAAGCTATGGCTTCAATCTCTCAAGCAAGAAATGACAGCCTATTACTAAATAATTAAACGCACAAGTAGACCTTACGTGCCATTGAAGTAACTGTTCACCTCCATGAATCATTTTGAAAATAAGTATTCCCTAAACAATACTTACATAAAGCCAGCATATGAATGCAAGACTTCCTAAAGGTTGGTATTGATATCTTGTCTTCTAGAACATTTCTAGTATTGCAAACAAAACCATAAATGAGGGGTTACCATGTCTACATGTTGTAGTTCACCGATGAACCACCAACACCACAGACTGAGGAGCCAAAAAGTAAATAGGTTATGGGTCCGTCCTGTGAAGAAACAGGAAGTCTCCCATGCCCCAGCAGGCTGGTTAGGGTGACCTTCCTCTGTCCTTCCAAAGCACAGTGGGTGTAATGCTATCTCCCCAAACCAATTACTCAATGTTGTCGCTGCTGTTCTTACTGTTTGTTTGTTTGTCTCCTCTACCAGATTGGAGTATCGACACCAGATATGGAATCTTTCATCTTCCTCTACTGCCTTCTACATAGTAAGTTGTTAATCAATATTTGGTAGTAAAATGGATAGAAACATAACTTTTTAAAATTTTAGGATAATTTACCCATCAATTAACTTATCAAGTATTTAGATGAGCACTAAATATCCAAATATGATTATATCACATATGCGTCACTGTTCATAATTCTAAGGAGAGCAGTCGGGACGAAGAAAGAAAAGGAAAGAGAAAAATAAGGAAGGAAGGAGAGTAGGGAAGAAAGGAAAGAAGAAGGGAGGGAGAAAGTCTCTAAATAGTACTGTTTGGGGCATTAAATTAAATTCCTGTATGTTCTTTATAATTAAACTATAATTTTGATTTTTTACTAATTCACATAACATCATATTTAAGAACACTTACTGTATGCTAGGACCCGTTCTAAGGACTTTACAAATATTAACTCATGTAAGGCTATAATTCTATCCATCAGCTACTATTAGTATTACCATTTTACAGATTATTATACTGAGACACAGAGAGATTAAGTGACCAGCCCAAGATCACACAGATAATAAGTGGCCAGTGTCAACACTTTCACCCCTTATGCTATACAGCCTCATCTTGAATTTATAAGCATTTATTGAGGACATTCAAATTCCAAGTCACTCAGGCACATGAGGGATATATATGTCTAAGCCATTGACTCATAATGCCTTATATTGTCAATTCCTTTACTAAGTACAGGTTGTAGCTTCTAAAATAGAAAGTAAGCATCCTGAGAGTAAAGACAAATTCCAAACAGGATAGAAGTAGAAGTAGAAGTAGAAATTGAAGTTCAGGGTTAGAAAACATGTTTGCAGATTGGGCAGTCATATAAAGTATGAGGAGATAAGGTAAGCTGGCTTCAGGGAG
Source organism: Eschrichtius robustus (assembly GCF_028021215.1). NCBI lineage: Eukaryota > Metazoa > Chordata > Mammalia > Artiodactyla > Eschrichtiidae > Eschrichtius > Eschrichtius robustus. Next base: position 116,896,185 of record NC_090830.1, read on the forward strand.
GATTTGCCTGTAGAGAAAAGCAGGCAATGAAATAGGTGCTCGGCAGAACTTGACTTTATACAGTTAAAAAATGAAGGAAATGCTGGTGTAAAAGCAGACGGCACAGGAAGGAAAGAACTATCCTTCATTCAGGGATGATCTTGTCCCTTCTGATTAGGAAGACTGGGTCACCTCTCTTTTCACCTGATCACACGTGATGGCCTGTACACAGACCTCAGGCCCAGACCTCTGCTCACCAAAGCGAAATCACCTTGCTTGCAGATTTAAAAGGAGACAATTAACCAACGTGCCAAGAGGTAAAACTCATGGGTCTAGAATAAGAGTCATATTCTTGATGAAACAGATTTATGAAGACACAATCATTCCTGTAAACACCGTGCCTTTACAAAAAAGTATATTTTATATCATAAAAGGAGCACGTATTTATTTGGAAAATATCGAGTAGTGGGTAAATATGCAAAACTGGGGCACCTATCTACACTTCTTATTGTATTTATTACGACAGGCTATAAGCATTCACCTACGCATGCACGTGCAGAAACAGTCTTCTGCCAGATTTTCACTCTCACAACACTTTGTGTGTTTGAGCGATTAGATTCTGTCTTCTTGATAGCAATGGCTGAAGGCTGTTAGAATCCAAGCTATTCTGGGTACTGGTAATGCTCAGTATCTCTTCCCCAACATCTATCAGCTCTTTAGGCCTCATTATCGCAATGACACATCTTGGCTTCTCTCCAGCTAGTATATTGTTTATTGATTGATGCGAATAAGGTAGGAAGAGTAGAACATTCTCTGAAAGTTATGAAGCACTGATAAAAGAGCTTCTGAATGCGGTATCTGTTGGAATTGTAACAGTTGAGGGATACAATGAGATAGATTACTGTGCATCTTCTCCCTGGCTACCAATCTAGGCTTGCAGCAGAGAATTACTGGAGAACGTTTCCTATTACGGTTGATTTCTACAAGGACATTTTTCATATCAAAATCTCCAAACATCTACTGTACGGATGATTCCTGTGAGTGAAACTGACATGCAACCATTTAACAATCAGCGTATCTTACAGGTTAAATTTGAGGAGGATATGGGGCCAATTTGTGGGGAATAGTGTCAAAAAATGAGGGCATTTAGAAACAAGGGGTTTCGTTAGAAAGAGAAAGTTGGGCAAGGCGCAGGTTATTCAAACAAATTGATGGGAGAGAGAGAGTGGAAAAGTACTTGTTATAATTGCTGCATCAAAGAAAATCTCTTCTTTTTCCAAAAAGGAGACAGTGTGCCCAGGGACTAATTCAGCAAGTTGCCACATCAGTCGCCGTTTGGATACATAATTAAGAGCTGTGTTTATGGAAATAATCTCATGCTCTGGGGGAAAACGTATAGTGAAATATTGTTTTTTAGAACAGACAAGGGAGGATTATGTTTAGGAATTTGGACATCTGGAAACAATGCTTGAGAAGGAGAAACGTCTAGTTCAGTGATGTCATGGATCCAGCCTGCATGCTTCTTGGATGTCACCTGAGACAAGAGATGAAGGAAAGTACACTAGCTACACACACAGACCTAAAAACCCTATTCTAGGAAAGCAAAACATCTTCAGATATCCCTGAAATCCTTCTGAAATCTAAGGTCAGGTTACACTATTCCCAGATTCAGAGGACTTTTGTGTTTAAATCACCAAAGTCAAATCCTTCCACAGAAGTCTCTGAGTAAATGTTAAGTAAGTATAAAGAGTTTTTAGCAGTGGGAAAGGGGTTTTCATCTCAGAATCTCTGAAGGGCAATGGATGAATGAGGGAATTCTTGAAATTCTTCCGGGTGAACACTCCACCTGCCTCTGAGCCTTTTACACCAGGACTTTACGGATATAATGGTAATTTTATTCCTGGTTTTCCCCAATCTCAAATTTTCATATCTCAGTATGCTTGGATTTCTATTCTTTAATCAACTCCCTGATTCCATTCTATTACAGGTACTTCTTCCTGTCTCATCCACGGTAGATAATACAGACTCGGTGTTTCCATTTGCTATGTGATTTCTCTCAAAGTCAGTTGCCTGGAGGATAGAAACGTATCATCTCTTTCAGAGGTTGGTCTCACGCTGCTAAATCCTTGCCCTGTCTGCACTCCTGCCCCTCTCTGACTCTACAAAATGGATTATCTGACAATACCCATCTTCTGTCTAAAATTTCCAATGTAATCCTGTACCTTTCAGCATATTATTTAACTTCTTTAGCATGGTACACAAAACCTTTCATGACCTGATTCCTGGCTCGCATAACTCAGTTTCCCCATCCACACTCTAAGTGACTCTCAGGAACTGTCTGCAAGCCCGTGAATGCTCTTCGTCACCACTGTTTGTTCAGGCAGATGTATTTTCTTATCCCCTCCACTAAGAGTAAACTGATCCCTCTTTATTTTCCTAATCCCGCTTAGGTATCACTTCCCTTGGAATGCCTTTCTTAACCCTCTGCCTACCTTACATCTGGGTCAAGTTCTCTTTCCATGAGCTTTTATTTCAGGAACCCTGCCTTCAGTGTGGCATAATTAGAAATTAAGTATTTACTGTATGATATAATATGCATTTTTTACTAGATTGCCAACTACGGAGAAGGTGTATCCTGCCCATCTTATTCCATACCCAGATTATTACCTCACATATAGTAGACGGTCGATAAGTGATGGCTGAATCAATTAAAGAGCATGGCCTTGTCTGTGACACAGCCAGAAGCTTGGCACGGACCATAAAACCCTGACAAACAAGTTGAGTGGCCTGAAAGCAATTTGAAAACTCGTGATAGGATGTGTCTCCCTTCTTCAGCTATATTCTACATTGCCCTTCCAAGCCCGTCATTAACAACCCCATCCCAGAGTGGGAACCATGTCAAGTCATCCAGCCCAGTGTCATCAGTGGAGGCAATATGGTGGGACTCTGGGCCGTGTTCCTTCTTAAACAGAAGGCTCTTACTCAACCTAGGAATGTCATACTGATAGAAACTGGGCCCATTTCTGTGGGGCTCTGTCATCCATTCTGGAGGTGAAAGGGAGGATGGAAGCAGGTGCAGAAGATGGTTCCTGGTTCTTTTTGTTTTTCACTCAGAAGGTTCCCATTTCTTCTCTGCTTCAGATACACTGGGTGACTCTACTCTGAAAAGCCTATACAGAACTTCAAATATAGCTATCACTCCAGCAAAGCTGCATCCTAGAAGTGTGAGAGAATCAAGCTAGAGTTTCACGGTGACACGTTAGTGATAAGCAAATACCACCACCTGCAAGTATTACAGAATGGGAATTGGAAGCCAGGCAGGGAAAATTAATAGCAGTTAGAAAGAAAGAGCCTCTTTCTCAGAGAGATGCTACAGGTTAGTATGAAATGCACTAGTTCAGAGGTTCACAGAAGTCCTTCACTTTAATAATGCCTAATCAAAATATAATTATTTAAATTTAAGTCTTTATAAAACTTTCATTTCTTTCCTGTTTCAGATTTGAAATTCCTTTTAAAGCAGCAAAATGAAAACCTTAAGAATGTGGCTTTGAGAAAGTATTTATCCAAGGACAAATTCTTCTATGTGATAAGCAGAAGCAAGAAAAGCAGGTTACCGACAATAAATTTTTTTTAATTAATTCAATCAATAAAGTAAAGAAGATAGATATCACTTATGTACCACAACCACTGCAAAGAATAATCACATTTAAACTTCACATAATAAAGAAAATAACAAATATAGAATACTTTGTTTAAGGAAGGTGAAGATATAATTTTGAAATATTTTAAAGTAAAATAAAAGGAGGGAAGACACTATTGTCTTCTAAAGATAAGCTTCAGTTATCCAGAAAATTCACTTAAATAGAGCACTAAAATCTCCTAGCACGGTGCACCTACAAAACAACATTGAAATATGTGGATCTCTTAATGATCATATTATACTGCAGCAACCCCACAACACAGAAGTATACTCAGAATTAAAGCAGATATTCTGGGAAAAAATACCACTATTTCTAAAGCTAGATAATCCATTATATGGGATATAAGTGCTCTAAGAAAAGGGTATTCATTTATATCTACTTTTGCAAACTAGTTCCTGGTTATTTCGTATTTCCAGAATGACCTTTCACTGATGCCCTAAGATTATGTGCAAACTATAAATATGAGAAATTGAACTGCAGAACCATTTGTATCAACCTTAGGATCCAATTGTCATAACCTTTTAAGCTTTCCTACACACTACAGATTTATCACTCCCAGGACTTCCAAAGGACCCGAAAAGGCATTTTATCTCAATATACAGCTTTTAAGTTCACTCACTGTAGTCACTTGCTAATGGACATCATAGCTGCAAATTAGATGAAAATGGTGTCTAGAGATAACAAATCAATTGGTTAGATTAAAGTATGTTATCCAACAAGTATCAGAAAGCCTGATAAGGATGCTAAGGAACTAACTGTGGAGATTTTAAAGGATTAATTTACTCCTTGAAGAGGTTATAGATCTTGGAATCTATTACCTTCAGGGCCTCCATGCAGAAAGCCAGCAGCTGCAAATTACTACTTAGTTTTACAAAGTAAAGGTCAGGTAAAGAGAGCAGATTGCAGTAGGCATCAAAGAAACTATAGTATGTTAATTAGTAAAGACCCCATGGCATTTACATGAGATCTTAAGGTTACTATCCATTTAACTCATTTAAAAAAAAAAAATCCTATGACGCTAACTATTTTATTCCCACATGCCAGGAAGATTAGACAAGTTGCCCAAGGCCATCCAGCCTGTTGACTGGCTTGTCATTCAGAGTTCCCAAGAGTGAATCACGCCATCAGAGAACTGATTTATGTGCCCATGTGGCATTTGGGTATGGCATTTATTAGTTTTCATTTTATTAGTACAACATATATTTTGCATATCACAATAATCCACAGGAAATAGAGAAAACAGGGTTTGATGGAGCCACCTCTACACTTGGGTATTCAGAACAATAGTGAAACTACAAATTATACAGCAAGCAAAGTCCTGTGGGACAAGAACCCATATGATGGGAGAGGAAGCCTTTTAAATAAAGAAGGAAACTCCACCTTCCCTATTACCCATGACAAATGCATAATTGCTTGGCTCCTTTCAACATCCTGTCCCACTCACTTAGTATCATGCTATAAGTGGAACTGAGACACTGTATTTTAATTTTCACAGTCCTGAACAGAATATCAATAAAGGCATGGGAGAAAAGCACATATGTTTACCATCCTTCTCTTGGAAATTGAGCACAATGAGATTAACTCAGGGGAACCCAACAAGCTTTCCCTTTTTTTCTCATCTTTGGATTACTTCTGTAGCTGCTTAGCTTGTACTGTAATGTAGGTCAATGACACTATCAGAGGTTTTTTGCTAACACGACCATCTGCTTTGGAAAAAGAAGGAAGGAAAGAAAAAGGCAAGGGAGACAGGGATTCCATCAGTTAGGAGGATGCAGGGCTGGAGATATAAAAAAAAAAAACAACTTTCTCCTCCTAATGTTTGTGTCTGGATAGAGACCAAACCACAACATTGAATAAGGAGCTGGCCCTTTTGAAAATGTAAACTTCTGTTTCAATGGCACTTAAGGCATGATATAATAAACTGTTTCACTGACTAAGCACTGAGACTCCGGTTGCCATCTCTACCTCAAAAGCCCTAAGGTCCTATTGCCTACCCCTCCCCTTTGGGCTCAGATGTTGAGTTTGCAGATCTAAACAAGAATAGTGATTTCTCTTGACTGCTGATTTCTGGCTGTGGTTTTGCAGGCTTTTCACTGAGACGTAAAAGGAGGTCCTGACCATGCAAAGGCATAAAGCCTCCCTGGAAACTTTCTGCAAGGGTAGTGATATTAGCAGCAATTGCCCTGGCCAGATTCCATTCCAAGTAACTGGATTCCACCAGGCAGTTTGTGACAAAAGCCTTTTCCCATGACGTCTTCTTGGGTTCTTTTGCCAGTAAGATACAGGCTGCTGAGCTCCAACTACTTTTGGGTTAAAATAGAGTTTCTGGAGCTAAGTCATTTGCAGAATATGCACAGCAAGCCCAGTCACCACAGCCTCCTTTGCCATCAGCAATGATTCCCCCATTAGCTTACAATGTCAAGGCATTCTCGAAGTCTTCCCATTTTCCAACATCCAGCTCAAAACTTTTCTCTTTCAAAGAGTCCTTCAAAAGCCTGTCCTGTAGGAATTAATCACACACTCTCTCAAGTTTCCTCATCATGGTGTTAATGCAGCTTTAGAATATGTAATTCAGCTCAATAAATAGGCATCCCTTTGTGTTTGTGCTTTCCTGGTCCTTGCCACCATACAATGAGCTAACAGGACACGTGTTATTACCCGTATTCACAGATGAAGAAATACTGGTACCTAAAACTGTGTGGCTTTACGTGTACATCAGAGAAGAGTATATTTAAGGCAAAGTGATGAATGATGACTTTGGTTAACGAGGGTGGTAATTAAAATCAGAAGACTCTGCCGTCTTCATCCTAGTTAGGGATCTTCGTTTTCTTTCTGAAATTCCCTCTGCACTGTAGGTGGCACTTTCCTTGTATAATTTTGCAAAAACCAAGCCCCCCACCTCCCCAAGAAATGACTGAAAGGTGTAATCCTTCAGAAATCTGCTTCCTACTTCTTTTTTTCCCCCATACACATTCGTCTGTCCATATCTCAACTAATGCCTCTTCCATATAAAGCACACCCTCCTTCCCTATGGTCACATTTTTCCAAAAAGTTGTCTTGGAAATAACTATAAAAATATTGATCTTGTATATCTGAACCTGATTTTTCAAATCAAAATATCTTTTCATATATGATTACATTTTTCTCTTAATAATCCTAAGAGGCAGGAGAAGGAATACGTTCTCCATTTTCCAGATGGAATAAAATGTTTGGGATTCTACTACTGGTTCTGAAATAAAACCACCTGCTATGCATCTCAGAACAAATGGCTCAAACCCCTCTGGGCTTCACTTTCTCCAAGACTGGTCCCGCTACTCATACTTGCCTAAAATAGGACCATCTGCCCCTTGTAGCAAAAGCTCCCTGCAACAGCAGGTATAGATGATCTCCCATAGGGGGAAAAAAATCTCCTACTTTGCAATTGTTCTTTGAGTTTGCCCACAAAGGGCACATCAGAGTCAAACTGTCCAATGGATTTTGAGTTCACAAAAGGCAAAAACCTGGTACCTTGAAAGAAAATTTGTGTCTAGCACATAGTACTCAAGGCTATTCACCATGTGCTTTGTGTGTGTTGTTTCCTTTTTTCTTTTTATTGAAGTATAGTTGATTTATAATATTACATTAGTTTCAGGTGTACAGTGTTCATTTCGTGTTCACCACACCCCCCACCTATGTTATCTTCCCCACTACATAGAGGAATACATCCTCAAGCACACACACCAGTGCCACTGAGGCTGGGATTTGGGTGAAGTCTGGCTGCTTCTGGAGCCACGCTCTTAACCAACTACTCTTCAGCATTCACCTAAATGCAGGGAGGACAAACCTACAACATTCCCTGATGCTTTCAGCCCCTTTCCTGCTGCCACATACAGTAGTCACACTGCTTCTTCTTGTTTCCCTACAAAACTTTAGAGCTAAACCACAAGAGCAAAAGGAAATAAAAAGGATATTGAACTTGTTCAGAGAAAAGCTGAGAGGTTTTGAAGCAGTTGTCCGTTTTACTGCCAGTTGTAACAAAAACAAGATGTGGGACTCCAGCCAAGTCATCAGACTCAGATTCCTTCTTTACATGTTTTTCTTCTAGCCGAGGCACACTTTCTCCCTTTCGTTCTTTCTTTTTTTTTGGAGGGAGGGGCTATACAGTCAAAAACAAACAAACAAAAAAACCCCATAAAAACAAAAGAAAAAACGTCCCAGACTAAAAAGGCAAGTTCCTGGACGTCAGAAATGAAGCCTGACTTTGGCCTTGGCACAGGGACAGAAGGTGCCAGGGATGGAAGAACTCACTCTTCTCTTGGCTGACAGGCTCTGCAGCCAGGGTGCCCTTTTGAGAATACAGCGGGATCGGATCTGCACTGGTCTCCCAGGAAGGCTCTCTCCTCTTGCCAGGATCCCCCGGCCAACCCTATTCAGTTCCACTTGTCACTGCAGGAATTTGAAAGACATGACAGCCAAACCACAAAATGGAGATGAGTGACAGCCATGCTTTGGCGATGCTGGGACAGAAGGCGGCTGAGAGCTATTGAGTACAAAGGAAGGGGCTAGAAAAGGAGCAGCTGGTGGTATCCGATCCATTTATTCTTCCACTCACTTTATAGCGTTCATAAACTCTCCTTCACTGTGAACAAAATCTCCAGAATCTGGTCAGTAGATCTGAGTACCTGGTCCTGGATGAAAGTGAAAGAACCGTCTCTGTGCACTCATGTCTGTCTCTTTCCAAACAGGAGTCATTTTCTCCTCTTGTTTTTTTTTTTTTAAATTTCACTTATCTAGAGTTTGTGGGTGGGGAAGGGGAGGTCTCATAGACATGAAATAAAAAGTACCAATGTCCACTACCATCCTTCTTTCTTTTGAAAGGTGGCGAAGGTTCAAGTTCAGTGATAGACGAAAGCTCACACGTACGTGCTTCCTTAAAATTACCCTTTCCTGGGTCCAACCTCAAAGCAATGAGAACTCCTCTCTTCGCTCATCTTGCAGACCCTGACACGTTAGAATTTATTTCCAAATCTGTTTTTCAAAAAACACCTGCATTTTGTTTCATGTTCCTCTCTCATGGGATCTTTGAATAGCAATTTGTATCTAATAAGCCTGTGTGGGCTGCCTGCGTTTCATGCCAAGACAGAGCTACTTGCTGCGCAAAGGAATGAAACTAGAACTCTGGAATAACGGAGTAGAACTCTCAAAAAATAAAATTTCAAGAAGCCCCCTCCCTGAGTTTATCAAATATCTTTGAAAACACTGTGAAGGCAGCCTCCCACACCTCTGCAAAGTTACGTGGCTAGGAAGCAGCTCTCGGAATTATTTGTTCTAGCCCCTCCTTCATTCCCAGATGGAAGAGTAGAGGGCACCCTGCAGCCTGAACCTCATGCTTTCCTAATCCACTCCTTAAAGACTGGGCTTCACCACTTCCTTAAATCTCAAAGATGCCCTGAATGTGCCTGCGTGTTCTGGACCTTTATCCCATCCAGTGGTCAAATGCATAACACAGCTGTCTTTCTGCGAGGGGAATAATGAACACAGTTTTAATGTCAAAGGTACAAACGGAGAGAAGCAGTCTAATTTCACATCAAATTTTCCACTGTCCAGTAGAGGGCAGCTGGCTCCAAACACATAACACATATTTTATACTCGTGTCACCAACACCAAGAGTTTTACCTACTTATTTTTATAAAGAAAAATGAAACCAAGAGATTCCTGGAAAAATGATACCTTACTATTAGGACAGTTCATCTCTGTTCAGTAAAGTGTGGCCCTAGGTCCATATGCAACAGAATTATGGGGGGATGGGGAGGTGGTACCAGCTTGTTAAAATGCAGATTCTCAGAGCTTCTGACCCAGATTTTCTGAGAAACAGGCCCTCAGAATCTACATTTTTACAAACTCTCTAGATGATTCTTACATATGCCAAGGTTTAGGAGCCTCAGTACTAATTTGGTCACTTCATTCCACGAATCTCTGAAAGGCAGGTAGACATATCCTTAAGTATTTTCATATATATAGAGAAATCCAAAGATATCAGAACATTCAAGTTACAGCACTCTTCTATAAATGGCTAAAAAACAGAGTCACTCTTACTGCTTGCTTCATTGAGCAGAAGTGAGTATCTCACATGCACCATTAGAAGAAATAACTGTGGCCGTAGGGAGATTATACTCTTTAGTTAATATGTAGGGAAGGTGAATGTTAACCAAGAAGCTTAGGAAAATTTCCATGTTGCCGAGTCCTCGTGCATGTACCAGCTACACTATCTGGACAACCCACTCTCTGAGCCTTAGTTTTCTCAACATTAAAATGTCATTTATGGTACTTACCCTGATTTCAGAGTTTTGTTTTGTTTCCTTTCTGCATCAACTATCATTATGCATGGGAATGTTCTTAGTACATTTCACATATGTATATCTTACAGCTTACAGTTTATTACAATCACTGACTTGAGAAGCATGAACCATTGTTGTTCTTCTACTTCTTTGAAAAGTGTGAGTCTGGGTTACTTCAGACACCACTTAAGAGGCTTAAGGGAGGTTTCTCATTCTAATTTAGGTCTAATTTAAACAATGCCCTTTCTAATACTTCCTTTTATATCTCTCTCATAGTTTTAATTATTTCCTTTATACATTTGATGTAGAAAAAAAAGAAAGAAAAAATTGGGGAGGGGTGCAAGAAATTTATTCATGAGGGCCCATGTGTCCAGTCTTAGAATTGTAAATAATATTTTTCCACTGATGCTACAGAGGAAACTGCTTGGAAGAAAAGGATCTCTTTTCTAAGAAATTGAGAGGAAGCAGTGGCTCCTGCGGAAAAAGTGGGTGCCTAGAGATTCAGTGATGGTACAGTATCTCAAAGATTAAAGGCAATGATGGAGTCACAAGGTCTAATCAGAGCTCATGAATAAAGCTGTGCAAGGGGAAGAACACACCCATGACAGCGTGTGCATGCAGTGACAGGAGGACGACTTCTCAGTGGTGATTTCTCCAAGGAGCATTGCTCAGGACAATCTACCTCTAAGCAGGTCCTGTACCAAACATTGGACGATTATCTTGTTCTTCCTGTCACTGGTCACAGGTGTGATGGTGGGATAGGTGTAGTTCTTTTTTTCTTTTTTTTTATACATTTATTTATTTATTTTTAGCTGCATTGGGTCTTCACTGCTGCGTGTGAGCTCTCTCTAGTTGCAGCGAGTGTGGGCTACTCTTCCTTGTGGTGCTCAGGCTCAGTAGTTGTGGCACACGGGCTTAGTTGCTCCGCAGCATGTGGGATCTTCCCGGACCAGGGCTTGAACCCGTGTCCCCTGCATTGGCAGGCGGATTCTTAACCACTGTGCCATCAGGGAAGTCCCAGGGATAGGTGTATTTCTGATCTGCATTCCCTTTAGTGGAAAATAACAACCCAGAGTATTCAAATACATACTGTGAGTAAATACAGATGGCCTACTGGGTCCCCAGGGAAGCTCAGAGCCCGGGTGAGGGATAGTGTCCGTTACAGGAATGTCATGACAAAGGTGGAAAGTACTATGAGGGTCACTGCCCATCCTCCTGCCACAGCAAATCTATCCTAATTATTGTTGGCAGCTCTAATCTTAGAAATATTAAGGAAGAAAAATATTCCTGAACTTCCTTTTACTTATTTATTTACCCATTCATTAATTTATTCTTTTTTTTTTTTTTAGCAAGTATTGACTGAGTTCTTCCTGGGATCCAGTACTGGAACCTGGGGTTAAAATGAGGTTTCCTTGGGACTCTCTATATGGAATCTTTTTCAGATTTTTAAAGACACCAGGCTTATCCTGTAAAGCTGTCAAGGCTGTTATCAAGAAATGATAAGCGGGAGGCTGGATGATTTTATACAAGCTGACTTAAAATGTGACACGTGGTTTGCCTTTACATTTTCTCTGTGCTTTACTTTTTATCTGAGATTATATAATTCATATTTAAAACATGAAATTTATTAAAGGTCTATAGAGGAATCAGCACTTAGCCTCAAGAACACTAGTAAAAAGTAACCCTCCCAGACAAGAAAACTGGAGCAATGTTTGAAAAACGGTAAACTAAGAGCGAAGAAACATAGACCCGAAATGCAAAGACTGGCTTCTAGTTAAAGACCACTAGCCACTAACTAGGTCTCAGGTATAAAATACCACAAACTCTCCTACCCACCTTACAGAGTTTTTGTAAGGATGAGATGATTACACACACACACACACACACACACACATTTCTGTAAACATTTTGAAAATATATTCTGTTTTAAATATATAAGGTGGTCTCGTTACTCCCTCTTTCATATAAATGAGCTTTGGGAGGGAAGGAAGGAAAGAAAGATGGAAGGAAAGAAGGGAAGAAAGGAAGGAGGGAGAGAAGAAGGGATGGGAAGAAGAAGAAACAAACTAAGCAGTTGCGGCCAGGTAATATCCAGTTTCAACACTGCTCTCTCCCACATATTTATTTCAGAGTTCTTTGTAATTCCCCTGAGTTGGGTTTGTGTGGGAGGAACATAATGAACCATGGGCGAATCTTTGTATTTGTAATAAATGGAGCCAAATGGTTTGGGTTGGATAATCTTCTGGGCTTGATCATATAAGCTTAACCAGCTCCCATTGGTTGCTGGGAAATGGGACGCTGACATGGACCTCCAGGCAGCCGGATGACTCCCACTCACCGCGCTACACTCTCAGGCTCTACCAAGACCTGTGGGGTGGGGAGAACGAAGTGTTGTGGCTCCTGGGAAATTTTAAGCCCTCATACAAGTATAATCTTCACGAGTCTATAAAATTTCAACTACTGTAAAGATGGGAAAATGGGGGAGGCTAATAAAACTGCAGGAACCGTTTTCTCTGCAGATCAAAGAATTAATTGCATTATCTCAGTCTGGTTGTTCTCACTAATGGTGCAGGGAGAAGGTGGGAGCAAGAGGCTATTTCTACAAGAAGAGGATGGTGCTTTCTGTCCAACTTCAACCTGCTTAGATCTGGAATTTTAAACTAAGCAGGGAAAGGCAAATTTCAAGCTCCATTCACTTTTAGCAAATGGGGACTTCTTGTCTCAATGTGAGTATAGAGAGACTTGTTCCTGGGCCACTGTGTTTACGGACGGCCATTTCTACCAAAATAACTGGGTTGGTAGAATTTGGCTTCAAACCTCATTAAAATGTCAGCAGCATCGTACCTCTGTCACAATAGACAATGGGGGAAATAGAACTCAAGAGTGAAAAGAATCTAAAAAAGAGTGGATATATGTATATGTATAACTGATTCACTTTGCTGTACACCTGAAACTAACACAACATTGTAAATCAACTGTACTCCAATAAAATGTATTTTAAAAACGTCACGTTAGATACAAAGATAAAAAAAAAAAAGAGTGGAAAGAATTACAAAGGAGATGTTACACCTCTGAATACATCATCAGTTTATTTCCCCAAATAAGAACGTTTTAAGGCTACTGGTCTGCCAGAGTTGCCAGTCTTCTTATGATGAACATCTGTGATCTCAGACAAACTGCTGCTGGCACTGAATGCCCTGATCTCACACTCCATTAAAGAAAGGAATTTAATATTACCTAAAATGCTACCATCCTAGCAGTGTGCTAGTAACACTGAATTTGACATGCAGAGGGTTCCGTGCCTGACTTCTGCACTCTGGGGCTTCAGTCTCTCTGTCAGCCTGCCATGGAGCAGGCCAGCTATACCTAGGGCAGAACGGCCCTGCAGTTAGCAACAAATCACCATCCTGAAGTAACTGGCAGCTCTGCTGATATGTGAATCTGGGATAAACCTACAGGCAATGTCCCAATTTTTGCCTAATTATTTATTTATTTAGGGTCTTCATTTGTGTTGACACAAAAGGTGATTGAATTGAAAACTTGTTAACTCTTGTGGTCTGCCTCTTTTTCTTCCAGAGCAAACATGCGTTTCCATTCGCAGGTCACTCTCTTATGGAAGAAAAATAATACCCCGACTAAGAATGCATCCCACCAATTATACCAGGCACTGAGCCAGAATTACAGCAAGCACGGCAGGGGTAAGAAGCAATAGATTTTAATTGGTGCCTAGGGGTAAAGGTCAGTTCTCTTGGAACAATGGGCATCTATGGTGGTAATTGACTGAGTCCTCTGTGGGAGTTTGTAAATGTCAGTAATGCACTTCCAAATAAAAGCACAAAGGGTTTGGGCCCACAAAACAAAAACAGCTTTAGCCAGTGGAGAAAATATGTAAATCTGTTGGTTAAATAATACATTCATAAAGCATAAGAGGTGGGCACACACAAACATACCACATAACTTAAATTCAAAAGGAATCGGACTGCTTCCAATATCAGACAAGTGCCTTCCTGAGATCCAACGTCTTTTTTCCTAGCAGAAGTTCCGCTCTTTTCCTGGATCCCTCTGGAATTCAAACACTATAATTATTGGAGTCAAACTGGATGCGTGGTTTGGCTCCTAAAGCTACTGTCATCCTAGTGAAATTTTACTGAAGGAGAAAGTGTCAGCGTTTATTAAGTCGTAGCTGTTCTTTCAAGAGAATTTGGGCCCCTTTTAAAAAATAGTGGGGCAAAGATGAACGACTAGTCATTGAAACACCAGAAGTGCCCACGGATCCCCCAAAACAGGAGGACCTGACAGAGCCCCCTTGACTGCTTGGACTGCTTCTCTTATGGCCATGTTTCACTCCATTCTTCTCACTTCCCCATCATCCTCAATATTCAATAATACTGCCCTGATCTGGGTGCTCTCCTAAGTGTTCAATAAGTGGGACCATATTTTCTAAATCAACTATTAGGTTAAACAGTGTGTCAGAGGAGCATTGTAAAGAGCACTTCTAAGATGCAAAGGAGTAGGACAAATAATATATATTATCAGATTATTGGGATTTCAGGAAATGAAAGGTACAGTATCTGTACCAATGTTAATCCCATGCTCACCTCTACTTGTGTCCTCCTCCTTCAATCTCCCTGTCTTTGCACACAGGGCCCCCTGTTACATGAATGTTTGTATCTCTACTGCCTAGCACTCAATAAATGTCGGTTCAACTAAATTATATATATATTTTTTGTGAATGTCATGACCCTGTGTCGAACTGGTCTGCTTCATTTATCAATCTAAGCCTTCTAATGCCGTTTTCCTGACTATCCCAGACTACAGTCCTCTCCAAACTCTTAGAGCCTTTGTCATCTGTCCCATGAAATCCATCATCTTCTGTGTTGCACTATTCTTTAATTGCATCCTCACAGAGGGGATGTAAACTCCATAAGGGCAATGCAAGGTTCACACTTTTTTTTTTTTTTTTTTTAAATATTCACCAATATGCTTGCAAAGAACTGGGTACAAGCCAGGGTGTTCAATAAAATATGTCAATTGATTTCTTAAAGTTGCACCTCCAAATCTCATCAATAGTTCTGTCTGACCAATAGTTGCTTAAGATAAATGCTGAATATATCTGATTTATGATAAGGTAAAATTTAGTTTTATTAATTCAATTTTAATAATGTCATCATTGCCTATTTATTCATTTTATAAAGACAGGAAAAATTTATAATAATTGAAAAAATTTATGTTACTATGTTAGAATTATAATTCAGTTGGGTCACGGGGACTTTTATTTTGGTTTGATTAGTCAGTATAGTCAGGTATAAATGGAAATTAGCATGTTAACATAGCCACAAATAGTCAAAATAGGCACGGCTTATTTATTTAATATTTGCAAATCAATCAATGCTGCGTATGCACTGTGATCTGTGAACACAGGTTTCTCACAACACATACACTGAAAGACACTTTTCATCTTCTTTTTCCCTTCTCCTTCGGCAAGTATCTGCTTCTCCATGAAGCCTTCCTTGAGTCCCCCAAAATAGAGTTCTATGTACATAGCTATTATGATACATAACTTCTATACTGTAGTTGACTGTTTATACGTTCATCTCCTCTGCCAGACTGTATGATCCTTAAGAGCAGAGCAAAGACAGTGTCTTTTATTTCTATTCTGCTTCCTAGTTCTTAAAAAAGATCTGGCACAACATAGGCATTTAACAATTTCAGTTGAGTTGACAAATGGTAGCATAAGGCATGGCCGTATAATTTGAAACAGATAAAAATGATAACGATGAGACTAACATTTATAGAATACTTGCTGTGTGTCAGGCACTGTCCCTCTTTGCTTGTTGTAACTCTTTTCATAACCTCTTGATATGGACACAATCGTTATATTCTATTTTAGAGATGAGGAAACTATATCGCAGAGAGGTTAATAGCAAACCAACAAATAAAACCTTGTCTAAGCGTACACACCTAGTATGTGGCTTAGCTGGAATTTGAAGCCAGGCAGACTGGCTCCAGGGTCCATCAGATTAACCATTACACGACTTATGACCCCACCAGGCAAAAATTCACAACGACCACCTTCAAATGACAAAGTGTAGCTCCACCATGACTGCAAATAGAGGCTGAGTTGGTGCATTTGACAAGTGCAGAAACTATCGGATGTACACGTAAACAGAAGAGGCCATTCCATAGAGGGATGGGGAGCAGCCAAGGGAGACAGCATTAAAAGGACAAAAGTTCATGAAGCACAGGCAGCGGCAGTGATATTTGAACCTGCCGCCGGGGAGCCTGGATCTAGGCCTGCCACTCCTCCACACTTGAGTCATAATTGTGTTTTCCTTCCTGGCAAAACCAATTTCGGCCACAGCCATCGACATCGTTTACCCCTTTGAAAGCACTCAGGAAGAACAGAGAGATAAAGGTAAATTGTACTCCATCTGAAAGCCTTAATAAGTTCCTAGTGAGTTAGCCAGCCCTCCTCTCTCTCAGAGATCTCAAGAGATCCTTAATCTACCGCTGAAAATATTTATGATTTTATTGTTTCTTTTCCTTCAACTTTATGTCTTCACTGTGCTTTGTACTAGCTTTCTCTCATCACCATTTTTTTACTTCAAATGCTTTGTACTAATCTCTGCCATCATCCCTCTTAGCTTAACATCTGTGTCTTTCCTCCTATACCTTTTCTTCTCTTATCTGTGAGAGACTGTGTACTCAGGCTGTTTTATTTTTCCCCATTCTGTATTTTTTGGATTCATCCGCACAGTCCTTTTTTCCACTACAGGTATGCTCATTTCCTGGTTGGCAGATGCTGTCAATCATGGAGATACTCGTATTCTAGTCCCCAAACAGGCACACACAGCCCCAAGCAGGCAAAGAAGAAGAAACTGCTCTGTCCCAGGCATCAAATTGTATATCCCATACTACAGGCCTTTTTACCTATGAAGATCTAAGCCCATCTTGTACCTACAAGCTATGGTATTTTGTCCTGCAAAATTTATTTTAAGCAGTTGACTTGGAGGGTTATGGAATGAAAAACATGTTATCAGTTGGGAACCCAGTACAATGGGAGGCGGATGCCTAGAGGAACAGAGGGAAAAACCATCAAAAGAAGATTTGGTCAAGGGGAAGGTCAGGTCAGAAAAAGGAATGTTTAAATGGAAACAATGTAGCACCTGAGGCTGAGCTATTCTCTTAATTTCTATTCAGAATACCTCAGCTATTCTCCTGAGGTATTCTCTTAATTTCTCCAGGGAAGAAAAAAGTGGTTTTATTAAAGATTCATCGACATCAACTCTGTTTTTCCTGACAGCACCAAGAGAAAGCTTGGGGCAGATCTGATATATTGGAGTGAAACGTTCCCACCCTAGTAAATATGGCACATTTCCTGTAGCAGCGGGCATTCATCTCCATCCATCATGAGAGAGGCACAGCTATTCACTAGAAACAAATGTTCTAGATACAGTGTGTCAAACAACAAATGATGGAAACCTCTGCGAAACCACGGGGAGTATGCTGGAAGCAAACAGACCAGAATGTTGAAAAGACCTCTGACCACTTTCCACAGCAGAGCATAACTTGGAACCAACCTGAAATAATGCATCTGACCTTCATAAAAGGGTAATGGATGGGCATTTAACATTAGGCCAGCCAGACTTCAGAGAACAAATTCTAATAAGGACAGATGATGAGACAAAAATAAATGAATAAGGAGGGAGATAACTAAATATAAAAGATCTCCCCAAAGAAGGTTAAGCAGATAGTCTGTTAGGCATATTTGAAGAATGATCAGCCTCTGATCCCGGTTTCCTTTCATTTTTGAGAACTTCTGTCCACCTGGCCACAGAGGCAACCTACCTTCTGAGACCCACTCAGTGGTGTAAGAAACATGCAGTTTCCAGATCAATCTTACTTCATAATATTTCTAGACTAATTCAGGCTACCTCTACCCTGATTAATTACATTTGTTAAAAAGGAGTAACACCAAAAGACAGAGTTCTATTTTCCCCCTTTGGGAAAGAAATACCACCTGAAGTCAACTAGAAGGCATTATCTAAACTTAGAAAAGGTTGATCTGTGGATATATTTAGCATATCACCATTCTACCTATTTAAAATCTAGCTAGCTACCTGTATGTTTTTTTAACATAAATGTGGCTAATAAAACTCTGAATTATAACATCAACATCATATAAACTTGATCCTTATACAGATATAACTTAGTTGTTTCTTTTTAGTTCAGCAATTCATGATTAATATTTAATGTATCAGTTGCTTATTATATGTGATAGATACATCTTATAAATGAGGAATAACAAATATGTGATGTTAATTATGCAAGCAGCTTCTTTCTAACAACAATAAAATGATACTTAGTGCTACTTAAAGCTGCATGAAATACAACAGTGAATTACTAGTTAACCTGATAAGTTCTGAGAAACCAGGCACATTCTGAACCTGCCTTTTTCTTTTTTTAACATTAGTGTTAGAGAGGCACAGATAAAAGTCAATAAAAACCAACTGTGTACCTACTCCGTAACATACTGTGCTAAAATTGAAAAGACGGTGGTTTGATTAGCTTTTTTAATCTATGAATGTTGTCATAGGTGCTTTGATTTATATAAAATAGTACAAAGTATATGGCTGTTTCAAGTGTAGTTCCAGGTACAGAGGGAGAACGGCTTAGATCAGTGTTTTCAGTTTTGTTTTTTTACAACTGTGTTCTGTGGAGCCCAGGAGTACCAGAGGGCTCCCTGGGGCCAACCTGGGGTGATGAGGGAGTTCGTTAGTGGGCACTGCTCCTGGCACTCTGCCCCTGTTTCAAACAGAGCACTTTGCACTTATTATTCTGTAGCTTGTTTGAAACTCAGGGGCTTGGATGTCTCTTGCAGCATCACCCAGAGGGGGAAAAAAAATGTAGATGTGGCATGCTTTCTTGGATCTGATCTGATTTTGGAACACTCAAGAAAAGAACGGAACAATGCGTGATGCACTAAAACAGTATAAACACTCAGCTGTACCCAGGAAGGATCAAAGGAGATTATCTCTCCCTTTAGCCACTGCTGTCCAGGTTAAGTGCAGGCGAGTAAGCATTTGTTGCCAAAAAAAGTCACTTCTACTGAAGTTTGGAAAATGCCACTTCTACTCTGTCCCTGAGTTCATGCATTGCACTTCTTTATGAATGAAACATACATTATTTTTTAAAAGATCAGAGGCAAAGGCATGATCTTGTGTACAAAGGGAAAGATAAAAGAGTTAGGGTAGAATGAGCAAGTGTTGCCTGTCTGCCAAGGGAAATGTCATGCACCCCCTTTGATGTATTATACAATACACTCGTTCCCCTCGGCCTCGCCGGATAATGTCGAGTGAGTGCTATGCAGAGCCCTGGCATTTTGAATATTAATCATGCTCTTCTTGGCTAGAAAAGATAAAATTATACAATATCGCTTAGAAATTACTAAAACCTACAGGGATATTTTTCTTTTTTAACTGTCCTTGTTTATTCACTTGAAATAATTAATTTTATAATTAGAGAAAATAAGTGAGTCACAGCTGGTTTCACACTGTATTTTTCTTTTCAAGTTCCAGCCTAGGAGTCCAAAACCCAACCTAAGTTCAATTCAAATCCTCAGCCATGTGTTGGACAGGAATGAACCCCAAGACCCTGTGCTCCGCATGTCAGAGACAACAAAGTGGATCAAGGCACTTTATCCCATCCAGGACCCTGCGTTCTAAAGGGGCAAGTATACAGGGTCAAAAACAACTATAATCAGAAGAGAGAAGTGCAGGAAAACAGAAGCAGATGCCTGGGAGGTCAGGGGGAGTGAGAAAATCTCATTAGTGGAATTGATTCGACTTTATGGAATAGGTGGCAGGAATAGGTGGACCGGTGCCGGTCCGCGGCCTGTTAGGAACCAGGCCGCACGGCAGGAGGTGAGCGGCGGTCGCGCAAGCGAAGCTTTATCTGCCGCTCCCCATCGCTCGCATTACCGCCTGGACCATCTCCCCCAACCCCCCACCGGGCCGTGGAAAAATTGTCTTCCAAGAAACCGGTCCCTGGTACCAAAAAGGTTGGGGACCAGTGCTTTAAAGGTCTAATGATCTTTGCTCTTTTATTCACCAGTTGCATGCAGCCTGAGGCAAGACACTAAACTCTCGGGACTCAGTTTCCATATCTGTTAAATGCAAAGCAGAATCTTAAAACTTCCAACATCTTTTAGGCTCTGATTCAACGATTCCATCATTTTTCCTAAGGGAAGCTGGAGGACACTATCAACCACACCTCTTTCCTGTCCCCAAAGGTCACGTATATGATATAGACCACCCAAGCAAATGACAAGAGGAATTAAGCATGCCCAGGATATAAAGAGAAGAGGCAAGAAGTCAATAATCACACATTTATTTAGAAAGTGCCGCATACAGTACGGTAATTAAAACCTAAACATCTGGAGAAAATGCAAACAGCGTCTAATGTTGGCATGTACCAAGAGACCGGCAAGAATGGTCAATGTGTTCTGAGGAACCAGGGTCCTATTTATAGGATACAAGTCTTGGAAGGCTCTCTCAGCAGGGAAGATATTAATTAAGTGGTGATAACACAGAAAGGAGAAGGAACTCGGATACGCAGGGGGCACAGGAAATATAAAGAACAAATAGTCTCTAGGTTTTTTCTTTGCTGGGAACACACTGTACAGACAGTACAAGGATATAACAACTAAATGAATTGGCTGTTCTGAGTTTAAAAAAACAAAACACTTTTTTTCTTCTTCTCTCCCCCAGTGAATTCCACTTAGGATTCTGTATTCTTTAATCCTTAAAGATGTTATACAATACCACGTGAAAGGAGCATAGCTAAGGTTGGTTGGGGGTGATAGGAAAGGTACTGCAGAGGGACGCACATTGAGTATAAATAAGTTTTCTTTTTTAGGCAGAAAACAAGTAAACTCAGTGAGAATTTAAGAGTAAGACTGAAATTTCAGCATTGATTTTTTTTTTTTCTTTGATACATTTGTATTAGCTCTCCCCATCACCATCTACAGCCCAGATGTCCATTTCTGCTGCAGGTTAAATCATCTTTTCTCATAGAATATTATATGTAGGAAGCCAATAAACTACTGCTGAAGCCAGCAAGCTTTGGGATTTATCATGAACTGGGGGAGTATTTTCCCTCGGAGGCATGGTGATGAATAGGTAGCCTGCCTCTCCTCTGGCACTAGGACCCACTCATCCTTGTACTTTTTTTTGAGCCTACCTCATATATCAGAGGCCAGGTGCTGAGTTCCTCTGAAAGAGAGGATGCTTGAGCTAGGATAATACCTGGGAGCCAGATTTCTATGTCTC
Organism: Eschrichtius robustus; assembly: GCF_028021215.1. Taxonomy (NCBI): domain Eukaryota; kingdom Metazoa; phylum Chordata; class Mammalia; order Artiodactyla; family Eschrichtiidae; genus Eschrichtius; species Eschrichtius robustus. The sequence goes on from NC_090830.1 coordinate 116,917,512, forward strand.
TTAGTCAAGATTTCCTAGACTGACCTATGATGAGATTACAGTTTGTAGTGTATCAGACACATCCAGGGAAAGCTGCAGTAATTTACAGCAGGCTTGCAAAGAAATAGCCAATGAATGATCATCAATTTAAACTGCAAATAAGGGCCTGTTTCGTTCTGGATGCTGATCCCAGTAATGCCCCTAACAAGCTGCCTGCAAAGCCAGGGCCTGATGCCTGCTGTTGGAGACATACTGATTGAAGAACTGTGCTTGTCCTCATAGAAGCAGCTAAAAATAGCCAGAAGAATGCAAAGGCAAAACAGTCTTCTGGGAATGTAAGACGGTTACTCTGATGTCAGTTTTATTCCAGTTGCTCTCACTGATGCGAAGAGGAGAGAGAAGTATCTGGTACAAAAGGTGTTAACTTGTTAGACAGCACCCCAGAGACCTAAAAGAATTAATACAACCCTTTAAAGGAGCCTGCCTTTTCACTGGAGGACGCAGAAGTCCTAGGAGAATTAGAGCAAACCTGAATGCCTTTGTCCTGCATAATTAATACAGCCTGATAGTTCTTTTCTTCTTCTTCTTCTTCTTTTTTTTTTTTTTATAACATAAACTCTCATTAATGGGGGAAATATATTCACGCTTTAAAATGTTGGGCAGGTACTATCTCTTTGGTTCAAGTATGTCCCTTTGCGGGGGAAAGTCCATATTTCATGGTGATACATTCACCTCATAAGTAGAAAAACTGAACACAAATATACTGCTATGTCAACTTTATTGATTTTTGCACCATTGTAAAGACCTTCATCGTCCTCCAATATTTCTTAAATCTATCAGCATCTCAGAAAGTCACCCTGAAGGCCTCATTTATCTGTAGAGGAAAAGATCCCTTCTCCTAGGTTCACCCATAAACATTGTGATTTAAACAGCTCAGGCCTGCCTCTGCTTCTGGAAGTTAACCTGCAGAGAGAAAGCTGTTCTCAGAGTCACGGGCAACGGCTACTTCTTCTCTGGAAAAAGGATCAGCCAAGTCTTAATTTTAGCTAAATGCCCATGGCCAAATGTCTTTTTTTGAAAGCCCTGCAGGTAACTATAGATTAAGTATGCAGCCTGACTGATATTGATGTATTGACATGAATAGATTCAATGGCAGGGCTCCATTCTGTATTACGTCTAAGCTTTCCTTCTAGTCTTAGGAGCTACGTCTGGACTTGAGATCTCACTCTTCAAGCCCTGCTCCTGCTAACAATGTTGTAGTCTTCAGGTCACTACCACATACTCTGCTGCTACAGAAAAGCCTATGCCTACATTCAATATTTGACATCCTATTTTTAAAAATCATACTCGTTTCTAATGGCATTAATAAAACAGAGACTGTCACTAGATGAGAACAATTCTAAGGTCTCTTCCAGCTGTAAATTCCTTTGTTTTTGCCTGTATCACTTTACAAACAGGAAAATGTAAATGACTCACCCAAAGTAACCTGCTGGGTGGAAGCAGAGTCAGAGACTTCTCAACTACAGAAAGTCATAGTGCATTTACTATTAGAATACAGGATCTTTGAGGGTAGAAAGCTGGCTTACTTCTTTTCGTATCCTATAGTGCCTACAGATTGTTGATTGCTAAATGAAATTTACTAAAAATGTGAACTAGAGGAAAAATCAATAGGGATTACAAGAATCGATTCAAAGCCAACAAACATAACTAAATCTCATTATAAAAAATAAAGGATATAAGTTCAGCTCCTCAATTTAGGACTGTATACAGCAGATCAAAATTGTTTAAATGTAATTGTTGACGATGGACCGGTCATCGGCCAGGAAGGGGAAGATAGGGGTGTTCAAGGTAAATCTCTAAATTTGTGAGGTTGACAATATTGAACTGTCCTGTCCAATACTGTGGCCATCAGCCACATGTGGCTATTTACATTCAAATTAATTAAAACGAAATGAAATGTAAAATCTGGTTCCTCAGTCACACTAGCCATACTTCAAATAATAGTCCCAAGTGGTTAGTGTCTATAGTACTGGATAGCTTAGAGGTATATTTCTATCATTGCAGAAAGTTCTACTGAACACAGCTACTTATAGAGGATAATCACTACTATCACTTCCAATAATTATATGAAGAAGGAGGAGAAGGAAGATGAGAAAAGGAGAATAAAGTGAAGAGAAAACATGATTAAGCCTTAACTGTTCTGTGCTAAACACCTGACATGCCTTAGTTCATATAATTCTTACAACTTTCCCCATGAGGTAGGTACTATAATTATCCCCATTTTCAATTTGATGACATTGTGCTTGGAGAGATTACGTAAATCACCATAGTTATATACTTGTTAATTGGCTTAGCTGGGTTTTACTCAAGCCATCTGACTCCAGAGTCTATGCACAATGGGAAATTATGCTGCTCCAAAATAAAAACTTGAAATGTTTAGAGCCAGAAGAAACATTACGCCCTACCTAGGTGGTTCTTCATCCCAGATACGTACCAGAAGCACCTGGGGAGCTTGCGTGAGATACAGTTCCCTGAGGCCTAACCCAGAGCAACAGGAGTGGGGCTGAGGCTTGTGTATTTGGGGACGCTTAATGCTCTGAATGTACAGCCAGAGTTGAGGATGACTGTTTAGAGATGTACTAATCTACCTTCCACAGGCCAGATGACAAAATGCAGCACCTACCTACCCAAGGTCACTAACAGCACCCACGGACAGATCTGAAATGAGAACCTAGGTACCAGGGCTGCCATCATAACAGAATATGGCTTAGGACACATGAATGAAAAACCTTCTTCTGTTTCCTGATGGATACTCATATCTATTCATATAACTCACATAATACTTAGAAATTACATGTCAGAATTCAATTCAAAATTGGATAGTGCAAATTTTTAAAACCAAACAATGAATGTAACACCACTCTCCTCTTGAGACAAATAGGTCTTTCTCATTTAAAAGCAAACATTTTCTTCCTAAGAAAATAACATCTTTCTCTGAAGAGTAAATAAACCCTCTTCATAAGAGTAGTATAATACAGTGAAAACGGTATGACTGCCAAGCAAGAAACCTGAATCTTGTCCCAACTGTGCCCATAACTCTGTGATGGGGGCAAGTCATTTCCTTTCTTTGAACCTTAGTTTTCTCATCTGTAAAATTAGCATGTGGTTTATGATGATCACCAAGGTTCCTTCCCAGCATTGCCTCCATCCTGACATTTGTGTGCAGGCTGAATAAACTTTCGAAATGAAACTTCCAACCTGCTGTAGGACAATGCATTTACTTCAACTCTAGCCAATCTATTTACTCCATGTCAAGGGAAACAGGGGGACATCACATGAAAATCCCATCTTTTCTTCTGTTTTGTCAAGGCTCATTCTGGTTCTTGTCACTGATTGGTCAGAGCTCTTAACAAGAGTCTGAACATCCACTCAACAAGACATTCCCTGTAGCTGTCTTTTGGAAATGGTAATGATATACCTACCCCATCTCCCTCCTACATTCACAGCTGCTGATCTGAAAATTATGATGTGTCAGACATTCTACCACCTTAACATCCATCAACTCATCTTTATATCTCTTAAAGCTTAACTGTATTGGATTTTTAGGTGGTTTACAGAGGTGAGCCAGCCAAGACAGAAGTCACATCATGAATAAATAGCATTCTGAATATACAGTTCTTACCTTACGCTTGTTGGTAGGACACACGTAGAGATAGCTTAAAATTGTTTTCAACCCAACTTTATCATTCAGCTTCTCATAGGTTGTCCCATAATCGGTTGACCTATAATTCAAAAGGAGCATTAATGAGGACAGAAGTATATACGTCATTTGTCTGCTTGTCAGTATAATGCATGTTTTACATAGTAGAATGGCTCTCCAGAGGTTTCTAAATGATTCATGTAGTACATAATGATGCTTAATTATGTACACAGTAGCATCATGTGAGTGGTTAACATTTGCATTTAAATTGAATTGGTAAAAATTAAAACTCCATCTCTCACTGCTCCTTAAGGTACGTGCATTGCATAAAGAATGTGTTTAATTTTCAAAGATTGAGAATGAGGGTGTCCCTTGAATTAACCAAAGAAATAAAGACCTTCTACTCAGATTTGACATTTCCAAACGTCTGCTCTATCTTTGGCAAGTGGAAAAGCAGGTTCTCCTGATTTATCTACAAGCTGTGTTTTCTCTCATGAGTCACAGAATATATGGTGGGTCAGTCCCTCCAAAGGTCATTCAGTCTTTTGCTATTATTTAAGAATAAGAAAATGTCTTGATAATAAGTGAAATTTCACAATTCTATTTGGTGGCCTTTTCCAGTGTTAAGCCACCTGGAGTTGGGAGAATATTACTTCTTGGTACTGACTCTATCTCTTTTGGAGATTCTCTCATCTCTTCTTGATGCTGGTCAGTAACTTATTAATTCAGACTGAATAAATAGGCCTTAATCACCTCTTCTATGTAAGTCTATTACATATTTCAAAATTGTACATCTTATTAGATCATCATTGCAACCATGTACAGTAGGAAATATTATCTGTATTTGAAGAAAGTGGTTCAGAGAACTTAAGTGACCTATTCAAAGCCAGTTAGAATTTGACTCTAGGTATCCTGGCCCTAAGCCCTGTGTTGTTTACATTATACCATAGCTTTGTTTGTTTTTTGTTGGTTTTTTTTAATTTAAAGGAAACATATAAAATCTCTTGTCAGCCTTCTTTATACATATAGGAGATTCCCAATGAAAATGAAATTCATTCATTCATTTACATTTGTAGAGCCTCTAAAATGGACCAGGCCCTGTGCTATGTAGCAGGATACAACACAAGCCCCTACTCTCAAGAATCTAACAGCTTTTTATTTTATTTAGTTATTTATTTTTGGCTGCGTTGGGTCTTTGTTGCGGCACGTGGGCTTTCTCTAGTTGCAGCGAGTGGGGGCTACTCTTTCTTGTGGTGCACGGGCTTCTCATTGTGGTGGCTTCTCTTGTTGCAGAGCGTGCGCTCTAGGTGTACGGGCTTCAGTAGTTGTGGCACGTGGGCTCAGTAGTTGTGGCTCACGGGCTCTAGAGCGCAGGCTCAGCAGTTGTGGTGCGCGGGCTTAGCTGCTCTGTGGCATGTGGGATCTTCCCAGACCAGGGCTCAAACCCGTGTCCCTTGCATTGGCAAGCGGATTCTTAACCATTGTGCCACCAGGGAGGTCCCAAGAATCTAACAGCTTTGAGAGGCAGAAAAAAAGTTGCAATGTGTTATGTGTAATGAAAGAGATAAAAATTAACAAGACTCAGAAAATAAAGTTGGTTTAATTAGAAAACCACAAAAATGTAATTACTTTAATTTATTTCTGATATTGATAGACGTTACATATTCCCATAGACCATAAAGACTAAATAGAAGAATTTTCTGTTAACAACCTCAACACCATATATTAAGAGCCTACTCTGGACCAGGCACTGGAGACAGAAAGCTATAAAATATAAGTTCCTGGAATTAAGAAATTAAGAATTATTGTGGCTGGGGATCCAGGGATCTCTTTACCCTAAAAATTTATATATACATATATATAATACATAAATATTATAAATGACATTATATTATTATAATATATAATATTATATATATAAATTATAAGTAAATAAATATAAATAGTCAATACTTTATAAAATTTAGATTATACTCCAAATCACTGAAGATTGGAGTGGTATGAAAAGTTTCTTGGGGGCTTCCCTGGTGGCGCAGTGGTTGAGAATCCGCCTGCCAATGCAGGGGACATGGGTTCGAGCCCAGGTCTGGGAAGATCCCACATGCCGCAGAGCAGCTAGGCCCCCGTGAGCCACGACTACTGAGCCTGCGCGTCTGGAGCCTGTGCTCCGCAACAAGAGAGGCCGCGACAGTGAGAGGCCCGCGCACTGCGATGAAGAGTGGCCCCCGCTCGCCGCAACTAGAGAAAGCCCTCGCACAGAAACGAAAACCCAACATAGCCAAAAATAAATGAATAAATTAATTAATTTAAAAAAAAAAAAAAAAGAAAAGTTTCTTGGAAGGACTACGGACCTTGAAAATGGAAAATCGGTAGGGCTTTAGAAAAGGGATGTAGAGTTGACCCTTGAACAACAAGGGAGTTAGGGGCACCAACTGACTCTTCCTGTAGTCAAAAATCAGCCTATAACTTACAGTCAGCCCTGTATATATATGTGGTTTCTCCACATCTGTGGTTCTGCATCCAAGGATTCAAACAACCACAGGTTGTATAGTACTATAGTATTTACTACTGAAAAAAATCCATGTATTAGTGGATGCACACAGTTCAAACCTGTGTTGTTCAAGGGTCGGCTGTAGTCAGAGCATCAAAAACTAGAAGTACCTTGTGTAATCCAAATATATAACTGGATTTCCTCAGGACCAGTCTGTGCTCTAGCCCAACTGAACAAACACTGGCTTGATAACCAAGAATATTTGAAGAATAATCCCAAACTCTTCACAGAAGATCTTATCCATGAACCACAACAAACTTCTTTAAATTCTCCTTCCATATTTACTTTTTTCTCCTCAAACTCATCTTGATGTGAAAATCCCTCCTACTTTCTAAGAAATATCTGAGACGTCTTCCCTTACTCAGTCTAATCTTGGTGTTTGACTATTTTTTCCCACCCTTGCCCTGGCCTTACTGGGTCAACTTTCTCTTCTTACTAAGACTTGCTTGTCTCCAAAATTTCACTAGTGTTTCTCTAACTCCTTTTACTGGAAAACTTTTTCTATTTAGTATTCTGGACAATACTCACAAGTTCAAGGACAAAAAACCCAGATGCAAAATCTATGGGGGGGCGGTGATGAGAGGAAGATGAAATGTACAAATACCTCTACATTAAGAAATTTTGCCTAGCGATAGGTGGAAATCAATAGGACTATGTTGGAGATGAGAGAACGGTTCAATTTTTCTAGTGGGATAATGGAAAGGAGGCCAGAGAGGTAGGGATCAGTCTATAAAAGCATGATAATTAGTTTCTTATAATTTCTAGCAACTTGATCTCTGAGCTACTCAATGAATATTTTTACATTCAAAAAACATACTACAAGGGCAAACTCTGTGTGTGTGTGTATTTTACTGAAATCCCAATGTGACAAGATGATAATGGAGTGACTACTTCAGATTTACATTAACAACTTCTTTTTCAGATAGCTTACAATACGTTATTGGGCACTTTTCTCTTATTATAACATCACCAATCCAGATACTTCAGGTATCTTCCATTACTTGTTGTGCCATTTTTTGCCCCTTGATTTTCCAAAGCTCAAAAAGTGAATCGAAATTTGTTACTTCTCAATTCCAGCAGAACTAAATGTTTAAACATTATGGTATTATAATAATTGATAGGTAGAAAGAAGAAAAAAAAATGACGTATTTCCACACACCCTAAATGGCATAGACTGGCAATTCTCCATGGCTGTCCCACAGACCTAGAATTAGAGTGTTGACAAGTATCATGGGTAAAACTAACAAACAGCTGGAATACACTGGTACAATGACACAGGAGTGAAAATACTCAATACTTGCAAACCAGCTGGCAAACAGTTACTGCACCAAGTTCACAGAACAGCTACTTCCGCCAGCTTCACCACCATGGTCTCTCCTTGGAGAACTCCCAGATCACCTCACAGTCCCAGCAACCGAAAGATTGAGGGCTGGCACAGCAGACGTCCCCAAGAAACTTGCTCCAGCACCTGTTCTGAATGGCCACTGCCTACTCCAGTCAGCCTGAGCCCCATTGGAGGAGACAGTGACCTTGGAGGAGGCACTGCACCCTGGAAGGCAATTCCTAGTGCCCATCTGCAAACTCTCCTTCACAGCTAACAGATGCTTCTGGTTATGCCTGCATGGTCAAATGCGGGAAATTCAGTCTCCCAGGTATGTGGGCTCCGAAAGAGCAGGGGAAAGACAGACAGTTGAGCGGCAGGCTGGCTGTTGAGCCAGTGCACTAGCTGGTAAATATTTTAAGTATCATCTCTAGATATGGGGGAGAGGAGTGTGACCTAAAATCAAAAAATGTTAGGAAACACTTGATAAGGCAAAATTTAATGTTTCTTCACTTCAGAACTTAGAAATTTTATTATTCTTATATACATGCATAAATTTTATTATTCTAATATACACTGTGAACCTCTTACATGCATATTTCATGAAGCATTTTCAAAGCATATTTGATTATAGGATCCATTCTTGAGAGATACCTAATGAGATTAGTGTTCTGAACAACATACTTTGGGAAACAATAGGAAGGACAAAAAAAAAAAAAAAAAAAGCCAAAAAAGATTATGGATCTTGGTTTCATAAGAAAAGGAGAACAATAAAAATATTTAAAACAAATCAAATCTGCAAAGAGAAATGCCAGTTATGCTAACCATAGTGACTGCTGTTGTAAAGGCAATAAAGGGAAGTAATCTTAAAAAATATGTATCATACACAGACATATTTAAGACACAATATAAGCAGCCTTGATAAATAGCAAATGATTAAATCAAGGATTGCAGGTTCTTGCTTTTGATCCTTAATCCTTATTCTACCCTTTCTACGAACATATCTTAAACAGTGACTTTTAGAACATTTCAAAGATGTCTTTATTTAAGTATTTATTATATGCATAGAACTAAGATGAGCTTCTCTAAGGGGCAGAGAAACCACATTCAAGGCATGGCACCTGCCTTCCAAGAACTTACGGTCTCTTTGAAATGACAAAGTCCCCCAGTTGAAGAAGGATGAATACAGGGCATGGCTAGTTTCCACAAGGAGTGGCAGAAATAAAATGTCTGATTGGATTTCCTCTACTATAATGTTATAACATCAAATGAGATAATAAATAAGCACAGAATCATTTGTAAACTAAATTAATCCATAAAAAGTGCCAAGCACAATAGCTGGTATGTAATAAACAATCTACAAATGATAGCTTTTGCTGTTCATTTTATCACTCATCTTTTTTTCTTGATTTTTCATATTCTTTGCCCAACACTTAACTAAAATCCATCACATGAACCCTCAAGGAAAATGTGAATCACTGAAGATGAGTTAGAGTTAGTTTGCTTAGAAGATAAGACTATTTCATCAAGCTATTACCATTTTAAAACGTAACCACATTTAGCCTATCATATTTTAAAGGATATGTGCTAGTACCTTTGTGTGGTACTTGGATCAGAAAGATAAGGGTAAGAACTGGAATTTGATAGTTAAAGATTCTGCACTCAGCTTCTATAGTAATTGTGCCAGGATTCCATTGCTGAATAGACTGCTATGCTTAAGACACCTAACAGAAAATAAAAACGAACATTTATTGGGTGCTTACAATGTGATCTAAGCTCTTCAGCTCATACAGAATCCCATGAGATGGACACTGATAGTCACATGCTACAGATACGGAAGGCTCAGATGCATAACTAACCTGCTTAACTAAGGCCACAGAACTTGGAGGTACAGCCCTCATTCTGGGCTGTATACTCAACCCCATGCTGCTGCACTGGCTCCCTCAAAAGTTACAAGAGGAAAAGGAAATACACTTACAAAATCTAGTTTTGTATTTCTTAGTAAAAGGAATATGAACTGAAATCATTAGAAGTTCCTTGTGGTATAGGCCAAAACTTCGCTTCTCTTCATACTTAGTAAAAATACAGAGGCCCTGCCAGGAAGAATCGATATTAAGAAAAGCATAACCAGGGCTTCCCCAGTGGTGCAGTGGTTGAGAATCTGCCTGTCAATGCAGGGGACCAGGGTTCGAGCCCTGGTCCAGGAAGATCCCACATGCCACGGAGCAACTAAGCCCATGCGCCACAACTACCGAGCCTGTGCTCTAGAGCCGGTGAGCCACAACTACTGAGCCCACGTGCTGCAACTACTGAAGCCCGTGCGCCTAGGGCCAGTGCTCCGCAGCAAGAGAAGCCACAGCAATGAGAAGCCTGCGCACCACAACAAAGAGTAGCCCCTGCTCTCCACAACTAGAGAAAGCCCATGTGCAGCAACGAAGACCCAACACAGCTAAAAATAAATAAAATAAATATATTAAAAAAAAAAAAAGAAAAGAAAAGCATAACCAGAAACTCTCACAATGATGTACGAGGAAAAGAAAGTATGTCTTTGATCTGGTCCACCTTGGCTCCTGGGAAGCCTAGAAATATGGACAAAGTGAGTGGGTCAAACTGTTAATGATTTGAGGATGGCTCATGAAGATTACCAAGACGTCACAGCCTAATAGCACAAGCAATGACTTGCAGTCGAACAGAACTGGACTCAGGAGCTCACTATCTGAGTAACCAACCAGTCAGTGTACTGGTCTCCATAACAAACTCCAGACTTGCTATAGAAAAGTCACATTTACTTTTATATCTAATAGGTTTGCAATATAATTCTGAGATGCGCATTCCTCAATCCCTCTCCTTTTCCCCTCTCCTGCCCACCCCTGCCCACTCCAGCCTTGTTATTCTCTGTAACTAGAAAGCTCTTTCCCCAGATACCCTGACAGATGGCCCCTCACTTCTTTCTGGACACCATTCGTGCTGTGTGAAATAGTGACCCCTCTCACTCTCCCAGCACACTGCACCTCCTTAGCCTCTTTCATTTTCATAGTATTTACCCCCATCTGATAGATTTTTAGTTATTTTTTGTTGTTGTCTGTCATCTTCCACCAGAATGTAAGCTCCATGAGAGTAGGAAAGATGTCTGTTTTGTGCACAGCTGTCTTCCTAGCTCTCAGAAGAGTCCCCCAGACACTTGTGAAACCCAATTGTTTTTGGCTGAGTGGCTGACTTCACAGATGTTTGCTCTTCTTGTGTAGCCCACTGGATTTCTACTAATGCAAAATTAAGAGGCTCACTTAGTCTGGCAAAAACCACTGCAGTCCCTGCCGTGCACAGATACAATCAGCTGTGCAGGATGAAGCGGGACTAGGGTGGTGAACGTGTTCTATGCTCCTCTACTTTTTAATGGAGAAACCTCTGCCTGGCATCTATTTCCTGACTACTCTTAAGTACCATAAAGACGGCGCACATCTTTGCTCACCCCCAAGTCCCTAGTCTCCAGGATGATGCTGGCACATAACAGGCGCCTCCTGCATACCGAGGCTGAATGAATACATGAAGCCTGATGGACACACTCCCGGAACCAAGGATGAGCCAGGCTACTTCTCCAAAAAGGCTTTAGAAGGTACCCAAATAACCTGACCCCCTCCTTCTCCACCTCCAGGCCCCGGAGAGGGGAGATACTCTCTCCCACACACCGTGCCATATTGCCAAGGTCACAAAACCAAGACTCAAGCTGTAGAGGGAAGCCTGGGGACAGGAGGCATCCATCCAGGCATCACTGAAATCAGCTCAAATGAGACGTCCTGAAAGCAGAACGGTGTTTACCTCTAAATCAAGCGGCTGCGGCTTCAGTGTTTTGCTTCTTTCCTAAAATCATTAAGAGCAGCCACCTCCATTGTTCCCGGTGCATTTGGAGGCATAAAAATAGCTTCCGAAGGCAAAGGTGCACAGGCTGCATCCAGACTCCGCTCCTGCGTAACTCAGGATGCATGAGGTTAAAGCGGTGAGAATAATTTAGGGTTTGGAAAATGTTTGCGAGTGAGTCGACATTTAAATAACTTCATTATCATTCACTGACAGATTTTGTTTTAACTTGTCAGTGCAACTGATATTTCTATTACCATGTTATAACAAACCTCTGCACATTTAAAAGATAGTCACCAGATTCCATTAGTCTACCCACTGTCAAGAAAACATCTCCCAATCCATTTTTCATAATACCTCGAGAATAGGCAGTCTACGTCAAATGATGACGGGGAGCTGAAGGAAATTGTCTCCTGCTTTCTAAGGATTCTGCCCTGAAATACGTTTGCCTGTCAGCCTAAACATATAATTTAAACGTGCTGCTGAGACATTATGGTGAATCCAGAGCTGAACAAGCTTCCCTCCATTTCTTGGATACACTGAGCTTTTCAGATTAACCTGCAGAATCAGAGCAAAGGGGGGTAAGCGGCAGGATCAGGGGGAGGCATGTCAATGTGCTTGACAGATACTTCCACTCTGCCAGATGTCACAGTATTTGCAATGTAATTTAATTTGTAATAAAAAACTGTTTATTTTTTAAATGTAAGGGACAGTACCTATGTGTTAATAAGCTGTGAAAGTCCTCTCTCATCTTTCTGGTCTTTCTTTGCTATCATTCTTCCTTTCCTTGTATCATCATACTGTGCTTTTTTTTTTTATTGAAGTATGGTCGATTTACAATGTTGTGTTAATTTCTGCTGTAGAGCAAAGTGATTCAGTTATACATATATATATATTCTTTTTCATATTCTTTTCCATTATGGTTTATCACAGGATATTGAATGGAGTTCCCTGAATCACACTGTGTTCTTGATGCTTCTAGTCACACAGCGCAGCTGAGATAAGAAACTTGAATATGTTTGATTGTAAGTGTATGGATATTGCTCTGTGGGAAAGCGGCGATATAGAATACAAGACATTGCCACCCACAGACATTTCTGCAGTAAGTAAACCGATCTATATTACAGTTAACATTAAAGAAAGGGGTTACCCTTACCTCTGAAATATCTTCCAATTCATTTTTTGAATATAAAAATAACCAAAATTGGTACTGAAACCCAGATCTCTGACTATGTTGCTTAAGAAAGGGAGGGAAAATTAATTTAGGCAGAGGTCTCCTGTTCAGCTTTTTGGGGAACGGGTACAGAGAAAAGTAACTTTCCTAATGAGGTGATGTCCATGAGTTCCTTCTGACACACACACACACACACACACACACACACACGCATACACAGGACTGTTTGTCTCCAGTGTCTCTCTTGTTTTTTTTTAATTTATTTATTTTATTTATTTATTTTTGGCTGCGTTGGGTCTTCGATGCTGCATGCGGGATTTCTCTAGCTGCAGTGAGCGGGGGCTACTCTTCGTTGCGGTGCGCGGACTTCTCATTGCGGTGGCTTCTCTTGTTGCGGAGCACGGGCTCTAGGTGCACGGGCTCTAGAGTACAGGCTCAGTAGTTGTGGCGCACATGCTTAGTTGCTCCACAGCATGTGGGATCTTCCCGGACCAGGGCTCGAACCCGTGTCCCCTGCATTGGCAGGCGGATTCTTAACCACTGCGCCACCAGGGAAGCCCCCCCCAGTGTCTCTTATGTGTACCCTCCACTTCAGCTCTCCTTCCATCTCCGGGGCAGGCCGTTGTCATCTCTGCAGTGGCTATATCTTGTTGCAATAGTCCAGGAGAAACTACTACTCACTCCTTTTCGTAGATACGGCCTCCCTCATGCCACCACGTCTTTGCAAATATAATACCCATTGCTCAAGAGACACACTGGTGGCAGTGGGGAGGTCAGAGGACAGACGTTCCTTATCATCTTTCAAGATTCCACTCCACTGTCAGTTTCCCTGGGATGCCTTTCCTGACAACGCCAGTTGACTGGCAGCCTTTATTCTTTCTTCTACGACATCCCAGACCCCCACCATGTTGTACTGAAATTGTCAAGGTTCACAGTTTCCCGTGCCAATAGACTGCCTTCTCTGAAGGCACGACTAGTTCACGTTTTTCCTTTCGCCCTTCTTTTTGCCCATCAAAATTCATTTATATACTTCCAGGCTGGACTCAAATATCCCTTCCTTCTTGGAGCTTTTCCGCATCCCTCTGCTGAATGGAATGACTCTCTCTTTTACACCCCATGTAACTGCCTGGAACTTTTCTTATGTTGCTTTTCATATTCTTCCATATATTACCCTTATCTGGGTCTACTCCCCTCTCACCTGATGGCCATCTATTAGACAGCAAGTTGCATTTATGCTTTACTCTGCTGTCTCTCTCCACCGCTGTAGCTTCCCCTTGCCATCCAAAAGGTGCTCAGACAACGTTGCTGATTGAATTGAACACCCTGAAATCTTTTCCTCTATTACCAGAAGATGTAATTTGAGAAATTTCACATGTGTTTTTTTGCCATTTCTTTTTGGAGGGCGAGGGAGCAAGAAAATTTCAGGGCTCCCTGCTGAGTTTGAGCCAGGCAGGAGTAATTCCGAGGCACAATATAAGAGAATAGGGGCTTACTTAGGAAGCACTCATACAAATATGTATGTAAAATGTATTATGCATTAATGTATTAAATATTATGTATAAATGGAGCAATGGAAAACATAACATGCATTTATCAGTTACAGGGGTAAAGATAAATTTAGGAGAAAGGCATGTCTGCTCAGCTTTTTAAAGGGTTCTCTCTTTTGATATGACCCTAATCCCCAGGCACTTCTGATCCAACACAGAGAGCTTCCATTATCATGCTGAGGTCACGTCCTCATAGGCTGCATCACCCTACACTTATAATTGATTGTGTCAAATATTTTACAAATAATCATAGTGGACAGTCACTGAATGCTTAAAACATTCCACACCCTGGGCTGACAGGCACTTTGCAAGGATTACCTCATTTAATCTTTGGAACACCCTATGAGTTAAGTACTGGTATGACCCACATTTTACAGATGTAGAGATTGAGACTTAAAGAGGAAAGGCAACTTGCCCATAACACAGAGCAATGATGAGCAGGGCCTGGATTCAAACTTGGGCAGTTAGTTCCCAAAGCCAGCTTCATACAGACACAAGGTGGCTCATCCATTCAAGATCTGTGTTCTTTATAGAAAGATGGAATAGTTTGTCTGGGAAAAAAACGGAATTTTCCAATGGAGCCCAGAAATTAGATCACCTTCCTCCCCAATGATGAAACACTACTGTTTATAATATTTGCCAGCTATCATTCTAAAGTCAGTTTTCCGTTTGAATGAGGACCCTTAGTCAAAGCATCTAATAAACCAAGGCTCCAAAGGTATATGATGGTTCTAGGCACTCTGCAGTCTATCCCCCTACTTGTGAAGAATGCACAGTACCAGCCATGAAATGATACCCACATACGTATCTCTTGTTTTAGAATGCTTATCAGAAAATGAATTTAACCTGCAACTGCTCTTCATCATGTGCTATTTCTGCCAGAGTGCTGCACGGTCCTCTCACATGACACTCTGGTTGGCTAAAGGAGCACTGTGATTATCTTGCCTGGAAATACGCAAAAATAAGTAAAATATTTATCAAATGAGGCCAATGTTACTTGGTCGTCCTAGTCTTTCAATCAGAACATACAAATGAAAACTATGAAAAAAACGTATTCTGGAAGCATAAGCAACTAATCATTTAGTGGTGACAATAGGACATACTTGATTCCCTGATATTAAAATGATTCAATTATCCTAAATGATAGAAGTTGTTCTCTGGGTGTCATGATATAAGGTTATCTTTTTCTAAATTAATTAATTTATTTTGGGCTGCGTTGGGTCTTCACTGCTCTGCGCGGGCTTTCTCTAGTTGCGGCGAGCAGGGGCTACTCTTTGGTGCGGTGCGCGGGATTCTCATTGCGGTGGCTTCTCTTGTTGCGGAGCACGGGCTCTAGGCGTGTGGGCTTCAGTAGTTGTGGCTCACAGGCTCTAGAGCGCAGGCTCTGTAGTTGTGGCACACGGGCTTAGTTGCTCTGTGGCATGTGGGATCTTCCCGCACCAGGGATCAAACCCGTATCCCCTGCATTGGCAGGCGGATTCTTTTTTTTTTTTTAATTAATTTATTTATTTATTTATGGCTGTGTTGGGTCTTCGTTTCTGTGTGAGGGCTTTCTCTAGTTGTGGCAAGCGGGGGCCACTCTTCTTCGTGGTGCACGGGCCTCTCACTATCGTGGCCTCTCTTGTTGCAGAGCACAGGCTCCAGACGCGCAGGCTCAGTAATTGTGGCTCACGGGCCTAGTTGCTCCGCGGCATGTGGGATCTTCCCAGACCAGGGCTCGAACCCGTGTCCCCTGCATTGGCAGGCAGATTCTTAATCACTGCACCACCAGGGAAGTCCAATATCAGGTTATCTTGTTAGTTTTTTTTTTTTTTTTCTATAAATGGTAGGAACCTCAAACTCACATGATGGTGTGTAACTGAGCTTTTGCTACCTTTAGTTTTCTAAAAGTTAAGTGAAGTGGAAATTGGAGAGGACTGGACCATCTGATCTCTAGCCATGACTGTAACATCCAAGAATTCCTGTAGCAGGAGTTTTGGGGAACTCTACATCCATAGTGAAGCCTAGAGTTAGGCTTGTAGATAAATATCATCCCAAAGTTGTAGGAGACAACCCGGGGTTGGAGTGTCAAGATAGGGGTATATCCTCTTTGTCTGTTGTATGTTGTCGGTTTTCTATTTAGCTTCTTTAAGGATGAAATGATTGTGTCTGGTCGGAAAACATGGTTTGTTCACTACTGCACATCGTTGCAATGTCTTAAATAATCACCATTTATTGTGGGGGGGATCCCTACCTATTACTGTGAGGAAAGCTAAGAATTCTAAAATGTTAGCTCTTCAATAAGGTCTTAGAGATAATCTCATTATTTCTGTTCAATGGTTTACATTTCTTTATTAAAGCAGTGGGGCGTTTAAGACCTCCTCTAATTATGTGGTAGACACATAAGGAGTTAGATGCATTGAAACCCCCGTCATTCACCCCAACCGACCCTCCAGACACCCTAGTTAACCTCTTTTAGTAACTCTTTAACACTTTCACACGACCTCTTGAAATCAATAAAGTACAGTTTCCACACAATAGAATAACTCTGACTTTATGATTCTGCAGATAAGCATTTAGTTGAGGCCCAAGTCATGAAGAAAACCCAGGTTTTCTGATTCGTGTGCTAAGGCATTTCTCAGAATTACAGGATATCAAATATGCAAAAGTACCTTCATCTCGTCAGAGAAAAAAATTATAAAGCTTAGCCATCTTAGAATTAATTCACACTGTAAGAAAGAAACATGATTCCATATATGAAAGTTAATTCTCCTCCAAAACTAAAAACAAAGCAAACAAATAAAAAAATCAGAGGCATAGATGTATAAGAAACTATGTGTAATCACACTTCGGAAGCACATCAAACTGAACAGTGTTTACATTCAGGAAAGGGACCAGGATGAGGGATGATAGTCAATCAAAGAGGATAGTAAAAATCACAAATGATATATAATGCTTACAGAGAATGTATTCCAGCATCCCTCATGGAATGAGCTTTAAAAGAAAAGCGCAAAAATACTTCAGTCATTGATCTTTATCCCAGCCAGTCTGCATGCAGTGATATCTAACCCACCCACAGGAAATATCCCTTTCACAAAATCTGATGGTCCAGCCAACTGGAGCTGGAGCTCTAACCGACACCATCACTCTAGGCCACACTGACACTTGTCCACAAGTCAGGAGAAATGCCAGGTCCTACTTCCTTCAGCTCTTCCAATTTTATTCAAAAAGCAAAGTAATCCAGGAAAAACTGGCAGTTCCATCCATAATGCTACCATCGTCCCTTCCCTGCATTCTTAAATGCATCGAGATGAACACAATATAAACTAAAACACTCAGACCCTTCTTGGCCTGCATCTTTTTGTGGCACTGGTGGCACCAGAATACTTGGTAACAGGTGCTGTAAAATGTCCACCAGAAGTCTAAGACTTTGATTCTTCATGATCAGGCACAATGTGAGGTTAATCTAATTGTTAGAAATACAGTGTATTGATAGTGTAATGGTCCATTCATTCATTCATTCATTCAACAATTATTTGTTCTGTCTCCTATGTTCCAGGCCTTGTTCCTGGCACTGGAAATAAAACAGAGAAAGAAGAAATAAATACAAAATTGTTGTTCTTTTGGAGCTTACATTCTAGTGGAAAGAGATTATAAACACATAAACAAATGTATAAATAATTTTTCAGGTGACAGTAAATACTAAGAAAGTAAAGGAAACAGTGTAAGGAGGATGGAGAATGAGAATGGGGCACGTTACATTACACAGCATAATCAGGGAGGGCCTCGCTGATAAGGCATTTGAGGATAAATCTGAGTGATATAAGTGGGGAGGTGCACATGTTGAGAAAGAGTGTTACAGGCAGAGGGAAAAGCAAGTGCAAGGACACTGAGTCAGGTCCAAGCTCAGGGTGTCTGACTTATGGCCAGGAGGTGAGCATGCCTGGAGCAAAGACTACTAACAAGGAGGATCAAACTTGGTCTCTCACCAAGATAAAAGCACCTCGACCACATTGAGCTTTGCAGGCCATGCTAAGCCTTTGGAAGTTTCTGAGAAGGGAGTGAGCTTTATCTCAGTAAGGTTTTAATAGAGTGAAGGTTCTAAGATTTACACATGGGAGCTTAGTTTCCCTGTCTGTAAAATGGGAGAAAAAAATGGTATCGGTCTCATAGGATTGTTAGAAGGGTTAAATGAGATGCTCCCTAGAAAATTCTTGGCAAGTAGTAAGCATGTATCAGTGTGAGCAGTTATTACTGTGGTTGATGATTAGTTCAAGAGAAGTTGCTTACAATGAACAGAGTTAGGAGATATAAGCTGAGGGCTCAAAGGACCAAAATTATATACGATAAAACAGATCACCAATTTAGAACTACTTATCTTTTTTTTTTTAAGTTTTAGTATGTAGCTCCATTTATTTAAGAACTACTTATCTTAAATCCTAAAGGAAGAAAAAAAAACACAGGAAAAATAATGGAAAGGGAGATGCAGCATGATTTCTTAAAACTGAGATCATTTTCCTTGATTATATATTCCTAGAGGATATTTACTAGGATATGTTGATAACAGTGGCACCCGTGGAACTTGTATGTTGGGCTTGCAGGGCTGAAATACTATGTACTTGAGAACTAGATTTCATCCTCACAAAACATCAGGAAACACTGCTTGATGGAGGTGAGCTGGTGGCATATTATTTTACAGAACTAAACTTCTGTCTGAATGGAACTTATTTCCGATACCATGACCAAGACTCTTCTAAAAGGTTTTGGCCCTATAACTTATTATTTTTCATTTCCCAAAGCCAACCAAATTGATTTTCTACATACTTCCCTGAGTTTTACAGTCCTATTTTTCAAACTACATTTCTCTCATTCTCTCAAAAATAATACGTCCTCCAATTCACCTCCATTAAGCAGTATTTTCAATTTTCAATATCTGGCTCCCGTTTCTAATTGTACCAATAACTTCTTCAACTCAAGGCCTTCACACTTTTCTCACTTCAGAACATTTAGTGTTTATATGCCTACCTTACAAGAAAAGCGATTAGGGGTCACCCTTCCAAGAGGGGTCAATGCCAGGACTTGTCACAGTAATGGGCTCTGAAGTTGCCAATGCAGGCTTTGCCAGTGACCTGCTGAGTAACCTTGGGCAAGTTGCCCAGCGTCTCTGGGCTGTTCTTCAATAATGCTGATTGACCTTACAAGGTTGCTGGGAGGAATCACTAATCAACCTGATTGGGCAACAGTCAATATAGAGAGCTTTATAAATATTTACTAATATAAAATGAGCTCACCACATTTGAGAGCCGAAAGATTTGCATAATCACAGAAAACCCTTTCTGGACCCCAGAATAACAGTCAACATGGCGCCTGAAATGGTCCTTTTCTCTTAAAATTTAAGGTTACCAGCATTCTGGGATGGTTTAAGTTTTGTATCCTAAGACAGGGGAATGAATCAGATCAGTGAAGTTTTAGTCACCTACTAGGCAAAGAAAACAATGATTCTAGCCCACTAAAGTAAAATTGCATGCAGGGAAAAAAAGTATATATAACATTTTTATAATAAAGTGTCTGTACAACTGAGTTTGTCACTCAACAAACCAGGTGAATTGAGGACAATATACTGATATTACAGACACTGTTCTGGATACTGGACATAAAATATTCAACAAAACAAGCAAGGATCCTATTCTCAAGGAGCCTGCATTTTAGCTTAAGAGACAATCAATCCCACCAATAAAATTACTTGATATTTTCTTGTTTACATAAGTACTCAGAAGAAAACAAAAGAGGGTCTTGCTGTAAAAAGCCACAGCATGGTACTGTAAATTAGATGGCCTTGGAAGACCTCTCTGAGCAGATGACATAAGTGTACACCGGAAGCAGAGGAAGCTACAAAAGCAAAGGTTTTAAGGTGTTTTCAAGAAACCACAAGAACACTGTGTGCTGATAGCTTAGAGGGGGATGAATATAGAGAAACAGACAGGGGCTAGATGATGTAAGGCCTGCCTTGGAGTATAGGGTAAGGAGTTTAGATTTTCTCCTGTGTGAGATCGTAAGGCATAGGGGAGGTCTGGTCAAACCTAAGTCAGAAATTGACAACATTTTTAAGGGATCATCTTGGCTACTGGGTGGAGAATGAACTAGAAAATGGAAGAAGTAGAGAAAGCGAAGAGTCTAGTTCAGTGAGAAGGATGGCCCAGACGAGGGACTCAGGCCAGGAGTCATTCCTGGGCTTGACTTTTCAGTGAGAAATACCTGTAGGCTATCGTCCAGTTATCATTTGCACCAAAACATAGCAATCTATAATTATTTCTATGAACATTTTGTAATAATTTCTATGCATTATGCATAATGTTTTCTGGGTATAACTTATAATAATTTCTTCAACTCATACTCGTCCTTAGCAGAGTTCTGATTCACTGCCTGATCCTTCCTTTTCACTTAGGCCCAGACAGTTCCTGAGACATTCTGGTTACAGATACACTATAAGGAGTGTGGCTTCTTTGACACTGAGGGCGTGTTTTTTTATAATCAACATGAATAATTCAGTAGTGTATTTATTAGTTATGCTTTATGATTATTGTTCACTTCAACTTGAGCTATAGTTTGAGAGTTATGGACTTTTTTTTTTTAATCACCAGAAGCTCATCCATCACTTTGCACCCAAGGAATCTACCAGCTTATAAAGTTTCCTCCTTATAGTAACAATTGTGATTCAAAATAAGAATCAGTATTTTGGTCCCCTGACATCTAACCTTAGGTGAAGCACAGGATCTCTAGATGGATTTTTACAGGAAGTGAGATGAAAGCACATAGCTGGAGATTAATGCCAGTGCAAGTGCTCAAGAGAACATGTTCTCTGGTTGCTTCCCAGAAGAAAAATGGTCAGTAATGTAGATTGTGTGTCACAGCTACACTGAGGGGTGGCAGAGGAATGGCAGGCAGGATGCCCTGGCATTTCCACATCAGGGTGCATGAGCCTTATTTTCTCAAAATGAAGTATGATCACCCCAAATCCTGTTCAGAGATTGCCTTAGGAAAGGAGTCTCCAGGACGCCTCACTTAGGCCACTCAATCCTCAGCTATGTATTCAGCATCATTTATGTGGTTAGCTGGGAACTAAACGTCCCTCCCGCATCACCATGTAACGTCTTGTGTCTCTTGCAAATACCACCACTGTGAACAGCAACCTAATCAGTCTTTCCATCCTGGTACCTGAAGATGTGGTATTTTCATATTGTTAAGAGGCTTTTCTAGAAGGAGCTTTCCGTGGGTAGAGACAGTTTCCTTTGTACAGTGCCTAGCATAAGGCCTTAAGTAATTAGGCATGTACCAAATGTTTTTGACAGTTATGAGGCTAATGAGAATCAGTTACTATTTTCATACCTCCAAAGGCATTTCAACCCTTGTTTGCTTTAAAGTGTGCTTGAAAATCCTGAGAGAGAACTTTTCTTTTTGCCACAGCTGGGTTTTTGGTTGTTTTTTTACATTTATGTATTCTATTTATTTATTTTTGGCTGCATTGGGTCTTCGTTGCTGCTCACGGGCTTTCTCTAGTTGCAGATAGCAGGGGCTACTCTTCTCTTCATTTCAGTGCGCGAGCTTCTCACTGCGGTGGCTTCTCTTGTTCTCTTTTCGAGCACGGGCTTTAGGCGTGCGGGCTTCAGTAGTTGTGGTGCATGGGCTTAGTTGCTCCGCAGCATGTGGGATCTTCCCGGACCAGGGATCGAACCCGTGTCCCCTGCGTTGGCAGGCGCATTCTTAACCACTGCACCACCAGGAAAGTCCCCACAGCTGGGTTTTTATACAAATTATTAATAATAACCAATCTTCCTAAAATTCAGGGAACAAAACTCAGGCTGCTTCATGGGCTTTAGGAGAAAATTCAAGTGTCAGTTTACTTTTGAAGAGGTAGAATTCTATTCAAAAAAAATGGGCACAACCCTTGGTAAAAAAGTTTTGTGAACAGTGGAAAATAAAATAAATATTTGATCTACTCATTATGACAGACTTCTAGGACCTGCTGGATTAGAATTCTGGAGAAGGACCTGGGAATTGGCAGATTCTGGGAGAGTCTAGTCCGGGAAACCAACGTTGCCATGTAGATTCAACAAGCATCGCCACCAAAGATGAATCAACTGCCCTACACAGAACTTTGCTCTGACACAGTGGTGCAGAGAAGAGGTGTGATGGGAGGGGCATGACTGAAAAAGGCAGGGATTTCTTCTACAGTCCCTGGCAAGGTATTCTTACAGACAGACTTTGGTACTTTATAGATGGTGAAAACAAGGATCCAAGAACCTCGGGAACTTGGCCATGCTCATGCAACCTGTAACAGGCAAAACCTGGTTTCATATGTCAGTCCTTCTGACTCCTACGCCCATACTCATAACTTCTATCTTAGACTATCTTCCCAACACACTGCCCAAGAATGAACTGAAGATTTTAGGTCTCCCCGATTCTCACTCCTTACCCATGCATGGCCCTATGGTAGCCATGGCCAGATCATATGTGACCTAAGGAATTTGTTTTGGGGAGTTATTAAACCTTTATGAGCAGCCCAAGAACAACCACGGCTTCTTTAAAGATCCAGATACAACTAATCAATATTTCTGAGCCGAAAAAATTCCCTTCTCACTCTCCCAGTGCTTTTCAGCTGGGATGCTATCATCCCCTAGGAAACCCTTTGTAAATGTGTGGGATGTTTTAATATTGTCATAATGATTGAGGGCAGGGGGCCTGGAGATGCTAGATGTCATCACACGTAATTTTCAAATGTCCCACTACGTTTTCATATAGCTAGAAAAATATCTCTAGAACCAAACTCCATTTTACAAATGAATATAACTTTTCCCATTATTAACATACGAAATTTTACAAAATCTGAGTCCACTGTAACTGGAGGGAAGAGTGCATTCTTTTTTTTTTTTTTTTTTTTTTTTAAATTGAGAACTTTACCAAGAGATGTTCACCATTTCTGAAAATCACATCACTAATGGTCATGCTGCTCGGGGAACTTGGGCTGCCAACCCTACTCACTTGTATCCGCCTTCATCGCAGCTCTTCTTTCTGACAATTTTACTTCTAACACTGTATTGTCTAAACACTAACATATTAAAATACATTTTAGAGTTACACAATTATTTTAAATAGAAATAATACAACTAAGAAGTAACCTATTTTTATTATAGAATAACTACAAATACCAAACCTCAAAATTTAAAAACCAACATTTGGTGTTTCTTCTGTCAACCTGTGTATTATGCTCTTTATACAAATTTTATATCAACCCGTTAAAATATTGTATTGAGTTTTGTTTTTTAATTTCATGTTTGTGAATTACTTGTTTAAAAATAATTATTTTTAAGAGTGATTCTGAAACCATTTTATTTTTATTCCATAGCTTTTCATAATTAATAAAAGATCTTGCACTTAAAAAAAATAAAATAAAATACATTTGAAAATGCATTCATTGCAAATCAAAACTACACTGTTGTGGGTATCACCTCACAACAGTCAGAATGGCCATCATTAAAAAGTCTATAAATAACAAATGCTGAAGAGGGTGTGGAGCAAAGGGAACTCTCCTACACTGTTGGTGGGAATGTAAATTGGTGCAGCCACTATGGAGAACAGTAGGGAGATTCCTCAAAAAAATAAAAATAGAGTTGCCATATGACCCAGCAATCCCACTCCTGGGCATATATCCAGACAAAACTATAATTCGAAAAGATACATGCACCCTTATGTTCATAGCAGCACTATTCACAATAGCCAAGACATGGAAACAACCTAAATGTCTATTGACAGATGAATGGTTAAGGAAGATGTGGTAGATATATACAAAAGAATACCACTCAGCCATAAAAAAGAATAAAATAATGCCGTTTGTGGCAACATGGATGGACCTAGAGATTATCACATTAAGTGAAGTAAGTCAGAAAGAGAAAGACAAATACCGTATGATATCACTTATATGTGGAATCTAAAATATGACACAAATAAACTTATCTATGAAATAGACTCACAGACATAGAGAACAGACTTGTGGTTGCCAAAGGGGCGGGGGTTAGGGAAGGGATGGATTGGGAGTTTGGGGTTAGCAGAGACAAACTATTATACATAGAATGGATAAACAACAAGGTCCTACTGTATAGCACAGGGAACTGTATTCAATATCCTGTGATAAACCATAATGGAAAAGAATATGAGAAAGAATGTATATATATGTATAACTGAATCACTTTGCTGTACAGCAGAAATTAACAGAACATTGCAAATCAACTAAACTTGAATAAAATAAATTTTTAAAATGCATTCATTATACTTCTTTTATCTCTATATTACAGTTAGGAAATTTATTTTTATTTATTTGTAATGATGTGTGTAGGTGTAATGATGTCTGTAGTAGGCAGAATATTGCCTCTGCCTTCAAAGATGCCCTCTCCTAATGGATATATTAGATTACATGACAAGAGGGACTTTGCATTTATAATTGAGATTACTAATCAGTCAAATAGGGAGATTATCCCAAATTATCTGGGTAGACCCAATATCATATGTGCTCTTAAAGACAGAAAAAAATAAACAGAAGAGTAAGTCAGAGAGTAAGCGTGAGAAAGACAGACTCCAGGTGCCATTGCTGGGTTGAAGATGGAGAGGCCCTGTGAGAACTGATGTGGGTGGTCTCCAGGAGCAGAGAACAGGCCCAGACGACAGCCAGCAAAGAAACAGTGACCTCAGCCCTACAGCCTCAGAAGCATGGAAGAGAATGCTTCTCCCAAGCCCCCAGATGGGAGCCCAGCCAGTGGATACCTGAATTTGATCCATGTGAAACCCTGAGGAGCAAACCAGCAGAATTCATCTGAACTTCTGACCTACAGAACTGTGAGGTTTTATATACATATGCTTTTTTGGCAGCTAAATGTATAGTAATTTGCTAGACAGCAATACAGATCTAATACAGCTTCATGTGAGAGGTTAGTTCTGATAAGATTGATAATGACAGCACTAGGCATTTGGCAGCTAAGGTGGCTGGAATGCAAAGTGTAGTCAATGTCCTTATTTGGAACCCAGGACAGATATTGATCAGGCTCTAATGATAGTCCAAAGTGACGCCTTTGTGTACAAAAGCTTCATTTCACTTGTTATACAAGAATGCTTTGTTCTTCCTGACAGCGAGACATAAAAAGAGTTATTGCACTTCAGCTATATTGTTAAAAATATTATGAGCCAAAGACTAGCCTTGGAACTAAAGAGCTATAAAATAATCTTTTTGTGTTAAAAAAAAAAAAGAAAAAATATATATCTAAAAACATAATTAGGAAAATATTTCTAAATTGAGGCTTTCCCAAATCTTATATCTTTGAAGGGCATTAAAGAACCAACTCTCTAGTACAGTCTGCCTCACATTTATGATGGAGGGTGGAGGAAGGGAGCCCGTAAAAATTCAGATTCCTGGGTCTCTTCCCCAGACCTTCTAATCCAACAGGTCCTAGAAGTGCTCGGGAATCTACAACTCAATAACCTTCCTAGAATTAGAACAACCTACTTTGAGAAAAGGTTTATAGTGTTTGAAACTATATGGGATGAACAAAGAGTAGGCTAACAAACAAAAACAGAAAAGTAGAAGAAAGTGGAAAAAATATTAGAATTTCTCTTTGTGCCAGAATCAGCTACTACATTCAGAACTAGTCAGTAGCCCCACTTTCAAAAGCAGAGTAAATTCCTTCAAAAAGGACAAAAGATACAAAGTACTTTTGAACAGAAAGGCTACAGTGGTCCAACAGAAAGAACTTGGGCTTGGGAGAAGACAGCTAGACCTTCATTCATGTCCTGACTGGTTCACTCACAAGGTGACTACAGGTAATTTTTCCATCTTCTCTACGTTTGAGTTTCTTTCTCTGCAAAAGAACAACAATAGTACCTAATGCTTAGGGTTGTGGTGAAGATTAGAAGAACTATTATGATTTTGGGATACTGTAGCTATTTAATAAATATCTATTCTTCTGTCTGTTCTCTGTTAGAAACAAAAGTTCCAAGGGTGATAAATAGATTCTAACTTGAATAATCCCCTCCCCTGGTCTTTAACCTTTTCAGAGAGAAGAGCTGGCATCCCATTATTTTTTCAAGGCCAGAAAAGGAAATTCATTAACATCTCTTAGTCATTTGTTCCAGTAATATGATTTATACCAAGAATGCATTCCTCAAATCCCACCTAAAAAAACTCAGGCCTGTTATCTAACCCAACATGTACTTATGGAGAAGAACAAAACTTAAAACAAGACAGCTGAGTTAGTTAAAGATCAACAGGCTTAATAGCAAGAGCTGAGAAGATGAAAATTTGTTGCCACTCTACTAACTCACCATTCTTCAAACAGATTTCTTACCTGGTAGCCTATTAATCCCCCGTGGATTGGTAATGATTATGGTACCAATTGCCCTTTGATATGCCTGTATTCATTCAACCAACATGTACTGAACATTTAATTGTATGCCAGAGGCCCTAAACATTTCTTGAACACATAAATGAATACGAACTGGTCCATTTCATCTGGGATCACTGAAGGCAAGTTCATTTCAAGTAAAATCTAAGTTACTATCTCTTTCAGATGCACAAAGAAGGCAGTAAATTCTTAAATTCTCTGCCTCTGGATTTACTGTGGTTGCTCCTGGGTTGTCTGTGTATAATTCTCATCTTTAACAAGATACCTGGAGAATGGCTTGTAATTCACCTGGTTTTACCAACCTGGAGAAACGGTTGGGAATATAGTCTAGATCAGGGTTTGACAACTTTTTTTCTGTAAGTGGCTAGACACTAAATATGAGGCACTAAATAAAGGGTCTCTTGTGCAATTATTCAACTCTGTAGTTGTAGCAGAAAAGCAGTCACAGACAGTATGTAAACAGATGGGTGTGGCCGTGTTCCAATAGATCTTTATTCATGAAAACAGGTGGTAGGCAGATTTTGGCCACAGCTTGCTGACACTGTTCTAGATTCTAGATTCTTTAGACCAGAATTCCTAGTTGCTGGCCCTTTGCTTTCTATCCTGAGATTACACACACACACACACACACACACACACACACACACACACACACACACACAGAGCCTAAATTGGGTGGGGGTGGTGGATAGCAAAACAAACAAACAAAAAACAAATAAGCAGTAGTTTTCCTGACAGAGGGTTTTCCTAAAGAATTTTAGTAAGAATGGGATAAACATGAAATTATATTGTCTGGAGATTGTAGCCCAGGGCTGGATTTGAAACTCTGTACTAAATGACCCTTTGACGGTTGTTGAGGTTGAATAACTAAATTTAAAAGCAAAAACACAGCAAAACCTTCATAGACTCAAGTCCCAATCTCACTATACTGGACAACTGTCACCACATATGCATTAGAATTTATATCACTGCCTACAAAAGCCAGATGATCTGCGAAAATAATTGTTGAAAGACTCAAAAGAGATTTGACATAAGGTGTCCCAAGCATACTTGGAGCTATGCACCCAGCCTGCTTCCCTTGCCATTTGTAGAAAGTCATTGACATTTCAGAGTAAGCAGATGTCTTTCAATCTGACTCGATTTTAGAAGAGCCACTGCCAGCAACCTGAGATATGTGCCTGACCTCCATAAGCATGTTATAAGCCCTAAGAGTACCTCTGAATGATAGGTGAGATTCACAAGTTTAGAATATATTATCAGCATTGTTAATAACACCTTCACATTTTTTTTCATTTCCCTTCAAGTTTTCATTTCTCTTTTGTCTTGCAGATTCTATGTCACGTTCAAAGATTAAATGGGGAACATAGAGGCTAATGTGCATAAAAAATAATTAGTAATCAATGGTCCTGGTTGCATCCTTGTTGCCAGCTCTATTCATCTTTGACTTAAGCTTCTCTGACTCACCAGGGTAAAGAGAATTATGATGTTTCAGAATTGCACAGGTAAGTT
This sequence comes from Eschrichtius robustus, assembly GCF_028021215.1. Classification (NCBI taxonomy): domain Eukaryota; kingdom Metazoa; phylum Chordata; class Mammalia; order Artiodactyla; family Eschrichtiidae; genus Eschrichtius; species Eschrichtius robustus. The sequence continues at coordinate 116,945,573 of NC_090830.1, forward strand.
GACCCTTTATACAGTGTCACAGCAGGAAGAACCTGGTTTGTTCACTGTTTTTATATGTTGGCATCTTTAATCAAGGCACAAAGCCTCACTCAAACTTCATAATACACCGGTAGCTGGAGTTCTGAGCCAATACATTGTTATTTTCCCCGCTGAGAACATCAGTCATTTCTCAGACCACATCGTTATACTGTTTCTTCCTCTCCTTAATTCTGTAGCTACTTAGCATGCAGGAAAGCTATCAAAACTTAACTTCTTCCTTCCTCATTCTTTTTTTTTTTTCCAGTGACATTATTCTTTTTTTAAAATTTTAATTAGAGTATAGTTGATTTAAAATGTTGTGTTAGTTTCAGGTGTACACCAAAGTGAATCAGTTATACGTATATATATATCTCCACTCTTTTTTAGATACTTTTCCCATATAGGTCATTCCAGACTATTGAGAAGAGTTCCCTGTGCTATACAGTAGGTCCTTATTAGTTATCTATTTTATATATAGTAGCCTTTATATGTCAATGCAGTCTCCCAATTTATCCCTCGCCCCCCATTTCCCTCCTGGTACCCGTAAGTTTGTTTTCTACATCTGTTGCGTGTTTTGTTTTTTTTTTTTTGGCCACACAGCGCAGCTTGCAGGATCTTAGCTCCCTCATGTTTATCTTCCTCTCTTCTTTCTTTCTCTCATTCTAAACACATTTATGGCCTTCCTACTGTGTGCTATGAGATATGGGGCTCTTGGATTCCAGTGATATGAAAACCTTACCATTCCATCTCCTTATACCAGATTCTGAAGAGTCTAGCCACAGCCTACTGCAGAATGAACAACTTTCATTGCCTCAAATAGAGTTCCATGATAATATAAGATTATCCACTTGGTGAATGAGGCAGCTTAACCTTCACATTCTTTTTTTACCTCTCTTTTAAATTTACGGCTACCATTTAGGGAGATTTCAATTCCCATTAATAATATGTGCAATTGATCTACATTTAAGAGAATTTAATCATGTCTTGGTGACAAATTTAGCTTAAAGTGGAGCTTCACTTAGGACTTCTGAGTAAATTTCTGTTGAAAAGGTCAATTTCTAACATTTGTCAGTTAAAGCCCATACCAGACAAATTAAATTTTCCTCCTCTCGTCTGCAGCACAAACACTTTCAATGCTGAAAATCACCACTGGCTATCAATGAGGAAAACAACCCAAAACAACAACAGAGACTGAGAATACTTTTTAAGAAGACCTGAATTTTTTTTTAAGAGTTAGGATTTTTTTTTCACACTAAAAAGCCATCTCAAGAGGAGAATGGTTCAAGATGGCAGAGTAAAAGGACGAGTTCTCACTCCCTCTTGCGAGAGCACTGGAATCACAACTAAATGCTGAACAGTCATCGACAGGAAGACGCTGGAACTCATCAAAAAAGATACCTCACATCCACAGACAAAGGAGAAGCCACAGTGAGATGGTAGGAGGGGCGCAATCACAATAAAATCAAATCCCATAACTGCTGGGTGGATGACTCACAAACTGGAGAACACTTATACCACAGAAGTCCACCCTCTGGAGTGAAGGTTCTGAGCCCCACGTCAGGCTTCCCAACCTGAGGGTCAGGCAACTGGAGGAGGAATTCCAGGCTCCCCAACCTGAGGGTCTGGCAACGAGAGGAGGAATTCCTAGAGAATCAGACTTTGAAGGCTAGCGGGATTTGATTGCAGGACTTCGACAGGGCTGGGGGAAACAGAGACTACACTCTTGGAGGGCACACATAATGTAGTGTGTGCATCAGGACCCAGGGGAAGGAGCAGTGACCCCATAGGAGACTGAACCAGACCTACCTGCTACTGTTGAAAGGTCTCCTATAGAGGCGGGGGTGGCTGTGGCTCAACGTGGGGACGAGGACACTGGCAGCAGAAGTTCTGGGAAGTACTCCTTGGTGACAGCCATCCAACAGTACTCCATTAGCCCCACCAAAGAGCCTGGGTAGGCTCCAGTGCTGGGTCGCCTCAGGCCAAACAACCAACAGGGAGGGAACCCAGCCCCACCCATCAGCAGACAAGTGGATTAAAGATTTACTGAGCTCTGCCCACCAGAGCGACAGCCAGCTCTACCCACCACCAGTCCCTCCCATCAAGAAACTTGCACAAGCCTCTTAGATAGCCTCATTCACCAGAGGGCAGACAGCAGAATCAAGAACAACTACAGTCCTGCAGCCTGTGAAACAAAAACCACGTTCACAGAAAGATAGACAAGATGAAAAGGCAGAGGGCTATGTACCAGATTATAGGGGTCCCAGAAGGAGAAGAGAGAGAGAAAGGACCCGAGAAAATATTTGAAGGGATTATAGTTGAAAATTTCCCTAACATGGGAAAGGAAATAGCCACCCAAGTCCAGGAAGCGCAGAGAGTCCCAGGCAGGATAAACCCAAGGAGAAACATGGCGGGACACATAGTAATCAAACTGACAAAAATTAAAGACAAAGAAAAATTATTGAAAGCATCAAGGGAAAAATGACAAATAACATACAAGGGAACTCCCATAAGGTTAACAGCTGATTTCTCAGCAGAAACTCTACAAGCCAGAAGGGAGGGGCATGACATCTTTAAAGTGATAAAAGGGAAGAACCTACAACCAAGATTACTCTACCCTGCAAGGATCTCATTCAGATTCAATGGAGAAATCAAAAGCTTTACAGACAAGCAAAAGCTAAGAGAATTCAGCACCACCAAACCAGCTCTACAACAAATGCTAAAGGAACTTCTCCAAGTGGGAAACACAAGAGAAGAAAAGGACCTACAAAAACAAACCCAAAACAATTAAGAAAATGGAAATAGGAACATACATATCGATAATTACCTTAAACGTGAATGGATTAAATGCTCCAATCAAAAGACACAGGCTCGCTGAATGGATACAAAAACAAGACCCATATATACGCTGTCTACAAGAGACCCACTTCAGACCTAGGGACACATACAGACAGAAAGTGACGGGATGGAAAAAGATATTCCATGCAAATGGAAATCAAAAGAAAGCTGGAGTAGCAGTACTCATATCAGATAAAATAGACTTTAAAATAAAGAACATTACAAGAGACAAGGAAGGACACTACATAATGATCAAGGGATCCATCCAAGAAGAAGATACAACAATTGTAAATATATATGCACCCAACATAGGAGCACCTCAATACATAAGGCAACTGCTAACAGCTATAAAAGAGGAAATCAACAGTAACACAATAAGAGTAGGGGACTTTAAAACCTCACTTACACCTATGGACAGATCATCCAAAGAGAAAATTAATAAGGAAACACAAGCTTTAAATGACACAATAGACCAGAGAGATTTAATTGATATTTATAGGACATTCCATCCAAAAACAGCAGATTACACTTTCTTCTCAAGTGCACACAGAACATTCTCCACAATAGATCATATCCTGGGTCACAAATCAAGCTTCAGTAAATTTAAGAAAATTGAAATCATATCAAGCATCTTTTCTGACCACAACGCTATGAGATTAGAAATCAATTACAGGGGAAAAAAACGTAAAAAACACAAAAATATGGAGCCCAAGCAATACATTACTAAATAACCAAGAGATCACTGAAGAAATCAAAGAGGAAGTCAAAAAATATCTAGAGACAAATGACAATGAAAACACGACGATCCAAAACCTATGGGATGCAGCAAAAGCAGTTCTAAGAGGGAAGTTTATAGCTATACAAGCCTACCTCAAGAAACAAGAAAAATCTCAAATAAACAATCTAACCTTACACCTAAAGGAACTAGAGAAAGAAGACCAGACAAAACCCAAAGTTAGTAGAAGGAAAGAAATCATAAAGATCAGGGCAGAAATAAATGAAATAGAAACAAAGAAAACAATAGCAAAGATCAATGAAACTAAAAGCTGGTTCTTTGAGAAGATAAACAAAATTGATAAACCATTAGCCAGACTCATCAAGAAAGACAGGGAGAGGACTCAAATCAATAAAATGAGAAATGAAAAAGGAGCAGTTACAACAGACACCGCAGAAATACAAAGCATCCTGAGAGACTACTACAAGCAACTCTATGCCAATAAAATGGACAACCTGGAAGAAATGGACAAATTCTTAGAAAGGTATAACCTTCCAAGACTGAACCAGGAAGAAATAGAAAATATGAACAGACCAATCACAAGCAATGAAATTGAAACTGTGATTGATAATCTTCCAACGAACAAAAGTCCAGGACCAGATGGCTTCACAGGTGAATTCTACCAAACATTTAGAGAAGAGCTAACACCCATTCTTCTCAAACTCTTCCAAAAAATTGCAGAGGAAGGAACACTCCCAAACTCATTCTATGAGGCCACCATCACCCTGAAACCAAAACCAGACAAAGATACTACAAATAAAAAAAAAAAAATGACAGACCAATATCACTGATGAATATAGACACAAAAATCCTCAACATAATACTAGCAAACAGAATACAACAACACTTTATAAAAGGATCACACACCATGATCAAGTGGGATATATCCCAGGGATGAAAGGATTCTTTAATATACACAAATCAATCAATGTGATACACCATATTAACAAATTGAAGGAGAAAAACCATATGATCATCTCAACAGATGCAGAAAAAGCTTCTGACAAACAACACCACCCATTTATTATAAAAACTCCCCAGAAAGTGGGCATAGAGGGAACCAACCTCAACATAATAAAGGCCATATACGACAAACCCACAGCAAACATCATTCTCAACGGTGAAAAACTGAAAGCATTTCCTCTAAGATCAGAAACAAGACAAGGATGTCCACTCTAACCATTATTATTCAACACAGTTTTGGAATTCCTAGCCATGGCAATCAAAGAAGAAAAAGAAATAAAAGGAATACAAATTGGAAAAGAAGAAGTAAAACTGTCACTGTTTGCAGATGACATGACACTATACATAGAGAATCCTAAAGATGCCACCAGAAAACTACTAGAGATAATCAATGAATTTGGTAAAGTTTCAGGATACAAAATTAATGCACAGAAATCTCTTGCATTCCTATACACTAATGATGAAAACTCTGAAAGAGAAATTAAGGAAACACTCCCATTTACCACTGCAACAAAAAGAATAAAATACCTAGGAATAAACCTACCTAGGGAGACAAAAGATCTGTGTGCAGAAAACTATAAGACACTGATGAAAGAAATTAAAGATGATACAAACAGATGGAGAGATATACCATGTTCTTGGATTGGAAGAATCAACATTGTGAAAATGACTATACTACCTAAAGCATCTACAGATTCAATGTAATCCCTATCAAATTAACAATGGCATTTTTTACAGAACTAGAACAAAAAATCTTAAAATTTCTATGGCGACACAAAAGACCCCAAATAGCCAAAGCAGTCTTGACAGGAAAAAAACGGAGCTGGAAGAATCAAACTCCCTGACTTCAGAGTATACTACTAAGCTATAGTCATCAGGACAGTAGTGGTGCTGGCACAAATACAGAAATATAGATCAATGGAACAGGATAGAAAGCCCAGAGATAAACCCACACACCTATGGTCAACAAATCGATGACAAAGGAGGCAAGAATATACAATGGAGAAAAGAGAGTCTCTTCAATAAGTGGCGCTGGGAAAACTGGACAGCTACATGCAAAAGAATGAAATTAGAACACTCCCTAACACCAAACACAAAAATAAATTCAGAATGGATTAGAGACCTAAATGTAAGACCGGACACTATAAAACTCTTAGAGGAAAACATAGAAGAACACTCTTTGACATAAATCACAGCAAGATCTTTTTTGATCCACCTCCTAGATTAATGGAAATAAAAACAAAAATAAACAAATGGGATCTAATGAAACTTAAAAGCTTTTGCACAGCAAAGGAAACCATAAACAAGACCAAAAGACAACCCTCAGAATGGGAGGAAATATTTGCAAATGAATCAGCGGACAAAGGATTAATCTCCAAAATATATAAACAGCTCATGCAGCTCAATATTAAAGAAACAAACACCCCAGTCCAAAAATGGGCAGAAGACCTAAATAGACATTTCTCCAAAGAAGACATACAGACGGCCACGAAGCACATGAAAAGATGCTCAACATCACTAATTATTAGAGAAATGCAAATCAAAACTACAATGAGGTATCACCTCACACCAGTTAGAATGGGCATCATCAGAAAATCTAGAAACAACAAATGCTGGAGAGGGTGTGGAGAAAAGGGAACCCTCTTGCATTGTTGGTGGGAATGTAAATTGATACAGCCACTATGGACAACAATATGGAGGTTCCTTAAAAAACTAAAAATAGAATTACCATATGACCCAGCAATCCCACTACTGGGCATATATGCTGAGAAAACCATAATTCAAAAAGACACATGCACCCCAATGTTCATTGCAGCTCTATTTACAATAGCCAGGTCAGGCAAGCAACCTAAATGCCCATCTACAGACATATGGATAAAGAAGTTGTGGTACATATATACAATGGAATATTACTCAGCCATAAAAAGGAACGAAATTGGGTCATTTGTAGAGATGTGGATGGATCCAGAGACTGTCATACAGAGTGAAGTAAGTCAGAAACAGAAAAACAAATATCGTATATTAATGCATATATGTGGAACCTAGAAAAATGGTACAGATGAACCGGTTTGCAGGGCAGAAATTGAGACACAGATGTAGAGAACAAACATATGGACACCAAGGGGGGAAAGTGGCAGTGGTGGTGGTGGTGTGATGAATTGGGAGACTGGGATTGACATGTATACACTAATATGTATAAAATGGATTACTAATAAGAACCTGCTGCATAAAAAAAAAAATTAAATTTAAAAAAAAAGCTATCTCAAGATGGTAATCGAAAACAAAGTAAAACATCATCTTACTGGATAATTAAAATCAGTTCAATGCCAGAAGCATTTGAACATGTATTACTGAGGAAGGTAGTAGAGGGAGATTTTAAGCCCATACTGAAGCTTATGTATCTTTCTGGGGATACAAAACACCCTTGAACAATTGGAAATTAACATGTAATCATCATCAAGGATAGCATTTGATAAAATCATGGTCCCCATGTTATGCTGAAGACAATTTACATTTTGGGTAGGAGAAAATCTATGTTGTTTTGGATTTCTGGGGAAAGCTTTATGAAACAGAAAGAATATCATAAATAGTCAATTTAAACAGATAGTGATCACATTATGGGTGTTTTTCCTTTTGCTTCTCTATGTATACTGATTTTGTATATCATACTTGAATTATTTTATTTAAAAAGATAATAAAAATTTTTGAGAGCCAGCTTAGAGAAAAGAGAAAAAAAAGTATATTTTTAAATTTCCTCAGGTCAGTCTCAGATCCAACAGGACTGGATGTTCTGGTTTTTGGCCTTCAGTTATTAAATGGTTCATAATGTACTCCAAAGAAAAAGACTCATGGCCAAACATCTAAAGATAATTTTTGACCATGAGGTCAGCAGCAAAGGCTCGAGATTTGGCAGGTCTTACAAAAAGACTGCATTCATTGTCTAGCACACCTTAGCAACTAATACAGCTATCTCTGAGCACTGCCGGGGGAAAGAATTGAAGGGCAGCCTCAGAGTAGAAGAAGCAGAGATGCTCACTGCCTCACTTACATGCTTATCTTCTAATAAGGAAGATGAGGCAGTGGGAGCCATGGGGGATTATTTTCTTAGAAATCATCAAAATCAAATACAACACACACACACACACACATCTTGGGCTGAGCGGCAACACTAAGTTGTCCCAAGATTATAGAGGAGGCTGTCTTTTCCAAGCACCCTGTGATTACTATCGATCTGTTCAGCTCATTGCAACTCAACCTTACCAGGCTGGTCATGAAAGAAGGATGGATGTTATTAAAGATGCTGAGCAGCTGCTCTGGAGGTATCATTCATTAGAAGTAAACTAAGTGTACTGACTTCCAAGCATATAGAGAGGTTATGTAGCAGATCCATTCCCTTGCCAGAACTTAGAACCGCTAATGTGCAAAAGTACAGACAGGTTTAAGTGGGAGCACCTACTGTCAAAGTGGGATATGGAAGCTCAACTTTATTAGATAATACAAATAACTGAGCAAAGTCAGGACTGGGGTTGTTGGCTTCAGTACCCTGTAGTTATTTATTAAGCTATCATGTGTCCAGGGCTATGCTAGGCACCAAACAGAGACTGTTTAGAAAGAGATAACTAGGGACATAGGAAAGGCCTATGACCTTGAAAACATAGTGATCTGCATAGATCAAAAGGTCAAAGGCTTCTGAAATGAAATAGAAAGATCAGTTACAACAAGTCTTACAGACAGATTACCAATGGATACACATCAGTCACATAAGAGACCATTAATGTATTAATGCCTATAATATTAATATAAATTAATATTAAGAATTGATTATGATTGAAGTACTTCAATAAATTCAAGAAAATTAAATATATTGTTAAAACTGTAGAACTGGTGATAAGATGAAAATTAAATCAGAAATGTGTTGATTTACACTATTTTGCGGTAACATCATTATTTCATTTCAGCAATAATTCACACTATGCCTTTATAGTATTTTGGGCTAAAAAGAATAGAGATTAATATGGCAAAATCACACCAGACATTCAATAATCTTAGATGGAGTAAAGAGTTACAGGAAAATGAAAAATGTCATTACTGTGGCACAGTCATGAGACTCTAGATTAAAATATAACCTCCCAATAAAGAAGCAGATACCAAGTGCTTAGCACATAGTAGGCTTTCAATAAGTGGTAATTATTAGTAGTAGGACAAATAATTAGTTTACAAAATACTCTCCTATATGACAGTTACAGAATCGCTCTAAAAGAGACATAGGATCTAGGGTTGAACACTTCCGAGATTTACTTTCTTAAGCTACACTCTGTAATGTTTAAACGACTACAATTTTCATTACGAATGTATTGTTTCCTAAAGTGTTGGCAATTTATTGAACACCCAGTGTTTCTGTGTTATTTCTCTCACATACAGATACACCATACCTGAAGAAGGAGTGGCTAGTAGAAAAAGCCACAAATGGTGAGGCTCTGCAGTAATGTTTCTTCTCGACGTGCACTGTGCAAAGAACTACCTTCTGGGGTGAATGACCTGGGGTGTCTGTAAAAATACAGATTTCCAAGCTCTACCAAATGCCTACTGAAGTTATTGGTGTGGGGAGCCACAATCTGAATTTTTAAATAATCCCTCCAGGTGATTCTGATGCACACTCAATTCTGGGGACCACTGCATTATTCTTTGATGGAGGCTAGCTCTGAAGACCCTTGGCTCTATTTCCCTTCCATCTCCCTCTCTGATTCAGAACTCTGACATTTAAGGTTGACTTTCTTTTTCCCTCTAGTTATACAGATTGAACCTATTTTTCCTATCTCTAAATCATCTGGGGATTGCTTTAATAAAATGGCTACACTCCTGATTAAGGAAAGTGAGAAAGCTGCTGTCAATTACCTTAATCGATCTGACAACCTGATTAGGCCCAGAAAGGGGAAGATTTCCTCAGTGGAGCCTTATTAAAAAAGAGAAAACAAAACAAAGGCCCATGTAATTAAAATGTGATCGCTGGTGATGAGTATGTAAAATGAACCCTGAGATGCATTAGTGATGGGAAAACTTTTCTAAATGGCATTTTAGGAAGACAAAGGAACACAAGATATTCAAATAAATCAGTGGGCTACTAGGGGAGAATGCTGAACAGAAATGTAAGAGACTTTTCTCAATTGTACTCACCAGTAGCTTTTTTTTTTTTTAACATCTTTATTGGGGTATAATTGCTTAACAATGTTGTGTTAGTTTCTGCTGTATAACAAAGTGAATCTGTTATATGTATACATATATCCCCATATCACCCCTCCTCTTGCATCTCCCTCCCACCCTCCCTATCCCACACCTCTAGGTGGTCACAAAGCACAGAACTGACATCCCTGTGCTATGCGACTGCTTCCCACTAGCTATCTATTTTACATTTTGTAGTGTATATATGTCCATGCCACTCTCTCACTTCATCCCAGCTTACCCTTCCCCCTGTCCGTGACCTCAAGTCCATTCTCCACGTCTGCGTCTTTATTTCTGTCCTGCCCCTAGGTTCATTAGAACCTTATTATTTTTTTTTTTTTTTACATTCCATATATATGTGTTAGTATAAGGTGTTTGTTTTTCTCTTTCTGACTTACTTCACTCTGTATGACAGACTCTAGGTCCACCCGCTTCACCACAAATAACTCAATTTTGTTTCTTTTTATGGCTGAGTAATATTCCATTGTATATTTGTGCCACATCTTCTTTATCCATTCATCTGTTGATAGACACTTAGGTTGCTTTCATGTCCTGGCTATTGTAAATAGTGCTGCAATAAACATTGTCGTACATGTCTCTTTTTGAATTATGGTTTTCTCAGGGTATACGCCCAGTAGTGGAATTGCTGGGTCATATGATAGCTTTATTTTTAGTTTTTTAAGGAACCTCCATACTACTCTCCATAGTGGCTGTATCAATTTACATTCACACCAACAGTGCAAGAGGGTTCTATTTTCTCCACACTCTCTGCAGCATCTATTGTTTGTAGATTTTTTGATGATGGCCATTCTACCTCATTGTAGTTGTGATTTGCATTTCTCTAATGACTGGTGATGTTGAACATCCTTTCATGTGTTTGTTGGCCATCTGTATATCTTCTTTGAAGAAATATCTACTTAGGTCTTCTGCCCATTTTTGGATGGGGTTGTTCGTTTTTTTGATATTTAGCTGCATGAGCTGCTTGTATATTTTGGAGATTAATCCTTTGTCAGTTGCTTCATTTGCAAATATTTTCTCCCATTCTTAGGGTTGTCTTTTTGTCTTGTTTATGGTTTCCTTTCTTGCAAAAAAGCTATAAAGTTTCATTAGGTCCCATTTGTTTATTTCCATTTCTCTAGGAGATGGGTCAAAAAGGATCTTGCTGTGATTTATGTCATAGAGTGTTCTGCCTATGTTTTCCTCTAAGAGTTTGATAGTGTCTGGCCTTACATTTAGGTCTTTAATCCATTTTGAGTTTATTTTTGTGTATGGTGTTAGGGAATGTTCTAATTTCACTCATTTACACGTAGCTGTGCAGTTTTCCCAACACCGCTTATTGAAGGGGCTGTCTTTTCTCCATTGTATACATTTGCCTCCTTTATCAAAGGTAAGGTGACCACACGTGCATGGGTTTATCTCTGGGCTTTTTATCCTGTTCCATTGATCTATATTTCTGTTTTTGTGCCAGTACCATACTGTCGTGATTACTGTAGCTTTGTAGTATAGTCTGAAGACTGGGAGCCTGATTCCTCCAGCTCCGTTTTTCTTTCTCAAGATTGTTTTGGCTATTCGGGGTCTTTTGTGTTTCCACACAAATTGTGAAATTTTTTGTTCTACTTCTGTGGAAAATACCATTGGTAGTTTGATAGAGATTGCGCTGAATCTGTAGATTGCTTTGGTAGTATAGTCATTTTCACAATATTGATTCTTCCAACACAAGAACATGGTATATCTCTCCATCTGTTTATATCATGTTTCATTTCTTTCATCAGTGTCTTACAGCTTTCTGCATACAGGTCTTTTGTCTCCTTAGGTAGGTTTATTCCTAGATACTTTATTCCTTTTGTTGCAATGGTAAGTGGGAGTGTTTCCTTCATTTCTCTTTCAGATTCTTCCTCATTAGTGTATAGGAATGCAAGAGATTCCTATGCATTAATTTTGTATCCTGCTACTTTACCAAATTCATTGATTAGCTCTAGTAGTTTTCTGGTAGTATCTTTAGGATTCTCTATGTATAGTATCATGTCATCTGCAAACAGTGATGCTTTAGTTCTTCTTTTCTGATTTGGATTACTTTTATTTCTTTTTCTTCTCTCATTGCTGTGGCTAAAACTTCCAAAACTATGTTGAATAATAGTGGTGAGAGTGGGCAGTCTTGTCTTGTTCTTGATCTCAGAGGAAATAGTTTCAGTTTGTCACTATTGAGAATGATGTTGGCTGTGGGTTTGTCATATGTGGCCTTTATTATATTGAGGTAAGTTCCCTCTATGCCTACTTTCTGGAGAGTTTTTATCATAAATGGGTGTTGAATTTTGTCAAAAGCTTTTTCTGCATCTATTGAGATGATCATATGGTTTTTCTCCTTCAATTTGTTAATATGGTGTATCACACTGATTGATTTGTGTATATTGAAGAATCCTTGTGCATCCCTGGGATAACCCCCACTTGATCATGGTGTATGATCCTTTTAATGTGCTGTTGGATTCTGTTTGCTAGTATTTTGTTGAGGATTTTTGCATCTATGCTCATCAGTGATATTGGCCTGTAGTTTTCTTTCTTTGTGATATCTTTGTCTGGTTTTGGTATCAGGCTGATGGTGGCCTTGTAGAATGAGTTTGGGAGTGTTCCTCCCTCTGCTATATTTTGGAAGAGTTTGAGAAGGATAGGTGTTAGCACTTCTCTAAATATTTGATAGAATTCGCCTGTGAAGCCGTCTGGTCCTGGGCTTTTGTTTGTTGGAAGATTTTTAATCACAGTTTCAATATCAGGGCTCGCAATTTGTCTGTTCATATTTTCTATTTCTTCCTGGTTCAGTCTCAGAAGGTTGTGCTTTTCTAAGAATTAGTCCGTTTCTTCCAGGTTGTCCATTTTATTGGCATATAGTTGCTTGTAGCAATCTGTCATGATTCTTTGTATTCCTGCAGTGTCAGTTGTTACTACTCCTTTTCCATTTCTAATCCTGTTGATTTCAGTCTTCTCCCTTTTTTTCTTGATGAGTCTGGCTAGTGGTTTATCAATTTTGTTTATCTTCTCAAAGAACCATCTTTTAGTTTTATTGATCTTCGCTATTGTTTCCTTCATTTCTTCTGCTAACCTTGGGTTTTTTTTGTTGTTCTTCTTCTTTCTCTAATTGTTTCAGGTGTAAGGTTAGGTTAGGTGTAAGGTTATGTTTCTTGTTTCTTGAGGTAGGATTGTATTGCTATAAACTTCCCTCTTAGAACTGCTTTTGCTGCATCCCATAGGTTTTGGTTTGATAGGTTCTTGGATTGATCCTTTGATCATTATGTACTGTCCTTCTTTGTCTCTTCTAATAGTCTTTATTTTAAAGTCTATTGTGTTTCATATGAGAATTGCTACTCCAGCTTTTTTTTGATTTCCATTTGCATGGAATATCTTTTTCCATCCCCTCACTTTCTGTCTGTATGTGTCCCTAGGTCTGAAGTGGGTCTCTTGTAGACAGCATATATACGGGTCTTGTTTTTGTATCCATGCAGCCAGTCTATGTCTTTAGGTTGGAGCATTTAATCTGTTTACATTTACGGTAATTATCGATATGTATGTTCCTATTACCATTTTTTTTTTTTTAAGATTTATTTTATTGATTAATTGATTGATTGATTGATTGCTATGTTGGGTCTTCGTTTCTGTGCTAGGGCTTTCCCTAGTTGCGGCAAGCGGGGGCCACCCTTCATCACGGTGCGCGGGCCTCTCACCATCGCGGCCTCTCTTGTTGCAGAGCACAGGCTCCAGACGCGCAAGCTCTGTAGCTGTGGCTCACGGGCTCAGTCGCTCCGCGGCATGCGGGATCCTCCCAGACCAGGGCTCGAACCCGCGTCCCCTGCACCAGCAGGCAGACTCTCAACCACTGCGCCACCAGGGAAGCCCCCTATTACCATTTTTATACTTGTTTTGGGTTTGTTTTTGTAGGTCTTTTCCTTGTCTTGTGTTTCATGTCCAGAGAAGTTCTTTTAGCATTTGTTGTAAAGCTGGTTTGGTGGTGCTGAATTCTCTTAACTTTTGATTGTCTGTAAAGGTTTTAATTTCTCCATCGAATCTGAATGAGATCCATTCCGCATAGAGTAATCTTGGTTGTAGGTTCTTCCCTTTCATCACTTTAAGTATATTGTGCCACTCCCTTATGGGTTGCAGAGTTTCTGCTGAAAGATCAGCTGTTAACCTTATGGGGATTCCCTTGTATGTTATTTGTTGCTTTTCCCTTGCTATTTTCAATATTTTTTCTTTGTATTTAATTTTTGATAGTTGGATTAATAATGTGTCTTGGCATGTTTCTCCTTGGATTTATTCTGTATGGGCCTCTCTGTGCTTCCTGGACTTGATTGACTATTTCCTTTCCCATGTTAGGAACGTTTTCAACTATAATCTCTTCAACTATTTTCTCAGTCCCTTTCTTTTTCTCTTCTTCTTCTGGGACCCCTATAACTGGAATGTTGGTGCCTTTAATGTTGTCCCAGAGGTCTCTGAGACTGTCCTCAATTCTTTTCATTATTTTTTCTTTATTCTGCTCTGTGGTAGTTATTTCCACTATTTTATCTTCCAGGTCACTTATCTGTTCTTCTGCCTCAGTTATTTTGCTATTGATTCCTTCTTGACAATTTTCAATTTCATTTATTGTGTTGTTCATCATTGTTTGTTTGCTCTTTAGTTCTTCTAGGTCCTTGTTAAACGTTTCTTTTATTTTCTCTATTCTATTTCCAAGATTTTAGATCATCTTTACTATCATTACTCTGAATTCTTTTTCAGGTAGACTGCCTATTTCCTCTTCATTTGGTTAGTCTGGTGTGTTTTTACCTTGCTCCTTCATATGCTGCATATTTCTCTGTCTTCTCATTTTGTTTAACTTATTGTGTTTGGGTTCTCCTTTTCGCAGGCTGCAGGTTCGTAGTTCCCAATGCTTTCGGTGTCTGCCCCCAGTGGGGGAGGTTGGTTCAGTAGCTTGTTTAAGCTACCTGGTGGAGGGGACTGATGCCTGTGTTCTGGTGGGTGGGGCTGGATCTTGCCTTTCTGGTGAGCAGGGCCACATCCAGTGCCGTGTTTTGGGGTTTCTTTGAACTTAGTATGATTTTAGGCAGCCTCTCTGCTAATGGGTGGCATTGTGTTCCTGTCCTGATAATTGTTTGGTATGGGGCGTCCAGCACGGGAACTTGCTGGCCATTGGGTAGAGGTGGGTTTTAGTGTTGAGATGGAGATCTCTGGGAGAGCTCTCACCAATTGAAATTATTTAGGGCCAGTAGGTCTCTGGTGGTCCAGTGTCCTGAACTCAGCTCTCCCACCTCAGAGACTCAGGCCTGACACCAGGCCCGAGCACAAAGACCCTGTCAGCCACACAGCTCAAAAGAAAAGGGAGAAAAAAAGAAAGAAAAAAAATAATAAACAAATTACTACAATAAAAAAAATAATTGAAAAAAAAATGAGAGCGACCAAACCAATAAAGAAATCCGCCAATGATAACAAGTGCTAAAAACTAAACTAAGATAAACATTAAAATCAGAAACAAATCAGTCGCAGACAGCAAACCCCAAGCCTACATTTGCTCCCAAAGTCCAGTGCCTCAATTTTGGGACAATTCATTGTCTATTCAGGTATTCCACAGATGCAGCATACATCAGGTTGATTGTGGGGACTTAATCCACTGCTCTGGAGGCTGAACAAAGAAATTTCCCTTTCTCTTCTTTGTTCGCCCAGCTCCTGGGGTTCAGCTTTGGTTTTGGCCCCTCCTCTGCATGTAGGTTGCCCTCAGTTATCTGTTCCCCGCCCAGACAGGAGGGGGTTAAAGCAGCAGCTGATTAGGGCTCTCTTGCTCAGTCAGACTGGAGGGAGGGAGGGTTATGGTAGTCATAACTGGAATGCGGGGCGAGCCTGTGGCGGCAGTGGCCGCCATCACGTTGCAACAGCCTGAGGTGCGCCGTGTGTTCTCCCAGGGAAATTGTCCCTGGATCACGGGACCCTGGCAGTGGCGGGATGCACAGGTCCCGGGGGGTGTGGATAGTGACCTGTGCTTGCCCACAGGATTCTTGGTGGCTGCAGCAGCAGCAGCAGTGCTAGCGTTTCATGCCCGTCTCTGGGGTCCGAGCTGATAGCCACGGCTCGGGCCCGTCTCTGGAGCTCGCTTAGGCAGTGCTCTGCCTTCTGTGGGCACATGCGGAAGGAATCCCCTCTCCTTGTGCACCCTGAAACAATGGTCCCTTGCCTCTGAGGCAGGTCCAGAGTTTTTCCCGGACTCCCTCCTGGCTAGCTGTGGTGCACTAGTCCCCTCAGGCTGTGTTCACGCAGCCATCCCCAGTCCTCTCCCTGGGATCTGACCTCCGAAGCCTGGGCCTCAGTTCCCAGCGCTCCCTGCCCTGGCGGGTGAGCAGACGAGCCTCTCAGGCTGGTGAGTGCTGGTCAGCACCGCTCCTCTGTGCGGGAATCTCTCTGCTTTGCCCTCCGCACCCCTGTGGCTGCGCTCTCCTCTGTGGCTCCGAAGCTCTCCCCCCACCACCCCGTCTCTGCCAGGGAAGGGGCTTCCTAGTGTGTGGAAACTTTTCCTCCTTCACAGCTCCCTCCCAGAGGTGTAGGTCCCATCCCTATTCTTTTGTCTCTGTTTTTTCTTTTCTTTGCCCTACCCAGGTATGTGGGGATTTTCTTGCCTTTTGGGAAGTCTGAGGTCTTCTGCCAGCGTTCAGTAGGTGTTTTGCAGGAGTTGTTCCACGTGTAGATGTATTTTTGATGTATTTGTGGGGAGGAAGGTGATCTCCATGTCTTACTCCTCCACCATCTTGAAGGTCCCCCTCCCTCACCAGTAGCTTTGACATTAACAAAATCCACTCTTGGTTTGAGGTGGGAACATAGTTACTGGCCCCATATGTGGCACTATGAACCCAAATAGAATGCCAGTTACTGGCACCATCTGTGGTTATATGAGTGATTTTTTTCTTTTCTTTTCTGGATAACTATGCTTAAAATAGAATTTTGGGTCCAGATCTCAATGGGGACTGAATAAGTTGTCCTATGGAACAGAATTCAGAGCACCAAGGCCACAGCCTAGCAACCACAACTGCTCTAGCGAAAAAGGCCAGCACTTAGCATGTATTCCAGATTCAAGGATTATTCTTTTAGTATTATTTATGATCCATTTCCTTCTCCGAATCACTCTCAGTGGAACATGTCTTCTGAATTTATCCCACACTTGGGTAGTCCCTAGGCCTTCAAGAACAAAAACGCAACATGGTAACTGTGTTATTTTATACAACAAAAATATCTGGGTCCCAAGAGTGCTGAGAAATAGGATATTATTAGCTAATTAGGATGAACTGTCACATTGGAGTGTTTGATTAAATTAACTAATCAAGCTGATGATTGGTCTGGAGGGGGTAGGTAGCAGTTTTTACAGTGCACCTGGTAAATTGTGCTATTAACCAGTGGTCCCTTTGAAATTTAAGGAAAAAATATCTTTGGATGAGAAATAAACATGCTAGCATAAAGTTGATAGAGGGATCAGAATGAACAATAATGCCTGTGTGCATGCCAAATATATGAATGAGTGAACAGATTTGAGTTTAGAGTTTCCTTTCCCCATACCATTACACTGAAGTAATCAGAAGTTTCAATTTGGATCTTCTTTAAATTGTATATAACGATTTCCTCTTTGACAATTACACAGAAAAACAGATTAAAACAGATGAAAAAAGAATCAACATCACAGGCTTTTGTCTTAATTTAGGGCTTCAACTAAACAAACCCATCCATCCATCCATCCTTTTTCAAAGACATAAAGAAGAATTAAAAGACCTCTAGCTTTATTTGACAGTCTACTTCCATGCTTAACTTTCTTAGGAGATATATTGTTCTTTCACTTTCTTTCAGGCAGTAGATAAACTATTCCTTCCACTGCAGTGTTCCCAGTTTGGTAAGCATCAACGCTGCCTTAATTCTGACCAATTCACTCCAAATCTAGCATTCTATGCCAGAGGACATTTTCATGTGACCCTGAATATGCTTGACACAAAGACTTCTCCGTATTAACTGGGAAAGCTCAGGGACTCTAGCATTCCTATGTTCTATAGAACACCTAGCACATTCCCCTATTCTGTGCCAGCATGTACCAAAGTGTTCTCACGGTTCAAAGCCTTTAAACTTGAATAAGAAAGGTTGTAGGCACATATGTTAGAACTTTATCAAAGCCCATGATTCATCCATCCATTTACTCATTCATTTATATCTATATCCATTCCAATTATTCCACAATCTTTCATAGAGACTCCTTCAGGCACGATGCAGATATAAACAAGGATACTTCATACCCTTCTAGAGTTCATAGTGTATAGTATTAACATTCTAAAGGTCTTTAGATAAATTAAACCCCATATATACAAACTCCATGTTTTAAATGAATATTTTGGGTGTCTTAAGAATAATAAAAAATTATTTCTAAAACTCTCTCAACAGAATCACAGGGGAAAAAAAAAGACACATTTTAAACCTTTATCAACTGCCATTCCCCTCCCCTCACCTAAGGAGGGAGCTTTTTTTTCCTTTTCCCCAGAGTCTAGTTCAAAGAATAAAGCTTTTGTCATCAGATACCAAATCTGGTCATATTCAATAAATACTTTAAAAAATTATAATGTATAAAGTCAACAGAATGAATGAAAAACGCTTCTTTTGATCTAAAATACTTAGTTTAGCTCAGATTTTATAATGCCACATTCATTTTAAGCTACTTATCTATATTTTTTTCTCCTCTATTTGCCTAAAAGCTCCATGAGGGCAAAGAATATGTATACTTCTGATCATTAATTTATTGTCTGCACCTAGCACATACTACACTCAATAATTATTTAGAGAATGAATGAAATAAATTAATGAATGAAATAAATTAATGCAATATAATCTTTCACATTCAAAGTTGCAAACATCCCAAAACAACCTTAAAATTAAAAGATGCTGGTTGTCACATACTACATCTAGTCTGGTGAAAAATAAGTAGAAAATGACTGCAGATAATTTCAAAGGGCCAGGGCTTTTTTTTTCCCTAGAAGATTTACAGAGAAAAAACTGTGAGTGGAAAAGAATAAGAAAAGGAAGAGTGAAGGAAGAGTTTAACTCAAATGACAAACTAAACATTTTTATTCAACACTCCATAGTCTTCAAAACTGGATAATGATCTCCCCAGCTCTTCAGGCCAGTAGCATGAGGTTGAATACACCATCAGTTCTGCTATAAAACATGAGTTTGCAAGTAAACAGCAAGTTTATCTTATAAAATGGAGCTTTTATTTGCATTGAAATTCTTCATTAATAACACAGATGGACTTTCAACTACATACTACAGCTGTGGCTCCCCGCCATATGGAGCTTTTAAAAGGGAAAAAAATACAAGTCAGAGGGATTTCTCAGCAAATTCAATTCCTTTTATTTTCCAGAAAGGCAGGTGTGAAGCAGCAGGTGGCAAATTCATTTTTATCTAACAAAATTTGATCATGTGACATACTTTATTTTCACAGTTAATATAACTTAATGAATAGAAAATTGGGAAAATCTGCCAGCATGTGGGGAGTTAGGGGAGCATGTGCATGTGTACATGTGCAGTGTGTGTGTGTGTAGAGAGACTGAGAAGGCTTATGTGGTGAAGGTGGGGAAGGAAGAAGGTTGCTGCTCTATGTCCTGTGCAGGAGATCTTTCTTTTAAGTCACTAGTTCCAATCCGTGTTGAGAACACTGTAAAGCCATTATATGGGAGGGAGAGACCATCTTCATTATATAAGATGTGGTGATCTTCAACCAGGTCCTTAAAGGAATGGACTTTCAAAAATAACCCCACGACTGATAAACTACTGCACAGCACAGGGAACTATATTCAATATCCTGTGATAAACCACAATGGAAAAGAATATAAAAAAGAATATATATATCTGTATCTGAATAACTTTGCTGTACAACAGAAATTAACACAACATTGTAAATCAACTATACTTCAATTAAAAAAAAAAAAACCCCATGACTGACAGCAGCAATGCTGATGAGACCTCCAAGGTGAGATTACAAAGATCGTGTGGAATAAACCCCTGCAGCCTGTGAAGGAAGGATAGGAATTGAGGGAGCTGTCAATTCGACCTTTTCCACCAAGGAAAATAGCTGTTCATCAGTTTCAAACATAGCCATACCTAGTTTTGATATGTGCAATACCAGCAAAACAAAGCTTTCTAAACAGATAAAACACATAGTGACTCATTATTGTATCACATTACTGACATTATAAAGAATCCCAAACTCTGGAAGAAGAGCCAAGAGCTCTGGCTGGATTCAGAAACACTTAGTGTAATTTTGGGCAAGTTGTTTTCCCACAAACCTCAGCTCTCTCACCCCACAAAATGGGATAATCAGAGTATGTGTTTCATATGGCTACTGGCAGGACTATATGAGTCTTGTTTTGTAAGTACTCCAACATATTGGCTTTTCTCATAATAGATGCTCCCAGATGTCAGGTGGGAGCATTCCTGACAGGGATACCCAGGTAAACTTGGTCTAGTCAAGCTTTTAGACTCTACTCACCTTAGTTCATTTGTCAGTTCAGTTCAGTTAAGACCCCAAAGTAAGATGGTTTCTTGCTTACCTCCCTCAAGTCCCTCTTGGGCTTTTCTCTGTCCCTTCCCTTTGCAGCAGGGGTTTTGAAACCTCTGGGAGCTCCCAAGAACTGACTGAAAACAGCATTTTAGGGATCCCACCTACTCCAGATATTAATTCTTCCAAACATTGTCTGTGACTGTTAGGTAGTAGTTTTACTTTAAAAGATAAAAATGAAGCTGGCAAAGAAGTGAAGAAATTGCAACTCTTGTGCACTGTTGGTGGGGTTATAAAATGGTACAACCACTATGGAAAACAGTATGGTGGTTCCTCAAAATATTAAAAATAGAATTACCATGATGATTTAAAGAGAATTCTATAGAACTGTCATGATTGATGGCTACAATGATCCTGCACTCCCACTTCTGGGTATAAATCCAACATAAGTGAAAGCACAGTCTCAAAGAGATATTTGCATACCCATGTCTGTAACAGCACTATTCACAGCAGCTAAGAGGGGAAAGCAACCCAAATGTCCATCAATGGATAAATGCATAAACAAATGTGAGACACATATTCAGTGGAAAAGGAAGGAAATTCTGTCATATGCGACAGCATGGATGAACCTTGAGGACATTTCCCTAAGTGAAATAAGCTAGACAGAAAACTACGGATACTATATGATTCCGTTTATTTGAGGAATCTGAAGTAGTCAAATTCATAGAAACAGAAAGTGGGGTGGGTGGTTACCAGAGGTTGTGAGGAGGAGAAAAGAGTTGTCGTTGTTTAATGGGTATAGAGTTTCAGATATGCAAGATGAAAAAGTTCTAGAAATCTGCTTTATAGCAATGTGAATATATCTAACACTAATGAACTATACACTTAGGAATGGCTAAGATGGTAAATTTTATATTATGTATTTTTTTACCACAATGTTTAAAAAAAGATAAAAATGAACTTTGAAGACATATTATATCTACATTATCTGGAAACTTTCCCAACCAAAGCACCCACCCATAATAGATGCTAGAGCTGCACCTGTGTTCTTGAGTTCATGGAAAGAGGTGAAATGACTCAAGGTCACAGGCTGAGACCCTACCCACTCCATTTCCATCGTTCATGCCCAAATACTGTTTTGTTTTGGTTTTTTTGGCTGCGTTGGGCCTTCGTTCTGCGTGCACGCATCCTCTAGTTGCGGCGAGCAGGGGCTACTCTTCATTGCTGTGCATGGGCTTCTCATTGCAGTGGCTTCTCTTGTTCTGGAGTACCAGCTCTAGGCACGTGGGTTTCAGTAGTTGTGGCTCGCGGGCTCTAGAGCACAGGCTCAGTAGTTGTGGCACACAGGCTTAGTTGCTCCGCAGCATATGGGATCTTCCTGGACCAGGGCTTGAACCCGTGTCCCTTGCCTTGGCAGGCGGATTCTTAACCACTGCGCCACCAGGGAAGCCCCCAAATACTGTTTTATTTATATGCCTGAGCCCAGATATGTCAGAAGGTTCTGAGGATATTGGATTGCTCATAAATGATCTGCTGTTGCTTTTCTCGACCTTCTTTCACTTTACCCTTAAGCTATGTCCTGTATAAACAGGGATGCACCTTTTCTATTCATTTACCCCCTGGCCTGAAATCTTAATATTTGACAATCTCATCATACAAAAATAAATTTTGTGATTGGACTTTTCTACCATCTCCGTACCACTTCCACACAGGAAATTTGGTTCACGTTTGTGTGTGTGTGTGTGTGTGTGTGTGTGTGTGTGAGTTAAAATCCACTCCTCCTTCCCATCATCCAAATTCCCTTATAGGGAATTACCTCTCCACCACTGAGAAGAGTCCTGGGTTGGGTGTTTAAAACAGGTGTCTACTTCTCTCTGTAGAATTCAAAGGGCTCGGGATCCTTTTCCCTCCACTCTGTAGAGCCACAGAAGGAACCTAGTACCCAAAGCTCAGACAATGGGACACACTAGCCCAGGATTTTGAACTTTAAGTAAGAAACATAAGAATGGAAGAAACATTTGCAGTTTGGTCATTTGCTATCAGTATCCTGACCTTTTGGTCACTAGATTTCCTGCTTCCAGCTCTCTGGTACTGGCTTGGCCACCACCTTTTCCTAGGCTGGGACTTCAACCCTATTGATTCTATAATAGAATAATATTAACTCTCCTTCAATGAAATTAGCCAAAGTTAGTTCCTGTTGTTTGCAAATAGAAAACACTACCTGACAATGTTTATTTGAACACTGTTGGGCTGCACCCCACAGGCCTGCAACGTCTGTACTTGCCCAGCTTCAACATCGAAGAAAGAGCCCAGAGTCAGCAACAGAGAATCAATGGTTTAATGGATGGGGGATCTTACACGTCAGAAGCAAGGTCCTAGAGCAACACCCCATTGTGTTCCGTGGACAGCAGGCAGGCCATGGTGGCAGTCGTCGCTCCAGGGGGGTGGGGGGGGGGACTGCCAGTTATGGGGGGAATTGACGTCAGGATGGCTCATCAATTACCAGGGAAACCAGCAGAGGGGCATGCCCCCTCAACATCCCTTTGACAGGAACAATCACTAGCTGGGGCCTGGGAAAAGTATGTACGGAGGTCAGTCATGTGAGTAGGGTGTAGGTGCAGCAGGCACTGGTAGAGCAGGGGATGTACAGAGAGCAAGAGAATAGCCATCTTGGGTAGCCTGACCATACACACAGGTGACTTCAAAAGAGCAATGCTGTGGCTGCCATCTCAGCAAGTTCCTAGAGGACTGTGAAAGCCTCTCATCCCCTTGGTTCTTTAATGGAAAGATTTTGAAAGTGTCTCCATGTTTCTACTTCTAGTGTTGTCATTTTGCTCTTCAGATTTCTTTGAATCCATGCTGATCAGGTGCCGTTCTGCCCAACGATGCCCCAAACACTATTAAAATAAACCCACCTACAGCACTAGGCCTGCTAATCATCCTCCCACCTAATTAGATGTCAGACAGCCAATTTCTCCAGCAGGATTTCTGTCCTTCTGCTGGGCTTTCTATGCAGGCATTTCACAGGTAGATTAGAAACTAGTTAACTGCCTACATCCACCATCTTCTCGCTCTGTTTATTCAGGAGAGACCAACCATTCCAAAATCCCTTTGGCACAGGAAGCTGCTGTCCCACTGTCAAGCAAATGGCCGCTCTCACTGATCAGAAGATAAGCTTTTCTGCATGTGTTGGGGAGAGGGTTCTCAGGGTGCAGATCTAGGTTACACTGCCGCGATGTCGGTGGTGGGGTTGACAAGAGCCACAGGCAGACTTGCGGGGGAGTGAAAGACACGTGAGGCTGCTAGCCTGATTATATCATTCTTCTTATTCTCTGTTTTCCCTTCCTCATTTTCTCCCTATGAAATGGCTCCTGATTTTATTTATCATGCTGATGGCTTTCTGCTCTATTCTAAGCCACCCATGTCTACCTTTATTTTTATTATTATTTTTCCCACAAATCTTAAAGCACAATTATTTCTACTCTGTCCCTAGTTCATAAGTAAGGGACCCACTGTATGGTCTTGACTCCTCTTGTCAGAACAATGCTGGCGTTTTACTTAATTTCTTTGCCTTAATTTATGAATTACTTGCCTTTATAACTGCACAGTCCTTAAGTGTTTACCAGACAGCTCTTTACTCCTTATGTCATTCAATTCTCACAACAATCTTTCTGGGTGGTGAAGGGCCCAGTCCAAAGTCCTACTGGTAGGTAGTGGTACTGCTGGGATGAGAATCCAGGACCCAATCATGTTTGTTTGCTTGTCCGGTTTTCTGTCGTAGTTAAAAACCAACCCTATCCCAACCCATTTGCTCTTCTTTTCAGTCGACACCCAAGAGGCAGCCATGAAGTTTCCTGTACGGATTTCACACTGAGCCCCTGGTATTTAACAATATGGGTTTGGTAAGAAAAGTGAAATATTCTCTTTTGGGACTGAGGATTCAACTAGGCACTCATGGGCAAAGAGGGAGGGAAGGAATGGTGGATGCCAAAGAAAGACAAGTAACATCCTGCCCAGTTCTTACATCATCCAGGTCTCCCACCCCTAGACTGTCAATCTCTTTGTCCAATATCCGCATGATGAGTGGCATAGCCATGCAGTCAGTTGCTTTGTCTGCAATTCTGAAAATCATCCAGGGCTGCTCCATTCCACTCATCTTACTGCCAACTTTCAAGGCCTACCTCACACCCTTTTGATTCTACCTCTTTACTGTTATTTAAATCCATTCTGCCACCAGGGTTTACTACCTTTTTTGCTAAACTTTCTACAGTTGCCCTGAATTGGTCTCCTTGTTTCCAAGATCACATTTCTACATTGGAAGTATCTTCCCAAGAGCTCTCTGTGTAAAGCCTTTCCCAGGGCTTTCACAAGGTTCCCACAGCTTCCTTCACAAGGTCTTCCACGAGCTAGCACCAGCATGGCTCTCTGGACTCAACAATTACCACTTGACCAAGTGAATCCTTCCTTCCAGGTATACAGGCCTACTTAAAATCCCAGGTTAAACCATCTTAATTCACTATTCCATGTTTTGGCTCATTATATTATATAGATTTTTCTCCCTGGGTTGTCCATCCCTTCCCTCTTTGCAAGGCTATAACCTACTCATATCTCAAAAAGAAACTTAAAAATCACCTCTACTGGAAGGACTCCACACTCCCCCAAACCACACAGTCAACAGTCATGGCTTGCCCTCATGAGTTCTCATGGTTGACTTGCCTATGAGTTCCCATTGTACCTTGTTTTTCCATTTGAAACAGCGTGCATACATCATACCGTTTGTTGGCTTATTCCTTTGTTTCTAATGACAAGACTGTGAGTGACTTGAGTTCAGAAACATGTCTTAGTCATTATAGTCTCAGTGGCTTTCACTGTGTCTGGCAACAATGTTTGTTGAATGCTGGAACTGAAATCAGAAGTTACACTGCTTGTTTTTGAGGTAGGGCATGATGATCACAGCAATGTTCAGGTTATAGACTTTCCAGGGATCTTTAGTCTCTCTGGGACTAGAACAGTAGCAAAGCTGCCAGTCCTCTCCCCATGTCTCCTTGGTCTCACCACTATAATGTATTAATGGCCCTACTTGCAGCTGCCTGTGGCTTTGCTCTCGTGGCAGGACCCCACCCCGCCACCAGTGATTGCAGAGGCAGGCAGGAGGTGCCAGAGGATGAACCCTCCCTGCAGCAGCCTTCAATCAATGACTGATAAGACTTGGTATATAAATAATCTAATTCCCTCACCCCTTATATAGAACAACTCAGGGGTGTCAGTTCTACACTGACTCCCAGGCTTCCCCGATGAGATTAAGTTTCATTCACCCACAGTGCTGACTGCCTTGGTAACGTACCCTTTATTGGATGACTTTCTACACCTGACTCACTTCCCTACTGTGCAAATTTTGTTTCCAGGAATCATCTGCAAAGAAATGACTTGTGCTAGAATTCTACTGTCAGTATCTGTTTCCAGGGGAACTCAACTAAGACAGTATCTTATACTATTTTATTTTAAGTTTAAAAACAGTTTTGTAACTCTATGAAGTGGAAGTTAATATTGCCCTTATTATACACATGAGGAAACTGAGGTACAGAGAGGTTAAGCTTCCATTACACTCGGTGCATGCCATTGAAGGGATGGTCTACCTTGAGTAGCGCTGCCTGGGGTTTCTCCCCACCTGCTCAGTTATTTTGCTGGTCCCCTGAGCATCTTTAACTAAAAAGCTCACACATCAGTTGCTGAGGGTGCCCTCCATCCAAAAGGCTGACCCATGGAGAGGTTTATAGCCCAGCACCTAAAATGGCTGAGCTAGCAACTCAGTAGAGTTGAAAGCTAAATTCTCCTTAAGAGAACAATAGGGCCAAACACCGAGATCACCTGAGAGACTCTCAGGAACAGTGTTGCCATAACAGTGATCACCCAGGATATAAGGGATTCATCCACAATAACTAGAGAGCAGCCCAATGCAACACACAAGGCAGAATACGTTTCTACAGATTGTTTAATGAAAATCAAAGTAGAAAGGTATGTAAGAGACAGAAATGTATCCACAACAAGGAGAAGACATTAAAATGTTCAACTTCCTAAGCAATCACAGATACACAAAGTTTTAAAAATGAGACTTTACTATTCTATTACAAAATTAGCAAAGATTGAAAAAAGAAAATGTCCAATGCTTGTGTAACTTTAGTAAAATAGGCACTTGGTATAATGTCAGTGGGAGTATAAATTGGTAAAACATATTTGAAAATTCATTTGTCATTTTATAATAGAAGCCTTAATATAGATCCTACAATTTGATGCGGTAATATTTAAAATAGTCCCTAACTGTTAATCCAGTAATTTTCTTCCCTTACAGATTTACCTTAAGCATATAACACCCACATATATGGACATACAACAAAAATATGTCCTGAAAATCACCACAATATTATTTATAATAGCCAATTAAAAAGAAATCACCTAAATGCCAACCAAGAAAAGAAAAAGAAAAATTGTTATTCAACCATATGTTTGAATACTTAAAATAAACATTAAAATTTGAGGTTTTGAAAACTACAAAAATGACACGCAAAAAAATATATAAAAGTTAAAAAGATGTAGGCTTTATAATTTTATATATGGTATGAACTTATTTTTTAATGTTAATAAACCTAGAAAAAAGACAGGAAGAAAATATCGAGTGATTCATAATTCGTAATGGGATTATGAGTGACTTATTTTCTTATTTACATTTATGAAATTTCCAAACTTTCTGCAATACATACACATAATTTTTATATTTATATGAAATTATTTAAAAATTTAGATTGGTTATGCTTGGGAAGTGAATCTACGGGTGGTTATTCCTGCCTAATGGAATACCAAGCATTGACTCAAGAATAAATACTAGTAGGTTAAATAAAAATACTAATTTATCCTACAAATCTGGGTGATGCGTGCCCCTTTCCTCTTCCATGTTAATGTTTTCAGTCATAACGTCCACCATTGGAGAGTCCTGTGGTTACTGGGCATGTGCTAATTCTAAGGGCTCATTGTTTCTGCAGTTTCAATTAGGGTGGCAATTGACAAAAATAAGAAGCAGCAAAGCCAAGGCCATACATCTGGTAATGAACTGCTTTACTGCATTGAGAAAAATGAGGTTCACTATGAGTCCCAGCTGCTCTTTGTCATCTCTAGGAGTTGCAGCAGAATAACTGTTAGAAAATAAAAAATACTATCTAAGACAATCCTGTGTGACTTGCCTCTGTGTTGACTTCTCACACCACTGTCTCTTAACAATTTTGCCTAAAATGCTGTAAATTAATGAACATTGTTTATTTTGGAAGATCAAACTGACTCAGCAGAACTTTCCTGGAGACAAGAAAGAGTAAAGACTTTGAAGGGAAAATAACAAGTAAACCAAATGCACTTTTAATTACCTTTAAATTACATCAATAATAACATTCTCAGTGGGACAAAGAAATCAAATCCTACTTACTATGAGATTTCTCATTAGCTTGGGTAAAGGTTTCCTTTCTTCCTTTGTTTGATTTTGTTTTAGGGACCGGACTGGAGATATTTGCAATTCTAATAATTTATGTCCATGGTTATACACATAGGGCTACATAGTTTCATTTGCCTGTTTACTGTGGTCTGAGACAAGTGATGGGTTTTGTATCATTCCCATTATTTGCCTTGTAATAACTTAGAAAAATCACCCTTCTTCCCACAGCCCTGACTCAGAGTCTAGATATCAGGACACTTAGCGCTAGGAAAACATGGTTTCTTTTGGTTTAGAGAGAACTGACATTGCCTAACTTCACATATTTGCTACTGGAATCATGGATATCATCCAACTCCTTTAAAATTCTGCAATAGTTCCAATAGTTGACACCAGGGAAATCTTCCATAGAGTAGAGATATATCTCTGCCTATTCCCACCTGTATCATAGGCAGTCCTGCAATTCTCCAAATCAAGCAGATTTGCATCAAGTTTAAAATTTAAACTTTGTCTCAACATTTACTCAAATACCTTGTAATAACCTATAATGGAAAATAATCTGAAAAAAAAATATATGTAACTGAATCACTTTGCTGGACACCTGAAACTAACACAATATTGTAAATCAACTATACTTCAATTTAAGAAAAACATTTATTCAGTGCTTTTTGTGCACATGGCATATGTTCAGGTCGATATCAAGATATACAAGAACTCAGACAGCCTTCTAGAAGCTAACTTTCTAATGGAGGAGAGGGGATCCATATATTAATATCTCAGTCCCAGGAAGAAGAAAAGTACAAAGTGCCAAGAGAAGACTGCATCAAAGGACCATGGAATTAGTGGTGAGACAAATCACACCCCTGGGCTGGTGAGGAAAGTGGAGGGCATGTACCCTGGGTACTTACACTGAGACTTGAAATATATATCATTAACTGTTCTTGATACAACTTTAGGGTTTTAATGGCATCCAGATCTTCCTCCCCTCCCTTCGACAAACCCACAAAATCAAAGAAAGATGAAAAGCCTCAGAGGTAGGAAAGATTACTGCTAAACAATGACAAGTTTCGAGAAATCCTTCCTAAATTTCCCATAGATGGGAGATGGGTCCACTTGAAAGTCCCCTGTAGGCCAACTTGTAATGATATATAGCCATCTGGTCTAAATAAGGCAGAAAGCTGGGACCCATGACTTCTGTACTGAGCCACATTATTTGCTAACTTCAAGAAGTAAAATTAAATTAAACAAATTTTTAAATTAAAGCAATGTTACACTAAGAAATCAAGAACACTCTCCAAAAAGAACTGAGTGAAAGAGGAAATAAAAATGACAATTAGAGACTAATATGAAAATGCAAATACTATCAAAACATGGGATATAACACAGCTCTACTGAGCAGATAAAATACATGTTTACCCTAAAACTGCTTTAATAATTAGTTAAAATGAAAGTAAAAAAAATAAGTATTAAATCTGAGAAAGCAGAAAAATAAACATAACCCTTACAAAAGCAGGAAGAAACAAAACAATAAAGACAAAAGAAGACTTAGGGAAGAGAAAAAAAGAAAAAGATTAAAATTGTTCAATATATCCAGGAGTTGCTTCTTAGGGAAACATATTAATATTAAGCATAAATATATGAATCTGGTGAATTTATTAATAGAAAAATAAATAAAATTAGAGAAGGAAAAGATAAATACATAGTGTTTAAACAATATATATAAATTCTTCTATTCAATTTGACAGTGAAATATTTGAAAGTCCAGGACAAATAAATATATTTCTAAGAAAATTGATACTAGCAAAATATAATAAAGATAAATCTTAAAACCTTACCAGTATTATGGGGCAAGATTATTAAAAGTTAACAAACTATTAGTCCTTCTTCCTGATCTCCCTCTCTCCCCCCAAAAGTTATTACAATAGTTTAAGGTTAATTTGCAGGTGATTTAAAAATATGTATATTATTTTCACTCCAAGTAATTTTACAATTAAAATGGTCAAGTATCAAGGAAAACAGAACAAAGAGCAAATAAGCCTAGGGTTTCAGGGCTTTGGTTTTCCAATAATTCATTCTGTAACTTTGGTCAAATTACTCCACTTCTCTGATTCTCACTTTCTCCCTCTGTAATATAAGCATCAGTGCGTGTGTGCATGAATGTGTGTGTCAAAAGACTGAATTATATCAAATGCCAGCCAAATCTACAACTCTGGAAGCACTGAATTTTAGAGTTAAGAAGCTCTAGAATGCTTTAAGACAATCTCACAATTTATTATCAGTCCCTCCCATAATCTACTGCAAAGTCTTTGCACTAACTGAGGTTACCCCTAAGTCAATTTCTATCCTCTTATAGCCCCAATCTCAACTATCTCGCATCAGCACCTTTCCCTCCTTTGGGGAAATATTTAGGTTCAATAACTTTAAGTCATAATAACAGGTGAGTCTGGTTTAAATACAAACCTGAGAGGCCAGAGCACAGAAATTCAATGTTGTGCTTGGGTCCCAAAGGATCTCTAATTAACAGAGTGCACATTGTTCCACTGTAACCCCTGGGGAAGGGGCTGAATGTGACTAAGGGATATGCCACGTGACCTACTTGCCATACTAGAAAAGACTCAGCCTCCTGACACTACAAAGGTCATATAGACCCCCAATGCTACTTCCCCATGCCTTCTTTCCAAGCCAGCAGACTGACAAAGATTGGAAAAGAATGGTAATACCCATTTCTGCCAGGTGTGTGAGGAAACAGGCACTTGAATAACTTGCTGTAAGTGTGTATTCAGTGCAACTATTCCAGGGAGCAACAGTTCACACCATTTTGAGGGAAACTTTACAAGATTTCCTCATTATTCCCTAGTGGTGCAACTGCCAGGTCAAAGGATTTTATCCCAGTATTGCATACAATAGTAACACATCAGGAGGAACCTAATATCCAATATTGGTAAATATTGTTTGCTATATCCATTAAATAAATATCATCACATATTAAAATAATGACGTAGATTGATTTTTCTTGACATGGAAATGTGATTAGTATACACTGATCTGAGAAAAAACCCCAAGGATATAGATCAAATATATTATGATTAAACTATTAGTGTCTACACATATAGAAATAAAGAAGAATATATATACAAATATTAAAAGTTCTTATCTTAGGGTACTGGGATTACAGTGGATTTTATATGCTTTCATTTTTCTAATATTTAAAAAAGTAAATGTTACTCTGATAATCTGTAGTGATAAAGGTATTCCTATTTTGCTAAAAATAAAATAAGAGTATCCATGAATAAAGTCAAAAAAGATTATGCCACATATATAGAAACTCTACCCATACTGTAAGGACAGTCCTGGTTCCAAATTTCCCAGGAAAGCTGAATTAGACACAGACCATTGTCATTCCTCTGAAGTCTTGACTGTATCCATCATTTGACACTCAGCCTGTGCTGCCTTTAGTTCTTATTCAACCACTTTCTCTGGGTGTAGGTCTCCCTTTAGTGGTCAGAAATCCATGATTTATAAGCATATATTTATATGTCTCTCTATATATTTGTACCTCTACCCTTCCTCCCCCACCCCCAGCATTTATATATATACATATATATATACTTTTATATATAGCTTATTTATATATATACTGCTTTTATATATATATACACATATATATGTGTGTATATATATGTGTGTGTGTATATATATATATATATATATATATATATATATATAGTCACACCCAAGTATTTGTATTTTTCCCAGTATTGTCAGCTAACAGTTCCCTGGGTTATGACTTGTGGGCATACACCAGGGCCCCTTGTCCTAACTTCCCAACAGTCTCGGAAATGTCTAATAGATAGGATAGGCGTTTTTAACCACTGCGTTGTACTAAGACATTTCATTTCATGAATTATGGAGAATTTAAGTGTCAAATCTGAAGCTGAACAGGGAGATCAGCTCGGTGCTGTGTGACCACCTAGAGGGGTGGGATAGGGAGGCTGAGAGGGAGATGCAAGAGGGAGGGGATATGGGGATATATGTATACGTATAGCTGATTCACTTTGTTTTACAGCAGAAACTAACACGACAATGTAAAGCAATTATACTCCAATAAAGATGTTAAAAAAAAAATCTGAAGCTAATGTAACTTGCCTATCAATACTGAGGGCTTCCAGGAGCCCGTAGCATTGATCCTCCTTTATTCCAATGACCCATTTTCCCCCTTCTCCAAGCTGGCGTGGATGATATGGGGAGTGCATCGGCTGCACTGTGTGGGTGAGTTTGTCCCCTCCAAGGCAGAGCCGGATGCATCTTCAGTGGGATGCACTGTCCACTCCTTTCCAAGGGCCCTTACACACAGCACACCCTGAACACTGGAGGGACCTCACAGCAGAACTGTTCCCTTTGAGGCCATCCTAGGTAGGCAGGCTGCAAGGCTCTGCTTCCCCGTCAGCTCCCGGGTGGTTCACTGATGACTTCTTCATGGTACTTGTATCCTCCCTGTCTTCCTTGTTCTTCCAGATGCTTTGAAAGAAAAGTATGCCTGTCTTCCAGAATCAGCTTCTCCCTGAGATGTGCACCTGAGCTAACCACACAACAGCCACTAAGCATGCAGCAGCTTGCCCTCGCCACCCCTTCCTTCCCTGGGTGTAGGTTCCTAGCTCCCTTGGTGTTTGGGAGGGAGGCTCTGACACAGCCTTTTGAAAATTCACAGAACACATGGTCTTTGAGGACTGTATTCAATTTTATGCTGGCTGCCTGGCTGCCTTGCTTGCCTTCAACCCATCGCTCTCATGCTGAGGACCCTTGCTGATTTCACTGGGGTGAAAAGAATGCATTTCCTTTTGTCAGAAGTCACCATTTTTTCCTTGCAAAGTGGCTATAGATATAGAGCAGGAGAATACAAAATGATAGCCAGAGAAGAGGAGAGACAATATACTCAGGAATAGAAAATGAGACAGAGAAATGCAGACTCTCACACACGCAGAGTCACAGAGAGGCTCCTTTGCCCCCCGACCATGGCATCATAGCCACTCTGAAATCCACATACACATTCCGCATTTCACCTCTGCCGAACAGCACAGAGATACGACTTTTCTAGTTACTGCACAGTACTGTACAAGAGGGGGGAGGGTTAACCCCAGTTAACAGTTTCCTTTCTCTAGCCCACCTCCTTCCTGAGACTTTTATGCATTCTCAGAATGTTTATTTTTTTATTTTTAAATTTTTTAAATAAATTTATTTATTTTTGGCTGCGTTGGGTCTTCGTTGCTATGTGTGGGCTTTTTCTAGTTTCAGCGAGCGGGGACTACTCTTCGTTGCGGTGCGCGGGCTTCTCATTGCGGTGGCTTCTCTTGCAGAGCACGGGCTCTAGAGCGCAGGCTCAGTAGCTGTGGCTTGTGGGCTCTAGAGCACAGGCTCAGTAGTTGTGGCACACGGGCTTAGTTGCTCCACAGCATGTGGGATCTTCCTGGACCAGGGCTCGAACCCATGTCGCCGGCACTGGCAGGCGGATTCTTAACGACTGGCCGCCAGGGAAGTCCCTCTCAGAATATTTAATGTTCAAAATTAATCCAGCTCCATGCTGGTTTCTCCATCTCTCCAGTGGCTACTTCTTTCCCTCTAATCCATGAAATTTAGTCTCCTTCCCTTGATATCTCCGCATACACACACACACCCACACACAGATACCCAAAAATACCTAGCCACACAGTATATTTGCAGGTATTGCTGTGATGTAGTTGTCGATTTGTGGGGAGAGCTTGGCACCGTGCTCTTCAAGTGTCCAGAGCTTGGCACCGTGGGAAGGACTCCATGTTTATATCACAGAAGGGAAAATGACTTTAAAAGTTCTTTAGCGGGCTTCCCTGGTGGCGCAGTGGTTGAGAGTCTGCCTGCCAGTGCAGAGGACGCGGGTTCGAGCCCTGGTCTGGGAAGATCCCACATGCCGCAGAGCGACTAGGCCCGTGAGCCACAGTTGCTGAGCCTGCGCGTCTGGAGCCTGTGCTCCGCAACAAGAGAGGCCGCGATAGTGAGAGGCCCGCGCACCGCGATGAAGAGTGGCCCCCGCTCGCCGCCAACTAGAAGAAAGCCCTCGCACAGAAACGAAGATCCAACACAGCCATAAATAAATAAATAAATAAATAAAATTTAAAAAAAAAAAAAAGTTCTTTAGCAATTTCCACTCACTCCCACCTACCGAGTGAAATTTTTTTTTTTTTTTTTAGCCACACCATTCCACTTTAGCAAAGCAAAACAACTTCTCTAAATTGATTATGCTGAACAATTCTGTTCTCCATAGCCCCTACCTCCAAATTTAAATCTGATTCTGCTCCTCTTTGCATGTGGAAAAGGTCTCTAATATGGCAGAGGTGGAGGAAAGTAGTTGAAACTGGGATCTTGATATGAGGAGCTTGATTTTCTACAAGTGTGACATTTGGGGTAAGCTACTTCACAACTCTGTGCCTTAGACTCTTTCTATACAAACTGCAGCTGACGACAATATTGAATCAAGGGGTTGTATGAGGTGTAAATGAGAGGTGATCGTCAGTTACCTGGCATGGGGTAAACCCTCTTTAGTGTTCACCTCAGAGAATCACACACGAGTTCTAATCCCATCTTTCTTTCCCATCAGTCACTACAAGAAGTGTGTAGTATGCGGATATATTATTACCAATGACATCAGTTAATACAAATGTCTCCCGTGGAAGGTAAACAAAGCTCTAGTCAGTTGTTTTCACACTGCACAGTTTTTCTCCATTTAACCTATCCAATGATTATTATCTATTGAACATATACATACACACACAACGATGGCATGACTGGAGCAATACTGCTACAACTGTGGTCATTTGTGTGCCACTACCAGGATTCTACCTGATCTCTGGACCACAACATATGCTGTCATTTACTTTGCTGTTTTTTTCCTTCTTTAAATCAACGCAAGTATTTTTCTTAGGCCTGATCTAAGAGAATAACAATAAATTATAGGTCTCATGTGCTGTTAATCATTGCATAGTATGCATAAAATAAGTGGTGAAAACTAACATTTTAATATGTTTGTCCATGTTCCAACTATGATAATAGTTCCTGCATTTGGAAGAGGAATAATAAGACTTGAATTATTGCCCCGCAATATCATCCGATATATTATTGATGTCTGCCCTTGGAAAGTCAGTTAAACTCTCTAAGCCCCAGTTGTCTCGTTTGGTCCAGTTCACAGTCTTGTAAAGGTTAAGGAAGAAAATGTATGTGAAAGTGTTTCATAAACTGTAAAGAACTGTGAAAGTGGATGGCACCAGTTTTCAATAGATGTCCAAGAACTATTTGTTGCAGTTGAAGATATCTGTAGCTCTAGCTTCAACAACTGAACAGCTGACTTTTCAAAAGGAAGAGAGTTTCCTTCATCCACATGATCCCCGGCTGATGTGTCACTCAGGCCTCCACGAGGGAGCACACCCCAGCCAGCACCATACTGGGATGTCCCACTGTAGTGGCACAGATTATCCACAACACCCTCAGAGCCCAGTAATGAGAACAAAACCTGCAGATGTCTTTTTTCCTTCCCTTGACTTTTTTTTTCTTTCAGTCACACAGGCTCAGGCCTATTCAATCAACAGATGAGCTTCGTGCTGTCAGTAACAGAGTAGGATCCTGAACTCAGTATCGGGTAGTGCAGCCCCTCCAGACTGAAGACCTGACCCCTCTAGCACTGTCAGTGCCGCAGATAGCACAGCATTTTGCATTTCTGTGCTAGTTCGAGAAATTCTGTGGCTTCACACCTTTCTCTAGGCCAGTGGTCCTCAATCCTGGTTGCATATTAGAGTCAGATGGGGATATTTTTTTAAATGCCAGTCTGAGCCACATCCCAAACCAATTTAATTAGAATCATTGGTGGAGGCAGGCACTCAGACATCAGTTTATATTAAAAGCTCCTCAGATACGAAGCCTGCTTGGGAACTACCACTTAAGGCTAACCATGGCCAGACAGTAACCCCTACTTCATCTGGAAAGAAGTAGGAATAAAATCCACTTACTGTGCTTAATTTGACCAAATCCTATAAGTCACAATAATTAAATAAGAAACTAAAGAAAACCAAGCAAAACACAGTAGCAACAACTACTGACCGTCGGCCTGTGCCACTTTTTCTCATTAGATGATCTTTTTATTTCTTGTACAAGATCTTGCTAAATTGTACATTCCTGTCCTCACCCTGACCTACAAGAATCAGAGTCTCTGATTTGAATTTGCATTTTAACAGGCTCCCCAGAGCATCGAAGTCCACAAAAGTTTAGGACCACTGTTCTTCATGTGATTACATTAATTAGAGAGCTGCATACTCCATTTTTTGACAGTGTAATCTTTTTTGGGGTTCTCCACTCTGGTTGCATAAGAACTGAACTATATGAGCTTTAAAAATACACACCTGGATTCCACCCCGGCATCCAGGTGTAGGACCTGCATTGCTGAGTTTTTTTAAAGCTTCATATAGGATTTTGATAGATTGTGAGCCTCCACTATAAAGGCAATGCCACTGTGTGGTAACAAAGAACAACTGTGCAGGAACTGTATTTCTAAAGTAACTTTTCTTTGGTCAGGTGTCATTACCAAAACAAACTCCTCTATGCCACTGTTCTTTAGAATGAGAAAAAGAAAGTCTCCCTCCTGTCAATTTGCCTTTTGCACAGAAGGAACACAGATTTAGAAAGTATTTAAAGCAGTGGGCACTCCAAATGTTCATTACTCAGTGCCTGAGCCAAAGGCTCCCCAGGCATTATTAAACAAATTGATGAACACTGTGGCTGGATTTAGAGGGAAGAAAAATGCCGCTGGAACTGAAATACAATGTTTCTTCATCTAAATGTCTTGTAAAGACTCAGGAACTGACTTCATGGATTTTCATGTAGCTGGTGACAGTATTTACATCTCAAAAGCCCACTTCTGCCTTCTCAGTGATGCTGGCCATTGGGGATTCGGAGAATGAGCACAGGGTGAAATAAACTTAATTCTGTCCATTAAGGAGAGCCGGGTTTCACAGCTCACCTGCTGGGTGCTATGCGTGGTGCAGCAGTTATTATGGCCTGAACAAATGAAAACCCAAGCCAATTACTGCTTCAACCGCCTGGTCTGCTTTGGGACTTTGAGGCATGTGAGGTGGAGGGCCAGTTCTGGTGTGAGTTCATGACTTAACATACAAGGATAATTTTTCCTGTAAATCCTGAAGGCAGAGTGAAGCCCCCAGAGCAAGCCGCGCTGTTCCCACTCAGCAGGGTGGCTATGGAAGTGGGTATTTGAGGGACAGAAGCCTAAGAAATGTCCTTGTGGCAAAACCCACGTTCTTTTAGGTGACAAAAGGGAAAAATAAGAGCCATCTGCCACTCAAAGAGAAAAGGAAATGCAGGTTGAGCCCTTGTGCTGCTTCTAAGTCCTGCCCAAACCAAACCAACCCTCACACGCAGCCAATCAGGGGGAAGACAGTGATGAATTCCTGTCTCTCCCAAATCTGCGATTGGCTTCAAAAACAGTCATCAATCATCCTAATAAGCACTTAAAAAGTAAATCAAAGGCTATTAAAATACTTTTGACATTGAGCTTGCTTCCTGCAGCAAAGCATAAACCCAGAATTTACAACATTTGCTGGGGGGAAAGAAGAAGAGGCTGGGTTTTAAAAACAAATTTATTAGCTTGTTTCTTGTACTGGATTACCCCCTTTTCTCCCCGTAGGACAGTGATAAACTATAATTGCTGGATGTCGTAACGGACTGCTAAATTCATAGTTAACGTTCGTATCATTATCCAAGCCATTGTGAATTTCAGTGGGGTGATTATAAGCGTGTGCTGGCAAAAAGCCACAAAACACGTTCTCCTTTACTAAAGGGGCCCAGGGCTGTTTGATCAACATCTATACTCAAAGTGCAAGGTAGTGAAATAATGCTGCAGGTCACTCCCTTCACAATCAAAATTCTGGGGGACAGAGCCAAGCTGAACAGTGAAGTAAACTGGGGTAGACGGTAGCCACATTCTGTCACTAGTAAGTGGGGTAAACTTAGGTAAGTCATTTATCCCCTCCAGACCTCAGTTTCTTCCACAGTAACAGGCACGGATTGATCTACATAACTTTAAAAATCCCTTTCCAAAATATAATCCTATCATCCAATTAGCTCACTGACAGCATAGCGTTAATCAGCTACGTCAGGGCTTATATGAATGGCTAATGTGAGACCCCTCGCCCACAATGCTCCTCCCTCCAAATTATGTGCCCTGGAAGTGTCTCCCCCTTCACACTGGCAAATCCGATTTCTCACCCTTCACTTTCTCTCTCCCCTCAACACATGCTCAACATTGATCTTGCATTTAAACTCTCTTGGCTCCTTGCTTAGTTCAGATCAGCAGTGCTGTGAGCTGGCAAGGTTGGGCTGTACCCATTTTCAAGCCTGCAGATTAACAGAGATAGAACTGTGATGGAGGCAAGGCTCTAGCCTCTGCAGAGGGAAGAGTGTCAGCTTTTAATTAAGCAGGAGCATGGTGGTTGCTTATCAGCAGCCCAGCCTCTTCTCTGAGTTCCAGACCTGCATTTGAAAACTCCCCTTGGATGTCTCAAACACGCCTCCAAGTCAACTTTCCTAAAATTGAACTTGTGATCTTCTTCCCCAAAATGGGTCCCGTTCCAGAGTTTCCTCTCTCGGTGAACGGTGCGATTATCTATCCTGTTGGCACGCCAGGCATCTAGCTCTTATCCTTGATACCACCACCTTCTTTTACTGGTTTAGCCCCAAGTTTATTTTTTACCCCCCTGAGCATTTCTTGAATATGAACAAACTAATGCATTCCCATCAATATGACCTTAACCTATGTACTATCCCTCTCCTGATTTTTTGCAGTGTTTTCCTACATGATTTGGCAGTATTTTCTCTTGGATCTTCCAAAATGTATATTTGCCCCCTTCTCTCCGCCCCCCCCCCAACCCAACTCCACTCGCCATCCTACCCTCCTCCTTCCTACTCTTCCCTACCAGTGTGTTCTCATTTCACACCGTACTTCCCATGACCTCTCTCCATTCCAGTCACACTGGAGTTCCTTCCCTTCTTTCTTGCCATGGTTCTACCCGCCACATGCCAATACCTCTGCAGAAGTCTTTGCATCCTTCCTTTTCACCCCACTTCACCTGGGCAATTTCTACATGCCTCTTGCTCAACACTTTCTCTGAAAAGTCTTTCCTGTCACTACTATCAAGCTAGAATCCTCTAATCATAGGCTTTTATAAGGACAAATATGTGTTCTTCTCAGTACTTAACTCTATATGAATACTTACTTATGTTTTTTATTTCAGTGGTGTCTCTCCCACTAAACTGTAACCTTCCTGAGAGCTGAAACCATTTCTGACTTTGCTCACCAATATGTTTCCAAGGTCTAGAACATCAAAGACACTCAAACGTATTTATTGAGTGAATGAAGTGGACAGTTGCTGATAGCAGTAAGCTTTATTTTTTTCCATAGCAACATCGGCCATTCTGAGTCCAAGTCCTTGCTTCTAAGTGTATGACATTTCCCTGCCTAGAGATCTCTTTAACACAAAGTCGCCCACACCAATCCCTTTACAAAGGAGAAAGGCCTACTTTTCCAAAAATTTCCTTTTCTTTGGTCACTCACATACAGTGTCACCATAGAACGGGCCCATTTTAAAAGCACTCTGGTGAAAATCACAGTTTATGACTCTCTTGTCCTGTTTTAACCCAGCCAGTTCAGATTCTTCCATTTCCCTTTATAAACAAGACACGCTTACTTCTCTCACCGAATCATTGCCTGTGCATCCCCAGCTCAGCCAACTCCCTATGTCCTCCTCTAGATTTTCCCTGGTGACTCTTATCCCTATTTATTTCTCCCTTCTCTGAATTCGTACCAGGCTTATTCGCTTGACTATACTCCATCTACATATACAGGCACACTGCCCCCCGCCCACACACACATATCACTCTAAATCAAAAGCTTTTTCCTGCCTCAGATCCTGGGGCACATGGCTGCCTCTGCTTGCCTTTCTCTTCCATCACTTTCTCAGCTTAACTGTCATGTTCTCAGAGAGGTTTCCCCTGACCACCAAACCGAAAGAAATGCTTCCTGTCATTCCTTCTCAGGGCAACATGGATTTTTCCCTTCCAGATATGATTTCTCCCACTACCCAGTGAATTTTGTGTGTCTTCTTTTTAATCTGTGTCCTCCTCAGTAAATTCTAAACCCCTTGAAAAAAGGTCCTACCAAAACTACAAATCATCCTAAAATCTTGCAGAGTCCCTGGCATACAGTAAGTGCTCAGTAAATATTTCTGGATGTGGAATTATTTCAACTAATGGATGGGTGTATTGGCCGTCCTTTGGATTAGGGCTCTAAATTACTCGAGGGCTGAGATCATGTGTCTTGCTTGCTTTGTATCCCCCGTAGTGCTACACCCACAATTAGGTTAGGCCAGGGTTTGTCAGCTCTGGCACTATTGACTTTTGGGTCCAATAACTGTTTGTTGTGCGGGGCTGCCCTATGTACTGTAGGATGCTCAGCTGCCTCTGCCCACTAGGTACCAGTGGCAAACACCCACCTTCAGTCATAACAACCAAAAACGTGCCCAGACATTGTCAAATACCCTCTGAGAGCAGAATCCACCCCCAGCAACATGTTGAGAACCACTGGGTTAAATGCTTAATTTAATCGGTATTGATTAATGGATTGCAAACTGGCTTGGCAATCTCTGGGTTCTATGGAGTACCTCAAACTCTTGCTGGAATTGCTCCAGTATAGCCAAGGAATAGAATAAATATCTAAAAATACTTGACAGCTCCTATGAGTGGTGCACACTTCAAGCGCTGGAAACTGGAGCCAAATTGGCCAGGAGCCTATATGACTTCTGCCTTAGTAATTGTTTTCTCAATAGCTGCAACTCACTGGAACATCCTTGGGACACTACATGAATTTATACCTTGTTTACTGTTCCCTGAACTCACCAATTAAGTTTTCATCATTGTAACTTTTTTTTTTCTTTTAAATTTTTCCGTCTGCCACATTCTCCTGAGGGGTGAGAATCTGTACCTGTTTCATTGCAGTACCTTCTGCCATACACAAGAGGACCTGAGCATAATGGCTTCTTAATAATGAATATCTGGTTGAACTTTGCCATTTGCTGTGCACATACATTATTTCATCAAACAGTGAAAGGGGGGGCGGGGGGGAGAGAGAGAGAGAGAGAGAGAGAAATGGAAGATGGATTGAGCAGTGTATTCAGTGGTCTAAAATCTGTGACGAGGACTGAAAAACAAGTAGTTATCTCCTTACCAGAAGTTTCAACATCTGGGCTCAGAGGCAAGAGAGGAAGAGGCAAGGCTGAAAAACTTCAATACTCATTTTTAGTGGTAAATGAGAAGAACTAACGGCAACTTTCAAAACGACTGCCTTGAAAGTTATATAACGTAGAATATATTTATTTCAATGTCCTCTATAATACTGATCACTTAAACATCTCGTTATAAAGAGGGAATGGTTTGATAGCAATGCCCTCTTCATTGGGAAAATTAAATATTTGCTAAATCTCATCCGTTAAATACTAGGGTGACTTACTTAAATTCCAGTCTTCTGATTTTAAATCATATACTTTCCCCCCTGACCCCACTGACCTTCATAAGGAACACACCTAATTTTACTGGCTCCCCATCTTCTCTCCTGCCAGTTGTGGTTATTTTCTCTCTTACTCTTGAGCATGGTCTCTACCTGGGAAAAGAATATCTGCTGGGACCTCAAACCAGGAGCATGTAAGGATTCCTAGGAGATATACATTGCTTCATAATCTGATACCTTGATTTAAGTGCCTTGTCTGGATTCTGACAGGGCTGTGTGTGACCCACAATACCATCATGCATGAAGTGAATAAACAGTAAATTCCCTGAGCTACTTGGTTCAGGGGATGCTTAATGGTATTACATAGTAATTGGCACGAAGCTGCACAAAAGCAGGATATAATTTTAGCTCTCACCTCCAGCAAAGAACTAACAAACAAAAAAAAACCAAAAAACAAAAGGAAAAAACTCTCTTTTTCTATAGATTAGGAGCAGCAGATTATGGGCAGAATGACCATATATGTCCTGGTTTGCTCAAGACAATCCCAAATTATTCCTGTTGTTTCAACATGATTAGTCCTAGTGTCCCCTCTCTAAAGGGTCTCAATCTGGAAGCTAAATGATACAGTCACGCTAAATATAGTTTAGCACAGTTTCACATTGTGCATGACTGGTTTAGTGTATTTTCATGTTTAAGGTATAATCACATTGAAAACGGTTATGTTTCCTCCCAGAGGTTGTTCATGACACTAGACAGGTTTTAAGGGGTGGGCAAAAAATTCCTCCCCCCTCGTTGGAGGCCACACTATGGTTTCTCAGAAAAGGAGCTTTATACTCACACCACTGTTACGCCCATCACCAGAGTGCCAGGGAACAAAGGCAACTGCAGAGAGTAAAGCATACCCTGAGCATGAGGTGCAGGGGGCCACAGCCCACCTGCTGGGACCCAGGGCCAACATCCAAGTTCACACTTACATCTGTAAGCAGGTGCTAAACAAATATGACCACTGACTTAAAACACAGTTTTGTTTCTGTCTTCTCTTAAATTTTATTCTTTGGGAGCAAACTTCCCCTACTCATGTATAAAATCTCTGGCAGATCCTTGGATTCTGTGTTTATTTTAATGTAATATGTAATAGCCCCAAAGTCACTTTACGTCACATGCATGGTCTTAATTCCACAAATAAAATGTCCAGTTGAAGACAGTAATCAAAAAGCTGCATTTGAATAGTTAATCAAGCCCTGGAAGCACAGAGAGTCCCATACAGGATAAATCCAAGGAGAAACACACAAAGACACATATTAATCAAACTATCAAAAATTAAATATAAAGAAAACATATTAAAAGCAGCAAGGGAAAAACAACAAATAACACACAAGGGAATCCCCATAAGGTTAACAGCTGATCTTTCAGCAGAAACTCTGCAAGCCAGAAGGGAGTGGCAGGATATACTTAAAGTGATGAAGGAGAAAAACCTACAACCAAGATTACTCTACCCAGCAAGGATCTCATTCAGATTTGATGGAGAAATTAAAACCTTTACAGACAAGCAAAAGCTGAGAGAGTTCAGCACCACCAAACCAGCTTTACAACAAATGCTAAAGGAACTTCTCTAGGCAAGAAACACAAGAGAAGGAAAACTTCTACAAAAACAAACCCAAAACATTTAAGAAAATGGGAATAGGAACATACATATCGATAATTACCTTAAATGTAAATGGATTAAATGCTCCAACCAAAAGACACAGACTGGCTGAATGGATACAAAAACAAGATCCATATATATGCTGTCTACAAGAGACCCACTTCAGACCTAGAGACACATACAGACTGAAAGTGAGGGGATGGAAAAAGATATTCCATGCAAATGGAAATCAAAAGAAAGCTGGAGTAGCAATTCTCATATCAGACAAAATAGACTTTAAAATA
This sequence comes from Eschrichtius robustus, assembly GCF_028021215.1. Taxonomy (NCBI): domain Eukaryota; kingdom Metazoa; phylum Chordata; class Mammalia; order Artiodactyla; family Eschrichtiidae; genus Eschrichtius; species Eschrichtius robustus. Next base: position 116,988,933 of record NC_090830.1, read on the forward strand.
AAGACTATTACAAGAGACAAAGAAGGACACTATATAATGATCAAGGGATCGATCCAAGAGGAAGGTATAACAATTGTAAATATTTATGCACCCAACATAGGAGCACCTCAATACATAAGGCAAATACTAACAGCCATAAAAGGGGAAATCGACAGCAAAACAATCACAGTAGGGGACTTTAACACCCCACTTTCACCAATGGACAGATCATCCAAAATGAAAATAAATAAGGAAACACAAGCTTTAAATGATACATTAAACAAGATGGACTTAATTGATATTTATAGGACATTCCACCCAAAAACAACAGAATACACATTTTTCTCAAGTGCTCATGGAACATTCTCCAGGATAGATCATATCTTGGGTCACAAATCAAGCCTTGGTAAATTTAAGAAAATTGAAATGGTATCAAGTATCTTTTCCGACCACAACGCTATGAGACTAGATATCAATTACAGGAAAAGATCTGTAAAAAATACAAACACATGGAGGCTACACAATACACTACTTAATAACCAAGTGATCACTGAAGAAATCAAAGGGGAAATCAAAAACTACCTAGAAACAAATGACAATGGAGACACGACGACCCAAAACCTATGGGATGCAGCAAAAGCAGTGCTAAGAGGGAAGTTTATAGCAATACAAGCCTACCTCAAGAAACAGGAAACATCTCGAATAAACAACCTAACCTTGCACCTAAAGCAATTAGAGAAAGAAGAACAAAAAACCCCCAAAGCTAGCAGAAGGAAAGAAATCATAAAGATCAGATCAGAAATAAATGAAAAAGAAATGAAGGAGACAATAGCAAAGATCAATAAAACTAAAAGCTGGTTCTTTGAGAAGATAAACAAAATTCATAAACCATTAGCCAGACTCATCAAGAGAAAAAGGGAGAATACTCAAATCAATAGAATTAGAAATGAAAAAGGAGAAGTAACAACTGACACTGCAGAAATACAAACGATCATGAGAGATTACTACAAGCAACTCTATGCCAATAAAATGGACAACCTGGAAGAAATGGACAAATTCTTAGAAATGCACAACCTGCCGAGACTGAACCAGGAAGAAATAGAAAATAGGAACAGACCAATCACAAGCACTGAAATTGAGACTACAATTAAAAATCTTCCAACAAAAAAAAGCCCAGGAACAGATGACTTCACAGGCGAATTCTATCAAACATTTAGAGAAGAGCTAACACCTGTCCTTCTCAAACTCTTCCAAAATATTGCAGAGGGAGGAACACTCCCCAACTCATTCTACGAGGCCACCATCACCCTGATACCAAAACCAGACAAAGATGTCACAAAGAAAGAAAACTACAGGCCAATATCACTGATGAACATAGATGCAAAAATCCTCAACAAAATACTAGCAAACAGAATCCAACAGCACATTAAAAGGATCATACACCATGATCAAGTGGGGGTTATCCCAGGAATGCAAGGATTCTTCAACATACGCAAATCAATCCATGTGATACACCATATTAACAAATTGAAGGAGAAAAACCATATGATCATCTCAATAGATGCAGAGAAAGCTTTCGACAAAATTCAACACCCATTTATGATAAAAGCCCTGCAGAAAGTAGGCATAGAGGGAACTTTCCTCAACATAATAAAGGCCATATATGACAAACCCACAGCCAACATTGTCCTCAATGGTGAAAAACTGAAACCATTTCCCCTAAGATCAGGAACAAGACAAGGTTTCCCACTCTCACCACTATTATTCAACATAGATTTGGAAGTGTTAGCCACAGCAATCAGAGAAGAAAAAGAAATAAAAGGAATCCAAATCAGAAAAGAAGAAGTAAAGCTGTCACTGTTTGCAGATGACATGATACTATACACATAGAATCCTAAAGATGCTACCAGAAAACAACTAGAGCTAATCAATGAATTTGGTAAAGTAGCAGGTTACAAAATTAATGCACAGAAATCTCTTGCATTTCTATATACTAATGATGAAAAATCTGAAAGTGAAATTAAGAAAACACTCCCGTTTACCACTGCAACAAAAATAATAAAATATCTAGGAATAAACCTACCTAAGGAGACAAAAGACCTGTATGCAGAAAATTATAAGACACTGATGAAAGAAATTAAAGATGATACAAATAGATGGAGAGATATATACCATGTTCTTGGATTGGAAGAATCAACATTGTAAAATGACTCTACTACCTAAAGCAATCTACAGATTCAATGCAATCCCTATCAAACTACCACTGGCATTTTTCAAAGAACTAGAACAAAAAATTTCACAATTTGTATGGAAACACAAAAGACCCCAAATAGCCAAAGCAATCTTGAGAACGAAAAATGGAGCTGAAGGAATCAGGCTCCTGGACTTCAGACTATATTACAAAGCTACGGTAATCAAGACAGTTTGGTACTGGCACAAAAACAGAAATATAGATCAATGGAACAGGATAGAAAGTCCAGAGATAAACCCACGCACATATGGTCACCTTATCTTTGATAAAGGAGGCAAGCATATACAGTAGAGAAAAGACAGCCTCTTCAATAAGTGGTGCTGGGAAAACTGGACAGCTACATGTAAAAGTATGAAATTAGAACACTCCCTGATACCATACACAAAAAAAACCTCAAAATGGATTAAAGACCTAAGTGTAAGGCCAGACACTATCAAACTCTTAGAGGAAAACATAGGCAGAACACTCTATGACATAAATCACAGCAAGATCCTTTTTGATCCAGCTCCTAGAGAAATGGAAATAAAAACACAAATAAACAAATGGGACCTAATGAAACTTAAAAGCTTTTGCACAGCAAAGGAAACCATAAACAAGACCAAAAGACAACCCTCAGAATGGGAGAAAATATTTGCAAATGAAGCAACTGACAAAGGATTAATCTCCAAGATTTACAAGCAGCTCATGCAGCTCAATAACAAAAAAACAACCCAATCCAAAAATGGGCAGAAGACCTAAACAGACATTTCTCCAAAGAAGATATACAGATTGCCAACAGACACATGAAAGAATGCTCAACATCATTAATCATTAGAGAAATGCAAATCAAAACTACAATGAGATATCATCTCACACTGGTCAGAATGGCCATCATCAAAAAATCTAGAAACAATAAATGCTGGAGAGGGTGTGGAGGAAAGGGAACACTCTTGCACTGTTGGTGGGAATGTAAATTGATACAGCCACTATGGAGAACAGTATGGAGGTTCCTTAAAAAACTACAAATAGAACTACCATACGACCCAGCAATCCCACTACTGGGCATATACCCTGAGAAAACCATAGTTCAAAAAGAGTCATGTACCAAAATGTTCATTGCAGCTCTATTTACAATAGCCAGGACATGGAAGCAACCTAAGTGTCCATCATCGGATGAATGGATAAAGAAGATGTGGTACATATATACAATGGAATATTATTCAGCCATAAAAAGAAATGAAATGGAGGTATTTGTAGTGAGGTGGATGGAGTTAGAGTCTGTCATACAGAGTGAAGTAAGTCAGAAAGAGAAAAACAAATACAGTATGCTAACACATATATATGGAATCTAAGGGAAAATAAAGGTCATGAAGAACCTAGAGGCAAGATGGAAATAAAGACACAGACCTACTAGAGAATGGACTTGAGGATATGGGGAGGGGGAGGGGTAAGATGTGACAGGGTGAGAGAGTGGCATAGACATATATACACTACCAAATGTAAAATAGATAGCTAGTGGGAAGCAGCCGCATAGCACAGGGAGATCAGCTTGGTGCTTTGTGACCACCTAGAGGGGTGGGATAGGGAGGGTGGGAGGGAGGGAGATGCAAGAGGGAAGAGATATGGGAACATATGTATATGTATAACTGATTCACTTTGTTATAAAGCAGAAAGTAACACACCACTGTAAAGCAATTATACTCTAATAAAGATGTTTAAAAAAAAAAAAAAGCTGCATTTGACTGTGTTAAATCCTCTTCCTTTTCTCTCCCCCTCCTCACACCTCCCCCCCTGAACTCCCTGAACCCTTTCAGGCTAACGCCTGCATTGTGGAACTCTCTGAGCAATCTAATCAAGCTTCCCCAACTCTCTATCTGCTGCCTTGCTCCAGGAGAGTAGGAGAGGGAGGAAGGACAAGGAGTAAGGGTCATTCTTACCCCTGGGTGGTTTCTAGCACTCTGGGCATAGCAGATGGTGAAAATAACTTCTTCTTTGGTGAGGTCTTCGGAGCTCCCAGCTGGGTCCCTTCCCCTGAGTCCCCATGACCTAGAGGATTGCATCTCCAATCCTAGTAATAACTGGAGACCCTCTCCCCAGCTGGTGGTCACCTGGGATCCCAACTCCAACGCTTTCCACTGTGAGGTCTCCTGGTCCCTTCAGACAGTCCTGCTGAAAAAGATTTGAGAGGACCCCAGAGACTCTGTCTCCTTCATGGTCCTCTCTAAACACTCCTGCTTCCCCAGACTCAATGCACCAAAGCACCCCACACTCTTTGACCCACCATCTAGCAGGTGGTCAGCTCTTGCCTCTCCCTCTAGATTTCCCAGGCAGGAGTCAAACCCCAATCCTCAAACCACTTTAATTGCATCAGTCAAGAGTCAGGTGCCAGTTTTTGTATCACCAAACTTGGGATGAGGGGGTACAGGTGAAGCTCTCTTGAAGTCCACTCCTTCACCACAACATGATGGGGATAGGAAATAGCCCAGTACTCTAACAACTCTTTCTCAAGAAATCTTCTTCATCCAACTCCTCACATGCAAGCCCTACTAAATGTTTCTGCTTCCCTGACCCTTACCAGGCTCAACTGGATGATAGGCACCGACCTCCTGAAACAAGAAAGATGGGGTTCAGAGCATAACTTTCTCTGGATCTCTTTGTAAGGATACCCACCTTACAAAATTCTCTCACCCTCCTGACCTGTTTGTATATCCTCTACTTGACTAAAGGGTGTGAATGTCACAAGACAGGTTACAACAATAATTTACCTAGTATATCAGTACACAGGAGGCAGGGGTTAAGGAGGAAGAGGAGTGTCCATCTCACACTTAACTTTGGAATCTATCGTGTTGGCACCTTAGTAGAAACTATAGAGACTCAGTAGAAGCTATAAGTATCTATAACCCTCTTTGAGTATTAACATCAAGGGACTGGTGCCTAGGAAGGCAAAACGAGCTAAGCAAGCTAACAACCCTCCTCTGCCCATTACAAATTCAATCCGAACAGTGCTTATTTCTTTCCATGTTGCCTGGGTTTCCAGAAAAGCTCTCTCTAGGGTCCTACTTCCTACAGTACGAGCACCTTACTGCCACCAGGGAAATCTAAGAAATTGCTTTCCTGTGTGCTGTATCTTATACCAAGTTGAGAAATCCCCTCTGATCTGCTGAACTTTTGAAGTCCCAGAAGTGGAAAACACTAAGAAATATATAAAAAGGTCCAGAATCTGAAAATGCCACTTGTGAATGGACAGTCTTACTGAGTAGACAGGTCTCTTCGGTTGGTGAACATTGAGACTTGAGAAAGAATGAGAGGGGGACTTTCTTGGTGACGCAGTAGTTAAGAATCCACCTGCCAATTCAGGGCACACAGGTTCGAGCCCTGGTCCAGGAAGATGTCACATGCCATGGAGCAACTAAGCCCATGCGTCACAACTACTAAGCCTGCGCTCTAGAGCCCGTGAGCCACAACTACTGAGCCTGCGTGCTGCAACTACTGAAGCCCGCACGCCTAGAGCTCATGCTCCGCAACAGAGAAGCCACCGCAGTGAGAAGCCCACGCACCGCAACCAAGAGTAGCCCCCCGCTCGCCACAACTAGAAAAAGCCCGCGTGCAGCAACAAAGACCCAATGCAGCCAAAAATAAATAAATTTTAAAAAAATTTTGTTAAAAAGAAAGAATGAGAGGGATAAGCTACTTAGGGCTCTTTCATTTTGCACCAAGAACAAAGTTTTGATTTCCTTGGGGCAGGTTTCATGGGTCATGTACTCAACATACAACCATCACTGAGCACTAATGTAGAACTTTAACAGAGGAATAAATTATGGGGCTGCCTCATGAGAGACACGGGGGGTGAGACTACTTAGCTTCAGCTCAGCATGAAGACTCCAGCAGGTTCTGACACCTGCACAAATCCCCAGTTCCCCTTTGAAGGGCTCATAAGAGTAAATATACAACACAAACAGAAAAAACTGTTGATCAGAAAGTCACAGCATTGAGACCATCAAATACTAGAACAGTTCAAAGGCTTTTTAAGTTCTTTTTTTAACAGGTTTTCTTAGATGAGTTTTTTTTTTTTAGATGAATCAAATGTTTAATATAAATTAGATCGGTTTTAATATAGGATCTTCTTGTGGGATTTTTTTTTTTTTATTCAAACAGAAAGTCACAAAAATTATAATCATCCTCATCAGTTCACTCAGTCCCATGTAATTAATTTTTTTTCATCTTGATCTTTTGTTAGCACTTTTATGAATTCATCAGTTTTCCATTAGAGTTCTGAAAATGCTTATTCATTCAGTTCAGCAGTATAATCAGTTACCAGAAACCTGTACTTGTCAGAGTCTTTTGCATGAATTCCTTGAAGATGAAACCCTTTTATAGGAACATTTTTGCAAAAGCATCAGAGTACACCCAGAACTGTCTGTAAATGACAAAAGACTTTAAAATGACCACGGTTAAAGGTTTGATGAAAGTTCATAATGATGCAATTGACAAGGAAATTTAGTTATTTCTGAGATATGCATTTTAACGTAATAACTAGAATTATGACATAACATTATACCAGAACATATAAGATTTTTAGAAATTTCATGAAATGTCTGAAACATTTATATTAACATATTTCCATACAAATAACCCAAAGAAAGTTTAGCATTAGTTGGGGTTTTTTTTGTTGTTTGTTTTTTTATACTGGAGGTTCTTATTAGTCATCAGTTTTATACACATCAGTGTATACATGTCAATCCCAATCGCCCAATTCAGCACACCACCATCCCCACCCCACCGCGGTTTTCCCCCCCTGTTGTCCATACGTTTGTTCTCTACACCTCTGTCTCAACTTCTGCCCTGCAAACCGCTTCAATTAGATGAGTTTTAGATTCATTGCAAAATTAAGTGGAAAGTACAGATAGTTCCCAAATGCCCTTGGCCTTCAAACACCCACAATCTTCTTCATTATCAACATCTGCACCAGAGCGGTAAGTTGGTTGTCATGGAAGAACCTACACTAACACAGCATCATCACTCGAAGCCCACAGCTTACATTAGGGTTCACCCTTGGTGTTTATTATACAGGTTTGGACAAATGTATATGATGGCATGTATCCACCATTGTAGTATCTTACAGAATAGTTTCACTGACCTGAATATAACCCTTACCCTATATTCCACCTATTCACCTCTCTCTCCCTCCCAAGATGCTGGCAACCACTGATCCTTTTATAGTCTCTATAGTATCAATACCTTCCAGAATGTCACATAGTTGGAATCATGTAGCCTTTTCAGATTGGCTGCTTTCACTTTGTAATGTGCACGTAAGGTTCCTCCATATCTTTTCATGGTGTGAGAGCTCATCTTTTTTCAGCAGTGACTCATAACTCATTGTCTGGATGCACCACAGTTTATTTATCCATTCACCCACAAAGGACATCTTGGTTGCATCCAAGTTTTGGCAATTATATATGAAGCTGCTATAAACATTCATGTGCAGGGTTTTTGTGTAGACATAAATTTTCAAGTTATTTGGGTAAATACCAAGGAGCAAGATTACTGAATCATATGATAAAATTATGTTTAGTTTTGTAAACAAAACTGCCAAACTGTCTTCCAGAGTGGTGGTGCCATTTTGCATTCCCAACAGCAATGACTGAGAGTTCCTGTTACCCCACATCTTCCCTAAGCATTCGGTTTTGTCAGTGTTTTGGATTTTAGCCATTGTAAAAAAACGTGTAGTGAAATATTATTTTAATTTGCAATTCCCTTATAACATATGATTATGGACATTTTTTCATAGGCTTATTTGCCCTCTGCACACCTACTTTAGTGACGTTTCTGTTCATACTTTTTGCCCATTTTTTAAAGTGGGTTGGTTTCTTACTGTTGAGTTTTATATTTGCTTTGTATATTTTGGATAACACTTCTCTGTCAGATTTTTTTGCAACTATTTTCTCTCAGTCTGTGGCTTCTCATTCTTTAGACAAAGGCTTTTTAAATGATGATCTGCTTTTTCATTGAAAACAATTTGTTCTAGTGAGAAATGCATGATGATAGTGTCTGATAAACTGCTTAATTATTTAAAGGAATCTTTTAGCCTATTGAATATGATAAAACTGCCCAACCTGGTAAAAAATAAAACAAAGCCAAACAAAATAAAAAATTACAAAATTATGACATTTGTTAATATTATGAAAATCCCACAAATCTCACTATTGTATATACATTATTTTATATTTTATAAGGACCTTGTCAAAAGACTTGCCCATCATCCTCTCTTTCTATTTCTGCAGGTGTTAATGCTGCTGCTGGATATCCCCTGAGAGACAGATAAATAGGAATCCCCTACTCATTTAAAAAATGTTTCACACTTAACTACATTTTGGTGTGTTTTGTTTTTGCATTTTAAAATAACACGACTGTAGTGTGAATTCTCTTTTTTATTCTGCAAGAACAGACAAGCAAAATGTATTCCTTGTGTAACTTTCATAAATATCTAGGGTTTTATAAATCTTTGCTCTGCTTTCAACAAATTTCAGATGTTCTGATTTATGCAGAACGATAATTCATTTTGCTCACTTGCAAGACATATTTATACTAAACAAACACACACATACTTTCTAAAACATATCTACCTAAAATGTTATTTTTGAAATTATCCTTTTACTCTTTGATCCTATAGTGTGCATCATACAGTACACACTAAAAATACCCTTCTTTTAATCAGTAAGTCCTTGCAAATTAAAATATCAAAACTCTGGCAGTATTGCTAATTTGGAGCAGGCAAAGCGTCACGATCCTGGATAAATGATTGTCTTCTATATTGTTTTCTGTAGTGTAGCACAAAGGCCACTTCCCCTATTCTATCTTCCTCTGCAGCCAGAGCAGCCTCAGATTCAGCCCCAGGCCCATTGCTGGCCGGCCGCGGCTCTTGCTGTGTCCTCTGCATGATTAGCTTCCACAAGGCAAGGCATTCACTTTATGCCTTTGGACTCCAGGATGGGACCCACTACAACACTTAACTGGCTGTCCCTGCATCAGAAGCTTAACACCCAAATTACACCAGCTCCCTACTTAGCATGAAATTGGTTTGAAATACACATGCTCTTAAGCGGCCTCTCTTGATGGCCTAGAGCTTGCTCACTGATATGTAACAGCTTGAAACACCCAGGACAAGAGCCAGAGTCTCTCCAACCCTGAATAGCAATTCCTCCCCTCACTGTCCCCTCCACTGAACAACTGCTTGAGAGAAGAAATAAGAATGTTTCAGCCCAGACAATTAGTTTTTCCTTTTATGTGTAGATAACCTGAAATTTATTCATGCAACATTTTGTGTATAATTGCTTCAAGTCTATTTCTGTGTTTTTATCATGAAATTGTTCCTTCCCAGCAAAACAACACAATAGAAAACAATTGCCCATATCTTTGGGGGTAATACTAGAGCCCAAGGGACAGTATGTTTGGTGGCAAAGTGAAAGCAATGATTTTGTTAAGATTTCCTTGATGGAAAGGAGCGGCTGTTGCCGTGACAATGATGTTAGACTTTCTGAAATAGTGGTGCGCCTGGAAATCTGTGCACAAAACCAGTGTTTTACATAAACACATTACCAGGGCTCTGCTATAATTAAAAAAGATTCTAAAATAAGACACCTTGAAAATAAAACATGCCTCTTTAAAAAAAAAAAGATAACTTCATTACTGGTAAACCTTGAGGCTCATATTGGATATTATCCATCTTTGGAGAACACAGGAGTAGATCTAGAGACAGCAAATTCATTTAATCCCACCTAAAGCATATAGTTATATATGTACTAGGAGTTATGTTGTCATAGCATTCTTTATAGTAATGGAAAATAGAAACAATGTAAATGTTCATCAGGAGACTCAATATCGTTAAGATAAAAATACTAAAGTAGATCCATACAAGAGCTATGATGCAGCCATTAAGGATATGCATGTTTAAAATAATGTGTGCCTTTAATTAAAAAAAAGCTATCGTCAAAGAGAACTGAGTTTTAATACTGGCTTGCCTCCTTACCAGTCATTTAATATTGAATTAGTCATTTTGCCTTTCTGAGCCTCAGTGGTCTCATTTGAAAAGTGGAGAATAAAAAATGTACAGCTGGCCCCTGAACAACACAGGTTTGAACTGTGCTGGTCCACTTATATGCAGATTTTTTTTTTTTCAATAGCAAATATTACAGTATGATCCATGGTTGGCTGAATTCTCAGATACAGAATTGCAGATACAGAGAAACCACACACACAGAGGAACTCTGTATACAAACGGCTGAATATAAGTTATTGTGGATTTCTGAGTATGTGGAGGGTCACTCCTAATGCCCGTGTTAAGGGTCAACTGTGATTACCTGAGAGGATTGTTCGGAGAACTAAATGAGACGATCTATGTGAAGTGCTTAGCAAATGATAAAGTTACCTTTTATCAAGCACTCACTATTATCATTAGATTCAACTGTCACCCATACATAGCCCAGGGATCTGGAAGATCTCTGTTTTCACCTATTTCTATTCTTGTTCCGAACACCTGATGTTTGTCAAAGACGTTTATCAGTTACACTTCAAAGGTAACATGACAGTCAACTGCCCTGAACCAGTTCAGCCTAACTGCAAGAGCAGGGCTGTGCAGAGGAAACCTAGAAGTGTCCAAAAGTTGCCTTTGCTTTGTACCATGCTAAGATCTCCGCCCAGAGGGGGCGACTTGTACTTTGCTGGGCACAATTAGTACCATGTGCAAGGGAGCCTGAGGGACTGCACATGCCCTGGCTGTTCCTAGAAATCTCCACCCTTTTCCCCAGTTTGAAGACCCAAATGCCTTTTACCCCTGAAAAGTCCCCCACTTTCCTCCTTTTGGGGAGAAGCTGTCTTTAGAGCATGAGCTCTCTCTTCTCCCTTCCTTGACCAATGAATAAAGTTTCTGCACTGCTTTATGGAACCTGGTCTCTTTTAATTGGCACGAATGCCGCCAGACAAGGGAAGGACCCAGCTGGGGTCTACCTGACATGAGAGGGTTGGTAACAGAGCCATCTTGTAGCTCAAAAAGGGGAAAGTGAGGAGGGGAGGGATAAATTAGGAGTATGGGATTAACAAACTACTATACATAAAATAGATAAGCAAAATGGATTTACTGTGTAACACAGGAAGCTAAATTCAACATCTTATAAACCTATAATGGAATAGATTCTGAAAAAGAGTAGCTATATGTATATATGTATAACTGAATCACTTTGCTGTACATTTGAAACTAACACAATATTGTCAATCAACTGTACTTCAATCTTTAAAAATGGTTAAAATTGGGAATCTCATATGGCTTAAACTAATATAATACTAGGAAAGAAGGTAGGATACAAAACTACACTATAAAATCTCATCCAGAAGAATAAAAAGACACAAATCTAACAGTTAATTCTGATGTAAGAGAATTATTAAATAATTTAGTAGTATTATGATATTATATCAAGGGTCTTAAACCATAACCATTCTTCCCAAAATATTTCTAAGGGATATATATATACCCAAGAGACAATGACTAATGCCTAGGTCTGCTGTAACAGAGTTTATCTATCCAGTTACTAGGAGTAGAACAAAAATGAAAAATAATGTACAGTACAAGGTTATAGCCATGGTTCTTCCAAGCTAAGTATGTAGATGGAAGAGAGAGGAATGAGGAGAGGAGAGTACAGCATCCTGTCCTGGCCTGGTGTGGGCCCACCAAAGCAGGAGCCCCAACTGAGCAATTGATCTGGCATTTCGAGGGACTATGGGCAGAGCTATTCCATTCTTCTGGGAGGAGGCAAAGAGCAGTAAGGACAAGGACGGTTGCCCCACAAAGGGGAGGAGGGGGATGACAGCTTCCACCCACCTACCCCCTATGTCTACTTTTCCTCACTTTTGCCTTTTTTCTTAGCAAATAAACTTTCCATATTTTAAATGTTTTTCTAAATTGGGTATATGTGTGTAGGTGATTTTACAGGAAAAAATGTTTTCTTTACTTGCAGTTATATCTAATTAAACAATACTGTTAAAGTATACTGATAATGAGACACGTTAAAACATCCACAGGAAAGACATGACTCTCACAAGTGAGAAATCAATGGCTTCTTCTGTGTCACTCTGTCTCCCTGAATATGCTTCAAATGGTTAAGAGCTGCTTCATGTTCAAGGTTGTCTTAGCCTTAGAGGAGGGACTTAGAAGAGGATTATATTGAAGTTCAGAAGAGAATGAATTTTTCCAGAACAAAAGATTTCTAAAACCTTCTAAAACTGCTCATCCATTTTCCATCTCCTTTCCACCATGCATTACATGTAGGCCTCTCTGTAGCAGTTAATAGAAAAACTCAAATCATATTTAAAAATAAAAGAAAAAAGATCTGAGATATGAGAATATAAAAAGATGTGAATTGGCCCATTAGAGATAACTGAGTTCCACCGAGATATGACTTGTGTTTACTTTCCCCCTGTGTTAAAATGGGCTTTTTATAAAAGAAAAGGCTTTTTCAGCAGAAGCAAGAAGAACTATAATCCTGCAGCCTGTGGAACGAAAACCACATTCACAGAAAGAAAAACAAATTGAAAAGGCAGAGGACTATGTACCAGATGAAGGAACAAGATAAAACCCCAGAAAGACAATTAAATGAAGTGCAGATAGGCAACCTTCCAGAAAAAGAATTCAGAATAAAGATAGTGAAGATGATCCAGGACTTCAGAAAAAGAATGGAGGCAAAGATCAAGATGATGCAAGAAATGTTTAACAAAGACCTAGAAGAATTACAGAACAAACACCTAGAAGAATTAAAGAACAAACACAGATGAACAATACAATAACTGAAATGAAAAATATACTAATATATACACTACCAAATGTAAAATAGATAGCTAGTGGGAAGCAGCCACATAGCACAGGGATATCAGCTTGGTGCTTTGTGTCCACCTAGAGGGGTGGTATAGGGAGGGTGGGAGGGAGATGCAAAAGGGAAGAGATATGGGGATATATGTGTACATATAGCTGATTCACTTTGTTATACAGCAGAAACTAACACACCATTGTAAAGCAATTATACTCCAATAAAGATGTTAAAAAAAAAATACAAGAAGGAATCAATAGCAGAATAACTGAGGCAGAAGAACAGATAAGTGACCTGGAGGACAGAATGGTGGAATTCACTGCCACAGAACAGAATAAAGAAAAAAGAATGAAAAGAGATGAAGACAACCTAAGAGACCTCTAGGACAACACTAAATGCACCAACATTTGCATTATAGGGGTCCCAGAAGGAGAAGAGAGAAAGAAAGGACCCAAGAAAATATGTGAAGAGATTACAGCCAAAAACTTCCCTAACATGGAAAAGCAAATAGCCACCCAAGTCCAGGAAGTGCAGAGAGTCCCAGGCAGGATAAACCCAAGAAGAAACACACCGAGACACACAGTAATCAAATTGACAAAAATTAAAGGCAAAGAAAAATTATTAAAAGCAACAAGGGAAAAACGACAAATAACATACAAGGGAACTCCCATGAGGTTAACAGCTGATTTCTCAGCAAAAATTCTACAAGCCAGAAGGGAGTGGCACGATATATTTAAAGCGATGAAAAGGAAGAACCTACAACCAAGATTACTCTACCCAGCAAGGATCTCATTCAGATTCGACAGAGAAATCAAAAGCTTTACAGACAAACAAAAGCTAAGAGAATTCAGCACCACTAAACCAGCTCTACAACAAATACTAAAAGAACTTCTCTAAGTGGGGAACACAAGAGAAGAAAAGGACCTACAAAAACAAACCCAAAACAATTAAAAAATGGTAATAGGAACATACATATCAATAATTACCTTAAATGTGAATGGATTAAATGCTCCAACCAAAAGACACAGACTCACTAAATGGATACAAAAACAAGACCCATATATATGATGTCTACAAGAGACCCACTTCAGACCTAAGGACACATACAGACTGAAAGTGAGGGGATGGAAAAAGATATTCCATGCAAATGGAAATCAAAAGAAAGCTGGAATAGCAACACTCATATCAGATAAAACAGACTTTAAAATAAAGAATGTTACAAGAGACAAGGAAGGACACTACATAATGAACACCGGATCAATCCAAGAAGATATAACAATTATAAATATATATGCACCCAACATAGGAGCACCCCAAGACATAAGGCAAATGCTAACAGCTATAAAAGAGGAAATTGACAGTAACACAATAATAGCAGGGGACCTTAACACCTCAATTACACCAATGGACAGATCATCCAGACAGAAAATTCATAATGAAACACAAGCTTTAATGGCGCAATAGAACAGATAGATTTAATTGATATTTATAGGACATTCCACCAGAAAACAGCAGATTACACTTTCTTCTCAAGCGCACACAGAACATTCTCCAGGATAGATCACATCTTGGGTCACAAATCAAGCCTTGGTAAATTTAAGAAAATTAAAATCATATCAGGCATCTTTTCCAACCACAACACTATGAGACTAGAAATAATTTACAGGAAAAAAAAAAAGTAAAAAACACAAACACATGGAGGCTAAACAATATGCTACTAAATAACCAAGAGATCACTGAAGAAATCAAAGACGAAATCAAAAAATATGTAGAGACAAATGACAACAAAAACACAATGATGCAAAACCTATAGGATGCAGCAAAAGCAGTTCTAAGAGGGAAGTTTATAGTAATACAATCCTACCTCAAGAAAAAAGAAAAATCTCAAATAATCAATGTAACCTTACACCTAAAGGAACTACAGAAAGAACAAACAAAACCCAAAGTTGGTAGAAGGAAAGAAATCATAAAGAGCAGAGCAGAAATAAATGAAATAGAAACAAAGAAAACAATAGCAAAGATCAATAAAACTATAAGCTGGTTATTTGAGAAGATAAACAAAATTGATAAACCACTAGCCTGACTCATCAAGAGGGAGAGGAGTCAAATCAATAAAATGAGAAATGAAAAAGAAGAAGTTACAACAGACACAGCAGAAATGCAAAGCATCATAAGAGAATACTACAAGCACCTCTATGCCAATAAAATGGACAACCTGGAAGAAATGGACAAATTCTTAGAAAGGTATAACCTTCCAAGACTGAACCAGGAAGAAATAGAAAATATGAACATGCCAATCACAACTAATGAAATTCAAACTGTGATTAAAAATCTTCCAACAAACAAAAGTCCAGGACCAGATGGCTTCACAGGTGAATTCTATCAAACATTTAAAGAAGAGCTAACAACCCATACTTCTCAAGCTCTTCCAAAAAATTGCAGAGGAAGGAACACTCCCAAACTCATTCTACGAGGCCACTATCACCCTGATACGAAAACCAGACAAAGATACTACAAATAAAGAAAATTACAGACCAATATCACTGATGAATATAGATGCAAAAATCCTCAACAAAATACTAGCAAACAGAATCCAACAACACGTTAGAAGGATTATACACTATGATTAAGTGGGATTTATCCCAGGAATGTGAGGATTCTTCAATATATACAAAGCAATCAATGTGATACACCATATTAACAAATTGAAGAATGAAAACCATATGATCATCTCAATAGATGCAGAAAAAGCTTTTGACAAAATTCAACACCCATTTATGATAAAAAAAAACTCTCCAGAAAGTGAGCATAGAGGGAACTCACCTCAACATAATAAAGGACATATATGACAAACCCACAGTCAACATCGTTCTCAACGGTGAAAAACTGAAGGCATTTCCTCTAAGATCAGGAACAAGACAAGGATGTCCATTCTCACCACTATTATTCAACATAGTTTTGGAAGTCCTAGCCATGGTAATCAGAGAAGAAAAGGAAATAAAAGGAATCCACATCGGAAAAGAAGAAGTAAAACTGACACTGTTTGCAGATGACATGATACTATACACAGATAATCCTAAAGATGCCACTAGAAAACTACTAGAGCTAATCAATGAATTTGGTAAAGTTTCAAGATACAAAATTAACGCACAGAAATCTCTTGCATTCCTATATACTAACAACAAAAGATCAGAAAGAGAAATTAAGGAAACAATCCCATTCACCACTGCAACATAAAGAATAAAATACCTAGGAATAAACCTACCTAAGGTGGTAAAAGACCTGTACTCAGAAAACTACAAGACACTAATGAAAGAAATCAAAGATGACACAAACAGATAGAGAGATATATCATGTTCTTGGATTGGAAGAATCAATATGGTGAAAATGACTATACTATCCAAAGCAATCTACAGATTCAATGCAATCCCTATCAAATTACCAATGGCATTTTTTACAGAACTAGAACAAAAAATCTTAAAAATTTTATGGAGACACAAAAGACACCAAATAGTCAAAGCAATCATGATGGAAAAAAATGGAGCTGGAGGAATCCGACTCCCTGACTTCAGACTATACTACAAAGCTACAGTCATCAAGATAATATGGTACTGGCACAAAAACAGAAATATAGATCAATGGAACAGTATAGAAAGCCCAGAGATAAACCCACACACCTATGGTCAACTAAACTATGACAAAGGAGGCAAGGATATACAATGGAGAAAAGAGAGTCTCTTCAATAAGTGGTGCTGGGAAAACTGGACAGCTACATGTAAAAGAACGAAATTAGAATACTCCCTAACACCATACAGAAAAATAAACTCAAAATGGATTAAAGACCCAAATGTAAGACTGCACACTATAAAATTCTTAGAGGAAAACCTAGGAAGAACAGTGTTTGACATAAATCACAGCAAGATCTTTTTTGACCCACCTCGTAGAGAAATGGAAATAAACACAAAAATAAACAAATGGGACCTAATGTAACTTAAAAGCTTTTGCACAGCAAAGAAAACATAAATAAGACTAAAAGACAACCCTCAGAATGGGAGAAAATATTTGCAAATGAATCAACGGTCAAAAGGTTAATCTCCAAAATATATAAACAGCTTATGCAGCTCAATATTAAAAAAACAAACAACCCAATCCAAAAATGGGCAGAAGACCTAAATAGACATTTCTCCAAAGAAGACATACAGATGGCCAAGAGTCATATGAAAAGCTGGTCAACATCACTAATCATTAGAGAAATGCAAACCAAAACTACAATGAGGTATCACCTCCCACTGGTCAGAATGCGGGCATCATCAGAAAATCTACAAACAACAAATGCTGCAGAGGGTGTGGAGAAAAGGGAACCCTCCTACACTGTTGGTGGGAATGTAAATCGATACAGCCACTATGGAGAACAGTATGGAGGTTCCTTAAAAAACTAAAAATAGAATTATCATATGACCCAGCAATCCTACTACTGGGCGTATACCCAGAGAAAACCATAATTCAAAAAGACACATGCACCCCAATGTTCATTGCAGCACTATTTACAATAGCCAGGACATGGAAGCAACCTAAATGCCCATTGACAGACAAATGGATAAAGAAGATGTGGTACATACATAGAATGGAATATTACTCAGCCACAAAAAGGAACAAAATTGGGTCATTTGTAGAGACGTGGATGCATCTAGAGACTGTCATACAGAGTGAAGTGAGTCAGAAAGAGAAAAACAAATATTGTATATTCATGCATATTATGTGGAATCTAGAAAAATGGTACAGGTGAACTGGTTTGCAAGGCAGAAATAGAGACACAGATGTAGAAAACAAATGTATGGACACCAAGGGGGGAAAGCTTGCGGGGGGGGGGGGCGGGGTGGTGGGATGAACTGGGAGATTGGGATTGACATGTATACATTAGTATGTATAAAATGGATAACTAATAAGAACCTGCTGTGTAAAAAATAAATTATATTAAATTAAAAAAATAAATAAAAGAAAAGGCTTTTTTCTTCATCTTTCCCTCTCTCTACTAATGAAGCCACACCGAGACAGATCAGAGTCCTAATCAGCTTCTGGAAAAGAAGATCAGCCAAGAAAGGCTGTTTTGCAGGCTTTCTGGTTCATTTTCCCTCCATTGTTTTAGTGTCCTGAATGTATAGAAAATCAAACTTTGTCACTTAAGTTGCTATTCTTGGCAGAATTTTAGAGTAGTCAGCAAGGTTCTATAACAAACAAATGACCACACAGACACACACAGACACACACACAGACACACACACACACACACACACACACACACACACAGAGTATATATCAGAATACTCATTTGCTGAGATCCCTGCCAGAAAGATGAATATAAATGGTGCAGGGTCATTACAATTCCGAAACTAATTATTTTGAGTATGGTGTAAAATGAATGATTGCTAAGAGAGAAGGGGTGAGAGGGCCCCTTTTGCTTATGAAAAATAATCAATTAAAGGGTTAAGACTGATTGGTTAGAAAATCACCATGAAAGGTCACTCCTAACAGAGTCATTATACTAACGATAAACAGCCATCAGCTTACCCAGCAAAGTAGGTGGCCTGGCTGCTGTATATCTGAATACAAATGATTTGTAGAACGCTCTGCTGGTCTTGCCTCATTTTGCCACTGCGAATATGCAGAGCTAGCATGTGTAGGTTTATGCATGCATGTGTGCATTTGTTCATCTCATTATAAATTATTGTCTTCGTATTAAAGAAAATAGCTCACAGGCACAGCATCAATAAAGGAGAGCTGTCCCTAGGTGCCAAGTGCTTGGATCAGGTGCATCTTGTTGTCTGTTTTTTTGTTTTTTCTTAATAGAATCTGGGAAAACGTAGTGGTCCTCAGCAGTCAGGACTCTTGTTTTGTTTGTTTTAATCTCAGTGTGAGTCAGGTAAATTTCTATCAAAAGTCCAGGAACCCTAGTGGCCTAATGCTTCCACGACCTCCTCCACAAGTCATATCTGATCAAAAGCCTTAGTAAACCGAGGACAGATGTGACGGAATCTGCCTTTCAAAGACAGGACAGTCTCAGTAGATTTCAGTGGAGCTTTGCAATCAGATTTCCTAGAGTCAAACTGCAGTAGAACTGGCTATGAGGTGCATTAATGCAGATGGAGTGGCCTTGGGATTCCCCCAAACTGCGGTGTGTGATTCTGGAAAAGCCACACGTCGCGGAGTAGAATCCTGGGAAAATAAATACTGACTGTCTGATTTCTTTCCTAATTTTGAGAAGATTTGGAAATCCTTGTCTTGCCCTTCCCCTCCTGGCAGACTCTGAGGGTTCAATAATACTTGGGAAGAGACTGCACTTAGATCCTACCTAGAGAATTCCAGAAATATTCTTTTGGATCTTTATTCATTCTTTCATTCATTTAATTAATTTTAATGAGCCTACTTAATGTGCCAGGCACTCTAGTAGGCAAGGGACGTACAAAGAAACGTCCTAGCATCAAAGGGTTTACAATAGAAGCAAGACAGAAAAGTGATGAAATACATTCAACGGGATGGACGGGATGGAGGGAAAAGCAGCTCCAAGAGAAGGGTCTCAGAACTCCGTGGGGAGAGCGTGGAAGGGGGTAGGGGAAATACTTGGTAATAAGGGCAGAAAACTCGGTTTCACCATGCTGGACTCCAGTGTAAGGTTCTTTCTCTGAAAGTTGGCAACCTCCCCAAGTGCACAAATACAGATGTTCACTTGTTTCTAACTCCTGAACCGGACAGCCTCCAGCTCAGAGGTATCATCATGGGACAGCCCCCTGCAGTTTTCATGGATCACGCCTTATGAATAATGGAAACTTTCAAGAATGATTTCGGTTTCAGATCAGGGATAAGTCCTTTTTATGGGGCCGTATATGTCAGTACTCTGCCCTGGTAAATGATCTGCAGACAGCATAGTCTATCATGAGCCCACCGTTGTTCATTTTTTCCTGCCTGCCATGCTGTTTATTAACTACCATCCATTATTTTAAAAACATTTCTGTAATCAAAGGTAAGAGCAAAAAGAGAAACAGAAGGGTGATAGGAGATAAGTGCACTGCAAATCCGGGTCATGTGTGCCAATGAAATAGGAAAAATGTCTGGGGAAAAATATGCAGATTCTTTCAGAACAGCAGGAATAATCACAGACTTGCATGCTTCCAGAAGGCTCAAGACACACAGAACTTGGGGACACTGACAGTAATACTCTGGGGGTGTTCCTATGGGTAAATGATGTGTCGAGCTGATCAGCTGTCCATCCCTCATTTTTGGAGCAGTGACATTATGTGAATTTCACTCACTTCAACACCCACTGCTAAAAGCATACTATGATATTAATATGCCCTACAAGTATATTATTATTTTTGAGAACTGTATGACATTTTTTTGAAATACCTGGAGATACCCTGAGGTTTTTAAAAAAACAGAGTAGAAATCACTGCCTTGAGTAAAAATAACTTCACATTTGGCTGCGGATAGCTCCCCTGATACCATTCATTTGGCATCTAATCATCCTTCTTCCCTGAAGCACCTCACAGCACTCCTGTCGCCCTGTGTTATTACTGGAATCTTGAGTTGTTACTTAATTTTGTCACTGGGTGACAAAGTAAAGGTATGTGTTGTTGCCTTAGAGTGATAGCGATCTTTCCTACTAGTCTTCATCACGTGTGTGTACACCTGTCTATGGCATGACTTATATTTGCTTCTTGGGCAAAATGACACTTTAGTGGAACTAAGAGTGAAAAAAGTGTGAACATGTTAACCATCCGTGAAAAGCAAAGCAACATAATTACGATAAATCCAGACAAAGGTTTACTCTAAGGACATCTTCAACAAAAGTGCAGAATGAGCCTGTCTGCTCAGCCCTATGTAGAATCAAAAGTACCTTCAAGATAAGTACTCCCCCTAGTGGCAATGGCAATATTTAGCGGGTTTGTGCCAATACAGTTGCAAATAAACTCTTAAATAGGAGTTAGCCTCTAAATCAAACCACCTCCCAGGCACTGCCTTATCTCATAATGTTATAGAGAGATTACCAATAGTTTTATTCTGAAACCAGCCTGAGACCCAGGCCTCTGCAATTCACAACACATCAGTGATCTTAGTCAACATTAATTTTCTCCATCCTGACTGCCGTGTTTTCTTTCACACTACAGAAGGATCTAAAGTTTATGATTTGCATGGACAACACAACTGTGTTCCAGAACTGGATGCAAAAGAGATCACAGGCTTAATGTGGATAATAAATTTGCATCCTAGTTAATGTAGAAAATTTTAGCCATGACAAATGTCAAGATGGGAGAACATGGTCCCTGAAATTCAGATGCCCAGAAGTAAGTAATTGGCAACATTAGCAAGCAGCCCAGTCAAGCAAACCCCAGGAAAACAATGGATCAAGAGTTCATTGATTCTATGTGTCTCTCTCTCATTAAAATCACTTGGGTAGCTTTTAAACTACTTATGTCCCAGGCTCAGTCCCAGAGATTCTGATTCAATTAGTCCTGGGTGGGACCACATATATAATATTTTTAAAAGCTCCTCCCCAGGAGATTCTAATGTACCCAGGATTAAGAGCCGCTGAGTATGAAATGTACTCAGCATATTGCCAGGCATATGATCAATTGGATAGAAACTAAAATAAATCAATAATTTATTAATTCACAGACTCATTAACCAGATACTTATTGAGGACTCACTATGTGACAGGCATTGTTCTCTGCTTCAATGCTACAAGGCAAAAAAATTACAAACTAAATACTTACTTTCCAGGAGTCCACTATCTAGTGAATTACAATGGTACTTGGACAGTTGCATCTAGGGTGCCCTCTGCCACAGTGGAGGAAAGCACAGAGTTCAAGTTTTCCCTGATCCCACTCCCCACTAGGGATAACTAACATCCACAGAGCACTTTATAAATTGCAGAGCTTGTGGACCATCATGATATCTAGTTACCAGATATTTCTAGCAACCTTAGCTAAGGAAAGAATTTTTGAAATACCCATTTTACAATGAGGGAACTGAGGCTCACATAGGCTTTTCAGAAAATGATCACTAACTCCTTTTCCTCTTTTCCTTTACAATCAGAAGACCTAAGTTTCAGTTGTGTTTCTACCACTTATAACTTAAAACATGCCAGGCAAGTTCTTTAAAAAAAATATTTACTCTTTACAGTAACCTGACTGATGCAGTCATTATTATCCCCAATATATGATATGGAAATTAAGGTTCAAAGACATAAGGTAATTTAGTTAAGGTCATTAATTCTCTGTTTTCTATCATTTTACTTGGTATATGGGTTCTCTAATTTAATAGCCATGAAATATGAGGCTTCCAACCTGCAAAACCTGGAGAGCTGACTGGCCTGTCTGCCTCTGATCAGCTAGTAATGAGTTGAGATGGACACATTTAAGGAAAAAAAAAATCCTAGAAGAAATAGGGGTACTAACGTTTTCTCATTAGCAGCCCAAAATATATGAGGACATCGACTTTGAACAAGCCAGATATTTGGGGCAACAATTCTTAGAGATATGAATGTTAAAGCTAGGTTAAAATCAGTCCATGTAGTACAAACTTTTCTTCTTATACACGAGGAGCCCAAGACTCTGTGAAATTAAAAAAAAATTGCCTAAGATCACACAATTAGTGGCAGTGCTAAGATCACACAGGGCGTGCTCACACCAAATTGCAAACATGCGGAGGATATATTATTTACTTTTCATAGGATGGACCAAAGTAGTTATCTCTTTAATGGATTTACAATTTTGACTATATTTGCAAAAGTCTGAGGAAAATTCAAGGAGATGAAGCGCATTCCATTTTCATTTAGAATTTCTAACATTAGAAACTTTGAAACCTCAGAATTAAACTTAAGAACCGGCAGCCCATATGCTCTGTTCTTCTGAATACACATCCCTATCACCATCTGATTGGAGCACATTTGAATGTTAACTATTCTTTACTACCTCCTAAAATCTGCAAAAGTTATCTTTGCAGGATGGTGCAAGAAGCCAACTATTCTTAAATACTGATTCATTGTTGAAAAATCTCAATTCCTTTGTGTGTGTGTGTGTGTGTGTGTGTGTGTGTGTGTGTGTGTGTGTGTGTGAGAATGTAGGAGATCTGGGTTAGGGTGCTGGCTCTTTCACTTACTAGCTGTGTGACTTTGTATAAGTCATTAAGCATTGGGCCTCGGTATCCCTGTTTATAGGGATTTTATTTTTTTAGATTAGAATATAGTTGATGTACAATATTATACAAGTTACAGGTGTACAACACAGTGATTTGCAACTTTTAAAGGTTATACTCCTGTTAGAGTAATTCTAAAATATTGGCTATATTCCCTGTGTTGTAGCTTTTCTATTTTATACATAATAGCCAATTCCCTTCTTTTCTAAATTTTGACTTGGCCCCAAGCCATGAGTTGAGACACAGGCACTTCAGTGAGCTTTTTTCTTCTTCTTTTCACATGGGACCTGATCGGCATCTTGTGGGTACTAGTTACAT
Source organism: Eschrichtius robustus (assembly GCF_028021215.1). Classification (NCBI taxonomy): domain Eukaryota; kingdom Metazoa; phylum Chordata; class Mammalia; order Artiodactyla; family Eschrichtiidae; genus Eschrichtius; species Eschrichtius robustus. Next base: position 117,012,504 of record NC_090830.1, read on the forward strand.
GATTGTCTCAGGCAAAATAACAGGATGGCAAGTAACTCACTTCCCCAGATCCTACGCCCAGCCAATAGCACACATCTTAGAAGAAATGTAGTGAAGAGACACTCAAATCCAAGACAGAACCTTCCATTTGGTTAACGGATCTTACAGTCGGCTCTCTCTCAGACACAGGACATCATTCTGGGGATCTATACTAATAACAGCAGGCATCAAGAAAAGAAGAATGTATGGAAAATGCTATTAATAGAGGGAACTTACATGTAATGAGACCCTACTATGCATCTGGAGCTTCAAATACATTTTTCCTCACAATAAACCTAGACGAGATGTACTTGTGGGGGGATTAGGTTTTCATGGACACTGGGAAGCTGGAAGCAGAGGTACTGTTCAGGGATTTACTGAACTCTGATTTCCTCCAGAGATCAGACGTGGCCTTGATGATGACAGGTTTGACATAAGCCCCAGAAGAAAATGTTATCTGCATTCCCTCAAAAGGAAGCATCAAGTGCAAAGATTGTTCTTGAATATAATGCAAGGCTCAACTTTAAAAGCTCTGTGGAAAATCAAAAGAGTAGACTTCTCAGACATGGCAGGGCATGGTCTTACACAGACAAAGTCACTAGTAGTTCTCTGTGTCCACCCTGTTTTTGATAAATTTCTGCCCTTGGTTAAATACAATGGAAACCCAGTCTAATCTTAAAATAGCGCGTGTGTATTCTCTTGAATCTGAAATGCTGAACTATTATAAGCCCAACTGATCAGATGAGGAAAAGGAGGACCAGAAAGGGTAGTATTAACTAAGGCTTGAATAGATTAAGTAACCATCTCAACTATTTTTTCCATAAAGATAAAGAATCCATATGAAAAGGAAGGGCAGCATTATTTCCAGTGGGCATAGGGACTAAGAGTTTTCAGACAAAAAAATTATTGCCCTATCAAAGAGAACTTATTCATCAACCAGTAGGTATGGCTAATCCAAATCCCCAGTTATTTCAAAGGGTATCTGTTTGTAATACTGCAATGGGTATACATTTCCCAATTAATTTGGTTTAGAGTTGGGGAAGGGGAAGACAGACTTTTGTAAAGTCATCTTATTTCTTTCAAACTCAAAGAGTTAAAGCTAAGTTCACATTGGCCTGATTCAGTGTTCTTATTTGAAAAAAACAATGAAGGAGGACATTCAATGATAAATTCTTTTCAAAAAGCTCTTTTATGTCTTGGTCCCCAAAAAAGCTGGCAGAAATAAATATACATTTTTTAAAAGGAAAAAAAAAAGAAAAGTCCTGTGCCTTTCATGAATTGTTTGCACCTCCTGCTTCTGCAAGCTAAGAAGTCATATTCCTCTGCAATCACAGATTGTTTGAAGCCAATAAACCAAAGGTGATGACCTTGCTAATACATCCCAGCAGGAGAAAGAAATAAAGCCGTGCTGAGGAATAAGTCTTAAGCACACCAGTTCCCTTTGGAAAGAGGAGAACAGAGCCAAAAATGCCCCAGCTTGACTTATGGATGAACAGTATTTCGGAAACTTCACCTGAAATAAGAAAAAGTGTTTTCTAAAACTCTCCAGGTAATGCTGCTTTCATCCCCTGTGTCCTATGACGCACAGAGCAAAGCCCCCATCCCTAGGCGCCAGCTTCATTGACACGCATGGCTCCCCTGGCCTTTGCTCAGAGATGAGCCTGGTCTATGATGGGGGCCCCTATCCTCCTACGTAAAGTTAATTCTCTGGTGACAGCACAGTGTGCAGTGCTCAGGATTAGGAATTCAAAAGGGCCCAACATTACATTTGTTTTTAAACAACCCTCCAATACTGGCCAAAGGAAAAACTAGGGGATACTAACAGGAATAAATTCATCTCCCCTTTACCATCATACCAGCTTCCAACACTCACAGAAGCATTATTACAGACGTGCAGCATGGCACTGTCAATCTACATGCTGAAATCAAATTAAATATTTTTCACCTCCTTCATGTGCAACAACAACGAATGAGAGCAAGACCTGACATTTGAGTAAACCACCTCCTGTTACCCTGAGACCACCTGTGATACATAGTATGGGGCAAGCTTTGCATCAATTAACTAAATCCACAGATGACACAGATAATTTGTTTTTTTAAATCTTCTCTCCCCAATCTATTGTCCTGACACTCCTTTTACTGAACACCTACTATGGGCCAAGAACTGTACTTGGTGCTGGGGATACAAAGGTGAATAAGATAATAGGCAACCTTCAAGATGGTCCCTGTAAGGGGGATAAATACGCAGGAAGTGCTAATGATTCAAAGCAGTACATCAAAAAGAAAAATATGTACAACAGAAAGAGCACGTGAGCAGTGATTTACTCTACGTGGAAGGTCGTGGTCAGGAAGGGGATCACACAAGAGATGATCTCTGTGGCGTTCAAAGCCTGGGCTCTGGATCAAGACTGTCTGCACTCAGATCTCTTCTCTACTGCCTAGTATCCTGCGACTCTGGGCACAAGTACCCTCATCTATAAAATGGGTATAATGATAGGACCAAACTCAGAGGGTACTGAGAAGATTAATTTATGGTTGATACATATAAAGCTCTTAGAGGAGTGTCTAGCACATAGTAAATCATCAGTATAAATGGTTATCATTTATTAGACAAATAGCATGGAACGGAAAAGGCATTTCAAGCAAAGAAGACCACAGAAGTACAAGATCTAAGGTTTTTGTTTCTTTTGTATTATTTACTGTGTGTTTAGTAAGTGTTGCACATTTAAGATAAGTGTCACTATAATTCTATGAGATAGATACTATTACAGCCCCATTTCTGATGAGGAAATGAAGCAGAGAGATTAGAAAACCTCCTTGCCATCTCAGAGCTAGAAAGTGGACAGAGTCTGGATTCATGCCCGGGCATCCAGTGCCCAAGCCCAAGTGCTGACCTGTTTATGGAACGGCCTTCCAAGGGCACATGCTGTTTGGCAGAACCTACAAGTAGTTCACCATGGCTGGAACACATAACGATCTTCCTTTACTGAGAAATATACTAAGGGGAGTGATCCAAGTCAAGTACTATAAATACCCAACAGGAGAAAGACAGGAGAAGCCAAAGGCAAGGTCTATTGAGAGTCCAGAAAATTAAATTCCAAAAACAGAATTTTAAATATGAAAGAAGCACATCTTTGGCATGGGCTCCAGAGCAAATTGTGATAAGAAGAAAAAAGTGACCAGAAAGGAAATCAACATCCCTTCAATGTGACATCTGGGCTGGCCGCTCTCTCTTGACAAAGATATCACAGTGACTACCAGATGCGGTCCACAAGTCTTAGCCCTGGAGGCAGTAGCCACCTGGAGAAAATCTACCATGACCCCTCCAGAGAAGGCTGCTGAGTGTTCCCGCAAGATGTGGAGGTGAGTTCTCACTCATGAATATCTCAGAAACGCGGGGGCCTGACAAGCAGATCCAGATGCTCCACACACGTGCAGAAAAAGAGCAGCTCCTTCTCCTACAGCGCTGAGTGGATTTCTTAACAGCAGCTTTCAGCAAAGGCTTTTCTGATTATCTCCACCTGCTCTGACCAGTTCCTTTTCACAGAGTCCCCTGGGGGCTAGATATGGTCTAAGTTTAATATTTTAAAAAGTCGCACTCTTCCGGATAGTACTTCTTCAGTGTTCTTTAGGCTTTTACACATGCTTGGATTGGGCGTCCTGCTGTTCACTCTCCGTCCTCCCCCAACCCCCAGCTTCACTTTCTTCTCTGTTTGGCACAGATCCCCTCATCTACTACTCATCGCCCCACCCCCGCCAGCGCCCCTTGCTTTCTTGTCCTTCTCCAACACGTCTCCGCAACTACACAACCAACTGCTTTCTTGAGGATGACCCACGGCTCACTGGAGTGAAAGCACAGCCATGCTGATTCCAGGCTGTAACCTGGGCTGGGGTCTCGGCATCGCCCAGCACTGCCTTCCCTGAGTAGTCCCACCTTGTGTCTCCTCAGCAGCTCCTCCAAACCATCTGACTTCCCTTCTTGGTGAAAGAGATGCAACACTCCTCCTTTTGGCTGCCCCTCACCCACCCTGATCGACCATAGCTGGATCACCCCCCATATAAGCTCCAAGTCCATACACTCTCTGCCACTCAATCCTCGACCCGATTTATTCCCTCCTAAGTTTTACATTTTCATTCTCTTTCTACGGATTCAACCCCCATAAAACAGGGTTGTCCTCACTTAAGGAAAATATTCCTTTAGTCTATGACCTCTTTTATGCAAAAGCATCTTTCTTCCTTTATGCCTCTTCACAGCTTCTTCCTTGAAAGAGTTGTCTCCATATCCTTTTCTCATTCACTAGGGGTAAGTGCTTGGTAGATGTCGACAGAGCAGATGTATGCAGTAAATAACCTTGCCACTCACTGGACTATCCAAGACAAAGGCAGGAACATCACTGTAGAAATGTCTCTTCCTCTCACCTTCTCCCTCATCCAAATGGTCCTATTCATTTTTACTTTATAAGGTTTATTGAAATCACCACCACCACCCCTCCCATATCCCATACTCCATTCCTTCATGCCCTAAAATAAGTCAGCCCCTTCTCAGCTCTTATTCCACTGACTATTGTTCTCATGGTCATGAGTTCTGCTCTTTTCCAAGTGAATACTCAACATGACACCAAGATCAATTTATTTTCCTAAAATTCACATTTCATAAAGTAACCCCCTTGCCCCAAGTGTATTACTTCACCTGGGATAAATATCAGAATAATTAGCCCAGAAGAGTATGAGCTGCCCTATTTCTATTTTTCCTAAATCACCTCCAAATACCCTGTCCATACACAGAGTGTACTGCAGTCTTTTACAGTTTCCTCAATATGCCACACTATCAGCACCTAAAGGTGCCTAGAATACAGTAGATACTCAGTAAATAAAGAATTAGCCTCCTTTACTTGTATGATTCCTACTTGTTCTTCAAGATTCAAATCAGATATCCTTTCAACCAGGAAGCTTTCCCTTCTTCAACTCAGGGCATATTACAGTACCTCTATTATGACACTTTACATACCAATATAATTTCTCATTTATTTATCTCTCTCCCACTAGACTGTGAATTCCTTAAGGGCAATAATCAAATCTTATTCATATCTGGATTCATACCATTTATCACGATTTATCATTTATCATGATTCCAGGCATGTATTTATTTACACATTCAATTAATTTGATATATCTCACTTGAATGTCTATGTGCCAGGCACTTTACTGGGCATTCAAAATACAGTGGAAAATAAGATTGATAATATCTCTACCTTCAGGGAGCTTATATTCTAGTGGTGGCATCAGCCAATAAACAAGTAATAAATAGAATCATTACGGATCATGACACATGCAATGAATGAAATAAACAAAGACCTATGGTAGAAAGAAAAAAGAGATCTCTTCTTAATAAGGTGGACATAAATGGTTTTTTAAAAATAAGGTGATATTCAGTCTGAGACCTAAAAAATGAGGAGGAGCTACTCATGTTGACTGAAAAATGAGACTGTATGTTGGTAGAAGGTAAGAATTAAATTGCGTCCTGGGTATCTTTTGACCTTCTTTGTGCCTGGTACAGAGCTCTATATCCAAAGAGCATTTACTCTCCACGGTTTAATTACTTATTAGTAATAAGCTCAAGTTTTGGCTTCAAAGGATGGACCAAAGCATCAGGTGAGGAGGAAATCCCTTTGAGGGGTTATGAGGATATGGAAGCATTGAGCTCCTACTGAAATTGGATGGTGGTGACCTAAATCCCAAGGGACCCCAGGGATGTAAGATTCCACCATGTAGTGTTCAATGACAAAGCAGCAACACCAAAACTGACATCCTAAACACTTCCTGAATGTATAACCAGGTTTGATGTTGGAATGCCAGTTGTTCTGCTTTTTCTCTAGTAAAATTTTCTTTATTGTTTCCTGAGGTCATGCTGATAAATTTACTATACTGTCAGGGCAATGATAGCTTTTGTGTATATCTCATCCATTATTTGCTAAAAGGAGAAGTGGAGAACTCAGCGGAGCCAATCACTGAGGCAAATGAGGAGTGTAAAGATGCAATCTGAGGCCAGACCCTCACAGAAATCTCAGAAAGGCTTGCAGCACCTTTAGGCAGAACTCAGCCAGATTCTAGTAGAAACAGCCTTCATGGTGGTGGTGGTGTGCAGGAAGATTTTGACAAAATCAAGGGGCCCAGCATGCATGCCAAGTACCCTATGGACATAAATGGGTTCCTCGACTTGAATCTGGGCTTTTCACACTTGGCACTGGCTGTGTTCTTATTCTTGAGTGCAATGCAATGGTATTTCACAAGGTCATGCAGCACATTATCCAAAACAGTATTTCCTATATGGAAGGCGTGAGGTTAAAACTTAGGATTAAAAAAGTATAAGAAACAGACCTGGCTTTCAGAAACCCTTAACTTAATATACTGTTTCTAAGAAAAAAAAAAAAAAAAGATACTTAATATATGTGCCAAGTTCTATTTCAGGTTCCAAGCAAACAAAAATAACTAAGAGAAGATCACAGTCTTTGAGTTTCCAAGCTGGTATGGAAATAGACGAACATGGACAAAAACTTGTGCATAACTTTTACTCTGCATTTGCCACACTTGTATAATCACCCACTGAGTGCCTGCCCTTCACTAGGTTTTGAGGTTTTGTAGAGAAGGAGCAATTTCTTACTTATACCTTGATTTCCAGTGTCTACCTAGCACAGTGCCTGCCACAGAAATGGGGACAAGTAGTTATTTGTAAAACTGAACCAAATAAATATACATCTGACAACCATTATAAGATGAAGATACATAATACACTACAGGATTACTGAGGAAGGAACAATTACCTTTGCTTAGTGGGAAAGGGGAGGTGGAGAAAAGGGTTAAACATTGCCACGGACCAATAAACATATAAAAAGATGCTCAGTATCACTGGTAGTCAGGGAAATACCCCCTAAAACACTGTGATCAAGACACCATTTTCACTCAACAGACTAGCAAAATTTTAAGTATTGCAAATACCAGAGACCTTCAAGATGGCGGAGGAGTAAGACACGGAGATCACCTTCCTTCCCACAAATACATCAGAAATACATCTAAATGTGGAACAACTCCTACAGAACACCTACTGAACACTGGCAGAAGACCTCAGACTTCCCAAAAGGCAAGAAACTCCCCATGTACCTGGGTAGGGCAAAAGAAAAAAGGAAAAACAGAGACAAAAGAATAGGGACAGGACCTGCACCTCGGGGAGGGAGCTGTGAAAGAGGAAAAGTTTCCACACACTAGGGAGTCCCTTCACTGTCGGAGACAGGGGGTGGCGGGGGGGAAGCTTCCGAGCCATGGAGGAGAGTGCAGCCACAGGGGTGCAGAGGGCAAAACAGAGAGATTCCCGCACAGAGGATTGGTGCCGACCAACATTCACCAGCCCGAGAGGCTTGTCTGCTCGCCCGCCGGAGCAGGTGAGGGCTGGGAGGTGAGGCTCAGGCTTTGGAAGTCAGATCCCAGGGAGAGGACTGGGGTTGGCAGCGTGAAGACAGCCTGAAGGGGCTAGTGTGCCACAGCTAGCCAGGAGGGAGTCCGGGCAAAAGTCTGGACCTGCCTAAAAGACAAGAGACCACCGTTTCGGGGTGTGCGAGGAGAGGGGATTCAGAGCACCGCCTAAACGAGCTCCAGAGACGGGTGTGAGCCGCAGCTATCAGCGCAGACCCCAGAGATGGGCATGAAACACTAAGGCTGCTGCTGCAGCCACCAAAAAGCTTGTGTGCAAGCACAGATCACTATCCACACCTCCCCTGCCAGAAGCCTGTGCAGCCCGCCACTGCCAGGGTCCCGTGATCCACGGACAACTTCCCCGGGAGAACCACGGCACACCTCAGGCTGTTGCAACGTCACTCCTGCCTCTGACGCCGCAGGCTCACTGCGTATTCCGCACCACTCCCTCCCCCAACCCTGAGTGAGCCAGAGCCCCCTAATCAGCTGCTATTTTAACCCCGTCCCGTCTGAGTGAAGAACACACGCCCTCAGGAGACCTACACGCAGAGGCGGGGCCAAATCCAAAGCTGAACCCTGGGAGCTGTGCGAACAAAGAAGAGAAAGGGAAATTTCTCCCAGCAGCCTCAGAAGCAGCGGATTAAATCTCCACAATCAACTTGATGGAGCCTGCATCTCTGGAATACCTGAATAGACAACGAACCATCCCAAAATTGAGGCAGTGGACTTTGGGAGCAATTGTAGAGTTGGAGTTTGCTTTCTGCATCTAATTTGTTTCTGGTTTTATGTTTGATCTTAGTTTAGTATTTAGAGTTTATTATCATTGGTAGATTTGTTTACTGATTTGGTTACTCTCTTCCTTTTTTTTTAATATATAGATATATATATATTTTTTTCCTTTTTCTCTTTTTGTGAGTGTGTATGTGTATGCTTCTTTGTGTGATTTTGTCTGTATAGCTTTGCTTATACCATTTGTCCTAGGGTTCTGTCGGTCCATTTTTTTTTTTTTTTTAGTATAGCTTTTAGTGCTTGTTATCATTGGTGGATTTGTTTTTTGGTTTGGTTGCTCTTTCTTTTTTTTATTATTTTTAATATTTTATTTTTAATAAATATTCTTTAGTTTTTATTTTAATAACTATTTTATTTTACTTTAATTTTTTTCTTTCTCATGGATCATTCTCCAGGATAGATCATATCTTGGGTCACAAAGCAAGCCTTGGTAAATTTAAGAAAATTGAAATCATATCAAGTATCTTTTCTGATCACAGTGGTATGAGACTAGAAATCCATTACAGGAAAAAAATTGTTAAAAATACAAACACATGGAGGTTAAACAGTACACTACTAAATAACCAAGAGATCACTGAAGAAATCAAAGAGGAAATCAAAAAATACCTAGAAACAAATGACAATGAAAACACGATGACCCAAAACCTTTGGGATGCAGCAAAAGCAGTTCTAAGAGGGAAGTTTATAGCAATACAGTCCTACCTCAAGAAACAAGAAAAATCTTAAACAACCTAACCTTACACCTAAAGCAATTAGAGAAAGAAGAACAAAAAACCCCCAAAGTTAGCAGAAGGAAAGAAATCATAAAGATCAGATAAGAAATAAATGAAAAAGAAATGAAGGAAACAATAGCAAAGATGGATAAAACTAAAAGCTGGTTCTTTGAGAAGATAAACAAAATTGATAAACAACTAGCCAGACTCATCAAGAAAAAAGAAGACTCAAATCAACAGAATTAGAAATGGAAAAGGAGAAGTAACAACTGACACTGCAGAAATACAAAGGATCATGAGAGATTACTACAAGCAACTATATGCCAATAAAATGGAAAACCTGGAAGAAATGGACTAATTCTTAGAAAAGCACAACCTTCCGAGACTAAATCAGGAAGAAATAGAAAATATAAACAGACCAATCACAAACACTGAAATTGAAACTGTGATTAAAAATCTTCCAACAAACAAAAGCCCAGGACCAGACGGCTTCACAGGCGAATTCTACCAAACACTTAGAGAAGAGCGGACACCTATCCTTCTCAAACTCTTCCAAAATATAGCAGAGGGAGGAACACTCCCAAACTTATTCTAAGAGGCCACCATCACCCTGATACCAAAACCAGACAAAGATGTCATAAAGAAAGGAAACTACAGGCCAATATCACTGATGAACGTAGATGCAAAACTCCTCAACAAAATACTAGCAAACAGAATACAACAGCACATTAAAAGGTTCATACACCATGATCAACTGGGGTTTATCCCAAGACTACAAGGATTCTTCAATATACACAAATCAACCAATGTGATAAACTATATTAACAAATTGAAGGAGAAAAAACATATGATCATCTCAATAGATGCAGGGAAAGCTTTCGACAAAATTCAACACCGATTTATGATAAAAAACCCTCCAGAATGTAGGCACAGAGGGAACTTACCTCAACATAATAAAGGTCATATATGACAAACTCACAGCCAACATCATTCTCAATAGTGACAAACTGAAACCATTTCCTCTAAGATCAGGAAGAAGACAAGGTTGTCCACTCTCACCACTATTATTCAACATAGTTTTGGAAGTTTTAGCCAAGCAATCAGAGAAGAAAAAGAAATAAAAGGAATCCAAATCAGAAAAGAAGAATTAAAGCTGTCACTGTTTGCAGATGACACGATACTACACACAGAGAATCCTAAAGATGCTACCAGAAAACTACTAGAGCCAATCAATGAATTTGGTAAAGTAGCAGGATACAAAATTAATGCACAGAAATCTCTTGCATTCCTATACACTAATGAGGAAAAATCTGAAAGAGAAATTAAGGAAACACTCCCATTTACCATTGCAACAAAAAGAGTAAAATATCTAGGAATAAACCTACCTAAGGAGACAAAAGACCTGTATGCAGAAAACTATAAGACACTGATGAAAGAAATTAAAGATGATACAAACAGATGGAGAGATATACCATGTTCTTGGATTGGAAGAATCAACATTGTGAAAATGACTCTACTACCCAAAGCAATCGACAGATTCAATGCAGTCCCTATCAAACTACCAACGGCATTCTTCACAGAACTAGAACAAAAAATTTCATAGTTTGTATGGAAACACAAAAGACCCCGAATAGCAAAAGCAATCTTGAGAAAGAAAAATGGAGCTGAAGGAATCAGGCTCCTGGACTTCAGACTATACTACAAAGCTACAGTAATCAAGACAGTATGGCACTGGCACAAAAACAGAAATACAGATCAATGGAACAGGAAAGAAAGCCCAGAGATAAACCCACACACATATGGTCACCTTATTTTTGATAAAGGATGCAAGAATATACAATGCAAAAAAGACAGCCTCTTCAGTAAGTGGTGCTGGGAAAACTGGACAGCCAGCTACATGTAAAAGAATGAAATTAGAACACTCCCTGACACCATACACAAAAATAAACCCAAAATGGATTAAAGACCTAAATGTAAGTCCAGACACTATCAAACTCTTAGAGGAAAACGTAGGCAGAACACTCACTCTGACATAAATCACAGCAAGATCCTTTATGACCCACCTCCTAAAGAAATGGAAATAAAAACAAAAATAAACAAATGGGACTTAATGAAACTTAAAAGCTTTTGCACAGCAAAGAAAACATAAACAAGACGAAAAGACAACCCTCAGAATGGGAGAAAATATTTGCAAATGAAGCAACTGACAAAGGATTAATCTCCAAAATTTATAAGCAGCTCATGCAGCTCAATTTCAAAAAAACAAACAATCCAATCCAAAAATGGGCTGAAGACCTAAACAGACATTTCTCCAAAGAAGATATACAGATGGCCAACAAACACATGAAAGGATACTCAACATCACTAATCATTAGAGAAATGCAAATCAAAACTACAATGAGGTATCACCTCACACCGGTCAGAATGGCCATCATCAAAAAATCTACAAACTGTAAATGCTGGAGAGGGTGTGGAGGAAAGGGAACCCTCTTGCACTGTTGGTGGGAATGTAAATTGATACAGCCACTATGGAGAACAGTATGGAGGTTCGTTATAAAACTAAAAATAAAACTACCATACGACCCAGCAATCCCACTACTGGGCATATACCCTGAGAACACCAAAAACAGTCATGTACCACAATGTTCATTGAAGCTCTATTTACAATAGCCAGGACATGGAAGCAACCTAAGTGTCTATCAACAGATGAATGGATAAAGAAGATGTGGCACATATATACATTGCAATATTACTCAGCCATAAAAATAAATGAAATTGAGTTATTTGTAGTGAGGTGGATGGACCTAGAGACTGTCATACAGAGTGAAGTAAGTCAGAAAGAGAAAAACAAATACCATACGCTAACACATATATATGGAATCTAAAAAAAAAAAAAAAAAAGGTTCTGAAGAACCTAGTGACAGGACAGGAATAAAGACGCAGACGTAGAGAATGGACTTGAGGACACGGGGAGGGGGAAGGGTAAGCTGAGACAAAGTGAGAGAGTGGCATGGAGATATATACACTACCAAATGTAAAACAGATAGCTAGTGGGAAGCAGCCACATAGCACAGGGAGATCAGCTAGGGGCTTTGTGACCACCCAGAGGGGTGGGATAGCAAGGGTGGGAGGGAGATGCAAGAGGGAGGAGATGTGGGGATATATGTATATGTATAGCTGATTCACCTTGTTATAAAGCAGAAACTAACACAACAATGTAAAGCAATTATACTCCAATAAAGATGTTAAAAAAAAAAAAAAAAAAAAGAAAATACCCAGTGCTGGTGAAATCATTGGGAAAGGTACAGTCTGTTATTGCTTGTGGGTATATGAATTATCCCAACCATCTTGGAAAGTAATCTCAGGTATCTATTAACATTATAAACGCATTTGGTTTTGATACAGCAATATCCCCTTTAGGAATGTAGAGTACTTTACAAAGAGAAAATTACCAAAAATGTAACAACATATTTACAAACATGTTTATTGAAGCACTATATGTAATAGCAAATATTATAGAAATTAGATAATGATCCAGTAAAAAGGTCAGGGATAAGTAGTGTAGCTTGGAGTTAATAGAACACACTCAGGATCCATCTCTGACACTTACTGACTACATGAACATCGGGCACTTTAATTTTTAAGCCTTAATGTTTCTAAGCCTCACTTCTCTCATATGTAAACCTGGGATACTAGTAGTGCCTATTTTATAGGGTTGTTATGAGGATAAAAAGCACTGAAAACACTTCCTGGCTCAAAAGAAGCACTACATAATTTAATTAAGCATGCAGTTGTTAAATTCAGTATACAACATCCATACTATTTGATGGTTATAAACCTGACCCATTTTTCTTAGTGTATTCATCTGGACAGACACCCATAACCCACTGTTAAGTGAAAATAACAGGTTGTCAGAGTCCTATGAACAGCTACTCCTACTTTCTCAAACAAACAAAAAAGTGGTCCACATACGTATATATGTGTTGGTATTTTTGAGTTGGGTCATAACGATATGGACAGAATCACACAAAACTCTCAGCATCACTGACCTCAGGGAAGCTGGATCAGTGTGGGCAGTAAAAGACTACTAACATTTTTTGTTTGCCTCTGCATTGTGTGGTTCATTATAATGAACATACTTTTTTTTTTTTTTTGATTTTTTGAAAATAATAAGATTTAATCAAATGAATTTATAAGTCCAGGACCCACAAGCAGCTCTGCATGACACAAATATGGGGAATGGGGGTGGGAGTTACAAAGCTCAAAGGAATCCAGAATCCAAAGCACCCCCTGATCCTGCTGGGGAGCTTGGCTCTCTCCTGGGGGCGACTGGGAAGGCACTAAACATCTGCAAACACAGGGATGAATGAATAGCATCACTGGATCCGTGTAACCCAGAGAGCCCTCCTGCAGGGAAATTTCACACTCTAGCTTTATTCTTTTTCTTTTTTAGGGTGACTACCCCCCTTCTCTATTCTTGTATTTGTGGCTGACTGAAAGCTGGATTGTGTAGCACAACATCCTTCAAAGCTGAGACTAATAATCTATCCGAGACGCTCTATGCTTTTCCCCTGGATGAGGAGTAGAAAGGGAGAGGCTTCCAGCTAATGGCAATCACCCTCAGGGTTGGCAGAAAGTCACCGTCTTCAGGTCAGCTTCTGTCAGCCTGAACCCCTTGAGCTCTCCGGAAAGTACTGGCTGAAGCCAACCCCACACAGATGCTGCTTCAAGGCACTCTACAGCCATTCTCTCCACAAAGACTCTACTGGGAAGCTTCTCTTGATAATCGCTGTGTGTAACACCCAAGAAGAAGCAAAGTGACTCCCGTGACAAGGAAACAGGGCTGGCTCCCAGCGCAGAATCAAATGGCCTAACCCATTCTCTCCACTTTAACTATATACTCCTTCATCCCACAAAAGCAGGTATTGCAGCTTGAGAAGTACATAATTGTGGAGATGTGTTCGGAGGCTTGTGTTTCATGTGGATCAGAAAATAGGATACTTGGGAGTTTGAGAAGTCAGCCAGGCCAGGCAAGCTCTACGACAGACACACTGCAGGTTGTGTGTCCCTTTAAGAGAGTACACCTTTAGTCCTTCCAGAATTGCCTAGGGCTTCCTCACCAGCTAAGCCTCTCTCAGCAGAATGCTGATTACCCTGGCACAGAGGGAAAAAAGGTTCATATATTTCTTCTCAGAGATACTGTATCTAGATTTTGACATTTTATTTATCTCAACCTTTAAGCTTATCTTGCTTCAGTATGGTAAAATCACCAGCTCTACCAAATCTCACAGCTTAATCCACTGGAAAGTAGAGAAGATGTTGAGGTGTAGTTAATTGTTCTGTGTCAGATCATCCCCCTTTCCTCTCAGTTTGACCCGCTGAGTGAACGACAACACAAAACAAAACAAAATCAACAACCTGCTCCAGGATTAAGGTGTAATCAATGAAAAGGCCCAATGGGAGCCAAAGCTCATTAATTTGGTATAGCGGCATCTCGCTCTGTCAGCCAGGCTTTGTGGATTCAGTGAGGTTGAAAGCCCTAGAACATCACTGCAAGGTCAGCTGCTTCTTGGCCTCTCTCCTATTCTAAGACCCCAGGGACGTTTGCCACTTGCCCCCTTTGGACTCTTCAGCTGGTAAAAGTTGTAAAGAATATGGGCTCAATCAAAAAGCGCATTTATCTATTTGTTGGACAAGAAGCCATTTCCCTGTTGCCCAGTATTTTTCTAGAATAGGTAGGACAAATGCTGCTCAAAATGTCATAGCACTTTGAAAACCCTATTTTTAATATACATATATGTATGTAACAATCATATATATACACATACATACATGTATACATATATATATGATTAAAATGTTGTTTACTTATGTACAGCAAGATCTCCCAGAAGACAGATGGGACTCTGGATGATCAATAAGCAGTGAAATGACTGAAGTTTATAACTAGCATGCCTGTAAGTGTGTGGGCTATTACTGACAAATTGTGTGACCTTGGAACACTATAAAAATGTATTGGGAGGATGCAATAATGCACGTCAAGCACTGAGCATCGTGCCTGACACATCGGGAGTGCTCGATCAAAGCTAATTTTTGTTACTGTTGTCATGATTTTCATGAGCAACAGCATTACTGCCGTTACCATGAAACCAGCAAGGTGTTGGGTTTAAGGACATAAAGTCTAGTTGAGAAGAGAGAATATACACATGAGCAAAGCAAAGAAGCAACACTTATATCTTTATTATAACACTTAACAGTTGTGTGACAGTGTGTCTATTTAGATTTAACATCTCCTGGGATCTGGCAGCTCTGGGTGCTGCGTAAGTATCTTATTCAATACAATTACATAAGGTAGGTTACAGGCAAGTACAGTTCTCTCTCATTTTAACTGTCCAAAGATCTTTGTCTCTCTAAACAGTGAAGTCCTGGAAGGCAGAACCTACATGCTATGGATCTATGTACTCACCCAACTTTCCTTCCCTAGATAAGAACAATATAAGGCCTAGAGGAGTTAATCAATTCATCTTTGTTGAATAAATGAGTGAGAAAGAGAGTTATATGTTAGTGACCATGCAGTAGAGACAAAATTGTAGTATTCACTGGTCTATTCAAAACGAGATACTTACTGAGCATTATCTATATGCTAAGCCCTGCATTCAGTGCTGAGTGCCCCGAGTATCTCTAAACCCTGGCCTGTGCCCCTAAGAAGCCCCCGACGGTTGGCATAGGCAGGTTTTCTGAGAAGATCGTACAAGCTGGTACAGGAGAAAATGAGTCAACACTTAGCAGTCTACTCTCCTTCAAGATGACGTGGAACCATAAGGACCTTTCTTCCTGGTCCCCATCCTTGACCCATCCAGGCCTGTTCCTCTCCACCTCTACGTTAACACCCCCAAAACGTTCTCTAAAGACCAAATATGGGCACCATGAGCTACTCAAAAAATGCAGTCCTGAAAAGCAATTGTGAAGTATTCTAAATATTCCCTTTTCTCCTTTCCTCTTTTCTAAATTGTCTTTTCAGGCATGTACTCTTCCATCAAAGTATTAAAACGGGCAGTTGTAATAACATAGAACACCCCCAGGAATCATTTGCCACATATGACATGCAGAACATGACATATACGGCAAATGACTATTGTGGGTATGTTAGAAAAGCAAATATAAATGGGTATATATACACACACACATATTACCTGTACATATGTGTATATTATGCGTATATACGTGTGTGTGTGTGTATATGTATACATATGTATATATCTTCCAGTGAAATTGATTCTAAGATGGAAAAGTCAGCAGGTCATTCTTGCCACATTTTCCCAGGCTTAAGCCCATGGAGTTTGCTCCCTCAGAAGGGAGGTCTGGTACTACTGGAACGTGATGCCGTTTTTATTTCACTAAGCCCCTCCCTTAAGATAACAAAAGAATATTCTTCCTAGACTGAGGCGTCAGTAATAGTGCCCCATCAGAGGGAAAGAAGCACGCTGAGCGTGAGCTTCAGCAATCCAGGACAAGCTGTTCCTCACATCCCTCCAATATGCCCTTCCCAGGACTACTCAGGTGGGGAGTTATGGCTGCTCTGCCTCTGTCCCACTGAGACAGAACTGCACATCTTTTAATTTTCTAATATGCCGACAACACTTTACATGGCAGATGCACTACACAGTAAAAGCTGGCTTTTACTTTCATTTATGCACATACATTAGAGAAATTTTCCAAGGAAGCATAAGCTTACTCAGAGATGCTGACGAATAGGTACTGAATTTAAACAATACAGCAGGAGTCAGGCCCTTAATGTATTAAAGAACTGTACTCTTTAAGGCTCCTACCAAACTTCCCACACTTGAAATCAGTTACATAAATTTCCCTGGGACAGAAACTCTGCATAGTTGACCTCCTACTTGGGGAAAGAGCTCAATAATTGAAATGCCTGACAACAAACAAAAGAACAGAATCTAGCCTTTTCTTTGGTCTACTAGGGTTCTCCTAAAGCACAGGACAATTTATTTGGGGCTTCTTGTACACAGTGTCAAGCCTAATGGAAAATAGACATCAGGTGAAAATGAAATTTAATGAACAATCTTCTTGTGAGGCCTGGTAGATTCCTTTGGGGTGTCTATCCAATCCATGAGCCTCCTCTTGTATGACCACTGCAATCCCCAATAAGAAGCAGGCCCTGAAACCAAATTGCTTCCATGTAAATCAACTTTCCCTCCCAAGCCACTGCTGACTGCACCAGGGGGGGACACCTGACACAAACAGGGTGACTGCAGTCTTTCTCCCTAGACCTCAGCACTGACACTGAAAGCCAAGAGGCAGCCTCTCCCGGTCATGTGAACTGACAGGTAATGGAACCCCCCGCTGATCTTATGTGGTCGACACTCACTAGCTTTGGTCTGCCCACAGACCACTCCCACCTTTCTGTATAACGACTCTCACTTAGTCTGTGTGTGCGTGCGTGTACGTGTGTGAATACCATCTCCAGAGTCTGTCTCCATCCTCTCCCAGGTCAGGGATCATCATGTGATCCAGGCCTGACCAATTAGAGGAGGTGCTCTCCTGGACTTCAGGGATTGGTTCGGGCATGGGCCCATGACACAGGCTGGTGGAGAAGAGCCAATCAGGAGTGGGATAAATCAATATTTTTTTAAGAAACAAAACGGAACAACAGAATGTATAGTTTACAAGGAAAAAGGAGGAGAGAATAACTGCCTGGGCATTTGAGGACCTTCTTTCGTGCTAAATCCAATAAGTTAGTCTGCCCTTGAAGAATTTGTTCATTCATATGAAAAAGTACTAATTGCCCACTCTGTATGTGTGACGCAGTAGTGTGAATCCCAGAAATAAAGGCAAGCGTATAAGTGTGTGTGTGCCCCTTTGTGCTGCAGAACCACAGAAGGGAAGCTGTGAAAGAATGTTGCCCTGGTAGCCTGCCTGGGTTCTGTAGACCTAGAGGTTACATTGATCCCCTCTGCAAAGATATCCTTATTCTTTCGCTTCTGCCCCCATAAGCTCACAGATCAGTGAGAACTATGGGAACCAAAACGCATAAAGACAACCTAATAAGCAGTTTAGCAAAAGGATCTGTGACCAAAAGAAGAGGTCTATAAAAAGGAAGGATCCAGCCTTCCTGGAAATGAACCCCAACCCATGGCTAAAGGAAACGAAGAGCAAACACGTGAACTTGTTGCTCTTTTCAACCTCACTCAGAGGAAAGAGTACAAGGAAGCAGAAACCTTCCCACCAGGAAGCGGGGGTGGGGGTGAGCAGCCAGCCGAGGACATCATGTTTAAGTAACACAGTAATTATTAGCTCAGCTTCCCTACCTCCAAAGCGAGCTCTCCGTGATGCTCCCCAGGTTATAGTCATAGAGCTTTGTCAAAATGAGAATCACCTGAAGGCAAAAGAAGAAATCACGGTTAGTTTCAAACAATGACAATCTCATAGAACTGAAATGGCCCAAGGGAGGGCTTAGAATTCCTTTAATGGGCACTTCACATAATTGAATGAGTTGTGGCAGCATTCGCTTACACAGACTGGGGAAGGGTTTGCCTGTGCCTTCCCTTAAACAGCTCAAGCCTGATGCCCTCCCTAACCCTCTCCCTCTCACCCGGCAGCAAGACCTACCTGCCCATCCAGGCATTTCCTATCCTGGTGGGCTTAACACTTTCAGGAAAGCTAGCAGAGCTGTCAGATACGTGTCCTGCAAGGCAGCCACTGAGCAGACGGCTGGGAGAGAGGAAGGTCCGTGACACAGGTCCCAGCCCTCCTCGCTGTACCAGACGGGCAGGTAACTCAGCCTCTCTGAACCTCAACATGCTATCTCTCAAAAAGGGTGGGGCTTCCCTGGTGGTGCAGTGGTTGAGAATCTGCCTGCCGATGCAGGGGACACGGGTTCGAGCCCTGGTCTGGGAAAGATCCCGCATGCCGCGGAGCAACTAGGCCCATGAGCCACAACTACTGAGCCTGCGCGTCTGGAGCCTGTGCTCCGCAACAAGAGAGGCCGCGATAGTGAGAGGCCCGCGCACCGCGATGAAGAGTGGCCCCCGCTTGCCGC
Organism: Eschrichtius robustus; assembly: GCF_028021215.1. Lineage (NCBI taxonomy): Eukaryota > Metazoa > Chordata > Mammalia > Artiodactyla > Eschrichtiidae > Eschrichtius > Eschrichtius robustus. The sequence goes on from NC_090830.1 coordinate 117,031,548, forward strand.
AACTGGAGAAAGCCCTCGCACAGAAACGAAGACCCAACACAGCCAAAAATAAATAAATAAAATAAATAATAATTTTTTAAAAAGGGTGGCTGTGAGGGGTTAAATTAGGTCATAAATGCAAATTATGCTTCAATTAGCGTGGGGTTCTTAAATGCTAGTTCCTTCTCTTTCTTCTCCTCTGTGGGTTTGGCTTTATTTCTTCTGATCTCGCAATTTCTGGGAAAGCCATTGGACTGGAGCAACAAGCACTAAGCAGCAGCATTTGAACAGGCACAGATCTCTGTCTTATGGGTCCTGAAGCTTACAGAATTTAGGGAGCCCTTCATAAGAAACAAGATATAAAATTATGAGTTCCAATCTCCACACCCTGGGAAGGGGGCTATGCAATTAAGGGACTTTGAAACTTAAGCTTCATTCACTTCTCGGCAAACCTTCCCTGATTTTAACTCGTTGCTCTTTTCAACCTCACTCAGAGGAAGCCAAACTATTTGGCTCATTCTTTTAGAATTCAACACCTATGAACCATTTACTAGGAGCCCAGGATTTTGCCTGATGCCAAAAGGGAACATACATACAGATGAGGCCTGGTGGTCTGGGATCCGCTGAAACTCATGACCTGGCTCCGCCGCGTTAAGTGAAGCACAGGAGTGCCACTTGGGAAGATACAACAGAGCAGTGTATTTCTAACCATGGATGGTCTCAGCCCTTATTTGCTCTCCTTACATAAGGAAAAGAACCTAATAGCTCTGCTTTGTTTTCTGTTGAGGGTCATATTTCTCTCCTCATACTCATAACCTAGAACATTCCGGCCCAGTCCTGCTGTTTCCAACTCAGCAGAAAAATGTTGACATCAATTTCCTGGATTTTCTCTGAAGGCCAAGGGATCAGTTCTAGCCACAGTGAGCACAGAACAGTCTAACCTTGAATTCCAAGGCAGCAAGATGCCAAGAAGTGCTGAATCCTTCCAAGTTCTACTCTGCTAGCACAGGGCTCGCTTTACGGAAGGCACAGCTTCGATGAGCACATTCTGATCACTTCTTTCACAGCAAGCAAACTGGAACCCCATGACCTTAGGTTTGCTCCAAGTTCAAGGGAATGAAGGACCACGGTCACCCCAAGACAGGCAGAAATCCGAGGACCTGTGCTCTAAGGCTACCCATCTCCTTAACTGCCGCACAGGCCTCCTTCAAGGACCTGTTCAAAACTTACTTCTTTAGCAAAACGTAAGCATGTGTGAGGCTCTGGGCACCCTATGGGCCCGTCAGATGGCAGGCCTGCGGTGGGGGCATATGCTTAACAGATCCGCGTGCCAATTAAGTCGCTTGAAGTGCTAAATTTCAATCACCGCCATCCCGGGAATGCTGATCAGCGGCAGCTGGGTGGCTGTTTGTTTGAAGACACAGAGTGATGTCGCTGCTCTACCTCGATATGATTTTGCCGAATAGGCCTATAAATCCCCCACCAAGAAAACGGGTGTGTGGGCATAAAGCACTTCTAGGTAGTTGCTCTCCTGATACAAGACGGCAGTAAACTAAATAATGAAGTTCAGCGGGTCACAAACTGCCTCTCCCATCCATCTGACGAGGGAATTCACTGGAGCCCCAGAGAAGGAACCTTTTTAACCCAGCATGTAATGGTGTGGAACCCCTCACACACACACAGAAAGTGTTTAAGCAATTCACAGGCAGGAGGGCAGGGAGGTAAAAATCCACTCCCTGACTCTTCTTGCTGGGCTGGTAAAACGAAAATGCCAGTGATACGCTCAGGCAGTTTGTCAATACTGCACCAGATGAGGTGTCATTTATGGCATTGCAAAGCATATCTGCTTGAATCAATCTAATCTTTCTGTTTTCAGAAAGAGGGCAAGAAAGGAGGGAGAACTGCTGACCTTTAGTTATGTTTTCAATCGATTATTTGAAATCTCTTTTCCCCTCTTTTTTTTCCCTTTCCTGTCTATATGCATTATTTACCACCTTACTCCTGGATGGTGACACGTCATTATATTAGATCGGATTTGTTGTTGTTTGTTTGTTTGTTTTTCTGCTCTGGTTAATTAGCAATACTGTTTCACAGAATTAGCATCTGTTAAAGGGCCACAGCCAAAACTACCACCAAGAGATGAGAAAACAGGTAAACGCAATTGTCTGCCTAGTCTGGTTCGACTGTCTACCATTTTTGTGTATTTTTCAAACAAACAAACAAAAAATCACTGGAACTTATTGATCAAGTGAAATGTTATAGTACTTAAAAAATATATAAATCGTCATTTACTTTTTATTCATTTGGTAAACAATTTTCACGTATAGATTTAATTCCGAGTCCAAGTGTACAGCATTTAATTGTACATCCAATCAATGAGAACAAGGCTGTTTTGATAAACACATTCGCACAAAATGGAATATCTGTGAACATCTTGTTTTCTTCCTATATCTTGTTCTCATGATATAGTACCAAAATATCCCTGATTCAAAACAATAAGTGGTGACCATATGGTAATACCTTTTTTAGGTTCCTCTTTCAATCTTAGGATACTTTCTTTAAATAGCTATAATCTAAATATCTATGACTAGACAACCTCTACCTACACTGTGTCAGTACCTCAGTGCCCACTTATTTCTGGGACTTTCCACAGTGCCATGTCTAAGGATCCCCCAACCAGTCTAGGAGCTGCTGTCACCACAAGTCATCAGTCCTGTTCTTTTGCTGGGGCTCCTTCCTGCCATATCCACTGCTCATAAAGCTTCTGGGGGGGGTGGTGCGGGGGAGAGGAGGAACTTCATTTTCTCCATACTTATAAAGAGGGTGCTGAAGCCTATCCACCAAGCTGCTGTTTTCAAATCACTCATTCCTTGGAGGATGGGAAGGCACCAGAAACTGTGCCAGGCTCTGTGCAGGGATAAATGAGGGTCTTCAAGGGAATGAAGCTTCCTTTGTGGCTTCCTCCCCAGCAATGAGCTCAACAAACTATTACCTCTTTTTCCAGAGTCTCCCAAAGCTCCCACTGAATAATTCCACCAATTCCAGCCTCTCACCTGCCCCTCTGTATACAGGTATTAAGAAACCATCACATAAAGAAAATGTAGTATTCCTAATGCCATTTGCAACATGGATGCAACATGGATGCAACATGGATGGCCTAGAGATTATCATACTAAGTGAAGTTAAGTCAGAAAGACAAATACCCTATGATATCATTTATAACCCGAATCTAAAATATGACACAAATGAACTTATCTATGAAACAGAAACAGACTCACAGACATAGAGAACAGACTTGTGGCTGCCAAGGGGGAGGCAGGGGTGAGGAGTGATGGATTGGGAGTTTAGGAGTAGTAGGTGAAAACTATTATATATAGAATGGATAAATAAGGTCCTACTGCATAGCACAGGGAACTACATACAATATCCTGTGATAAACCATAAGGGAAAAGAGTATCAAAAAGAAATACAGTATGTGTGTGTGTGTGTGTGTGTGTGTGTGTGTGTATATATATAACTGAATCACTTTGCTGTACAGTAGAAATTAACACATTGTAAATCAACTATCCTTCAATAAAATAAATTTTTAAAAAAGGAAAATGTAGTATAGTAGTCCACACAATGGAATATTATTCAGCCATAAAAAAAGGAAATCCTGCCATTTGTGCCAACACAGATGAACCTGGAGGGCATTTTGTTGGCGAAATAAGCCAAATAAAGAAATATAAATACTGTATCATTTATATGCAGAATCTAAAACAATCAAAAAATGATCTCATAGAAACAGAATAGAATAGTGGTGGTTAGGGGCTGCAAGGAGGGGGGAAATGAGATGTAGGTCAAAGGGCACAAACCTTCAGTTATAAGTTCTGAGGATCTATTGTACGGCATGGTGACTATAGTTAATAGTACAATATTATATATTCAAAACTTTCTGAGACTAGATCTTAAGCATTCTCACCAAAGAAGAGAGAGAGAGAGAGATCTTGATCTTAGCAATCATTACACAATGTATATTTATATTCAAGCATCTCGTTGTGCACTCTAAATACATTCAATTGGATTTGCCAAGTATTCCTCAACAAAGTTGGGGGAAGAAAATCACAATGGACCCTGGGAAAGGAAGATGCCAATTCACTCCTCCCCTCTGCTAACCCCAACTTCTTTCTGCTCTCAGTTACACAGCAAAAGCATAGAGACAGAGACACTAGTACAGCTGTCCTTGGTATCCACGGGGGATTGGTTCCAGGATCCCCTGTGGATACCAAAATCCATGGATGCTCAAGTCCCTTATACAAAATAGCAGAGTATTTGTATATAAACTGTGAACATCCTCTCATATACTTTAAATCATCTCTAAATTACTTACAATACCTAACACAATGTAAGTGCTATGTAAATAGGCATCACCGCGTGGCAAATTCAAGATTTGGTTTTTGGAAAATTCTAGATTTTTTTCCAAATATTTTTGATCAGTGGATGATTGAATTCAGGGATGCAGAACCTATGGCTACGGAGGGGAGACTGTACATGGATGACTAACAGTCATTTTAGTGTAAAATAGCAAAACCCAGTAAAAATGAGTATCAAAATGACAGGGCAAGCCTTATATCCGGGTCTGGATTAGAATGAATGAACACAGCAGGCAGCAGGCTAAGTTAACATTTCAGAAGTCTCCATTATGCCAAGTATTGAGACAGGTTACACCTTAGAATGTGACAGTAGGTGGATTTTTTAACATAAAAATATAATTTAGAAATGAAACTCCAAACATTTAAGGAATGCCTAAAACACCTTCCTAGAAACCTGATTCTACACAGTATACCTTTAAAAATGTCTCTAAATTGATTACTAGACTGCAACAAACCAAAATTTACTCTATCCTTCCCAAGTAGTAGCACAGGAATCCTCCATTTATTTTCCTAAGGAACGAGCATAGTGTTTTCATCCTTTGCTAACTTAAAGCATGCACCCCAGAGGAAGGAGGATGGAAGGTGGGGTGGGGAGTCAATGCAGTTCCCCTTCCTTCATCCCCTAAGAAGGAATGTGCATATTCTCCCTGGAGTGCCCTCTCCTAATTACTTTGCTTATGAGTAGCAACCTGGTTGGTAGCAGCGGACTAATGAGAATCTTTTCTGAAGGAGGAGTTTGCAGAGCAAGCTTCCTATTCTTCTTAAACTATGAATTCCGGGTAGCTCTGGGAGAACTAGTGGACATTCAGGGAGATCTGAGTTCCACTGGGACATCTGGCCTGGCCACTGGCCTTCAACTCATCTCTCCTTCATCTCAGGGAAATCTTAGAAAAGTAGGACATGTCTCCTCATTTTTCAATTATTAACGATTTTCATTCTTTTTTTCTCACTCTGTGTCCAAATGTGGAGGTAGAATCTAATCTCAGGGGAAACAAAAGTGTGGCCCTGGGCTTCTTGACAGTGAGCACTTTGGCTACAAGATCCTAAAGTCTTTTCATTCCTAAGGGTCTATAGCTCCAAATTCTGAATAATGAAGAGGGTGACACGGGTCCCAGTCTATAAAACGACATTTTCTTTTGTAATGCTCTCAGTCATTAGCGATTCAAGGGGAGCGTGGGCAGGTGGTTCCATCCTTGTAAAGCTCGGGGTGGCTCCACAGAACTCAGTCCTGCCAACGCTCATAGCCCCTCTCTCCTGAAGTGGGCCACGGTCAAACTTGCATGAGCATTAGCATAACCACACGGAAGATGTTAGGTTCAGGGGCTGCAGCTGGCTACCCACATCCTTCCCCCACCAGCTTCCTGAAGGCCCTGGTGTCCCCTCACTCCCCAGTCTTGAGTGTCCCCTCTCTGCTCACTGCACCAGCTTGCCAGAGACATTAGGTGGGATGTTTTTAAAGACGTGGATGGAAGTGAATATGGAGACAGAGAATAATAAGGGCCCTGAAGAGATGTGGAACAATCTTTCATGGGGATCAAAGAGTTGGATAAGATAGAAGAGGGGTATTCAACAGCCAGAAAGTTGTTTTGTTTTTGGTTGTTTTCTTTGCACTCCGGTTTTAGGGAAAAGACGAAAACTCACAACAGTGGTTTCCCTATAATACGCATGTTCCAGATTGTGTCTTTGGTTCAGAAAGCCTTTATTCAACTTTCCAACTTAAACAGAGGTTCTCATGCTTTTAAGGAGCCATGAATTCTTTAAGAATCTGATCTAATAAAAGTTATGAGCATAAAACAATGAATATAATGTTAATGATTTCACTGATCTCCTGAATCCTACGGGGGTCATGAATCCAAGGATAAGAACCTTCTGTAATTCCCAGAAAACGGGAGCTTTGTTAAGAAGAAAGAACTTTCAGCTCTGAAATTCTACACATTTAATTCAATAAACATTTATTATGCCTTCTTAAGAAGCAGGAATAAAAACTATGTGCTATCAGGACACAAAGGGAGAATGAGACTCAGTACCAGTTCCTGGAAACTCACAGTCTAGTGGAGAGGCAGAGCTGTACAAAGATGGTTACAAAATAAGGAAGAAAAAGGTATGTGGCAGGAGAAAAGTGTTTATATCTTTTAGACAGCAAGAAAGAAAAATATCCTCAGCAAGAGCTTCTTACAAAAGGAGGCATTCGAGATAAATCCCGAAGGATGTGTGTGACTCTGATGGACTTGAGAGGCTACAGAGATGATCCTCTAAGGGAAGGCAGCATGAGGATAGGCATCCAGAGATGTGAACGCTCACAGGGCAACAAAGAGAGCAAGTCCCCAGATTGAGCTCAAGCTTAGATTATGGGCAGTGCTGTAGTAGAAACTAGTCGAGGCACCCCCATTATGTTAGCCCTTATTCAGCCCTTATTCTTTCCACCCATTCAACCGGTCTCCTACAGATGTTTTTTCCTCCTCTCTTTCTTGCTTAATTGAACTCTGAAAATGATTGCCCCCTAGTTAAAGTTGTACTATGCACCTGATGTTTACTTCTCCAAGACAATACTCCCTAACATTCCTTTCCTTTGTGAGCATACTTCATTCCAGAAAGAAGGTCACGGAACGATAACCTCGAGGACCACTGGAACCTGTTCCAGAACCACCTGACGCCAGCCCTAATGATCTCAATGTCTCCAGGAGAAAAGAGGAATGCAAGACAACATCAGCCCTGATCCTTATCTAGAGCCCTATTTTCCACCCTGAAACTATAAGACCCCTTCTTATTTCCCAGGAAGAGGGGCACAGTCTTGAGGGCGTTACCCTGCTGTGGCTCCCCCTTTGCCTGGCAAAGCAATAGAGCTACTCTCTTCTGCTCCTCCAAAGCTGTCTCTGCGTTTCTGTTTGGCACCAGTGAACAGAGGCTGGGTTTTCGGCAACAGCAGGAACACACAACTATCAGAATAGAGAGATACATTTGGCTCTACTATGAAGAGCCTTAATATTAGGATGGCAGTGTGCTTTGCTGAAAAGAACAAAGGCTTTGCAATCAGCAGGAGACCAGATTTTGACTCTCGGTTTAGCCACCATATCTGTTAGTATGTCTTTAGCATGAGAAACGGAGTATTAAAAATGACTCAAACAATAAAAGATGTGTTATCTCATGTAACAAGAGGTCAGAGTTGATGGGGTTCCACGACTAAGTTAGCCTAACAATGTCATCAAGGACCCAAGGGTTATATAAACATATACCCTTTCTGACAATGTCAACACAGGGTGCTACCTGCCCTCGTGTTTGCAAGGAGGCTGTGACACTTCTTTGCAGCATGTGCAGACGCAGCTACTTCCAGCAAAGAAAAAAAGAGCCTCTAGTGTATACATATGCTTTTGTTTTGTTTTAAATTAGAAAGGAAATCCTTTCCCAAAAGCCCTACCGACAAAATCTCTGCAGTTTCAATGACCAGGATTCAGCCACATGCCCTCATAGCATGTGCAATAAAAACTGAGAAAACGAGGTGGGCTCTGCCAGCAAAGAAAAAGTGGGGAGTGGCCACTACAGTTAGTAGTATCTGCCACTGCTTCACCTTGAATAAAGCACTTAAATACGGAATTGACTTCTCTTATTTAAATAAATAAATAAATATCAGTAAAATGAGAAGATAATGTTATCTTTTTTTTTTTTTATCTTGTAGAGTTTTGGGAAGCAAACACAGTAGGAAGTGGGAAAACTCTCTGCAAATGTTAAAATACTGTGCAAATGTAAGCAGTTGTTATTGTTAATAACATCTAGCATTTCGTGGATACCTACTTTGTATGCCAGACAAATTTCATTATTAAGGGCATTTCAAGTACTTACATGATTTTTTTTTTCCCCTGATGAGAAAATCAAAGCTAAGTAACTTAAAGTACTCAGCTAGTAAGTGGGGGACAAGCTTAACTCACATTAGATACAGACTCTTATTCACTGTGCTTAACTCTCCCCATGGTATACTGCTTAATATGGGTATGATTGTTCCTAGAGGGAAGGCAGAACCACTGAAGGATCCTCACTTTACATTCAGTTCAATGGTACTGAAGTCCTGTTACCTATCAGACAAGGTACTGATCACAAATTCATCCCTTGTTCTGCCTTCTTCCAGAAATTCCTGGAATATTTTTTCCTTATAATGGACAAACTTGAGTTTTACCTTTTTACTGACCTCAGATCAAGGACATTTTTAATTTTTTTTTTTTTTTTTTAAATTGTTGAACCCTGGTGAAATCCTTTTTTGAGGAGTTGATCCTTCTACTTAACTCACAACAGAATGTGGCTGTCCCGGGATTAGGAGTTCCTGACAATGAATGTGCACACATTTAACTGCAAATTTCAACAGACTGTTTTACTATATCAACATTTTCAGGAGATTTACGTGAATGTATAATTGTGCTCCATTTGAGTTACCAAAGGGCAGAGAAATCAATAATTGCTAAACTAGATTAAGAAGCCCCAGAGGGAAGCTGAAAGGTTGATATGATGCAGGCACACACTCACAACCACACGTGAACTTGAAGCCATCAGACGGAAGTAATCCAGCACATACAAACACAAGTTGAAACGAAAAACCAGTAGAAAGAGAGGGATGAATTTGGGGTACAGGGCCAGCTAGAAAGCAGTTAGTAGATTTTTGCCTCTGGAAAGTCCTTAATCCCCAAATGACCTTCATGTTTTGTAGAAGCCCGCACATAATTTAATGTAATGTTTATTCATATGATATCCTCTGCATGACACTGAAATGGTGTGAGTAAAACAGCCACTGGACGCCCCCCACCCCGGGGAACTTAAAAGACAAGACAGTCAACAGAGATGGAGACACAAACAGGGCATGTAGATAACCTAATCAACACTAGACACAGGGCAAATTGCAGCATAGAGAAGAGCCTTTATGGAAGTGGAACGTTTTTTCGTAAAATTTGCTATGCCCTTCCTCTGAGTCTGTTTCCCTGTAGAGGTCATTTGCAGCTAATATATAAGGCTGGCCCAGGAGCTGTGGGACACTGTCCCAGGAGTTTGCACATGAGGAAAACTGTAGCTCTCACTGGAAGCAACGCACATCTCTTGCCACCTGTCTGCTGAAAGTCAAGTTCTTTCTTCTTAGTAACAAGTAAAGAAATGCTTTAAATGAAAAGCTATTATGCTCTAACCCTAGAATCAAGTCATTATATTTAGCAAGCAAATCCAAGCTTGTCACACCCACCAGACCTAAGCTGCTTTTGGATGCAAATCTTGAATGTAGAACCTTTCATCATCAACTTGCTCTTCAATTCCCCAAGGTGAGGGATGCTACCGACTCAGAAAAAAATAAAAAGTACTCTCTCCAAAATCTATTTCTCTTACAATGCCAAGCCAAACAGACTGACTGATGACACTTCATTCCTATATTTTTTCTTTCCTTCTCCTCCTCCTCTTCTTTTTTGAATAATAAAAAAGAGGATAATTTTCCAAACATAGATCCATATCTAGTGGATAATGTTGACCATTTCATACGCTTCTTCCTTTAATTAAATTACTCTGCCCTAAATTATACTCCATTTCAATCTTCTGTGTTACAGCAGAGGAAGTAGGGAGATGCTAAACTAAATGATATATTTTTTTCTAGAAAAGAGCAAGACATCGGCACCAATGTCATCCCAGAAGAGTATCGAGATAAAATGATTGCACAAAATATGAGGAAAATGCATATTCAAGACAAAACCTTGCTATATAGGGAAACAGAAAATATTAAAACAATAGTAAAATAGAAATATTAAAAAGAACTGGAGATCCAAAGCCAAAGCTTCAAGACATGAAAGCAAGTGAGGCTAGAGCATGGGGGGGGAGAGAGGCTAGCAGCTCAGTGGGTGGTCTGGAGTGCTACAGTACAAGCAACCTATTGGAAATGTCCTCTGCAAGTCCATCATTTCATAATTAAAGAAACAAACTCTACACCACATTCTCCTCATTCCCCTCCTAGTGCTTCAAAGGGAATGGACATGATATCCCAACCATCCTCCTTTGAGGTAGTCCCTATTCAAATTAGGTCACCTGGTACTTACTGAAAGAAACACAAATAATGCAGAGAATTGTTAATTCAGAGCTGCAAAACAATAAAAAAAATATTTCTTGCAATATCTTCTCTCTGGAAATCTAGAAAACAAAACAGAGGAAACCTTCCATATGCTGAAGTAAAAGGGGTACAAAACTGAGTTTGGTAGGAGGGAGAGAGAGGGGATGTGAATAATGGAGAAATTCCCTTCCTTTCAACTTCTTTGAGGCACTGATCTGAGAAATAGATCTGCAAGCTCTCAAATCACTGTCTGAAGTATAGACGCTATCTAAATATTAAGACTCTTCCTATGCAAGAGCCCACACACAAGGTGAACGTACCATTAAACAGCAAACAGCATGTTAATGATGAGGGGCCCTTCTGTTCATATGTTTCCTTATATTTAGCTTCAAAAGAAAGAAATGAAGCAAGACTTTCCCTTTCCACTTCTCCATCTTGGGCTTTATGCAGTTGTTCATGGGTCTAAAGAGGTTAAGTCAATTTTTAAAAAATATTAGTTTTCAAGGTTAACAGAACACACAGAAAGCTAATAAATAAAGATATGCATATTATGGTGATCCAAGCATCAGAACATGAACCTCAGTAAGACACTAGAATAAAATATGAAAAGAATGTAAGCTTTCTATTTTTTTTCATTTTCTCTTCTCATTACCAACCAGTGCAACTAACAAAAGCAACAAGAATAACACACTGAAACACTAGAGATAGTTCAAATAAGCTAAGTTCAAATATTTTCCTTTACTCTGGGAAAGTCTTAATGTGGACCAGAAAGAAGAGAAATAAATAAATGATAACCACTGACATCTCTAGGAGCAGATCTTTTATTAATATTTGCCTCGTCTGAGTGCTAAAGTGTGGTGAGACACAATTTGCCTAAAAGGAAATTCAAAGCTTAAAAACAGCTGGCTTAAAAGTGAAATTCAAATAACATCTTGAAATCCCAAGTCAAATATAATAATAAATAATAAAGGTTTGTGTTGGAGGAAAAACCCTATAGAAGTTAAGTGATCTTTATATGTTCCTTGTCATTTAGTCATGGAACCAAAATGCTTCTACATGATTCTAATTCTAATCCTCTACAATTGCATCTAGATGGATGGTGGGTGGTTATAAAAAAAAATTAGCATTTTGCCACTCTTTGAAAGGAAACTTAGGACAAAATTGGAAGAGACTGGAAAGATTATCTAACTTCAACCACCTCATTTGACAAATGGTGTAGGTTACACTTTTAGAAGAATCAGTTTTTGAATAAGGAGCTTTGAGAGTAAAGAACAATCTTAACAAACCATATGTTGATTTGGGGTATGAAGCAGGAGTTCCCAGGTACAGGAGGAAGGACTGGATTGGGCCAGTTTTGAGCCCGGAGAGTTAAAGAGGTAACAGAAGTTGGTAGGACCAGGCACAGACCCAGGTCTTGGGAGAATGAAAGCCATACAATTTGCGGGCCTCACATTAAGAAAAATAATAAAAAATTATTAATAAAATGAGATGTAACAGTCAAAATTTATTAGAATGACAAATTAGATCACAACGAATTACCAGTGCCTTAAAGATTTGCATACTTTTCTTCTGACACACCTTTAGGCAGTTTGGCAGAAATGAGGAAATAGAAATGTTTTCTGATTGCAACCTAGCTTCCCCTGTCCACCTGAAACAATCTACAACTCCCCAAAACTCTTAGCACTCACAGGAGCCCATGCCTACGAAGGCTCTGAATCTTAAGCTTCATTAACTTCACTGTAAATCCACCTTTCAGTAGGATTTCCCATTAGATGCTGCTCATTAAAACTTTTCAATGGAGCTATCCATTTCAGCAGTCTTGGGCTATGAATCAGGAGACACAGACTTAAGTCTGAGCTCTGCTGCTAACACACTGTGACACTGAGGAAGCCAACGTACCTCTTTGGGCTTCAGTTTCCTCCATGGTTACGCTACACGCTTGTAAGATCTCTTCCCATTACAATATCATTCAACGCCCAATACCTTGATCTTCAATGTCACCAGGCTTAGTAAGTGCTATTGCCATTGCTTGAGCTCTGAGTCTTCCTTGATGCCATTCCTCTCTTTTCTCCCCAAACCGAATCAATCACTAAGTCCTATAAACCTCTCCCATCTAACCTCACATCAACCTGGTCTGGCCTAGTGCAATGCCTCTGACATCTCTGCCACCATCTCATCTTGCTTCCCTCAAGCCACCCTCTGTGCTGCTACCATTATAATCTTTCTAAAAATAGCAATCTGGGGCTTCCCTGGTGGTGCAGCGGTTAAGAATCCGCCTGCCAATGCAGGGGACACGGGTTCGAGCCCTGGTCTGGGAAGATCCCACATGCCACGGAGCAACTAGTCCCGTGAGCCACAACTACTGAGCCTGCGCGTCTGGAGCCTGTGCTCCGCAACAAGAGAGGCCGCGACAGTGAGAGGCCCGCGCACCGCGATGAAGAGTGGCCCCCGCTCGCCGCAACTGGAGAAAGCCCTCGCACAGAAACGAAGACCCAACACAGCCAAAAATAAATAAATAAATTTATTTTTTAGAAAAAGGCAATCTGGTCATCTTTTCCCACTCTTTAAAGCCTTTCTGTGGCCTCCCACTGAACTTAAAGTTTAAATTTCATATGACCTACGAGGCCAAGTATGATATGGCTCCTACATTCACATTCAAATCAATGTCACACCAATGCCCCCTTGAACTCAGACACACTGTTCTCCTGCTGACCTAAAGAACTTCGATATCTGTTGATGGTGTGACTGACTGACTGTAGTTATATTGGTGATGGACTTTTCCAGGCATAAACAGCATGTTCCAGTTACATGAGCAATTATTGTAGCAAGCATCTGGAACACAGTGGGCTCAAAAAACCTGAGTAATTGCAACACAAGAGCACTGCCACTTAATGAAATTCCAATTTTAAGAATGACATTCCAAACACTTTGGATTTCCTCTTAGAAGCCCTGGCTGATTAAAGGATTAAACCTACAGATAATTCAATGCTGTGTATCTCTTTTGGGAGGGCTGAGTAGTTGTAAAACATGTCTGTGATCCAACCCAAAGGTTTATTGATTTTTCTGTCCTTTCATCCAAAAGTGTTAGCTTTCATGCACAGACCTGTGAGACACCTGAAGGTTGGCCAGGACACTGCAGAGGCCCACTTCTCATTCTGTGAGTTTCTCCTATCTAGGAATGGACAGCCCTGGATAGGTGTAAGTCATTCAAAGTCTGAATGCCAGCTCTTTCAATAAATTCCTATGGGCCCCTCAAAACTGCCTCCTCTGTACAGTGGGGACAAAGCCAAATAAAGTCTGTGTGGGTGGCAGGGTGGAGACCTAAAGTTAGAAGTTGAGAAGACTTGATTCTGGTTATAGAGCCAATTTTAATTCCTCATGTGATTTTAGCCAATTAGTTTAACTTTTTTCCTTTTTCCTATTAAACAGGATAAATAAAATTAGAATTCCCTTTTCTAACTGAATTATTATCACCAGTTTACTTTATTGAGTACTTAAAAAAAATTTTTTGTCAGTCTGCTAAGCATTTTGAATAATATAATCCATATACATTTTTAACTATCTTATGAAACCAATGCTGCTGCTTCTTCCTTTTTTTCTTTTTTCTTTTTCTTTTGATGGTCTATTTTCAGATGGCAGATTAGAGAGTTTAAGGAATTTGCCTACCATCAGCTAGGAAAGCTGGGATTTAAACCCAAATAAACTGAGACCAGAGCTCAGGTGCTTTACCTGAGGGGAAAAAAAGAACTCTTTAAAGAGAGGGAAAGAAAGAACTTAAAAGAGTTTCAAAGATTATACTTCTTGCTTTCAATCAACCTGAGGCTAAGCTCAGCCTGTCTGCCTTCCTGTCTTATCTATCCTATCTATCTTATTTTATCTCACCTTGTCTCTATATATCTTTATCTATAGATATATATATATATCATTTATACAACTGTTTTTCTGGACACTGACCACAATGTATATTTGTTCTTCTAAGTGCTATCCAGGATGCAAAAAGAGGGAAAAGATACCCACCCACGTTATACATTACAGCTGGGGAGAGACTCACAGCGCCTCCAGGTCAGAACTGAATTCTTTGTAAACTAAAAGGAGCAATCTCTAGCTAGAAGTAAATGGGACATTTCCAAGCTCTTACAGCAAGCCAGGTGCTTTACACACAGTATGTCATTTAACTCACTTTACAATCGTAGGGAGATGGTTTTAGTTATTCTCACATACGAGATGTGATGGGCTAGGACTCAATCTAGCCTCAGTCTTCTTGGCTTCTGACCTGGAGCCAGGGCCTTGAGGGATGGGCTGAGTTAACTCTTCCACCATCCTGAGAATAGGGGTCATCTTTACGTCTCACTCACGGAGACCTCTGTGGATGCCACAGGCCAGAGGACCGCAGCTCTCCTTACCCACCAGCAGGTATGAAACACGGAGTCCTCATGCCCAGAAAAGAGGAGAATGACTTCCCCCAAATCTCCAACAAGACCATCCATCCGCTACTCTGCTGACGAAGGACTCCATAAACTGAGTCACTCAAATGTCCCTCACTCCGAAGCAGGAAATGAGGTTTCAGTCAAGAAGGATAAGAAAGGCTAGGAACAAATGATATCTCTATTCCCCGTGGGAAATCAGTTGCAAAAATGGTTAAGTAAGTCACTGTTGCTTCCCTTACTTTTTAATCCTTTAATCCTAAATCAAGACACACAGTGAAATTTAGAAACCCAACACCCAGTGTGCCCTAGGAAATGCAAATCTCCCAGGAAAGACTCTGATTCCTCGCCTTGTGATTGGGCCACTGCCAACGGCTCTCGGCAGAGAAAAGGAGCAGCACTGTTCCCAGTGGGCAACAGGAACGCGAGGGGGTCACTGGGACCAGTTCAGCAAGTGACTCAGAGCCACTGGGGGAAGGAGACGCCTCAGCCAGAGCTCTCTCCCTGGCTGCTGCATGAGGTGGTAGGGGAAAAAAGGAAATCTATTTTCTTGAAAATGGAACCTCTTCTTTAGATTTCCTATTTTTTTTTTTCCCTTTAAACTGTCCAAGATTAATGTGGCAAAAATAAAATGCCCGACAGGCTGCTTATTTTGACGTTTACTACAGCACATAAAAGTGAAGAATTAGCATGGAATGAATAATTTATTTAGTGCTTTACTGTTGTTTTAAACAAATCACTTCCATGAAAGCAATGTGTATTCAAGCAATAAATCACTGTTCAGCACTCTGTCGTGAGGAAAAGGTACCACGTGCCACAATTATTGAATGCTAGTGTTTGGCGGGAGGCAGGCATGATACAGATAAAGGTGATATTCCTGCACAAAGGGATTTTGTCTGGATCTGGAGGAGGCTAGGTTTGAGTGAGTTTCAGGAAAGATACCCTCTTCCGTATTCACAAGGTTTAAATGAGCACCTACTTGAGCTAATGCATCTGATGTTATAACTAATACAGTGTAATTTAGGATTGTATCATAGCTATTACTATTTTATCATTGTATTTATTGTATTACACGCATTTTATTTATTTGCATTGTATATATAAATAAATACAACACAAATACAAATAAATACAATATGTATTATATTATTACTATTTTATTATTGCAATGACTATGCACCAAGCACAGCTAAGCATCCTGGATACACTATTGAAAGAAAACAGTGAGTGCTATGCCCTTGAGTTGATCACTATCCTATGGGCTTCAGACCACTTTATACAATGTGATAAGTATCATACAAAATGCTATGAGGACTTGCCTAGTAGGAGGATGGGAATCTGGAAAGATTTCATAGAGGTGGTGTCAGTGTGTCCAGACCTTGGTTTAGCCAAGGGGCCTAGAGAAAGGGGAAGAACATTCACTACAGAAGTCTGCAAGGGACCAGAGGGCAGCAAGTGTGAAGCTCATGGGATATTTGGGTGGAAAGGTGTATGTTGACGTTGGGTAGAGAGTGAGGGTGGAGAAGGAAAAGAGAGGAGGGAGGCAGGAGAACAGGTTTCAAGGGGGGTCAGCAGGGATGCAGGATGGCCTCTGTGGGCCCTAGACACTGTGGCTCCTAGTGAGTTGGCTCCAGGGATCAGAAACTGAAAGCAGTTTCAGCCAGCACGGCAAAGATGCTGGTGCTACTCTTTACCAGCCTTGCTGATCACCAGATCTAACACAGCAAGGGAAACTGGTTCAGGTCAATGACAGAATGACCCTGCTACTCTTCTCACAGTCAAACCAGAGGTGGAACTGCTCTATAGTCCCAGCTTTATGAAGTTCTCAGAATGAAATCATATTCCTAGTTTTTCCCGGCAAACTAAACGTAACAGGGCTAAACTATCGCAGATTACAAATTTTGAAATGTCTTTTTTTCTTTCTTAAAAGTCAGTATCATAAAACCTGAGGTCTACTCTCACCACTATTATTCAACATAGTTTTGGAAGTGTTAGCCACAGCAATCAGAGAAGACAAAGAAATAAAAGGAATCCAAATCGGAAAAGAAGAAATAAAGCTGTCACTGTTTGCAGATGACATGATACTATACACATAGAATCCTAAAGATGCTACCAGAAAACTACTAGAGCTAATCAATGAATTTGGTAAAGTAGCAGGATACAAAATTAATGCACAAAAACCTCTTGCATTCCTATACACTAATGATGAAAAATCTGAAAGTGAAATTAAGGAAACACTCCCGTTTACCATTGCAACAAAAAGAATAAAATATCTAGGAATAAACCTACCTAAGGACACAAAAGACCTGTATGCAGAAAATTATAGGACACTGATGAAAGAAATTAAAGATGATACAAATAGATGGAGAGATATACCATGTTCTTGTGTTGGAAGAATCAATATTGTGAAAATGATTCTACTACCCAAAGCAATCTACAGATTCAATGCAATCCCTATCAAACTACCACTGGCATTTTTCACAGAACTAGAACAAAAAATTTCACAATTTGTATGGAAACACAAAAGACCCTGAATAGCCAAAGCAATCTTGAGAACGAAAAATGGAGCTGGAGGAATTAGGCTCCCTGACTTCAGACTATATTACAAAGCTACAGTAATCAAGACAGTTTGGTACTGGCACAAAAACAGAAACATAGATCAACGGAACAGGATAGAAAGCCCAGAGATAAACCCACACACACATGGTCACCTCATCTTTGATAAAGGAGGCAAGCATATACAGTGGAGAAAAGATAGCCTCTTCAATGAGTGGTGTTGGATAGCACAGGGAGATCAGCTCAGTGCTTTGTGACCACCTAGAGGGGTGGGATGGGGAGGGTGGGAGGGAGGGAGATGCAAGAGGGAAGAGATATGGGAACATATTGTATATGTATAACTGATTCACTTTGTTATAAAGCAGAAGCTAACACACCATTGTAAGGCAATTATACTTCAATAAAGATGTTTAAAAAAAAAAATAAGTGGTGTTGGGAAAACTGGACAGGTACATGTAAAAGTATGAAATTAGAACACTCCCTAACACCATACACAAAAATAAACTCAAAATGGATTAAAGACCTAAATGTAAGGCCAGACCCTATCAAACTCTTAGAGGAAAACATAGGCAGAACACTCTATGACATAAATCACAGCAAGATCCTTTATGACCCACCTCCTAGAGAAATGGAAATAAAAACACAAATAAACAAACGGGACCTAATGAAACTTAAAAGCTTTTGCACAGCAAAGGAAACCATAAACAAGACCAAAAGACAACCCTCAGAATGGGAGAAAATATTTGCAAATGAAGCAACTGACAAAGGATTAATCTCCAGGACTTACAAGCAGCTCATGCAGCTCAATAACAAAAAAAACAAACAACCCAATCCAAAAACGGGCAGAAGACCTAAATAGACATTTCTCCAAAGAAGATATACAGATTGCCAACAGACACATGAAAGAATGTTCAACATCGTTAATCATTAGAGAAATGCAAATCAAAACTACAATGAGATATCATCTCACACCGGTCAGAATGGCCATCATCAAAATATCTACAAACAATAAATGCTGGAGAGGGTGTGGAGAAAAGGGAACCCTCTTGCACTGTGGGTGGGAATGTAAATTGATACAGCCACTATGGAGAACAGTATGGAGGTTCCTTAAAAAACTAAAAATAGAACTACCATATGACCCAGCAATCCCACTACTGGGCATATACCCTGAGAAAACCATAATTCAAAAAAAGTCATGTACCAAAATGTTCATTGCAGCTGTATTTACAATAGCCAGGACATGGAAGCATCCTAAGTGTCCATCATCGGATGAATGGATAAAGAAGATGTGGCACATATATACAATGGAATATTACTCAGCCATAAAAAGAAACGAAATGGAGGTATTTGTAGTGAGGTGGATGGAGTTAGGGTCTGTCATACAGAGTGAAGTAAGTCAGAAAGAGAAAAACAAATACAGTATGCTAACACATATATATGGAATCTAAGGAAAAAAAAAAAAAAGGTCATGAAGAGCCTAGCGGCAAGACGGGAATAAAGACACAGACCTACTACAGAATGGATTTGAGGATATGGGGAGGGGTAAGATGTGACAGGGTGAGAGAGTGGCATGGACATATATACACTACCAAATGTAAAATAGATAGCTAGTGGGAAGCAGCCGCATAGCACAGGGAGATCAGCTCGGTGCTTTGTGACCACCTAGAGGGGTGGGATAGGGAGGGTGGGAGGGAGGGAGACGCAAGAGGGAAGAGATATGGGAACATATGTATATGTATAACTGATTCACTTTGTTATAAAGCAGAAACGAACACACTATTGTAAAGCAATTATACTCCAATAAAGATGTTAAAAAAACAAACAAACAAACAGAAAAACAAAAAACCTGAGGTCTGACATTCTAAGCTGCCATGCCTGCAGACCTGCATTACTCCTGGCAACTTGTGACAGTTAGTACAGGATGATCATTTCTGTCACTTATAGCACAGAAGGCTGAGGGCTTGGTGTTTATACAACTGTAGGAAGAGCAAAATCCTTCCATTCTATCAATGGCATCGAAAGCTTCTGAATTATCTCTTTCTCTCTGGCTTAAATAATAGTATTTAAAAGCATGTCATCCTCAAGGATTTTAGAGAACCAGTATTTCCCATCCCTACCTTACGTGCTTTAAGAAAGAATGAACTTGCAACTTCTTTTGGATAGTTTCAACTTTGCCAAAAATTTGCTGAACACTGCAAACAACACTTCCGGCTACTAGAGTGAAGGTGACAGGCAGGGAAATGTCATGAATTTGATGCTTCTCATCACCTTAATGATATTTGCTGCTTAAAAAAAAAACAAACAAACAACTAGGTGTCAGCATTTTATCAAGCTCAGAGATAACTCGAAATGTTGCTGGCTACCAGTCAGCCAGAAACACTTCACTCTGGAAGAAATTAATCAATGGACAACTCTCTATTGAATGTTCATTATGTTCAAGGCAGGGTTGGTAGAATCCATAGGAGACAAAGAGACATGTTAAATGTAATTTCTGCCACCCAGGAATTTACAATCTAGGTAGAATCTGACTGTCCTCTCCTGTTCAGAAACACTCAGGGTTCCCTTGTCTCAAAAGGATTAACTCCTTATTCTTCAACAAGACATCCAAGGACCATTCTATACAGCACACATCTCTTTTCTAGTTTTATCTGTTGCCACTTCTCCTTGCAATCTGCTACAACACTGACCTCCTTGCTATTCTTTGAACCACCATAAATATTCAGGTCTCTGGGGCTTCCTCAATTCTCAATGCCCGGCTCCAATGCCATTTCCCTCCATGAAGCCATCCCCACCTCTCTAGATAGAGTTTGTTGCTTCATCTGTGCTTCTTTAGTATTGTATGTTTCTACTATGGCTAAGTACATAATTTTTATTATTTGTATACCTGTCTCTTTCATTAGATTGTGATCTAGTTGTTAAAATTTTTTTAATATAATTTCTTGTGCTAGGATAGGGCCTGACATAAAAGAACCCCCAGTACATGGTCAATGAGTAACTACTTGATGTACAGACATGTATGTTTAAAAACATAATGTCAATTCAGGACAAATGAAATTATTTATTGTGCAAGCCTACTGCCATCTTGATACATAGTAGGTTCTCAATAATAATTAGCTTAATTATAATCATAAATGCCCACTGAAATCATAGTTCAAAGAATGATGGGCAAATTATACTGCACATTGGGTTGTAGCACATTCTCAAAAGTTCAGAATTAGGGTGAGTATAGTGTGTTTGTGGTTCAGCATTTAAACCAGCCTAATCAGAGATCACTGTGATGTTTAAAAATATGGCTGGAAAGATAGACTAGGGTCATTTCTGAACCATCTCTACTACCAGGCTGAGAAATCTTGAGAAGTTTGCTGTGTGTATGTGGTGAAATAGGACAGCAAGTAAAGATTTTGAACACAGGTGATATACACAATACTGAAGATACAAAGTTAGACTTGAATCTGACAGCTATGTAAGAAATGGATTAGCAGGTATCATCAAGCGTTTTCTTAAAGCACAAGAGAGTAAATATTTCAGGCTTGTGGACGACAAAATATTTGTTGCAACTACTCAATTCCACAGTTGGATCATGAAAGCAGCCATAGACACTATCACTACAGGCTGGTAGGCTGGGTTCCAAAACCTTGTATTTACAAAAGCAGGCCATGGGCCAAATCTGACCCTCAGGCTGTAGTTTGCCAGCTCCTGGATTAGCGTAACAAGTGGCTGAAAGTTAAGACAACATTTAAGAGTCTATTTAAATGTACTGGTGTAACATTTTGGAGGCTTGTACCAGGGTGGCAGAGTACAAATGGAAAGAAAAGAACAAAAGGAAGAGAGATTACAGGGGAAAAAAGAAAAAGGAACCAACAACTGGATACTATAGGGAAAATGAGGAAGAATCTAAGATGACTTGTTAAGGTTTTGAAAAAATGAGGACGAGAAGAATAGAAGCATCATTAACGGGACAGGGTCTTCTTTGTTAGATGTAAAAAAACTCTCCTAAAAAGGCTGGAAGAAAGCAATTTGAAAACATGCACATTTGGAAACCAGAAACTTGAGATAATCAAAGAATTCTAGAGAATTTTGGTGCTGGGGAGAACTTAAGATTATTTAGTCCGAATCTGTCATTTTATAATATAGCAGGGTGGGTGACGCTTAAAATCACAGATCAGCAGATGACTGTCAAACCACAGTAGCCCCAAATCATGTTTTGCTTGTCCTCCTACACAATATTGGTCTTCAATATGTTTTAAAAACAAAGACAATCGGTTGCCAGCATTTCAAAATCAGTTTAAACACCAAGCTGGAATTCTTGCTTCTCTTGAACAAAAAGAAAAGTTAGAAGATCTGTCAATACTAAGGTGACATTCCCACACAGCAAAATTAGCTGGAAGGATGGGGCATTAACTTCTGCTTACAGGATATGGGCTCTCCAACCGCTGGAGCAAAAGCCATGCCATAGCTTACAGACTGCCCTTCTGTGGTCCTAGTGGGCTTCTGAGTTTGTGAGCCTTGATTTCAGTGTGTGGGCCTTGGAATCAGACCACCAGGCTTGTGTCCTAGCTGTCACCTTCCTGAGTGGTAACTTAACTTCTGTTAAGTTTCCCCATCATGAGGTGCGGAATAATGTTAGCGCCTACCTCATAGGATTATTATGAGGATTAACTGAAATATTGCATGTAAAGCACTGGCACACAGTAGTCCCTCAAATATTAGATACCTTGATTATTATCATTATAAGAAACTGAAGCCCAGAGAAGTTACATGAATTGCCCAAGTCCAAACAGTCAGTTGGTGGCAGAACCAGTAATAGAACTCATTTCTCATGACGCCAGTGTGATTTCAAATATTCTGAGAGTGTTCTAACACAAATGCAATGGGGATGTTTGGAAAAACCTAACAAAGGTATGCACTGAACGAAGAAGAAAAAGAAAAAAGAACAAGTCAGATATAATGATGGGCCAATATGCTGGACCATTTCCAGGTGTTACACCCAAATGTAGCATATTAGAACAAACATATAATAATGTGTCTGCAACTTACATTTCTGCCAAAGCCATGTAAAGGAATTCTAAATATTTATTCTACCATTTGTGACATAGAGTAAAAACCAAGCCATATCTCAAATCAAAGCTTGGTGACTTGCCTCCTATCCTGGGGAACAAGTGTAGGTAGAAAGACTGGCAAAAATACCCTGGAGCGATTTTCTCCTGTTTGTGAATTCTAAGTCCCTGTCTGTTTCAAAAGTGGAGGAGAAAAAGTGCTAAGTCAACCAACTTCATCTAATTAGTTCTTTCTATTTGGTGACTGTAAATCAATGACAAGCAAACTTCTAATACTTTCACCCTGGCTGAGACGTTTGCTGCCACTCACCATCCATCACGTCTGCCTGTAAGCGGCCTCGCTGAGCTCTGTCTAAATAGCACCCAGTTCTCCAATTATATATATCCCCTCTTTTCTGCAGCCTATAAGAAAATATGCTGGTGGCAGCTGTTTGTCATAAGCTGAAGGCTTTGTGAGACCAATTGTAATGCAAAGGTCATTTGCATTACAATTTGCTAAGCTGTTTATAGATTGCAATTTGTAAGGTTATAGTGTCACATGCTGTCAATAACTCTAGGTAGAGAATTAATGACTGTTAATAGGTCACCAATTCTTCATTCTTTTCCTTCAACACTCATTCTTAAATAATTAAGAGCTTTAATTTATTTCATTGAAGCATGATTCCTTGAACTTTGAACTAAAGGTTTCATTTGTTTATGAGGAAGGAAAAAAAACAGGGTGGTACACCATAGCTAATTCCTTAACAAGTTTCAAGGCATTTGAACCAATCAAGACCACAGTTCAGATAGGAGCGATTCATAAAGATTATTTTCCAGGTATCCAATAATGCAGGAAATATGTTTATGTTGTCTGTATCCATGAGGCTTAACACCCATTCCTGCACCGCCCCCCCCCCAACAAGCAAACAAATAAATAAATAGAGGAGTCAAAAGTTGCTGAAATGTACCACATATCGGAAGCTAAAGGAGTTCCAGCCTGTTTGAAAGAATGCATTTGCTGTAATTGTGCACTGCCAGGAGTCTGCCCAAATGCTTTTTCTGGGAAAATAATTAAATTCTAGTGAGATTGTAAGTGCTGAACTTGTTGCACCTGGGTTTTGGGGGAGGTTATAAACTTCTTCAAGTATCTGATGACAGCTATGGACACTTCACTACACATACCACTTCTCATGAACAATGGCTGTAAACAAAATTCTGGGCAGCCTTCAGAAGCTCATTTATTTAACTCTGGGTAAAGAACTTTGGTTATAGAGGTGCAGCTGATCTTTCTCCTACAACCAATGTGCTTTCAGATCAGATGGAGGATAGAGGCAGATGATGTAATCACTTCTCCTAGGTACTTATAATCACAGAGGATTCAAAAGAATAACTGCTTTTCCATCTTTGAGAATGTTTTTCCCTGTCTCCAACTTCAGGCTGAAGCACATAAAACATGGCAGTGCTCAGAAAAATAACCAGTTATCCAAAGAGAAGACAGGTAGGACAGGGCTCCTCATCACGGTACCAGGGGGCATTTAACAGACTATTTGCTTTGTTGTTTGTTTGTTCTTCCCATCACCTCCTTCCCTGAAAATGCGCCCCCAGCTATTTGATTCTTCTGTGTTCCCTAGGCTGTGAAACTCTCAGGGATCTCCTCTGAGAAGCTCAGAAAAGCCTATAAGCACCAAACATTCACTGAGTGTTCCTGAGTTTCTGACCCCAAAACCCAATCAAACCTATAGGTTTCCATCATTGTTGTAGAGTTCCAGATCCCAGGTCACCAAGAATCAGACATCAATACATTAGCCAAACCATGGTAATGATTTATGTAAGGATTTTGGTACCTGGAAGTGGTCGGGTATAATTAAAAGAGTTAGGACATAGTCTTGGATTAGATTGTGTGTAAGAGACTGAATTGGATTCTTGAACCACAAGAAAGGCCATTACTGAAATCTGATCAAAGAAAATACAGTCTTTAGACTCAACCACAACTTAATGCCTATAATTCTCACTGTACTGACTAATAAGAATAATATGAATACAGATTAGTATGTCTTAATATATATTAAACACAGGGGGAATATACATAACTAGAGCTAAATAAATATTGCTAGGAAGGATTGTTAACAAAGTTGTGCTTCTGCCTTCCAAGGTAAGGATCATGCTTTTTCAATATACCGTATATTCATTAACCAAGACAGCTAGGCTTTCACAGTATGTTAGTCCGAGGAATGTGGAAATATAAACAGAGAACTGTGCCCAGTTTCAAAGATAAGAAAACTAATTTAGATTTTAAGGTGGGGGGAGGGTGGGCACACTTCTATTAAGCTATTACCATTTCCAGAAATCTATCTGAACTCAACAGTTAAGAAAAATATCTTTTCAAGGCACTCAGCTATTAAGACAAGATCTCTGTTGCCTTCTGTTTCTGTTTCTTTTGCTCTCAGTTCCATAAAGGAATCAATATCACAGGTAAAAGGTAAAACCAGGGCAGTTAAATATTCTAGAAAATACAAAGGTCTGGCTTGCTGGTTGTAAGCTTACTGGAACCACATTTTAATGCATTTTAATATTATTGGAATATTACCATAGTTTGGTTAAAATTCCACACATTAATATGTTGTTTACCACAGTGTTTATTTTTTTAAGGACAGGAAAAAACCAAATAAAGAACATTTTGTTAGTCCTGAAAACAGACTATGGAGAGCTCTTAGATATCAGAGACCTTATTATAGTCATCTTATATAACCAGTGCTTAGCTTCCTGGCACAGGGGTATTTATAACTGTTGGTCAAATGAATAAAATACCAAAGGTGCTAAAAAAAAAAAAAAGGACATTCAAACTAGTGTTAGCTTTTAAATATTTATTTTGGCAATAATATACAGTGTATTGCCTCACTAATCAGAATAATTATATATACAGTCGCATTCTGATGTTATTTTCTTATATAATCTATCACATAGGCAGGAGACAACCCAGTGTATAGAATTCCAAAAATCTATAGTACATAGAAATTTGTATATCTATTTACTATAGAAAATCTATAGTGAATTAAAATAAGTAATTAGTGCTTCTTTTTCTATAAGCCAGTGGGGACCCCCACCAAAAACAGCATTGCTTTTTTTCTGTGACATAATAATTGAATGCAGTCAGCCATTCAAGTAAAAAGTGTGTCCTGCTTTCCAAGGACTTATTTGCCTTTTTATCACTACTAGAGTTCCCCTACGCCCATGGTCTTTGAAACCAGACTGTGCCCATATTAGTAGCCATTCTTATAAATAATAACTGCTGATAAACATTTCTTTAAGTCTCTACAATGTGCACTGCCATCTCTGCCTTTACCACAAAATTCTGAATTGAAGAACTTAATGTAAAACAGCAGCAAGAGCAAAATCACCAAACAGTAGCAGTTGTGATGAATTTTCCAGTAGGGGAACCAATGGCATAATTCTTGTGACCTCCAACTTGTCTAGGGCCCTAATGGCAATTTGTAAAGGTCACCTCTTAGTGTTTATACGTAGGGTAAAAGTTAATAAGAAAACTGACAAAGTTTTTTAAAGGCCAATTGTTAAGAAATTTTAATGCAAGATCTAATGACTTTTACCAATTTCTGGGTTAATGGAAATTACCAATGCACTTTATATAACAGAGGAACTGGAGTGTAATAAGGGACCACATATTTAAACAGGCTTATGTATTTTAATCAATTATAAAAGAGAATCATAAAACTAAGAAGTCCCATTGAAGTATTATTTCAATAATCAAAAGGTGAGTTTTCAATAGAATAGACTGCTAATTTATAAGTGAGAGTGATTAGTTTATCTTTTAAACCAACTTGGAAATATTTCCAGTGACACATGCTTATTTACTAACATGTAAATTGCCTGACCAATGTCTCAAGTATTTCTCATATTTCCCTGCAAAGCTGTAGGTACAGCTAAACCAACTTAATTTTTCAGAAATGAGATAGTGATCACTATTCTTAATAATAAGAATTACCATTCTGACCATTGTTCATGCAGTACTAAAAGATATGGAAGTGACTTTTATCTTTATAAGCACATACTTATGAACATATTTCAGAGATGCTTTTAATCCTGAAACCTCACAGACACATAAATACAATGAAAACACTAGCAAACATGAACTACCTTCTCACTGAGTTGCTTAAAAATATGCAAAATTTCAGAGTTCTGTTTTCCATGCATGTCTTCCAAAGCCTTACAAGTGGAAACATGAAATATTTTAAAAATCAGGTTGAAATTACCAGACCTTTGACTTAGAATTAGAAAGTGGATTTTTCTTTCTCATAAATACACCCTTATGCCTTAGACCACATAGAAGAACCAGAATCATTTATATTCAAAGACACTCCAAATGCCTAGAAAGAAGAAAGAAAAGAAGTGAGCATTTACAGAGAGTGTCTTATGTGGCATTCTGTTAAGTCTGTGCATATCTCAGTCAAACTTCACAACAGCTCTATGGGGCAGCTCTGCTTACCAGCAACCTTACAGACAATGAAGTGTGACACAGAATGCCCCTTTCTCCAAGGGTTCAGTCATTCAGCATCAGAGTCAGAACTCAAACCCTGGTCTCTTTGCTCATAGATCCAGCATATTCCTTCCACATCCTTATGCTCTACTGGTGATCATGAGGTAACAATTAAAACTTTCTTAAGAATCAACTCCATATTAGATAATAGCCTTGTCTAAAATGGATTTTCAAACATGAATAGTGTTTTTCAGCAGCTTGACTTGGCTATGAGATGGCTAAGTGTGGCTTCCTTGTATCTACCTTATTTGGTATTTGCTGAGCTGCTTCGATATTTTTTAATCAAATTGGGGAATTTTTTATTATATACATATATATTTCTGGAGCTGGAGTTTTTTTCTCTTTGTTCTTCAGATTGGATAATTTCTATCAACCTATCTTACAGTTTATTTATTCGTCTTTCCTTACACTCTGTCCAATCTCCTTACCCAGTAAGTATTTTCATTTCATACAGTATTTTTTCACTTCTAGAACTTCCATTTGGCTCTTTTTTTGATAGTTGCCATTTCTCTTCTAAGATCTTCATCTATTCTCTCAGTATGACCACCTTTTCCTTTACGTCCTTGATGTTAACTCTAACATCTGGGCCATCCTCAGGTTGGTTTGCTTTGACTACTTTTTCCCTTGACCACAGATGACACTTTCCCCTTTCTTTGCATGACTAGTAATCATTTACTGTTCACTGAACAGTGTGGATGACGTGTGGCAGGGAAGTGGATTTTGTTAGCTTCTTATGAAGATTTTTTTTTTTTTTCTCTCCTAATACATTGTTTTAAAAATGACTGGCTGATCACCTGGAGCTTGTGGAAGCTCAGCTTAACATTTCAGCAGGATGAGACAGTTTGGATTTTCACTTAGCCTTCTGGAAAATTCTTTAGTCTGGTACATTAGTCTTTATTCCTAAGGTGTGTCCCTTCTGTGTCTTAATGGAAGGCTCAAGGTATTTACTAAGCCTCTTAGCTGAGCACAATTCAAACTCTAATCTCTGTTTCCCTTGCAGTAAACAGCAGCTGAAACCCTTTTTCAGCCCTTTTAGAGTCTTCATGCTGTTCCCATCTTCTGGCTTCTCGGAATTCAGGAATCAACGATATTTCATACAGGTTTTGAGGCTCCCATCTCTGTGGCGTCTTCATTTCTGAGATATCTACACAATCACTAGTCTCTCTGAAAGGCCCAAATTCCATCCACTGACCCTCTGCTTGGGGTCCAGCCACGCTGTGCCACATGGATGGGGGAGGACCCTCAAGGGAAAACTGTATAAACATAGATCTCAGTCCCTTTCCTTTCTTTCATGAGTTAAACCCCCTTCTGTTTCTGCTCTTGTCTCCCTCTCCAATGAAGTAGCTTTTCTTTTCCTTCAAAGTTTATAATTATTACCTACAGAAGGATTAGTCCAATACAAGCTATTCCTCTATCACCCTAAGGGCTCCTTCTTAAAAATAAACAAACAAAAAACTCTGTCTTTTACAAGTGCTGAATCCTCTTTTTAACTCTAAACAAGCTTTGGATGATGATGATGATTATTACTACAAAATCACTTTTTTTTTTACTGATGTTCTAGGATGCTTTTCATTCTTTTCTGATTTTGTTCAAGGTGGATTCCTTCAGTACCAACTTTAACAAAAAGTGATAAAACCAGAAATATACTGACACTGTTGGAGTAAGGCCACTTCACCAGACTCACCCTCCTTTCCTTTCACTGTACTACAGAAGAATATGGGGAGCCATCAATCTGCCCTTTCTTCCCATGCCTGGTGCACTTCCTGTAACGAGTCCAATTAAGTCGTCAAAAGAAGCAATAGGAAAGACAGAAGTGAACTCTACCTCACACGTCAACTTTGAAGAGCATCTTTATTCTATAAAATGTGAGTTACACCATGCCCACATTCACACAGGGCAAAGGGATCTATTTACTAACTCCCAAGATCTAAAATAGAGGTGGGTTTAAAATTACTGTTTTCTCAGAGAGGTACCAGCGGAAGGGCAGCATCCGTATCTCAGCTGACACAGGTGGTGGACGAAAAATACATTCTCTCTGCTTGTCGCTGGCTAAGGCGAGGCTGCTTAGTAAAACCTGGAGCTAGAGGGCTGAGAATATGCCAGTCCCTCAGCTCGATTTCTCAGTATCCAAGAAAATCTGTCTACTTCTAGAGAGAAACTCACCATTTCTAGGGAGCCACTGGGTTGAAAAATGGGTAGATGATCATTCATTCATTCATTCATTCATTCATTCATTTATTTATAATTCTCTGCAAGAGGGCAGCCTTTTAAAAGTAAGGTAGGGCACTTCCTAGGAAGCGTTTTACTGCTTTTCCAGAATTATACACTAACTGATGCTTGGGTATGAGTTAAAAAAAAAAAAAAAGTCATTAATATTTAGCACTCATATAGCAGTATAAATGCATGCAATGCTCTACAGTAAACAAAATCAGGTCTCAAAATGTGCCTTTTTAACACAATTGTAACAGAGAAATAATATCTTTAGACTTTGTAATAACCTCCCAGGGGAAACAGCCAAAAGTCCCATCATGTAAACCTAGAGTATACTAAGAAAAGTAGAGGAGACTATTCTATAAAACACAATCTTGTACTGACGAGACAAGGATCAAATGTCCCTAGGAGGGGCTTTTTTCCTCTAACTTAAATGATGTTAGAATATTGCAAGTGCCTTCCCTAAACTCCCACCCCCTACCCCTTCAGAATGGGGTTACCCCTTCAGTATCCCCATTCTGTCAAGTTCACTAATAGTAAGCGGTAACCTTGATGTATGGGGGAGTTAACTCTCTCTCACTCCTTTTCTTTACCATCCATCTGCAAGCCTGGTCTATTCCTTGTCTGCATTCAGCAGGACATTGCTGACACTTTATAAATCTGACCCATAATGTGATTTCCCCAGCAGAGCCTCTCCAAGACTCTTCACTTGGACTTCCAAGTTGAAGCAATCGGTCCTGGGTATGCCTTCATCGACACTGTCCATTCTAAAGCAGAATTTCTCTTTATGTGCACATACTATGTTAATTCAGCTCCATCCATGTTGCTGTTAATATTAAAGGTCATTTATTGAACAGGTACAGAAACGGTCACATTGCAAAAAATAGTCTTGTAATGAAGATGCCTCTGAAATAGTATATAGCTTTCTTTTTAAGATCATCTGCTCAGAGGCAACTAGGAAGAGGAGATAGTCTCTTTAGGTCCCTTCAAATGAACGTATCTTATCCAGTCCAGGTCTGAATGAACCAAACTTTCATCCTACTCTGAAAACTCAAGTTCTTCTCACAGTCTACACAGCTTTGGAAGTCTAGTGCATGTTTTAAATTATTCTTTCATCTGAAAGAATGCTGCTACTGATGTCATGGTGTATGACTGCACAGACCACAAAGGCAAATGGGGACCAAATGGTTGCAATTAAGAATAACAGGATTTAAGAAGCTTGGAGAGCATCTAAGCCTTCATCTTCCACTTTCCATTTCTACCTATATCCTCTTCATTTTGCACGTACGCATATAGCTAATGCAAAAGGTCTACTTTTAAGACACTGAGCAAATTGATTCCTAAAATAAAATAGGCGCAAACAAACACGACCAATAGAAAATGCAAAAAAGATTGCAATTCCATTAAAAGAGTTTATAATTTAAAGGGATTTATAGATACTTCTTTTAATCGAGGCAGATTATCCTCTTGCGAAATGAATGATGATCTTTTGTGCTTTTCATAGTTATAATCATTGACAAAATAGGTTTGCTTAGAGGAAGACTCATCCATAGCCACTGATCACTGGAGCACAGTTATTCTACATCATGTCAAAATGAAAGCTGTTACTTTTTCACCTGTTCAGTATTCTATGAGCCTAACTAATCCGACTTATGCTTATGTTCAGCCATTTGTCAAATACCAGGCACAGCACAGAATTTTATGTTCCATCGCCTTTGACTTACACTTTATATTTGACATGTAAGGCCCTTGGGATACAAGAGAGCTTTCCACCCAAACCAATGCCTACTCAGCATGTGGTCCAGAAGTGAGAGTGTTATTTTAGCTTCCCTGTGTCCTGGTTGCAGAAGTTAAATAGCTCAATAATTCTCCCCACAGTGATGTGTTTGACAAGCTGGATGGGAGATGACACCCTCATCCTGGCTTTTCCATTCCTCAAATATATGGAACAAAAACCTAAAAGAAGGAGAACACATGTTTAGCCAGGTTTAATTGGTGAGCTAGGCTGAAACGTTTGAAAGTACACAAATCTTAATCGTAGTGGGCAATTCTAACTTGGAATTTGTTTTTTTCTGAACAGATCTTCTATGTTTGAGTCTTCAACTTATGCTTGCCAGCTGTACTGACAAAAGTAGTTATGCCTTTGGAACAAAGAGAACCAGAGAAAGATGAATACTTGATTTTCAGCCTTGAACATCACTAATAATTATCTGTCTTCGATTAAACGATTACCCCTTCAGCAGAGCTGGATTTTAACTCCAAGATATGTTACAGAAAACACTAGAAGGGGGAAAAGGAAAGCCTACATAGGGAGAAAGGGAACGGAAGGAGAAAAAGAAGAGAGATAAGAAGAGGAAGAAGAAGAGGAAGAAAAAGCATGAAGTTGAGGCGGTACAAAATCATTTTTGCATTTTCCTCTTGTAGCTTCATTTTAAAACTATGCAAACATCTCATTAATTTCTACATTTAGAATCTGATTCTGATGGTAAAAGTAAATTACTCTTTTCAGTCTTTTTACCTCCACTTCTACCAGTGACAGATCTGAAAGAGATGAAATAGTTTATGCAATTAAATAGCCCATGTTATACTATGTGACTCAGTGTGAATACTGTCTCAATAACTTAGAGTGAAGAGAGGTACAGGAAATAAAAAGGTGAGGCCTAAGCAATCAACACAGGATCACAATGGATAGGCTGTTGGATGCTTGTTTGTAATTTGCTTCTTAGTACATCTCTTGAGAGCTAGAGTCCGCATGGGCTTAAAAGCACTGGAATTGACAAAGGAGCCCCTGGCTTTATAGATGCGTCCCCAACATTTACGGTACTCAGACCTCCTCTCCTAGTCATGACAATGAGAAACTGGAGGGCTCTTCTGAATAGGTTCAAGCCAGGAAAACAGAGGTCGATTTTGGACTTAATAGCAATGGATTATAATAGAGTGAAACATATCATGCACTTCCTATAGCTTCTTCCACAATGGGAAAACTATAAAGTGGTTTCATAATGTATATTGCAGACCCCAATACTAGGATTTCTTGTCAGTTCTAAGATCCAGCTGATTTCTTATAGGGATTTCATGTCAGGTCTAGATACTATTTCCAGGGTCAAGGTCATAAGAGCCTCTTCAGTTCCCCAAGTGGAGCTGGAAACTTCCTGTGCATCTCTTTTCGGATGGTCTTCATGCCTGTGCTCTGACAGCAGACTGCTCTCTTGCTTCAGTTTGTGAAACTAAGTTTATATGAAGCTGTACTGGTAGTTTTGATTATACTTGAATGCGAACCGCACTCAATATAACCCTCAAAGCATCCCTGTTACTATTTATCATTTCTCTTTCACGGATGAGAAAATTAAAGCTCAAAGAAATAAAAGATTTGACTATCAAGGACATAGGGGACATGATGGAGGCTGAACGTTGAATTAGAATGTTTCATTCTAGAGGAGTGCCCAGGAGTTCCCTTTTCAAACAAATAATTTCTTAAAGCTAAAAAGATAGATAATATTTTTGTTCATTCTGTAACAAATATCACTGCCAATCTGACATGGTGTCATGCCCCAGTGCTCATGGTTGAAACCACCAGCACTTTATTTGAATGTATATATGAGAAAAAAACTACTCTTTTGGAAGTTAATAATCAACCAAGTAAGTTCCAGTCATCCAAGGATGTGACATGAAGGAGGAGAAATAGATATATGAAAGGGAAAATCGGGAACAAACATATTCTTAATTCATGATCCTGATAAGAAAAATAAACCCACTTTGCTATTAGCATAGGCTCATCAAAACTCTAATGAGCTCAGGGAACCTGCGTGATGCTGAAATTCTCCTACCTACAGAATTGATTCTTTTGAGGTCAGCTCTTTATGTAAAATGACCACAGCATGACAAAATCCTTAGGAAATAAGCTGAATGTCTTAAAACTAGGAGCCAGAGAAAAAGAATATAATCAGGTATCTGTTTCTCTACTAGTATGTTACTATTCAGCATATAATTCAGTTCTAAGTAATCAGGGAATTAAAAAATAGCATTATATTGCATAAATATCAGATAAAGATTGTAAAGATACAATTATAGCAATTGACCCATATGACCCATATTTAAGTCAACAGACACTTTCGGATAGGATTCTAAGCCATTATTCTTGAAAATGCTATCAATTTAAATGATGATTTCGATTTTAACAGCTGATTAAAACTATTTTGGACAGAAGTATATGCCACTGAGCTGTTTTTAGCCTGAAGTAAAAGTAATAGTTCTTAAATTCAAATCTTGCTGGCAAACGTGCTATTTAGCATTAGTTGAGTGTGAAAATACTGGTGAAGGTTTAACAACTCAGGATGTAACACTCTGAAATGGTGCTGAATATTTTTGAGGAGAAGGGTAAGATGAAGAGGCAATAACTCACTGATAGCAACCTGGCCAAGCATTGACACATACCCTAGGGGCAGGCACCAAAGTATGTTTGGCCTCCTTTCTACCCTTTGCGCAAAGAAGGCAAAGTAAACCTTACCAGTCTATCCCATAAAAATCAAATGGAAACCTTGTCAATAGAAAGACTATTAGTAATAAATGAACGGAGGGATAAAACACATGTGGATATTAGGGGTTAAAAAGTGAGATTAGAATAAAAGGGGAAAAAAAGAACTGCTTTAGGAATGAATTAGAAATTTGAAACAAACATACTGAATCTTGAAGTTGTACATCTGTCTGGGTGGGCAGGGAAACTAATGGGATCCATTCATCAAGTTGTATATTTTCTGCTAAATTCTGGTGAGGATTACTACAGATGAAGCTAACACCAGGTTATCCTCTAAATTGGGAAGGGGTGGGGGGGAAAGTCTGTGTGGGCATGGGGAATTTTTAGCTTCACTTTGCCAGGTGAGGTAGGTCAATAAAAGTTACTAAAAGTTAAATAAAAGTTAATAAAGGTGTTGCTTTTCTGGAAAACTATACTGCTCTTTTCTTCCAAAGTTAGGGCTACATGGGAAGTTGGGCACTAAAACATTGTCCCCAAAATATCAGTCATGGTACAAGCAGTAGTTGTAGCAACAGTAATAGTCACAACAGTAGCAACAATGATAATAATATAGCACTGAAAGGTAATTTTCAAAAAATGGTAAAATCAGGACTCTCATATAGATATAAAAAGAACCCGGGTTATTTTTTTAAATAACAATGGCATTTATTTGGGCTTTTTTTTCACCACCCTTAGAAAAATATGTTTAACACGACTTAAGCTTGAATTTGAATATAAACACTAGAATTTTCACAACACGATTTACACAATTTACATATAAGGCCCAAGTGAGTCAACCAGTAAAACATATATATATATGTGTGTATGTGTGTGTGTGTGTGTGTGTGTGTGTATATATATATATTTTTTTCTTTACTCATAATAAGAGAACATGGAAGATGTTATAACCAGTCAAAGAAGAAGTCCAAAATAGCACAAATTTATATAGATTAAAAGAGTGTTGAAATGAACATGCAAAAGGAGGCAAAACTACCTTCAGAGGCTTGGGAGAGTTGGTGGAGACTCTACAGGCCAGGACAGAATTTGTCCGTAAACAAAAATTATTTCGCATTGTTATCATTTATCTACATACAATTTAGAGACTTATAAACTAGCTCTCACAAAATCAGAATCAGAGAGCTACCAGAAGCATGTGCTAAAGACAATGTAGTTTTCCACTGAGGCACAGATTTTTTTCCCCTACAATAGGAAAATATTTGAGCTAAAACTGGAAACCCAGGATCCTTAGAAATCAGTTT
The DNA here is from genome assembly GCF_028021215.1 of Eschrichtius robustus. NCBI lineage: Eukaryota > Metazoa > Chordata > Mammalia > Artiodactyla > Eschrichtiidae > Eschrichtius > Eschrichtius robustus. The sequence goes on from NC_090830.1 coordinate 117,066,554, forward strand.
GAACTCCACATTAACGTCACAAGCATAACTTCTCTCAGGCACTACTCCCCTCCCCCACCCACCTCTCCTTGTACAAAGAAATCAGAAGCATATTGTTTTCAGATCTGCAATTTTTCCATTTGCAAATGAGGCGTCTCAATGATATAGTAGCAGAAGACAGGCAAGGTGGTGACCATTCTGGCGGATTTGACCAGAGTGTGTCACCTACATAATGTGATTAGTGTGGATATTCTTTGGGGAAATGACAAAGTCCAGTTTGTAAGTAACTTAAACTCATTGTCTCTACCACTCAGGGAGCCTTGCCCCGTGCCCACAGGGCAGTTATGAAGGAATATCTGTCATGTTTTTCTAAAAATGAAAGGAAATATGCTTAAAAATCACAAAATAAGCATATGGAACTCCATTTCGATTGCTTTTTTTTTTTTTTTTTGGATCTTCATTTAGGGAAAAGGAAAGAGGAAGAGGAATACATAAGATTATTTTTACATCCTTTTTTTTTTCTTTTTAAAGCTGCCTTTAAGTTGTCAGGTAGTGTTGTGACCACAAAGCTGGAACCACATAAAATCGTCCTCTGATATTCTCGTTCCCAGTAATTTTAACTACCATGAGAGCAAGAACTACACATTACTTATCTTTATCCTCAGCACAGTGCCTGGTACACAGCAGGTGTGTTATAGATGGCTGGTGAACTCAGCCTTCACCTTGGTCTCAGTTTTCATCCTGAGCCGCTCACTGTGTGCCCACCCCCAACTCTCCTTCCCAATGCTTCTCCTGATGGTCACTGCTTCTGAATTTCTGACTCATTTTCCCATGCCTGCAGCTTCGCCAGGCTCCTAGAACCTCACTGCTGGCACGAAGTCTCTGAATCTGACCCACTGTTTTTCTCTTTGACCACAGCTAGACTATCCTATTGTGGACCTACTGCGACAGAACAATATCCCCCAACTCAGCCCGCAACAAAATAACTATCCCACTTCATGTCATTTCCAAGCACTTTATACTCACGCAAATAGGGGGCATGTTCCAAGTCATCTGAAGAAAAACTATAACCAAGACAGAGAGATTTCCCTTATTCAGGAAACCTCCCAAAGGGCATCAAAAGTCAGAGAAATGTGTGCTGCTCTCTGAAAAGCTTTTCCTAAAAGTCTGCATATATGATGTGGTTTAAAGTGTGAGAATATGATTTGACCATTTTTGCAGTAAAAAATAACTATCAGTAAATTCAAAACCATGCTTTTGTTTGGTGAACTACCTGTCTGCATCACACTAAACAGCACTCTTTCTCCACTGCCTCCCAAGACCCCCCTTCCCCTGAAGACGCCACAGCTGCATGGGTGGCGAGAGGAGAAAGGACGGACTTTGCATTGGAGACCATTTATTCTGGCTATTTCTCAGGGCTTCAGCAGATAACTTCACTGTCCGCTTTTAACTTAGAAGACTTCAACTGAATGCAACGGATGAGCCACTTTGCAAACAGAAGAAAAAAAAAAAGCCTAAACTGTAAGACCTCCTGGTATTGATGATGTCAGTCCCCAAAATCTGATAAGCACCTTCTAATAGACATGTATATGGTCATATCCATTGCCTTTATGTGACTTATTAGTCTTCTATTAAAATGTGCCTGAGTCAAGGGGTATAGAACTTTATGTGCCAAATAACAGCTACAGGAAGAAGAGTAGCTGCTGAAAACCCACGCCTCTGTAGTGTCAGCATAACAGCACGAATAAAGCTGCTGGGGTTCCCAAGCTACCGGGGTCATTTGTGCTGCCTTTCTTGTCATCAGGATTCCCAACCTCTGGCTATTTTCATGTCTTTAATGTTCAATTAAGAAACACATTTTGATAACCAAGAAAGACCAACTATATAGCACAGGAGACTATAATAACCTATAAGGGAAAAGAATCTGAAAAAGAATATATATGTGTGTGTGTGTGTGTGTGTGTGTGTGTGTGTGTGTATAACTGAATCAATGTGCTGTACACTGAAACTTACACAATACTGTAAATCAACTATACTTCAATAAAAAAATTTTCTTTAATATATAGCAGAAACAAAACTGAAAAAAAAAACCAAACACATTTTGTATTTTATAAGGAGACCTAGGTAGGGGTGTGGTAAAGGAGTAATGAGCACAATTTCATCTCAGACTCCTTTTCTTTTTAAGAGTGTACTTTAATCTGACAGCCAGTCTTAAACTACTTTTAAAGGCTGATGATTTGACCTGGAATAAAAATAAGCTGTATTAGATACTTTCTGATATACCATTAAAGTGAAGCGGCCATTATCTTTTTTATATTAAGAGAAGGGCAGAATGCCATCCCCTTTCATTTCTCCAGTAAATCAAATTGAATTATTCATTAGCACTAAATGTTTCCAAACTCCCTCTCCCTCCACATACACATACCATTACCTCATTTTAAACAACGAACGGAAGGGCTTTATCTCTTCTAAAAATAACCCCTCTGATACATTGAGCTCCTACAGTTTTGGACTTTGCAAAAATTAATTTCTGTGGTTAGTAAAGCTAACAGCCTCTAGAGTAGAATCAGGCGGTAAAGACAATAAACGAGCAATTAAAAAGCAGCTCCCTGTACTATTTTTCAGTTCTCCCATTTGTCACTGACTATAGCACTTCGGTGCTGAGTAATTCTTGAGATCTGAGGTTGGCAAAGAATGACCCAAAGTAAAATCTTAAGAAATAACTAGCAACAAAAATTTTAAAATATTACATTTGGCCAAATAAAGGCAGTTCCTCAAACACCTACCTAAAAGCCTGAGTCAAACCGCAGCCATAGATTTACACTAGTCAGGTTTAATGGAAACCCAAACGTAATGCCCAGCACCTTCAGACCACTAAATATGCATGTATACACACATCCCATCAAACATACATACATCCCAGCATATACACATCCCCTGACAAACACACACACACACATCATACACATATACACTGTCAAACCCACACACAACACCACATACACACAAACAGACAAAGATCATTTTTCTTTTCTAAGAACAGATCTCCAGACACTCGAGCCTGTTTTTTATATGAAATCCTATCTCCTGTCTTTGACTCTGATTGCTTTGCATCTGCTGTGTCCTGTTTCGTTAACGGGAGCTTATCAGAGTCACATAAAACAGTGAAGATGCATTATTTTTATTACCATTTATAGCACCATTTGTTTCATTTAAGAAAATGGGCTTAGTCCCTGGCCTTAAATTACACAGCACAAACAGGATTCCAGAGTTCACGGTTCATATTTATTCTCCCATCTCTTCACTTTGTCAGAAGAGAAATCACTTCGAGTTGACTTCGAAGACAAACTGTTGCCATTTGCACCAGCAGAAGCTCAGTTCTTTCAAACAATAACTTAGCTTCAGGGACTCCTGAGCCCTCATTTCCAGATAAGGCAGTAGCCTCAAGATCACACCTGCTTAATTCAGGCCTTACAAATTCAACCAAGGGCTGAGCTTGTAATTTTACTTATGCGTGATGAAGATGAATTTCTCAAGTGTAACAAGAGAGGGAAAATTGTATTATCTTAAAAATTGCCACCAGAATTCCTCTTAGGAGAAAAACTGTCTTTGGAAATAGATCTGGATCTTGGGTTTTTATTTGTGTGTGTTTTGTTTTTCTTGTTCCTATTTTCTTTTGTTTTGTCCTATTTGTTTCCTTTTTTAAAAATGCCTCAGCACATGCCTGCTGGGCCACGGGAGAGAAAGTTTGGAGTTTCTGGAACAAACTAGAAAGGAGCAGGTGAGGAAGAGAGAGGGGTGGTAGAGAGGAAAGAGAGAAAAATCCAACCAGAGTCATGGTAGAAACCTGTGCTCCCGTGTCACTCCTTTTCTCCCCACTCCCTGCCAAATCTTCAATTAAATCTACAAAACTAACAAAGATCGGAAAGGAGTGGCTTTTTCAAAAGTTGTTACTATAGCAACCAGAGAATGATTTGTATTTCACAGTGTGTGATGCTCACCCAGGAACTGGATGCCAAGTGGTCCTGAGAAGGTACTCCATCCCCCGCTCCCAAGAACTGACAGAAACCTTGGGTAGGTCACTAACTATAAAGTCAATTTTACCTGAAACTTGAATTTCAGTAAGCCTCAAGCTAACACCTGGCTTATCCTAAGTTAAGTGTTTGAATTAGATGGTACAGGCAACATTGAACAATACAAATTAATAAATAATACTCATATTTTAACACATTATTCTCAGTACGTTGCTTGCTTCAAAGGGCCCGTGAATGAATGGTACAGTCCCTGTCCTCAAGGAGCCTACAGTCTAGTGGGGGAAACAAGATATAGACACAAATAATTATAATATGAGGCAGAATATGAAGTGTAGGAACATGGACTGGGGAGAAGGATCAATGCCAATTTCAGAGACAGTAGCAAAGAAAGATGTCAGTGATTATTTTGAGAGAATATTAGAAGAAGATGTTACTGGTATGGACACAAAGAGTGGGAGGTAGGGGAAAGATTATTTTATTAGAGCTTCTTGTATAATTATCTCAACATCTTCCATATTAAATTAAAGGATGGTAAGACTCTCTTACTTATCTCTACAATGTCTTAAACATAGTAGTTCCTTAAAATTAATATTTAATTGAATCCCAGGCTAAGGATCAGCATAAATGTAAACAGAGATGCAGGAAGGAGCAAGGTGTGAACAAGAAATGTCAAAAGTCTAGTTGTCTGGAATTTAAGACGTAAGGTAGAAAACTACACGAAAACTGTGGTTATGTTAAGACACTGGAATTGCACTGCTTTCTTTATTCATTGAGAAGTGTGGTCAGAGGGTTCTTGGTCAGGGAAAGCCAGCACAAGGCACACTTCAGACCCGTTACTCCACTGTCACACGAAGAACAGAATGGGGACAAATCTGTCATTGGGAAGCCCAGGAGAGGACAGTTCAGAGGTCGAGTTAAAAGCAAAGCTGTGGGGCTTCCCTGCTGGCGCAGTGGTTGAGAATCTGCCTGCCAATGCAGGGGACACGGGTTCCAGCCCTGGTCTGAGAAGATCCCACATGCCACAGAGCAACTAGGCCCGTGAGCCACAACTACTGAGCCTGCGTGTCTGGAGCCTGTGCCCTGCAACAAGAGAGCCGCGACAGTGAAAGGCCCGCGCACCACGATGAAGAGTTGCCCCCGCTTGCCACAACTAGAGAAAGCCCTCCCACAGAAACGAAGACCCAACACAGCCAAAAATAAATAAATAAATTTATAAAAAAAAAGCAAAGCTGTGGAGGTTCAAGCGGCGGTTGGGGTAACAGGAATGAAAAGTAGTGGGACACTGTTAGTGATAGAATTAGGCTGTTTAGAAACAGGAGATTGCTTCAAGTTAGTTTAACAACGATTCATTGAGTATCTCCTGTGTGCTCTGGCCAAGGCAGTCAAACTTGGCTCCACAAGGATTCATGCCAAACTGTTATTAGTGGTTATACCTGAGACCTGAGTTGGAAGGGAAGGAATTTATTAACTCTTTTCCCTCATAGAATTAATTTTCCTTTGGTGATGTGTCACTTTCATGATTTTGAAAAAAAGAATTCCAAGAATATATAAATTAAACAAGAAAAAAGCGTTACATAGTAAATGAACACGGCAGAGACCACTGGCTTTGTATGCTGAATCAGGGAAAAGAATGGCCCTAAGTGAATTAAAAATCATCTTCATCTCATCACTAAAGCAGGCCCACGAGCGTCACCACAAAAGGTGTTAAGCTATTAGTTTGTGATTTTGAATATGGCCCCAAGTAATAAAGCCCGGCTTCAATTTAAAATGTTACATTTTTCATGCTTCTCGTTAAGCCAAACTAATATCTCTCTCAATAATTCTGAATTTGTAAGGTCAGACTATATGGAGACTAAAAAATAATTATGGAGTGAGTGAATCTTCCTATTCTCCTTTAATTATTCTGTCAGAACCAGGCCCTGGGAAAGCTCCTACCTGAGGACTAATTTAGGAAGCCTCGAGAAACAGTCACTTTTGGGGGCTGTTAGATGCCCTGTCTCTCTCGTTGTGTGCAACTTCTTCCAGCCCACATAGCACATACTGAAGCAGAAACTGTGGCTAATGAGTCCTCATTTCTACAGCTGCAAAAACCTGGGAGGATTTAAGAAAACAGAGCATAACTTTCCGGAATGTGCTACCTCACATGAATTGTATGGATGCTGAACTTGCCTACAAATGAACTAAGATAATCACGTCTAGCAAACCCAGGCTGCATTCAGCACAGAGAATCTCATCTGTGTCTACCGAGAGCTCAACCACGAGGTGCCACTATGAAGAGTCATGTCTCTTCGTAACTTACCTCTGAGTTTAAATCCTAGAAGAAATAACATGGGTTATTTTTACACAGAAGTGTAAAGGTGCCCCATGCCTTTGTCCCACTATTTGCTGACATGCCTCAGTCAGTCTGGGGGCTGTTACCGAGACTCCCTGAGGGGACTGACATTCTGACAAAAGTCAGCTTAGGGTTGTAGCACTCAGGCCCATTCCTAATGATAAAAAGTTGTTCTACAAAAGGTGCCCAGCTGCATAAATAATTTGCACCTTGCATTCCTCCAATGGAGTAACAATATTAGAACTTATAAGTTTATACGTTTAGGTATAAAGTATATATCTGTAATTATATATCTACATCTATCTTGAAAACTCACTTTCTGCTTTAGCTGTCTCATAAAACAAGCATATTAATCGTTCAGATAAATGCCTAAGGGAGGATAATAGGTCTGATATTTTCCTGGTATCTCTTCCAGATCTAAAATTCTAGGCGTAAAAATGTGCCAACACGCTGCACCGCAATCCTCATGGCGATGACATTATCTGCAGGATCTGTGTAATTCTGGAAGGAGTCTCTGGCCTGCTGTGAGGGCAGCTGTGTGGGATGGAGCCCGTGTCCCAGGGAAGATCCTGTCTCCCACTCACGACCACTGTGCTCTCATTATATAATTAATACAGCCCTAAATATTTGGGAGGAAGGAAGGGGGAAATGAGAGAGGGAGGGAGGAAAAGAAGGGAGATATTATGACTATAGAACTTCACCATTAAAAAGCAATCCACGTGACTGTAATAATTCAATTTTGTATACTTGAAAGTTGCTCAGAGTAGATCTTAAGCATTCTCACCACACACACACACACACACACACACACACACAAACACACAGAGTTAACTATGAGGTGATGGATATGTTAATTATCTTGATCTTGGCAATCATTCCATAATGTATATGGATATCAAGTCATCACATTTTACATTTTAAATATATACAATTATAATTGTCAAAAAAATAAATGTGATTTAATTATGTCTTCTATTTTCTAATTTTAATGTATAATTTTCCAATAACTGTCCATTATAAATACATGCAGAAGTATTTCACCGTAATAATCCCCATAGTGTGTTTTACTGTATGAATAAACTTTAATGTCTACATACTCAAAAAAAAAAAAAAAGTGCCACTGAATGACTTATCTGGTGATACCATCAAAAGTGCATTTTATAGAGCACTGCACAAAAAGTAAAAGTTAGCAGTTTCTTAAACTTCCTCCAAAAACTAAATTAACAAATAAAAAGCAATCCAGGGCATATCCATTTTTTAAAGCAGAGAATCCTATTGTCACTGTGTGTCCTAACTCCCCACACACAAGTTTGGATTGTTGAACAGGTTTCTACAACAATTCTTCAGTTCCCTTCTTTGGTTAGTTCCTAGTTATTCTTCCCGACTTAGTTCAAATCCCTGCTCCTCTGAGAAGCCCCCCTTGGACTTCTCTTCTACAGGCCCATACTTCGGGTTGTGAGCTGAATATCTGTAAAAATGTGGAGCATGTCACCCCCATCGTAGTGGAAATGTTTGTAAAAGAAAAAGATAGATAAATCTCCATATGTATGCCAGTGTGTGTGTATGTTTGTGTGTGTGTGTGTGTGTGTGTGTGTGTGTGTGTGAAAGTGAGTTTCTAAAGACAGCCAAAGCACTAACCTAACAAAACAAAAACAACAAGTCACCTGGTCCTGAAGAAACTTTCTCCAGTTGCCAACCAATCAAATAACTACCTACACAGATACTTTAATGCAAATTTCTAAAAAAGAATACACCTGCACAAAGAAAGAGTCCTGGAATGTGCATGGCCATTACCAAAAAACACAGATACAGCAAACAATTCTAAACAAATAACTGAGACATGGTCAAAGATACGTGCATAAGAAAGTTCATGACAGCATTATTTGTAATAGAAAAAGTAGCTGAACACCTTGTAAACTTTCAAAATAGAGGTTGATTAAATTACAGAAATTTTATACGATAGAATGATATAGATAGCAGAAATTATAATTTTTTGAAAAGTATTTCATAAAATAAAGGATACAGAATTTAACTGGAATACATAGGAATTTTAAAAACTGCATAAGCATTATGATCTTATGATCCCAAAATTGCACTTTCTGTTTTCTCCATAAAAATATACATATGATACACATACATACACACACACATATATATATATATATATATGTTAACATAGTTCTCTCTCGGTGGAATTATAGGCAATTTCATTTTCCTTTTTGTACTTTTTGGTACTTTACCTAGTTTCTACAATAAGAATATTTCACTGTTGTAATCACGGGGAAATTTTATTTCTTTTAATGAGGTGGGATCATAAAAATAAAGATGAATAGCAAAAATAGGCGTAAGACCTTGAGATATCTTCTGGCATCAAAATTAAATGAAGCTATAGTTCTCCTTTTTACCCATCTGTTGATGCCTAATGATAACCATCTGAACTAGAATTACTTAGAGTCAATAAATATTCCACTGGTATACTATTATGATTAAAAATTATCAATTGTCTATTCTTGATTTTGTGGCAATTTGGTTTTGGCTGCGATGTGTAATCTTGAAGCCCCTTTTTATATGTCCATAATACCCTACATATCTATTACAATACATATCACAGCAAGTTTTAATTGATTTACTTTTGTCTCTCGTATTAGGGGTTCAGTTCATTGAAGACCAGGAACTTTCCATTCCTTCACTCACACATACCAACTGACAACATATTATATAGACCCTGCTCTAGGTCCTGATAATAGAATAGTGGGGGGAAAGAGAAAGAAAACTCCAACCTATGTCCTTGTGTCTCTGTATCCCAGCTTGCCCTGTGATTAGCACATAGTAAGTATCAATAAACATTTGTTAAGTAAATGAATAAATGATGATATATTAAATCAGAGCAATAAAAGAACAGGTAGCACAGGAACACACTGTATAATATAATGAAGAAATTAAAGAAACCCAGGAGGGGGACCCGTAGGAACCCCAAAGTATATCTTTGAGGAAAGAAAAGACATTGGGCTTTGAAAGAAGAGTGCATAAATAAAGTAAGTTTCAAATTATGTTCCATAGAACTCTAAATTCTTCTAATACTCTCATTCCTTTTAAAACTATATTTCATTATTTTTAATGGTTATAATTTTAAAAAAACCAAAGTTATGTACTCAAATGTGTTCTACAGCAAATATGAACACTCCAGAGACAATCAGAGTGTTCATTTTTCTTCCAGTTTAAGTCATTTTCTGGTGTTACCCTCAGTCTACAACTTCAACAGCAATCCCTGTGTAATTATTTGAAATTCCTTGTGAAGAGTCATTGGCTATCAAGGTGGTAACTCTGTGATTAAATATGGTCACAAATTCCTTGACACCACTCCCAAGAAGAAAGAGGGTCTTTGTCTCATTCCTGGGAATCTGTGCAGGCTCTTTCAATGCTTCGACAATAGAATATAGCAGAAGTGATACTGTGCCATCTTCCAGACCAGGCCTTAACAAATTTTCAGCTTCCACTTCCTGTCTCTTAAAACATTCTCTCTTGAAGCCCAGCCTCCATGCTGTGAGGAAGCCCAAGAAGGCCTATAGAGAAGCCCAGGTGGAGAATCAGGAAGACCCCTGGCTGACAGTCCTGGCTGAGCTCCCACTCAACAGCCAGCACCAACTTGCCAGTCACATGAATGAGCCACCTTGAAAATGCAACCTCCAGCTCCAAGAAAGCCTCACCAGTTGACACTGCATGGCAATGCCACTGCCAAACCCTGCCTAAATTTCAGTCCATGACCAAAATAAATAAACATTGGGGTTTTAGGTCGTAATGTTTTAGAGTGGTTGGTAACTCAGAAATAAGTAAATGGAACATTCTGCATGAGTCTTTAAAAAAGATTTTAAAAATCAGACCTGTGCTTGTCCATTTCATGTGAGTCTGCTAGCAGTGAATGTAGCATTTCAGCGCGCCTGAGCCACGCCCAGCTGAGTGCCATGCGAGGCTTGGGCCCTTGTCATGACTGTTGGATAAATGTGTAGTAACCGATGAATACATGACACGTTCTTATAGAATTTCAGTGCTTATTTAAGTTTTAGGTCTTGCCATAATAATTATTGTACAATTTTTGTATGCCATCCAAATTTTGATATCATTTTATTTATTTATTGCAGGTTAAGTATTTACGAAATGTATCTTTACATTTATGGATTTTTTTAATTAGGATGACTGTGATGACATTGATCAGCTTCAAAATGAGACAGCAATTTATACGACACTGACATCATATGATTCTCCAACTAGCGCCAATGGCAATTTCAATAATACCTAAAATAGCAGTGTCCCCAATATTCTCCATAAAGTCACTCACGAAAACATAGCACAATAAGCACTTATCATTGCTTTCACTTTTTAAGGTGCCATAAGTCCAAGTCAACGTAATTTATATAGTGCAGTTTTGCAAAATAGTGTTCCAGCCAAGTCACGAGGTCATTTTTATACAAAATACAAATATACATCCCAGATGCTCTCAGGGAAAATCAAACATGTAAATGTTACTGAAGAAATGTATACAGAGAAAATTCAAACATGTTGATGAAAATTCAGTAGCAGCATTGCTCAATATAAATTATTTCATCATGTGTAAGGGACATGTGCCCACAATAGACAAAAAGTTTATGAATGCCTCTGACATTGACATTGCAATAAGTAGTTTGATGAATAGGTCATGGTACAATTAGAAACATTATTTGATAATGCAGTGCAGAGATGGAGCTAAGAAAGTGAATTCCACGTACTGGATGAACCTGCTTGAAGTCTGGGTTATATGGGATCATGAGAATGCAACTGTACATTAAAAGGGTTATTGGGGCTCTCCTCATTTTGCTTGTTTTGGTAAGTTGTGATCATTCAAGCAGTTGTCAGGAGGATTTGTTATTTGGTTAAATTATTCTGTATTTATACAATAGAAACTCTTAAGGATCTGGATAAGTTTTTTTTAACATGTGATCCAGTATGGCAAAAGTGTACTTACGTCTGTATTGATGTTGCACAAACAACAGGAAAAACTGTAAAATGTCACGGCCCTTATAAAAGTTATTCGCCACATAGGTTCAAGCAGTCTTTGCATATTTTCTGGACTAGCACCACTTTTTAAGATGCTATCTTCTATCAAAACTGCATTGGATAATGCATTGTATACTGTTCACTAAATCAGACATTTTAAAATTATTTGGGCAGTGAGTTAAAATTTTTATTTTTTCACTGAAGCCCTTCAGCAATTCTGATCTATGCAAGGTCCAAGTACGAATATTTTAAATGAGACAAGAAATCACTACATTTTGTTTGTTTCCCTCTAAAATAGAATATAATTGTAACAAGATTCTTGTGAATCTTGAAGTTTTTAGTAAGCAGAACCCGCTCAATCTGGCAATCCAGGGCATAATGTTTACAACTATGGACAGCGTGACTGGAATGAAATGGAAATTTGAAGTTTGCACTTGGCATGCAAAGCAAAATAAAATTTCCTGTTTTGAAATGTTAACTGAGTCACTGAAAAACACACCAAAATATACACATTTTAAAAAAAAATTGAAAAATATCACAATCTCATAATATATACAAAAGTATTTTCTAACAAACCAAAATATTTTTTAACTCGCTGAGGACTCGGTTTTTCAACTTCCTTTAAATTGGGATTTCACATATTGAAAAATGCAAACAATTATTAAATGATGGGAATGATTCAATTCGGAAAGAAGACCGGTAGGAAAATTTGAGATTGAACTTTAAGTTGTTAAAAAATTGTTACCATGGGTTACTACTTAACTGTGTGAGCCAGTATATTCTCATTCCTGAAAAACTAAACTAGCATCAACAACCATGGCACCAAACATATAGCTAAAATCAGAAACAGTCAGCCATTGCAACCTATTTTCAAATTTGTGATCATCGAAATAACGTCAGTGTTTGAACTCAGAGATTTGATAAGCACATGGAAATCTGAACTTATAAATTAGTTCAATGAAATGCTGTTTAAACCTTTTGGGGAGGGTGGAGTGAAGGAGATTTCACAAAAGGTTTCACTTATAATATGGGTTCTCAGATAAGTCAGTTTGAAAACCCACTGAGCCAGAAACATTTTCAAACAGTTGCTCTGCGGGACAGGGTATGAAAGGATCCAGCCCCACTTGATCGTGTGCCACTGACCTGAAGCCTAGTTACTTGCTAACAAGGCAGAGGATTTTCTTCTTTTCCAGTTTTCTCTGAACGACTCTTGAAAAGAAACTGCCATTCAGTTAAACATCCTGCGTCGGGGAACATTCATCACTCAGCTCACCTCTCCTGCACATGGGTTTATCCACAGCTCTGTGATGTCAAGGACTGTGGCATCAGCTTCTATTAGGTGCTTCCCTCAGCCACCAAACCCAAAACTTGGGAAATCAGCCCAGCTCAAGAAAGTTGAGTAGGAACGGAGGGAAAAACAAAGTTCACCTTAGGGCTGTGGTCCTTTGGGGTGGGTTCACATCTCTAAATACATTGGCATCTCTTTTCTAAGGCAGAGCTCAAAGTTCTAATGCCCATCGTGGGCAATGGCAGCACCTATTGGCAGAGCTGTGCTGCACTGGTTTTTTTCCCCACTATATGGAACACATCCTGCAGATAATTTTAGCTTCTCTCACATTGGAGCTTTCCAATCAGATATCCCCAACAGAGACAGGAACACAGTGATTTTTCACATGCCCCACCAGAGAATGCCTAAGTCATCTGGACCATCTGGAGCCAAGCCTTATTATTCTGGACACACTGTAAGATCTGCCTACACTGACAGGGGCAATTTCCATGTGCTGGGCTGAGCAGAGGAACCTCAGGAGGAAAGAAAAACGTACTTCTGCCCTAATCACCGAGTCATGCTGAAGGGTGCCCCATGAATAGCGGCTCCTTTGATCAACCTCTCCACCTTTTGGCCATGGAAGAAATGAAGTCCCCTTTTGGGTCTGTTCCACTCTCACTTTCACAGAGCATCAGCCACAGTGGGAAAAATGTGCCAGTTCACATTTCTCAAACCACTTTCACTCCTTATTCAAATGCCACCTCCTGCAGGAAGAATGTGCTAACTGGAAACTCTGAGAGGAAATAAAGCGGTCGAACTAACCAAGAGCAGATTACAAGGAACAAGACCATCCCCCATAAAAGAGAGAAAAGCACGTCCTGGTCTCCTCAATAGAAATCCATGCAAACCTCAAACAATTGCTCTCTCTCTCTGACAAAAGCTGTGTCTTTGCTTCTGTCCTGCAAGCCACCTACTGATCACTCCTTTAGATGCTACCTGGACTCTCATTCATTCTTTATAGCCAGAAGATTTACCCTGTAGCTATCCACGACCTATTGCAGAATTCCAGCTCTCTGGAGATCCTGACAGGTGCCCACCTCCTGTAAACCTGATGCAAGGAGGTGTTAGAGATTTTTTAGACAATACAACAGAATACTACAGAGAACCCAAAAGAATGTTCCCAATTCTCCGTACATAACTCCCACTTAGTTTTGACTTCCCTAAACACTAAAAGTCATTGCCTGCATGAGGTTCTCTCTCTCCAGCCTCCTTCAGTGTGTGTCACAGAGAACCAGTTAATTTACCACACCTGGAGTATTTTTGGTTAGAAGACACTGGATTGAAAAGGTGAAACTTTTCAAGCTTTGATATTTCACTATTTTATCTTTACAATCACCAGTGTCAGATAACGAGATTCTCATTTCTAAAAGGTAAGATAAATCATAAAAGATGTTTATGCTTTCATCCTCTTTTGTGGAAATTTTTAACACCAGAAGCAATTGTCCAAGGATGACATGACCGCCATGTGAATTTGTCCAGGAAACAGGCAGAGTGACCCATTACTGAAATGGGTTTGGATCTCAGGAGTTCCTATGCGACTTTGTCTAAAACTGAAAAGGAGACATTTGCTTGGCTTCAGTTTCACACCTGCCTTCCATATCCAAGTTGTGGTTTGGCCTCAAAGAACAGCCTTGAGCTTCAATCTAGTTTCATCTCACACACTCCCTTCCTGATTTTTTGGCTAAACATATGAGGCATGCCACAGAGATTTGTGGAACTGCAGTGTAGTATAATGATTAAAAGCCAAAGTCCTGCAGTTGGACAGGCTTGGGCAAAAAAAAAATCCAAGCAGAGATACTTACAGCTCATAGGGTTGTTGGGAGATGACTGATAATAAGAATTTAATAATAATGAAACCAAGTCCCCTTAAAACCAAGTTCCTCTTCTGAGTTTATGATTAACCTCTTTATCCAAAACTTTATTCCCTTTCTTGTCCCATCCCTGTTCCCCTCAGGATTGAGGAGTATCAAATAAAGGGAGGATTAAAACTGAGCAGGATCTACAGGGCCCTCCTGGGTACAAAAGCCCGTCCCTGTCCCCCGTTTCTTTTTTGTAGAAAAAGGCTTTAGCCTCCTAGGCACCTTCCCTGAGCTCCTAAGAGCAGACTCAATCAATTACTAATTAGGGAAGTGAGGGAATGCAGAAACAGAGGGAATGCAGAAACAATGGAAAAGCAGTCAAGCAAGAAAAGTAATGATAGCTTAAATAATAGTTCAGTGGTAAAATAGAGTTCTAGTTCCTCCTCAAGGGATATACATAACAATCTGATGCGTACCTTTGAGTCGTTCTGTAGAAATGAAGACCCCTGCCCAGGTAGAGGATGGTGACTGCATGCTGAGCACAAACAGGTAGACCCCAGACTGGTTGGAACCAGAAGGTTGATGGTTAAGATTCCCAAAACATCACCCTGTTATCTCACCACCAGCCAATCAGAAGAAAGTCCATGAACTGCAACCTTCACCCCAAATGTTGCCTTTAGAAACCCTTCCCTGAAAGCCATCAGGGAGTTTGGGTGTTTTGAGCATGAGCTGCCCATTCTCCTTCCTTGGTGCCCTGCAAATAAATGCTGTATTTTCCTTCACCACAACCCAGTGTCAGTAGGTTGGCTTTGCTGTGCAGCAGGTGAGCAGATCCACGTTTGGTTCAGTAACATTAATAAAGAATAATAATAGCTACTAATATTTACTTATCTCTTACTATGCTAACCGCTTTCCATGTCTTAACTTATTTTGCTTTCAAAATAACTCTGTGAGAAAAACAGTTTCATTATCCCTACTTTACATGCAATGACTAAGACACAAAAAGGGTAAGCAACCTGCACAGAGAGGTTAAGTTACTTGCCCAGGGTCACACAGCTAGCTGGTGGAAGAATCAGAATTTGAACCCAGGCAACCTGCTTCCAAAATCCCAGTACTCTATTACTCTTTTATACTATATTATACTATAATTATACACATAAAACTGAATGACTATTAACAGAATGACCGTTAACTCACTGTGATCCTTTCTCCTCTGTCACTTTAATACCATAATTCCCCACAGATACCATATGACTCACCATGTTTATGTTTTTATTTATAACATTTTGCCTGTATTTGGCATGTTCCTCTCTCTCATTTCCCTAACTCCTACAAAATAGTAAGGATGCATCTCAAGTCATGAACTCCACTAATAAGCTTGCACCTGCCACTTCTGGGCTGAGTTGCTTGTTGCTCTTCTGTAATCCCTTAATACCTGTTCATGTCACTGCCATTATGTCAATGTATCCAATTTCCTCCTTTGACTGAGCTCCTGAAGAGCAGGAGAATAGCATCCACTTCCGTATCCCCAGGGCCTGACAGGAGCACCTGATACACAGTAGATAGCTAATTAATGATGAATTAATGAACAAAACAAAGTCTAGTTGCTACTCTGTAGCACCTGGTAGGTTCCCTTCACAAAACTAAACTGCATCTGCCTTAAGTAGGTTCGGAGAAGCATGAGGAATCAAAACTCTAGGAAAAGTTGGGTAACTTAGATGGCATTTAACCCAGAGCCCAGGCCTCATTGAAATTCCACAAGAAGCCTGGCAGAAGTTAAAGTAAATGGCATGAAAAGGTTTCAGATCTAGCCAGGAACTCCACAGAGCACTGAGATAGAACCTGACACCAAGAGGAAGGTAATTAGTTCTGAGGTAACCTCGAATCACAGATAGCCAGCAGGAGACTCACTCTTACTGTGGATGAGCTAATAAGAGGCCATTACCCACCTATACTTTATTCCATGGCCATCCTCTCCCTTCCACACTAGCCCAATAATGGGCTGTCTGCGTATTTACACACTGTAATTAAGCCTAGGTGAAGAGCTCTTTAGGGATATTTATTAGAATGCAGAATCACCTCAGCTCGTAGGCTACCTCTGGCCAGTGGTTAGAAGACAGGATGAAATAAAACACTGACTCTGCAATGACACTATAAATTCCCTCCAGGCCTCCTCCTGCCGGTGTGCCTGACCTCCTTATGCTACAAGGATGTAGGTCCAGGCTGCTGAAGATTTTGTTTCTAACAAGCTTATCAGGACTGAAAGGTCTGTAAAACGTGTAACCCCCTGTAACTCTTGACTCCTGCTCATCCAGAATCTCTAGATCCCCACGAACAAGGTCCACTCAGTTATATCTGGGCATACTTGGAGGTGGCTCAAATGCGCTCATTAAAAAAAGAAAGGAAGGAAAGGAGGACTGAAGGGAAGGAAGGAGGGAGGAAAGAAAAAAAACGAGGGAGTGAGGGGAAAAGAAACAGCTTCCATCATGGAACATCCACCATGTTTTTCTACCATTTCTTTGGCCTTTGCTTGGTGCTCCAGGGCACCAGCCTCTTACAGGCACCACTCTCCATTTTAGTGGATATTTCAGAGCTGCTAAGAGCTTCAAAGTGTCAAAGTCTGGAAAGTTTTCTATAGCAAAGTGGGAGACGGGGGCATACCAAAACGTTTCCTTTCCTCCTTAAGGTCACACGCAAGGGGGTGCTGAAGCCAGCTCCCTTGCTTTCTGATATCTTAGAGCGATGGTTCTCAAAGTGTGGGCCCTGGATCGCCAGCATCTGCATAACCTAGGGACTTGGTAGAAATATAAGCTATCTGACCCCATGCCAAAATTTTAAAAAAGTAATACTGGGGCTAGAGTCTAGCAGTCTATGTTTTAATAGCCCTCCAAATGACTCTGATGGACACTCAAGTTTGAGAACCTCTATTTTACAGAATTTCTGTAGAAAAAAATAAGTCATGTTTTATTTCTAACCTGCATCTTCCCTCACTCTAGGATGCAGACATGAATTCCTAAAGGAGGGAATAGCCAATGTTAGAGTGTGGTCACAGTCACCCTTCCCCTGAAACACTAAAATCGCATATTATTGGATTGAAATGCCACACTTAGGATTAGAATGAGTTCTTTTCAGTAAGCCCCACAGACCCTCAGGCACACCGATTGACTTCCCCAGGCCACACCCTATCATCAGACTGCCCCATATAATCACAGGTAGAGACACACTAGGCTTAAGAAGGAAACCTTTCATTCATTCAATTCCTTCTGCAAATATTTGTTGAGCATGTGCTACATGCAGGGTGCTATTTTTCCCTTGGGATATATTAGCCAACAAAGCCAAGACAGCTTTGGAGAGCTGAGACAGACAGACACTAAATGGAACCTTATCAGGAAGTGCATTAGATGGCATGTTAGAAAGTGAAAGAGTTACTGTAATCACACACACACAAAATAGAACAGGGCAAGGGGATTAGAAGTTACAATTTTAACCAGAATTAGGTTTCATTGAGAAGGTGATGTTTAAGCATGGTCTGGAGAAAGGTGAGGGAGTTGGGCATGCCAGTAACTGAAAGAAAGGCATTCTAGGCCTAGAGTGCAGCCAGTGCAAAGGGTTGAAGGCAGAAGCACCCCTGGCTTGGACAAGGACAGCTCTCCTGGAATCAAAATGTTGAGAACTGATATGCTGTATTTGAAAATAATATATGGACTTTGAAATAATTTCAAAATAATAACTAAAATAATATAGTAACATTTAACACGGGGCTCCCTGGCTGTCTGAAGTATGGTCTTAATAAAGATGTATGTTTAGCATGAAATCTTCCCTATTATCTCCCTGTGAGCATATGCATGAATTAGGAGTGAGAGTTTCATTTCTATCATTTCTGATTGAAGGTAACAAATTTGTAAAGATCTCAAGGGGGCAACTTTGAACTAAAAAATACCTAAGTCAAAAATATACTATTAGCCGTTGATTATAAACTAATATGGATGGAAACAAGATTGGCTAAGATCTAAGGGTATCATAAATAGGAAGGAAAACTGAGAGGTCTTACACTACCAGATACTAGGATTTCCTAGAAATCTACAATAATTAAGATAGTATGAAAGGATAAATTCATTGGAAAGAACAGATAATTCATAAAAAAGGTTCATAGAGATAGACATACGATTTACAACAAGGTTGTGCTGCAGAACAGTGGGGAAAAGATGGTCTTTTCAATAAATGGTGCCGGGTCAACTGGATATATCTATAGGGGGAAAAAAAATCCTGACCCTTAACTTGTATCACACACAGAAATCAATTCTAGCTGAATCATGGATCTAAATGTGAAAGGCAACACGATAAAATTTCTGGAAGATAATACAAAAGAATATCTTTGTGACCTTAGGGTAAACAAGGGAATTTATTAAACAGGACACACAAAGTACTAACCAGAAATGCAAGGAATGGTAAATAGACTATTTCAAAATGAGAAAGCTCTACTCATGAAAAGAAACAATTAATAGACAGAAAAAACAAGGCATCAAGTGGGAAAAGATATTTGCAATACATATAACTGATAAAGGACTCATGTCTAGAATATATAAAGAACCCCTCAATCAAAAGAAAAGATTATCTAACAGAAAAAAAAGAGAGGACATGAACACGGAGTTAACAAAAGAGGACAGGCAAGTGGCCAATAAACAACTGAAGAAATGCTTAACTTAATTAGTCTTTGGGAAAATGCAAATGAAAGCCATAATGATATAGCTGGACATACCCACTAGAATAGTTAAAATTAGAAAGACATGAAAACACTGTGTTGATGAAATGTGGAGCCCCTGGAACTCTCCTATACTGCTGGTGGGAATATGATTATTGGTTTAATTACTTTGGAAAACTCTTCGGCAGTGTTTATTAAAAATAAATAGTGCTTACTCTAGAACCCAGAAATTCCACTTCTATATATATATATCCAACAAAAATATATATGTTTGGGCGTTAAAAGTGCAAGAATATTCATTTCAGCATTATTTGTAGCAATCAAAAACTAGGAACAATGAGTATGTCCATAAACAGTGAAACTGATAAACTAACGGTGGAATAGTTATACAATGAAATATTACAAAGCAGTGAAATGAGCAAACTACTGCTGCATGAAAGAGCAAACATAAATAAATTGCAGAATTACAATTCTGAGCAAAAGAAACCAGGTGTGAAATAATACAGAATGTATAATTCTATTTACACAAAGGACAAAAACAGGCAAAATCTAACACACTCAAGTTTATTGAGTTAAAATTCAGAAGAGTGGTTAGCCTTGAAGAGAAAGGCAGGGATGTGACAGGGGTCCCGAGGATGCTGGGAATGTGCTGCCTCTTCAAGGGGTGATGATTTTATAAGCACATTCCCTTTGTGATCATTCATTGAGCAGGCAATTCATGATTTGTGCATTTTTACGGGCATATGCTATACTTTATAAGAAAATATATTTTAAAAACTGAAAGAAAAAATATAGGCTTCACTAATCTGAACCTCAGGTTTTACATATGTGAAGGGGATTGCTGCCCATCTCATAGGGTATTGTAAATACTTAATGAGATCATTATAAATTGTTCTGTAAACTCTGACTAGTGGGTAAATTGTACATTTGGAATGTAGATTTAGATTGTAAACTTTCTTTCAATAAACAAACTTTTTAAAAATCAGGAGATCTGTCATGATGAACAATGATTACAGATTATTATTTTTAAAAATTTGTATTATTATTATTTATAACATTTGAAGATCTTACAATCCTTGGCTTAAGTTCCTGATGGCAACAACTAAGTTTAGAAGTAACTGCTCCTCTGTCAACGGACCATATATTCTCAGGCTCACCACCGTCTCCCCCATCCATTTTTATTGCTAGACTGGTTATTATAGGAATATAAGTTTGGGATCCACAAAAAAAAAAATGTTATTATTGAGACTTTTTCACAGTTGCCTAAATCAGAAAAGGCAATTACATTGAAAAGTTCCAGACTGAACCAAAGGGGTCAGGGTCTGCTGGAAAGGGAGCCCATTCACTCTACTTTCCCTGTGCTACATACTTCAGTCTCTGCAAACTCCTTCTAGAAGCCAACCCTTTTTAAAGTCCTAACAGTTCAAGTGGGGAGAGTACCATTCAATCAAAATATAACCCTGGAATTTCTCAAATGCCAAGGGCAAGTACAGATGGGCTATGCATTCCATTCCAGCAGCAGGTATCTGTCAGGCTTGCACTGCGTGTGGTTCTCCGTGCTGAGCCCGTTGGGGCATAACTCTGCCCTTTTGTAACTTATGATCTACTTGGGGAGGCAGCTCCAACACAGGAATCTGTTGGTCTGACAAGTAAAGTAAATGCCAGAACAAGAGCTGCAAACAGTGAGTACTCTGGGGTTCCAAGAAGAAGCAATGACTGAAAACTACAGAAAATCCGAGAAGGCTTTTTAGAAGCAATGGAGTCATTGAGAATATGGACCTAAAATTCAATGAGCCAAGCCCATTCTGCTTCCTCTTCCTAGGGAGATGTCCCCTACAGTGATGACCACTGAGTCGAAGTCAATTTGGGATGAGTGCTTTTACCTCAAATTATCCAAGTCACTCTGCCCAGACAAGAATGACTAAAAGGAGATACGAATAGGACAAATGACATTACCTTTTACCCTAACTAACTACACAGCCTCTAATCTCAGGATTTCACTAATGGGCTTAAAAAAAAAAAAAAAGCTCCTTTAGTTAGAATTACATGCAGTAAATGAACTGTAGTATGAAATGAAAACAATCCCAAAGTGACTTGGCCTGTATGATTTTGTTCAAAACTGATGCCTGGATATCTTCCCTGGATTATCTATTCTCTACAATGCCTGGGGGAGAGAAAAGGGATGAGAGAGGGAAAATACCTGATATCCATATGTTTGAGAAATTTAACTTTTGCTCTATAGATGTTAGCATATTAAAGACCCAAAATAATTCTTCAGTGAGGAAACCCGTTTAAATCTGGCATTCCTAAATGTTTTTGTGATTAATGTCATCTATTAACTCTGATGGAATCAATGTTCCTCAAAAGGCACTTTAAGGGAACTCTTATTAAAATAAGTTCCAGGACTTATTTTTGTACCTAAACCCTCAGACAGTGTGGAAAACAAATGTTCTCAATTGTGTGTCATGTTTCTCTTCCCTACACATTTAGAAACAGCCCTTTCTAATGGATTTTGGAAGCTATGAAAAATTTCACACTTTTGATTAGGTGGTTGATTTAGCGAAGAGTTTATGGAATTTTGGATAACACAGGGCAGTAATGACTAAACTTCCTGTGCAAAAGATAATTTTTTTCTGGGGAATTAAATTCTCAACCAAATCTGCCTTACCTCTCCCCACTCAACTCCCTCTACACACATACTACGTACATACAAGATGCAGAAATTTCATTTGGGTAACTAAGCTTTCTTCTTTCTCCATCTAAAAAAGAAAGTGAAACAATTTTTACAAGAAAGTCCTGGGCTTCCCTGGTGGCACAGTGGTTAAGAATCCGCCTGCCAATGCAGGGGACACGGGTTTGAGCCCTGGTCCGGGAAGGTCCCACATGCCGCAGAGCAACTGAGCCTGTGTGCCACAACTACTGAGCCTGTGCTCTAGAGCCCGAGAGCCACAACTGCTGAGCCTGTGCGCCTAGAGCCCGTGCTCCACAAGAGAAGCCACCGCAATGAGAAGCCCACGCACCGCAACGAAGAGTAGCCCCTGCTCGCCGCAACTAGAGAAAGCCCGCGCGCAGCAACGAAGACCCGACACAGCCAAAAATTGAAAAAAATAAATAAAATTAAAAAAAAAAAATGTCCTGATATTTATTGACCAGCTATTGTATGCCTGATATTTTGTATACAAAATCTCATAAACCTCATAGTGATTAAAGAGCGTAGAGATAGAAAACAGACCCAGAGGGCATGCCTAAAGTCAAGAGAATTTCAGTCTAGATTAATACGAGGTGTGCGTGTAACAACCAGTGAGAACAACACAGCAGTGGTTCAGACTTAAGGGTGCCCAAACCCACCTGAATAACTTCATAAAATGCCCATTTCTAGGTCCTGCCCCTAACGTTTTGATTTAGGGGGTGGGGAGAGAAGAACAGAAACACTCCAGGTGGTCCTCCCTTGAGTTCAGCACACCACACTTGAGATACTTTTCAATAGAGTGAGACCCTAGTAATGAAGGGCTTGTGTTCCAGAGTCAGAGGTCTGATTTTGAACCCTGATGTGGCAGAGAGGTTAAGCGGCCTGTCCGGTTCATAGGGAAACATGCATTTGGGAAAACAAAGGTAATAATAACTACCTAGAGTGTTACGGTGAGTTGTACGCATATAATTCCAGCCACCATCTACTGAGCTTTACCATTAGCTGGAGCCTCACAGCTCATTATTGCAGTCAGGATGACCCCCAGGTCTCCTGATTGCCAGTACAGGGCTCTTTCACCCCCGTGCCACAGTTTCCAGGAAACGCTGACCTTCTTACTTCAAACTGAAATGATCAAGGGCTCTCCCTCTCAGGCTAACAAGAACTTTTCTTTCATTTTTTGCCACTCTCTGTCCCCAAACTATCTTTCTAGAGTTTTTAATTGGTTGAATTCCTTTTAGCATTTCAGAAGTTAGGCAATATCGACTTTTTTTTTTTTTTTTTCTTCCCTTGAGTCAAATCAAACCCTACATAAAAATATGCTGGGGATACAACAGACATATGGCAGAGCTTGTGACATGAGAATTTTTGTAGTCTCAGAAAAATAATAACATACAAATTTAAACTAACAATTCAAGATAGTATTTGGTTATATATCAATATACTGTGGAGACCAGAAGGTCTAGTGAAGCTTAAAACATGGAGAAATCAATTTGTCTTGAAATTAGGGGAAAATACCTGAAGGAGGCCATGGAACCCGAGTTAGGCAAAGAAGGACAGAAGGAATTTGTTGTTGTTTTGGAAAATACTGAATATTTACTAGTGAAAAGAGAATATTATAATACCTTGCTTCTCAAAGCTTTCAAAGGTATGGTCAGAGGAGCAGCCACATCAGTGTCACCTGGAGGTTTCTTAGAAATACAGTTGTCCCTTGGTATCTAGGGGGGATGGGCAGGGGTTGGTTCCAGGACCCCCCTCCCCCTACAGATACCAAAATCTGCAGATTCTCAAGTCCCTTATGAAATGGAGTAGTATTTGCACACAACCTATGCAGTTCCTTCCATATATTTTAAATCATCTCTAGGTTACTTACAATACCTAATAGAATGTAAATGCTATGGAAGTAATTGCCAGCACATGCCAAATTCAAGTTTTGCAATTTGGAAGTTCCTAGAATTTTTTTTTTCGAATATTCTTGATCCTTAGTTAGTTGAATCCTGAGGATGTAAAATCCACAGATATGGAGAAGGGCCAACTGTATAGGATTCCATGCCCAGCCCCAGATTTCTCTAAACAGAATCTGCATTTTAACAAGATCTTCAAGTGACTGATGTGCATTAAGGTTTGAGAGGTAGTAGTAAGTATTATACTAGTGCTTATTAGCACACAGTACTATCACTCAGTCTCAGCAATTACCAACTGTGAAAGGATTTCACTCTAAGACTGATTTCCATAAATGCCCGCCTTACAGAAGACCAAGACTTATCTCCTGACCAATGAATATCCACCAGGAATCCCTTGCCATCCTCAAGCCAATGAGGCTTTACTGCTTGGACTCTAGCTGGACTCCCTATTCTTTGCACCACTGGCCTATGAGTGCAGCCTCCCCAAACCCTCCATGGACTTGCCTGTAGCTTGCTATAGCATGCGTTTCCTGAATTGTAACTCCTCTGCTTTTCCTAAATAAACTAAATTTCTGGTAAGTGAGCTTGCCTCCATCTATCTCTTTATTTAGGTTGACAAATGCATGGTCCATCTTGTTTTATTTGTACATCTGCCCACTTTCTCACCTGAATTTTGGATGATTTTGAAGGAAATCCACTACGTCATAGAGCATTTCATTGGTAATTGTTTCACAGGGTGTATCTTTAAAAGACATGGTCTCTTAGAAAGAATAATAACTGCAAGATACTTACCACATTTAAAATATAATAAATCCTGAGTATCATTAAATATTCTGGAAGGATTTGAATAGGTAAGGAAAAAGAAGGATACTCTATTTTAGAAGAATCTGTGGAGATTTAACTAGCCTGCTTGGAGCTGAGGGTTAGTCTTCTCAGTATTGAAGAGTTTTGAAGCTGAACAATGCCCACAAAATTACCTGATGTAAAGCACAGTATGTTACTAATAATATTAATTACATCAAATGACTTTTGTCCGATGCTGTATAAGGGGTCACAAAACTGAAACCAAAAAAGCAAGAGGTGCATTGTTACAAATGGCTTGCCAAGGGAGAAAAAGAGACTGAAAAATGTTAAAACTTAAAAAAACAAAAAAACCCCTCTGTGAATAGTTAGGCTATAAAGAAAACTAAATGTATAACACACTACTTGAAAATTCTAGTTAAAACACAGAGATTTAGAACTACCATCATGGCAAAGTCTGTCTAAAGAGAAGGGATCAAACCCCAAAATTGTCAGCATGGATATGAATAGTTCTTGAGGCTCGAGCAGACCCCAGATATGTGGCTAAGACTTGGGAGACATGCAACCTTCGGGAGCTTTCAAGGATAACGCCCCTCTATTGACTTAGGTTACTGAAGTTACCGTGGAAGCTTAAAGATGAAATAAACTATCAGAAGCTATTTGGGGGGTTAAGGTGAGAGAGAGAGGTGTGATAGTATTAAGTTTTATAATGCTTAGTATATTTGCATGTAGAGAAGGTGAAGAAAATCAGATACACTGGAAACTAGACCCCAAACAAAACCAATTATAGAGTATAACAAAATGGTTAATTTCTGTGTCTCAAGGGTACTCCAAGGGGAATCTGAAAACCATGACACATTTCAGGAAGATAAATTCAGTCAGGGGCAGGTTAATTTCTGGAGGACCCTAGGTGTCAGAACGAGGAGATGGAACTTAATTCCAGGCAGCAGGAAGCCAGGAAAGTCTTTGATGGGATAAAAACAGCCCCTCAGGAAGGTGCATCTGACAACAGCAGTAAGCAAGAGCAAGAGCCTAGAAGTGGGAGGGCCAGTGAAGGGATTGCGGAAATAATCCTGCACGAAGAGATAAGCCCTGGAATGGCTGAAGTAGGTCAACTGAATGTCAGCCTTGAGAGGGCTATCAGCTTCTCTCCGTACAAAATAAAAGCTCTCCTCTCTCCCATCCAGGACCCCATGGGAGCCAACCTAAAAATCCACCATCCACAGGAATGTTACCTCCCACATTAGAAGGAAATCTCAAGCATCGTTTGTGGTAAGGGATACATGACTCCAAATCTCTACAGACTTTCCAGTGAGTTTATCTTCACTTACATACTGGAATGTTTCTGAAAAGTTTAACGAGATGAAGAAAAATGTTATTCATCTGAATATCTTTACCAATATGAATTTCTTCAGGTGAACAGAGTGATGGATTTATTTGGAAGGGGGAAGGGGCAAGGGGCAAGGGGCAAGGGGGAAGGGGAAAGGGGGAAGGGAAGGGAAGGAAAGGGAAGGGAAGGGAAGGGAAGGGAAGGGAAGGGAAGGGAAGGGAAGGGAAGGGAAGGGAAGGGAAGGGAAGGGAAGGGAAGGGAAGGGAAGGGAAGGGAAGGGAAGGACAGGACCAGGAAAAAAGAGAAAAGACAAGCACAAGCATGACAGCTGGAGCCAGTGCCCAGTGTGATGTGACACCTCCCCATGACCCTTCACACTGGCAGTTAAGTTACCAAACACAAGATAATTGATGTGGGTGGACATGCATGTCTCGCGTATAAACCAACTGAAGTGTCAGCAGACCTGAAACCTAGCTTACATGAGCCATTAAATTTCTGTAACTCAAATGTGACAGCATCTTTTTTTTTTTAACATCTTTATTGGCGTATAATTGCTTTACAATGGTGTGTTAGTTTCTGCTTTATAACAAAGTGAATCAGCTGTACATATACATATATCCCCATATCTCCTCCCTCTTGTGTCTCCCTCCCTCCCACCCTCCCTATCCCACCCCTCTAGGTGGTCGCAAATCATGGAGCTGATCTCCCTGTGCTATGCGGAGGCTTCCCACTAGCTAGCTATTTTACATTTGGTAGAGGAACTCTCTAATGAGTCCTTTAACAGTATGAATAACTCATGCCCCAATTTATCTGGTTGGTAATTAAGGCTTTCTTATACAGGCGTGGCCCCATTACTCCTCCCTGGAGGCATGGCAAGCAAGAGAAAGCCTGGTTACGTGATTTGTAAAATATTAACTGTTTAAAATAGGGCTGGGGGTGGGGTTGGGGGAGGAAGACTTGGAAGCCTTCCAGGACCTGGCTGAGTGATGCGCCTCCCCTCGCCTGGATAATGATGTTGTCAGGGGTTGCCTGAGGGATGAGAGGGGTGGTGGGATGAGAGGGGTGGTGGTGGCTGAGGGATGAGAGGGGTGGTGGGATGAGAGGGGTGGTGGTGGCTGAGGGATGAGAGGGGTGGTGGGATGAGAGGGGTGGTGGTGGCTGAGGGATGAGAGGGGTGGTGGGATGAGAGGGGTGGTGGTGGCTGAGGGATGAGAGGGGTGGTGGTGGCTGAGGGATGAGAGGGGTGGTGGTGGCTCTCTACCCCTCACTAGTGTCCCCATCTGCGCATCCACTTTCTCACTTACGATCTCCTTGACACCGACTCTATTTACATGGCATCAGGATTAATCAGCCAGGAGTTTTTTAGCTGCAGGGATCAGGCAATCCGTGTAACTCAGCATGGCAGCGTGACATTATCACCAGCTACGCAATATTCGTTCTGTATGATCACCACCTCCAGGGAACTTGCTGTGTGATAGGACTTCAGGTGCTGAAGTCATAAACCATTACACTCATCCCTGAGCAGCTGTATGACACCTCTCCTCAAGGACAGCCACGGAAAGCCACAAGGTGGATCCAGCCTGATTTATTAGCAGGAGCAGCAAGGGCACCACAGAAGTTTCAATCACCCACTGCTGCAGGGAAAGGTACCCATCCTCAACTCCGCTGGCAGGTCCTCACATACAGAATCATCTGAGACCCAAACACAACCTGCTGGCTCGGTGGCAAAAGGATTTCTGTCAAGGTACCCAGCTCACTGCATCACAGTGATTTGTTGGCCCGCCTGTCATGCCCCAGTGAGAATGTGAACGCTTTGATGGAAAGAACAGAGACCTATTCATTTGAATCCTCTGTTCTCCACCTGGTGTCTAATACAAAAGAAGTTCTCAAACTATGTTGGTAAGTGAACAAAAGAATAAATAAATGAGTTTTGGTGACTGAAATAATGGTTACTTTTCCAAAGAAAACAAGACATTGGGGTTGAATTTGTTTCTTTTTAAAATTTTATCCCTCCCAAGTTGAACTAATTCACCAGTTATTGATGGGGAGGGAGGTGCTTTCTAAAGCAACCGACTCCTGCCAGGTAGAGCGAGGGTCACTGTATTTTCACCTGGTAAAACTACCCACCTAGTTCAAAAGAACTTTCAGGGTTTAGGCTAACATTCGGTTACCCCTCGGTACCCGCAGGGGACTGGTTCCAGGGCTTCCTGAGGGTAACAAAATCCTCGGATGCTCAAGTCCCTTACAGTCGGCTCTCCGTATCCATGGGCTCCATATCCACAGATACAGAGGGCCAACTTTACATCGGAAGGCAGCACTAAACATTTCTCACCTGACTACTCTTAAACGTTGAATTCCCCATCCTTTCTTCATGAGAATTAGCAGACAGGGAACAGAAAATGGTTCCTATTCAGACAGATCTGTGTTAAGACTCCCAACTGCACCGCTTCCTATTTCTGTAATTTTGACAACGTGTTCATTTCCTTGGAGTCTCGGTTTCCTTATCTGTAAAACTGTACGAGGCCACATGCAACTGAAATACTGAGGGTAAAGGTTCTAACATATTGCCTGGGACTTAGCAGGTGCTCATTAAGTGGAAGGTAACACTGTTCATTCATTTTCTTGAGAGAGATTAGCAATACCCCATTTGTGTGAGTGGTTGGCTATGTTAACTAAATCCTCAGGAAACCCTTTACAACTCAACTAAGCACCATTATAGAAAACAAGCAACCACCCAATCAACTATGGGAAACAGGATTGTGAACTCTAGTTATGTATACCCCCAAGGTTCTCATCTCCAAGCAACTCTCATTTTCTATCTCTCCTTCTTTTCACTGCAAGGGCATAACAGATTACAAATGTTTGCTTCTAAACCAAAGAAGCAGCTGTGTGACCTGAGTCAAGTCACTTAACCTCTCATGGCTTCTCTTGGTTCATCATTTAAATGAATCAGTTGGACGACATAATCTCAAGTCTTTCTGGGTCAACGATCTGTGATTCTAGGAAATGAACACACATAGTTCCTAGATAACAAATCAAGAAGTCTTGGCTCTTATGGGAAGATTAATATATATGAAGCCCACAGGTTGTACAGACACTGTGCTCGATGCTCTCCTACAGGATTTCAATCAATAGCTAAACCTCAAAAAAAGCCAATTCCCTAAGGCAAAGCTGAGTTCCTGTTAGTTTTCATAAGAGGATGTCTGGGTCATTCACTGGCAAACTGGCATCTTTCTGTAATACTGGGCGAGTACTATAAAGCATTTGCATTCTGGTTAATATTCCCTTCCATCAGTCAAGGGCATGGGTTCACTGGTTTGGGAACACATTAGTCAGAAAAAGTCCCACTAAATCTACTTACTCACAGCCTCCTGACCGTAAGCTACTTATTCAAACATTCTACTGCAAAAATCAGTCTTCATGTCCCTCTTCCTGCAATTCCCGCAAAGCACAGTATGCAGTCAATACGCAGTAAATGTTAGCTTGCTCATTCCCAACGCAACCCCAAGGTTGAAAGGAGAGCCCCTCCATTGTAAGCATATTGCCTAAATTCTCAACAGAGCATTCAGTTAACCCAATGAATATGCGTTGAACTCGTATTTTGTTCAGGCCAGAACTAGGTATTCCAGATATGGGAGGAAGTAAAGAAATTCGGTCCCTGATTTCACAGACACTACAATTAAGGGTGTGGAATAGACGTTAATCAAATATAAGCACACACAATTGTATGTATACACATACGTACAAATTCATTTTGTCTCTATCCCACTCTTATCCAAGTTCTAGGTTGGTAGGTAGGCTCTTTATTCTTGTATCAGAAACTGTGTTAAAACGTCCACTGCCTTCAAGGCAGAGAGAACATCTCTGAGGCAGAAAGGAACATCATGGGCAATAAAGAGTTGATACATAGAAGGTGCATTTGGAGTGCGGCTAGAGGAAAGTAGAGGTGCCAAAGATGAGCTTTGGAGGGCTATGCAGGTCCAGAGAAGATTGCCATGTCATATAAGAACTCACAGATTCTGAAATTATTTTAACCATTTTCCACCTGAAAAAATTAAAGACATCAAAAGTGGTTTACTCTATGCTACTTCTTTTAGTAATAAGAACATCTCTTTTGTTGGTCCAGTGCCAGTTCCCACATTCAATACTTAGTACCAGGTGATTTCAGACAACTCTAATACTAACATTAATAATAATGGCAATCATTTATTGAGACTGCTTAAAGACCTGGGCTAAGTACTCTACCAATATCACATCGTACTTCATCCTCCTATCTACACCATGAGGTAGGCATTATATCGATCCCTAAGTGACAGATAAGAAAACGGGGTTAGGGGCTTCCCTGGTGGCGCAGTGGTTGAGAGTCTGCCTGCCAATGCAGGGGACACGGGTTCGGGCCCTGGTCTGGGAGGATCCCTCATGCCGCGGAGCAACTGGGCCCGTGAGCCACAACTACTGAGCCTGCGCGTCTGGAGCCTGTGCCCCGCAACAAGAGGGGCTGCAATAGCGAGAGGTCTGCGCACCACGATGAAGAGTGGCCCCCGCTTGCCGCCAACTAGAGAAAGCCCTCGCACAAGAAACGAAGACCCAACACAGCAAAAATAAATAAATAATAAATAAATAAATTTAAAAAAAAAAAAAAAAGAAAACGGGGTTAAATATCTTGCTTGAGGTCATACAGCTGTTACTAAGTAATTGAACCATATCTAAACCCAAATTTGTACAATTCAAAAGTTATCTATGCCCTACTTTACATGTCTAAGTTTTCCACACCCACAGCTCTGCTATGCAAAGGAAAATCACAAATATAACAGGTGTAGACGTATATTACTAAGACACATTTAAATCTAATTTCACAGAAGTGAAAGAGCAAATTTCACTAGTGGGTTTTTGTTGGTTTGTTTGGAGGGAGTGAAAGCCTGGAGTAAAAGCTTATTCATGGCCAAACTCACTTGATTTTGAACAGGAACAAGCCTTTGCTCAATGAATACAATAATCTTTTTAAGAGCAAAACTCATTTTTGCATTATACTGAGTTTAAAACTGAAAAGATTTCAAAAATATCGGGAAAGGGAAATGGACGGGGGGGAAAGATGATACAAGAGAGTGGAAAGATCAGCTGGTAAAGAACGAAGGGAACAGGGCTTCCCTGGTGGCCAGTGGTTAAGAATCCACCTGCCAATGCAGGCGACACGGGTTTTGAGCCCTGGTCTGGGAAGATCCCACATGCCGTGGAGCAACCAAGCCCGTGTACCACAACGACTGAGCCTGCGCTCTAGAGCCCACGAGCCACAACTACTGAAGGCCCCGCGCCTAGAGCCCATGCTCTGCAACGAGAAGCCACCGCAATGGAAAGCCGGTGCACCGCAACAAAGAGTAACCCCCGCTCTACGCAACCAGAGAAAGCCCGTGCACAGCAAGGAACACCCAACACAGCCAAAAATAAATAAATTAAATAAATAAATTTAAAAAAAAAAGAACTAAGGGAATAAGACACAAAACCACAAACACACAAAGGGAACAGGAGAGACATCAAGGAGTGAGAAGTGACACAGCATGGATACGCAGGGGGTCCTGAGTCTTCTAAGAACATGTGCGCAATTCACCTGAATCTCAGAACCTTGGCACCCTCATTGCTGCACTTAGAGAAACAACGGGAGGGAAAACTAGGGCTCACAGTTCTCAAACTGTTCTTTTCCCAGAAACTGGCAAGTGTCTGAATGGGCTAGCTTAGCTCACCTGGAAGGCATTATCATCTAGCCTGAAGCAGACGTCTAGAAAGATGAAATCATACCAGAAGTCAGACGTTTCCCACCTCTATGTGAAAACATTGATACAACAACCTCTTCTCTCCCTAATCCTTGAAATAACTGGAGATCATGAGAACTGTTAGGCATGTCCATAGTTTCTTCTTTCATTTATGGCTAAGTTACCTCATTGGGTTCCATTAAAAAGTAACTTTGCAGTGATCCTTTCCAACCCCTGCCAGATTTGTTTTCCATTTCTAATGTTTTTTTGTTGTTGTTGTTGTTGTTTTGCTAGCCAGGGCCCATAATACTCATCAAATTAGTGATCTGAAAGCAACTGATCATGTCCACAGTCATTTAAGGGATCAATGTCTGGGGCTTGGAGACACAGAGTAACATCATTTGGCAAACTGCCCTGAAAGACTTTAGTTCCATTCTTTTGGAAAATGACTGACTTTTTGGGAAGGTTTCCATGACGTTGGTAGGAAAGAAGAACTTTGCATCAACAGCCTCAAAATGTGAATGATACCCAATCTTCACTGAGTCCTGGCTTTCTGGCCATTATTTTTAACTGCTCACAGGCCATCCTCTCTGGGCTTCCCTCTGACACTTGAAAGCATATTTGTGTTCCACACTAAACTCGGTACCTCTCTGCTTCCCCTTGGTTCCCTTTCCCAACTTTTCTGCACGAGGACCTTGTGTTTCTGTTTTCCAGTGTCAGAAGTCTGGACCAACTCCGCTATGTTGCTGTTCCCCATATGTTATTCTATCATGTTCAGAATCTCACACATATGCACAATCTGGTGGCGCCAACGGCAGAAAGGAGAGCCCATCGGACTCGGCAGCAGCATCTGTGACCTTTTGACAGACCCAAGAGCACAGCCTCAACTGCTCTCTGTGGATCTGTTCCCCAGGGCTCCACTGCAGATACGTAAATATACACAAGACACACAGACATACGTCTGACAGTAAGGACTCTTGTGGTTGCAACAATGGACAGACACCAGCTGGAACTAGATTAAGCAAGAAAGAGAAAGTAAAGGGAAAGTTACTACATGCACAAGGGGCCTGGCATGGCTTGAGAGCCTTGGGCTGAAATCAGGCATGAAAACCACGAAGATCCCAAGAGGACTCCTGATCTGTATCTTTTCTTGATTTCTGTCTGCTTATCTGCATTTTTTTTCCCCTCTCCTGCTTCTGAGTCCAAATGCTGGGTGGAACATGTCCTCCTCAAAACAACCAGGGTTTCCAACAGTTATAGAAACGGTTACTTTCCCTCGGTCTGAATTCCATCCCCGGGATGGGAAATCTAATATATTCCAATCAGCTGTTAAGTTTGAAGTAAGTCACTATAAACAAGCCTACTGGCAACCTCCCCTCATTGCCCCAGATATGCAGAGATGTCTCCAGAAGAGAGGGGTCTTGTGAATTGGGTGCCTCTCCACAGTGTCTAATGTCAAAGAAAAATGACAACGGAGCTGATGTCACCTGAAGCTGTTCACTGACAGAGGCAATCAGACGAGGCTGGAATAACACACTTAAGCTCCCTCCCATCCCCTCCTCACTCAGCACACTTCAGACGGCATCGCACCCTCAAACCCACTGCTGCAGCCAGCAACCTAGAAGCAAAACTTGGCCGCTGGAAGGATTTTTTGCCAGTCACTACCACACTTGTCCACCCCACAACCTGCCACTAGAACAAACTCATCTTCCTTTGGAAAGGGAGGCACGATTCCAAGAACCACTATCATGCACTATACCCTTCCCGATTCTTATTTCCTACTGGGCCTCAGTCTCACGGCTACAAAATGGCAATGGTTTGATTCCCGACTGGAGCAGAGCACAGGCTGTGCAAAGTGTGGTCTCTACAGCCAACAGGTGATGATGAAGACCTTGTATAAAAGCACTGACGTGTAACGGTAAACACTAAGTTCTGTGTGCCAAGAACTACGCTAAGCTCTTACTTCAATTCATCAGTAAAGGATCACATAACAATTCATTAAGGTAGGGAATCCATTTTACATGCAGAAAAAAAAAAAATTACAGATGAGAAAGATTAAATACTCCCACTAACAGTGCAAAGAAAGCTTCTAGAGTTTAGCTGGTTGTTTGTTTTAACTTCCTTGAAGTTTATTAAGTTTTTGCTGCTTTTCTTAAATCTTCGCCCCCATTCCCTGATTTTCCAAGTTCTGTTGTTTACAGTACAAGTGGGTTTTCTGCTTCCAGGAAAACTTTTCAGTCATGTGGAGTAAGGGAGCCTGGAGCTGGTGGCCCTCCCGGATAATGAAATACAGAGTTAGGGAAGGCAGCTGCATGTGGTCCATTAATCACTCCTGATGCTTTCGGGGACGTGAGATACAATTATAAGCCAGTTAATCCCCTAGTTCATTGGTAGCTGGTTGGGGAAACTAATCAGCATCATAAACACATTTGGAAAGAGATTTCCACAGAACAGCTTGGGAAGGACAGAGACAGGCAGACCAATTCAACAGGAAAATCACTTATTTCTCACATCTGGAAGCACCCTGGTTAAGTCTTAATTAGCTTGTGTAGTAAAGAAGATCTCATAAACAGAAATGGCGAGGGGGGGTTGGGAGGGAGCTCAAGGATGTTGAGTCAATACGGTTGGCCATGCTCCCAGTATCAGAAAAGAGCCAAAAGTGAGGAGGCCGGAGGCTCCTTGAAGAAGTGTGGGTAAAAGGCATTTGTGAGCTTGCTAGTTGTCCGTCCTTCATGCTTCAATTTCAAACAACACTAACAATTCCACCAGAGAAAACTGAGCCTCTCTCCAGCTCCATCTAGAACCTGAAGAATGGAAGAAATACCTGTCTCTCTGATGGGGATGGGTTACTAGGACATTGACTCCTATCCTTTTTTCTACCAGAAATCCTTTCACAATTTTTCCCTATAAACACCATGTTTTATTTGCTTTTCTTTTTAATAAATATATGGTGAGTTATCCATTTACCTGTTTTTATTAATGAAATACACAAAAATGCTAACCTGACCCTTTGAGATAACCAATGTAATACTCATCACGTTAAAAGAGGAGTATCAGCCCAAAGCTGAAAGACTTAGCTCTTCTGTATAATGAAGAACACAAATATACGTACAGTTACAATTGGACATTTGTAATATTTAAAAAAGAGAGCTTTGGATATTGATTACCAATCTCCACGTGGGATGGAAGACACTGCTGCAGCTCATCTCCAGGATCCCTACATCTTTGTAGATGTGGAGATGTAGATTTTGCTCCAGTGTTACTGTAAGGTGTCTTAGGGCATCTTGCTTCAGTGACTTCTTCCAGAAAAAAATCTTCACACATAACGTTATGCAGGATTACTTTCTTGGGGGTGGGGGGGGGGGAGGAGCACAGTGTATCAGGTGCTTTGCTTCCCACTAAGAATGTCTCTTCCCAGTGAGTTAAAAAAACAAAATCTTCAACTCTTCAACTTAATGCAGTGACCTAGAGTCCCACCCTTCAGCCAACCCCATACCAGCAGAACCATGCTTTGGTAGAAGAATGGAGTGAAAACCATACCTATCATTAGTCGCAGATTAAAAGTTAATCAGGGGTATTCCCTGGTGGTGCAGTGGTTGAGAATCTGCCTGCCAATGCAGGGGACACAGGTTCAAGCCCTGGTCTGGGAAGATCCCACATGCCGCGGGGCAACTAGGCCCGTGAGCCACAACTACTGAGCCTGTGCGTCTGGAGCCTGTGCTCCGCAACAAGAGAGGCCGCGATAGTGAGAGGCCCGCGCACCGCGATGAAGAGTGGCCCCCACTTGCCGCAACTAGAGAAAGCCCTCGCACAGAAACGAAGACCCAACACAGCCAAAAATAAAGAAATAAATAAAATTAAAAAAAAAAAAAAGTTAATCAGGACGCTACATGTAGTATTTAATCATCTGGAGCTCCACTGCCAATGAGGGTTTCCAGAGATGAGGCTCAGGGTTCATTCACTGATTGCAAACGTCACCTATAATTTGGGCTTTTTCTCTAAATTGTTTTTGCCTGTCAATTGTAAATCTCATCTCAATTAAAAGTTATTTCACATCTGAAGATCATTAAACCGCCAATGTGTTTTCGAATTGACTGTTAGAGGGCTAACAGTTCTAAAATTCTGACACTCTAAGTGCTATACCTGGATGGCTTCACTTAATCCTCACAAACTTCCTATGAAATCGACATTATAATTACTATCCCATTTTATATCTCAGAGTCATATTTATTGTAAATGGCAGAATCAGGCTTAGAACCCGGACAGCGTGATTCCTAAGCCTCCGTGTTTGTACTGTGCCGTGATGTTATACCTGCTAGGGATAGAGTGACATTAATAGCCTGCCCTGGATGCCAATCTTCTTTGTTTAGTTTAGCCAGTATGAAGGAGAAAGTGATTGATACTTTAGTTAAAAAAAAAAGCTAAATTTTAAGTCCTTTCATTCTAGATACCGATTACAGGGAGTACTTGAGAGGTAGAAATGAGGAACCATTGCCTCATTGAAGCATACTTCACATTCACACATACAGGCACACATATACACACATACATAATATGTTGAGGAGGCAGTTACAGATACTTACATAAGGGAACTTAAATTCTCTGGTCCCGCAAGGCTGTAGGTGACCTCATCAAGCTATTTAGGTAGCTTGGCCCAGACAGTCATTGTTTCTCTCTGAGCTGGTTCCACAGGAAATGTTCACAGTGGTGATTTCAACACAAGTGAGAACTACAGATGTAAGAACTGGTTAGAATTAGAGCTTTAGCTCTAAGACTTTAGGGACCTCCTTAGGTAATGCTTCCTCCTTTTCTTCATCTCCTGAATAGCCCCTGGTAAGATATCTAGGCTCAGACCACCCAACTCTCATTATGGCGAAGGAAATCTCTTGGTGAAAAAAATCTCAAGTTCTAAAATATTTAAGTAGTACTCTCATCATCCTCCCTTATTGCTCAGGGTTCCATTTATAAAGAAGGTCCTATTTTTGCTAGTATTCTATCTGGTCATTTATGTTTTCAATTAGAACCAAAGAAATGAACTTGGCCTTCCAATAGATTCAGTGATGGAAATATGTTCCCACGGAGACACAAGTTACAGAACTAACTTCGGGGCATACACTGTATCCAAGCTCCTAGAGAGAGGGGAGAGGTCTACAGGCAGCCAGCCCTGGTGGCAGCTCGATAAGAATTAAACAACCATCATCTGTTTGCATTTCTATCTGGCTTCTGGATCCAAAGAAGCTTCAATAACTATTGGCATATTTTATAAATGAGCTGTGGGAGTAGGGAAACCCAGTGTTTTTCTCAGATAAAATCATTTCCAGGCAAAAATCATGCGGAGACTTGGTGCAATCCTCAAAATATTGAGTATTATATTGTTATTCCTGCAAAACGACTCATCCAATTCTTTTGACATCACTTTGAGGTAAACACCGGAAAAGGATCATTAGTTCCAGCTGCTTCAGCTGGAGAGGCTAATAGGAGAAACCAAGTCCCAGACAAAATTTTAAAAGAAGGAACTTTCTATGTGCTTTGTTGGAAGGACACTTTATTTGTTCATTTCTCCACTTATTTATGGCCGGGGGTCGCCAAACAAAGCTATACAGGGAAAAAAGATTCGTTAAAGGTACTAAATTGAGACTTTGTAAGCTTTTCTCAATGGAAAAATAAAGCAGAAAAAAGCAAAAGAAACTTCTCCTGAAGTTGTAGGACATGTGTGTGGGGGGGGAAAGAAAACGGCAGGGACGGGAAAGCAAGCACTCAGCATGGTAGTATAATGAAGCCTGAAATCAGACAGGCGGGAGGTGTAGCTCTGAATCAGCTGCTTGATAACTGTGGTTCTAGGTGAGCAGATTAAATCCTATTTGCTTTTGACTGGTAAAATGGGGATGAGGGTGAATGTAGACCCTCCCGGTGGGGTGGCGTGAATTAAATGAAATAACACACATTTAAGATGGCCCAGTGCATGATACACATTCCAAGTGCAACAAAGGCTGTAAACGTTAATACTTCAGACAGAAATGGGACAGAAACTTGCATGACGTGGATACTAATATACTCTAAATATTCACCATCTACAGGAGGGGAGTTGGCCTCCCATTGGCTGAATCAGTGAAGATCTTTAATATTCAATATTATACACTCTACCTTCTAATCCTGCCAACAGGTCAGCAGCGATTGGCTCGTCTTTTGAACACAGCAGGAAAAAAATACCAAAGTCAAAACATGATAGACTTTAGGTCCAGAATGTTAAAATACGGTAAAGCAATTGCCACAAGAGTTTATGGCAAAATAAAGAGGACTCGTTTACAAGAGCAAAACATAAATAAACTATCAAACACGATTAAGCTAAGCCATATGGATGGATGTAATCCAAAAAGTATGGAATAAAACGTATATCAAACCTCTTTATAAACCGACTGCAAATTCTGGCCCTATATAACGCTGCTTTCTCGTTTGTTCTATAGAAACTTCTAAAATTGAAATATGCCAAGGATATTCAACATTCTCTAGCATGAGCCAAAGTACCTTAAATTTATCTGGCCTGATTATTTCCTGGTTCTCAGAATAACTGAGCTCAGCCCATTCTTTCCAGAGCCATTGGAAGCGGCCTTTTTTCCTCTCCGGCTCTCCTCTGGGTTCAGCTGGGAGGCATGGGGTGCCTTTTCCACTCAGCAGCTACCAATTAACCACCTCCTAAGAGCTCAGCAGATGATCTATTTTTTAAAGAGACCAGACAATCTTCCACCAGTGCAATCTACGTTAAATAGAACTAAACATCTGACCACCACAACTGAAGGTTAAATAAACACATTTCCTCACAGGATTAAGTAAAGTAAGGCTTCTTTTTTTTTTTTTTTTAAGTTATTTATTTATTTATTTATGGTTGTGTTGGGTCTTCGTTTCTGTGCGAGGGCTTTCTCTAGTTGCGGCAAGTGGGGGCCACTCTTCATCGCGGTGCGCGGGCCTCTCACTGTGGGGGCCTCTCTTGTTGCGGGGCACAGGCTCCAGATGCGCAGGCTCAGTAGTTGTGGCACACGGGCTTAGTCGCTCCGCGGCATGTGGGATCTTCCCAGACCAGGGCTCGAACCCGTGTCCCCTGCATTGGCAGGCAGATTCTCAACCACTGCGCCACCAGGGAAGCCCAGTAAGGCTTCTTAATAACACCTGAGTCCAGGAAGCCAGCCACAGTGATAACACTTACATGTTGCAAGGATTCTAAGCCACTGTCATCACCACATGAACCATGTTGCACAACAGCCAATGACTCCACGGAGAAACGTGCCCTACTCTCTGCCATGTGTGTGTTGCTTTATCTAATGGCCCGTTTTGGTTTTTTTTCCAGTTTTCTCCTTGCCATGTTAATTTTCTCTGGGTGGCTAATGCTCAGATCAGTAAGAAAGTCAGCAGCAATTTTGTTTTACTGACTTTGTTTCACTCCACATTTAATAATGCCAGATAATAACTGCAGAAATACTGTATGGAATCCAAATCACATACACTGGACACAGGGATGGAACGTTTGTGGATTTTCTCCTTAATGTATTTGGCCCAAGACTCAGGGATAAATTTCTTCCCTGAGCACATGGGATAGTCCAAGTAATATACCTTCTAACTTTAGAATATAAAGTTCATCTTTAGTTTATCACAACAAGACAAACACCTTTCTAAATTTAGACCAGTGACTAGAATTCTCTAAGCCTTGACACACTCTTCTGTAAAACGGTAATTAATGATGATATTAGCAGGTATCTCACAGGGTAACCCTATGAGGGCTGTAGTAAGAGAAAACACTTAGCACAGTACCTGGCCAAGAGTGAGTATTCAGTAAGGAGCTGCTAGCAGCAGCAGCAGCAGTAGCAGCAACAACCTGAAAAACTCATGAGGCTGGTGAAACTTTTTGGAAGTCAACTGGCACTCATCAACAAAGCTTACAGCTTTTAACCCAGCAGATCTACCTCCTGGTATCTATGCTAGAGAAATAATCTCATATGCAGCCCAAGGGGTATGTAAAATGCTGTTAATATAATGTCAAATTTGCTGTAACAAAGATAACTCAAGTTATTTAAATGCTCATTATTGGTAAAATTATTAAATAATCAATATTATATTTGTTCATTGTAATGTCATGCAACAGTTGAAAAGACTGATCTACATGTATCGATACCCACAAAAATATCTCTAAGATGTGCTGTTAGGTGGGAGGAAAAATGCAAGTTCAGAACAGATGTGTAGTATGATATAATTTGTATTTGGGGGGGGGGAACCCATGAAAATACAATATGTTTTACTCATATATTCCTACGTGGTTATTTATCCAGGAAAGCACATGGCCCTACTGAAAGCAATGAGAGGCAGTCCCAGGACTCTGGTTAATGCCATTGGGAAAGAGGCTCTCTCCTTCTGCTGTTAAGCATTTCACGACTGTTGGTTATCTCTGACACCTTCTGAAAGATTCTGGCCAAGGATGAAATGCATTTAGAGAAGTGTGGAGATGAAAGCTGGGAAGGGAGATCTCTGATGACCAAAGCCCTGGGATCTGAGGGGGCTTGAAACTAGGGCTATCCCTTGACATTATAGTTCCAGGAGCAGTCATTTCCCTCTGTCGTGGAGTCAGTTCGAGTCCCATTTGTGTTTTTTATTTGCAAATGAAATACACTCAAACTTCCAGCTCATTTCTCCTTCCTCTCCACCAATGTTTTTTAAAAATATTTTTAGCCCTATATTCAAATAGAATTGTATGTAAAAGGCTGGCATGTAAATCCAACCATGCAGTGAAAAGTGAGATCACAGCCCTCAGAAGACTGAGCCAGCTCGGCTGGGGCACTCACTACGTTTCAAACAGGAATTTCAGAGGATATATCTGTGTTCCCCTAGACAAACCAATTAAACATTTACCACCTCGATTTCTTCATCACAAATGGGAATAATACGTTTCCTGTCTACTTTAGGTTTTCCTAAGAAGAAAAGAACAGCTCTTAGGGTACTTTGGGAAAATGTAAAGCTTTTTAAAATTTAAATCCTTGTTCCAGTATCAAATCTGAGTCCATAATAAAGATTCATTAACCTTAAAATGGAGCATTCAAGCGAAGAGATGATAGTCTTCAAAACTTACCATGATATCAACCCCAAAGTACAGCAAACTCTTAAGCAAATAAGAGTATCATCTAGAGTTATAAAGAGCCATAGAGATCATCTAGAACCAGGCTGGCAGGTAAGTTTTCTCTCTTATGCTAACTCAAATCTGTTTCAGTGAATGTTTTTTGAGGCCATCCTAGCACAGTGCGAATGTGTTTCAAAAGAACAGCGACATCTGCCCTTGGCATGAGAAAGTAGGGTTGGAGCTCTCATGCTGTGTATAGGAAGTCCCCAACTTAGCTCCAACTTCCACTTTGCCAGTGGGAAAGTGATGATTGACCACTAACACTGGTGCAGCTCTGATGGGCATGAACTCCATGTTGGAGATTCTGAGGCTATTCCAACATAAAATTTATTTGTTCAAGTATTTGAGCTAGATGTTCCAAATTATATTATGCCAAAGATCCCAGGCATCTAATGAATGCCTCTTCATCTTCTGTCACCCTTCAAATAGAGAATTCAATTAAGCATAGAAATCTTTCCCAGGAGAAAAAAAAAAAAAAAAAAATTCTACAAGTCAATTTGATAGCCACAAAATACTTCCAGGGAACTATTGAGACCTCCGGATCCTCGGTCATTAAAATCTAATCCAGGCAAAGAACTAGAAAATACCTAAGAAGAAGGAATAAGCCTTTATTCATGTCCTCAGGGAGGAAGACTTAGTATTAGTAATGGGTAGTTTAATAGGTCTTTTCTGTCACAAGTTTTTATCCATCCTGAGGGTTTTATATTTAAAGACACTGATTTTTGCCATTTGAAAGGTTCACGTTCTCCCTTGCCTGTGTTTAGCCTTAAGAATTAATAAATATATAAACAAGCAAATATACATACACACATACACATGTACACAAAAGGGAAATATAGTTAAGGAAGAAAAGTACTCTGCCTGTAAGAAACAAGCATTGTAATTCGTAAAATGAACAAACAAATGAGAAATTAGCCCTGCTTTTAAGAAATGAGCATTCTAACTTGGAGGGGAAAAGTCATGCCAACTAAGGAATGCCACTTGCCACCCAGTTCTACAAGAATTGAGTCATTAGTCACTGCAGTTGTTGACCTACAGCATACCCTGAAAAAATAATTCAGGGCGAAGACTGAGAATAAGGAACTCCGTGCTCTGGGAAAACCGGCAGAAAAGGCCTTCAGACAGTCAGATATTTTAAGGAGAAATTTTTATGAACCCGGATTCTTGCATCTTCCCAGACTTAGAAAAGCACTAAAACCATTCAATTAGGTATCCGTTCCTCGTGACTAGCAGCAACCTTCTACTGAGATGTATGCTTGATTTGCACGTACCCCTTTGCCAAAATTATATATATATACCTGCTTCTCCCTCTACCTCTTTTGACACAGTTCCTCAGAGGAACCTCACAGTACCTGAGAGGCTGTCTCCTGGGCTGTAGTCCTCAGTAAGTCCCCAGATAAAACTGAAACTCACAGCTCTCACATCGTGTGGTTTTTTTCCAAGTTGACAGTCACAACTAAAGAAATGCAATAATGTGCCCCAGGTGGTATATCAGCTATGTGCGTAGGGCACAAAGAAAGGAGGGGTCAATTTTATACTAAAGGATCCACAGGAGCTTTGGAGAGGGGATGGCATTTGCTATGAGTCCTTAGGAATGAATAGGAGACTGAGAGCCTGTGAAAGAAGTGGATTTTAGGCCCAAAGAGAAGAGTGTACATTTGAATAACTTCTGGTACTTCAGCAGGGCTGGAGAAGGAGATACCGGGCTCTGAGGGGTGTTGGAACATACTATGAAGGACAGTCAATGCCAGGTTAAAGAGCCAGGCTTTATTCCGCAATGGAGAACTACTGGAGGAGAGAAACCCACATAGATGTTTAGTAGAACAGTGGCTAGGAGCTTAAGCGTGCATGAGATTCATATGCCTCTAACAGTTGAGATTGTGATCCAAAATGTCTGATTCCATTAAATGGGGCCTAGAAAACTGAAATTCATTCAAAGGGACCTTGTTAACTGACTCTGGTGGTTCTCATGTAAGTACTGAGGCCCCTATTTTTCCTCAATTCACTGCAAATAAAAGATTGCAGCTGCCACTGCTGATGGGAAAGAAAAGGTCAGTAAAATGAATCTGACCTTTCCCCATGTTCCTAGTGTACAAGTGGGAGGTATTTTCGAAGTATCCAGTATCTGTCCTAAAGTCCGTATCCGCAGAGTCTTATGGGGCATGGACAACTTTGGGCCCCACCATGCATACTGGTTCTCAGTTCAGCTTATTATCAGTTCTCCACAGCTACGAAGAAGGACCAACGTCCCCTTCAGGCACATCATGCAGAGTTCCTAAGGCTCACACCAGTTTTAGGGGACCAGAGCAATGTTTTAATTTATTTTAAAATCAAAAGAAAAAAATATAAATTTTAGCTCAAAGACAATGTTTAAGTAAATAACATTTTATGTCAATATTTGTTTTCATACCAACGCAGTCATGAAATATAATTGTAATGTATTTTTGTAGAGAAAGAGGCCCCAAAGGCAAAGTGACTAGAGC
This sequence comes from Eschrichtius robustus, assembly GCF_028021215.1. Lineage (NCBI taxonomy): Eukaryota > Metazoa > Chordata > Mammalia > Artiodactyla > Eschrichtiidae > Eschrichtius > Eschrichtius robustus. The sequence goes on from NC_090830.1 coordinate 117,109,869, forward strand.
TCATAAAAGTCAATATGCAGCCAAGAAAGAGAGGGTGAGAAAAATGCAGAAGGATTAAAAACTCTTTACATTGGGCACCGACATGCATCTCCTGCATATCAGAGTGTGTGAAAGAAGACATTTACTATTCTAGCAAAGAATCTGAAAAAGAGAAAGGACTTTGATTCCAGGGAAGAGATCATTTGGCTTTCTACATCCATGTGTCAGTTGCTGGGATTTAAAAATCCTCCCAGAGAATTCAGTCTTTAATTAGGATCAACATCCTTTGAGGCACAACGCTCCGGACAACCGTTTAGCGTAAAGGGTGCAAGCGAGAGCAGTAAGCAAAGAAAACTTGATGTCTCTCAAACGGTCCCTTAACCATGACGGTGGCTATGTGTTTGAATTTCGTAAGGTTTCTGGAACAGGCCCGTCTGGCATTCAAGTTAATTTTAGACAGAACCCAGATGTCAGCAGAACAAGTAGTTAAAAACAAAACTACTGTTGGTGAGGTCAATAAACGTACATGATTATTCTGCAACTCTTTCCACTCAGAAATTGTCTATACACCACTGATGGGTCATTATTTTGTTACCATAGCTCTGTTTAACTCACCTTTCTGCCTGAAGTTTTATTATCAGGAATTGCCTGCGTTTTACATGATGCAAATGAATTACTCTGATAATCGGGAAACATGTAAATACATATTTTTTGAAGTGGCTCTTATATTCCAATTTCTCACTTTGGCATTTGAAGCCCTTCAAACTTTGGCGACAAGGGAACTTTACACTGCTCTCTCAGCAGTATCCAGCTCCCTCCCTGCACTCTAGCCAAAATGGACCATGTGTTACTTGAGTGTATTGCCGGTATTTTCCTCATGTCGTGTCCTTGCTCAAGTTGCTCCTGCTCCTCCTCACCTGGGCCCACCTCCCACAGCCCTCTTCTGAGAAGCCTGTACAGGTATTGCTACTCAGGTGGGCCCTTTCACTTTTTCAAAGCTCCTTGATACTATGCTGTGCCTCTCTTACCGGCTCGATCAGTTTCAACAGTACGTTTTAGCTACTTTTATGCATTTCCTATCTCCATCATTAGGCTGAAAGCACATTACAGGGCATGGGCTTTTAGCACAAAGCATTGCAGATAATTGGTGCTGAGTAATGCCCAGTAAGCTCCTTCGAAAGAACACAAATAAGCTTAGAATAGCACCTCACTGTCTTTCTACTTACTCTGCCTTCCTGTTCTTCATCGCACGTAACACCACTTGAAATAGCACACCCTACATTAATGTGTGAATTCGTCTTCCAATTAGGATGCAAACTCCATGAATGCAGGAACCTGCCCTTCTAGTCACTGCTGTATCTCCAGTGCCTAGGACCTTGCCTTGGATATAGTATTTGCAAAGTAAATATGTTTCAACTGATAACTACTTATAAATAAATACATTATGGGGCATGTGAAGATGGAAAACATCCCTTGACCTTTAGAGTTGAGCTATCTCAACTAATGTCTTACAGCTAAATACGTTTAGTTACGTGCAACTTTTCACACCCACTCAGATTGTAGGTGAGGTAATTTTGGGGATGTAATAGAAAATAATCTCTATTAGGCCTAAATGAAAGGCCACGGAAGGGACACAACTAGCAAACCAAAGGATGGCTTTTATGGAGGAGGTATTTTGACAAAGCCACACAGCAGGGCCATGTTTAAAGCCAGTAACAGAGATTCCGTGTTTGAAAAACCCTTGTAAAGGACTCTTAAAAAGAGAGAAAAAGCAGCAAAAAATCATAAACAGGTTATTATCTTATTTAACCCAAAGAAGATCACACACTTTAGGCATTTTATACGTTTCTGGATATAAAGTCTGTGAGTCACAGAGCGACATTCATACAGAGAAAAACAGACGGAAAGATAAACTACACCAACTTCTAGCCTTTGGTAAGAAGAGAGCAATGACAACTTGGGAACCTAGTCGGCACGGCAAAAGGATTCCCATTTGTAAACTGAACAGACACCTACTGAGTGTCTACTGGTGTCAGCGGCTCCGATGGGCACTGGATACACAATAGAGAATGAAACAGATAAAGTCCATGCAGAATTCACCACATAGGCTCCCAGTGAACTGTCCTCTCCTTGAGTCCTTCTTGGCACATAGACAACAGAATGCATTAGGTGTGAGACAAAGGCATTAAAGTCAAGAGGGGCTGCCTAGACAGGAGCAGGAGATAAACACCCCAGGGCAGGTGGTAGCTCTGTTGGCTGAACCCCAAACCATGGCCATCTAAGAAGACACTCTGTCTCTTTCACTTCCAGCTAAGGACCTGGGGTAAGTGCTAAAACTTACTCATTTTTACATTTCTATTCATAGGAAACTCCATCTTCTATAACATAAGAAAACTTTCCCCTTTGTTTTTTCCTAAGCATTGAAGTTTATCTTTAATGTATTATTCAGGTTGGGCAATGATTAATTAATCAGATCCCTTTTGTACTGGGAGAATAGAACCAGGCTCTTGGCTAAATAACACCAGATGTTCCACGTTAGAGTCTGTCAAGAGGATGACAGTGTCAAACATTACTGTTAATTATGCAGTAAAAATTACAAGAGTCTAGAAATGAATCTGGATTTTTAGGGGAAAAGAATTTTCCAGTACTTTTGGCATATACATGACGCTGTTAGAATGCTAGCTCTGGCTAACGGCTTGTATGAAGAGAGAATTAACAGTAAACAAATGCAATATGCCTCAGTTTCAAATTCTGGCTTCAAGCCCATTTAATAAAGGATATTAGTGTATGAAATTGGGTTTGTTGTTCCACAAGTTCACCATCTTCTCCCAAGAGTTTCAAGGAACCGAGCCCACTAGCACAGGCTCCTGTGGGAAGAGGTCTCATCAACCAAAATTCTTAACTTTTAAAAACTAGCCTAAGGGAGAGATTTAGCCAAAACAAATACATTTGTTAGTTAATCTTTCTGAATTTTAGATGTTGCTAGATATGGCTTAATAGCTGATGCCTACATATAAAGGTCACATATTTCTTTTATTCTGCAACTTAGTATCCAGGACTGACAGGCTTTCAGAGAAAATGGTCACTTTTAAACACCTGACAGGGAAAATCAGATGTGAGATATGAATCAATCAAATAAGAACAGGACGATAGGCTTCAGCCGAAAGGAAAAAAATTCCTTTTCCACAATCAGAAGAGGTTAATTCCTGTGAGGAGGAGAATTTATGACATTGCTTTCTGATTTTGAAGGATGTATTTTGATTGTAGAGCAGAAGCCCCAGTGATAAAAATGCCACCCCATTTAGCCTTTATTCCTGGAAAATTCCAGTCCCACTGAATGAAAGTAGACACAAAACGCTTTTAGTGGACCTCTCCTCAAAACTGAATTCTGGATAGAATTCAATATGCCGGGACTTCACCTTGTCAACAGTTGAACCAAAGCTCCTGTGTGTATCCAAGAAATAGGTCAGTCCATCCTTACAACACAGGAAATATGACTGGGTAGTTTCGTTTCAGAACCAAAAGCACCACCCAGAACTACTTAAGGACTAGAAAAGGTTTTGCAGGCTGGAGACTAAAAAAAATCTCTATTGTGCCAAAGAAGAGGAGGGTGAATTTTTCCACGGCTCAGGCCTCATCCTTCCCTCCACATCCTTACAACAATCTCAGGAAGATGTGCTTATTCATTCATACATCCTTTCAGTTCTTCATTCATTAAGCTACTTAATATACACTATGTGACAGATTCTATGTGATATAAAACAACTTCCTTCCTTCCTTCCTTCCTTCCTTCCTTCCTTCCTTCCTTCCTTCCTTCCTTCCTCCCTCCCTCCCTCCCTCCCTGCCACAAATAACCACTGAGGACCTATTATGGATCAGTGAGCAAGAAACTCAAGGACACTGTCCTCAAGGAGCTGGCAGTTTACTGGATGGCAGCACACAGGTGAATAGAAATGATAAACAAGAAAATGTCATACTTTAGCTACTCTTGCCTTATGAGGATAACAAAAGAAGGCATAGTGATAGGGAGTGCCTGAAGATGGGGTAATAGTTTAGACCTTTCCAAAGAGCTGGAATTTTAACAGCTGTGAAAATATCTGGGGGATGGCAAAGTAACAGCAACTGCCCAGGCCCTGAGCTGAGAGAGCCATTTTGGCATGTTGAAGGTACAGAAAGTTCAGTGTGTGGGCAGAGCAGTGGAAAAAAAAAAAAAAAAAAAAAAAAAAACCTTAAAGGAAACTCACAGACCAGTACAGAGATTCTTAATGTGCTTCTCATTGTCAACACCATTGAATGCATGATGAAAGCTATAGACACTCTCCCCAGAAAAACCCCCAGCCACGCACTCACAGTGATCACAGGCACACACCAAATACTGGGTAAACTATCTCACGGGGGTCATGGATCCCTTGACACCCATCAATATATTTACCGGACAGTGATGGACTCTTGATATAGTAGAAGAAAGAAAGACTTTGGGTGTTACGATGCTGCTCTTAAAATCTGATTTAACCGATTCATATTGAGTTGCGTGTTTGTGCCAAGCATTTTCAGAGACATCACTAATTTAATATTTACAGAAGGAACTGAGAATCCCAGAGATGCATAACTGCTTTACAAAGTTAGCCTAAATGGACATTTGTGTCCTATCCCCTGCCTGGGCTTGGAGCCTTTTTTATTCATGCTTCAGCTGTTACTTCCAACACCTACACAATTTAGTGTCATCTGCAGGTTTCATTAGCAAGTTGCTTATCAAGCTCTTCCAGGTCATTAATGGAGCTGCTAAATATCTCGGGTCCTCACCCACCTCTGAGGAGGCCTGCTGGTTACAGAGAGACTCATTTATCACTTCTCAGCCATTGGGAATCTAAGGACAACCTCAGACATGAGGATGACATTTCAGCCCAAATCAAAGATCATTTTCAAATTTCAAGATTTGTCCAATCGATTGCACCTCAGTTAACCAAGCCCAAGAGGTTGGACACATTGCTTCTCAGGAAAGCGACCATATATATTATCAGTTTACCAAGATGTTTTTGAGATGGGCACTATGAATAATTACCCATGATAACAGATATAAACTGAAATCCATCCAGGGCAAGCCAGGATGTATGGTCACCTTAGATTTCTGCATCTTCAGATTCAAGTAAGATTTACTGAGCACCAAGTATATGGCAGATATAAATGTATATAAATAAATATATACATATATACACACACACACACACACAAATATACATACATAAATATATGTATATATACCTTTATATATCACCTCCTTAAAAGATAATGCAAAGACATAAATTGAATTCCAGCCTCCAAAGTCACAGAAGCACTTTTCAGAACAACAGTATTACAGAAATCCCATATCTGTTCCGAGTCTCCCATGAATGTTTGTCTTCTTTTCACCTGTCCCCATGAATTCTTTTTCTGCTACCTGTCAACTTCTATTCTACAATGGGAATTTTTTTCATCAAATTTTATGGATTATATCCTAGCAGAATAGGCCCTTTTTAGAACATTAGTGATAGGAAAAGGCTTGAAATCAATAGTTGTGGAAAATGCTTTTTTTCCCCATTGAACTCTACAGAAAACTCAGAGCAAACAAAGGAACTCTCCTCTCTCTGATCTCAGCATTTTTACTGAAAGCCATGTGGCTCACTATTACTTCAAGGACAGGACAAAGCAGGAATCAACTACTTTCTAGGTGTGGCAGAATCATGAGGCAGTAACATATCTCACTTGGGAATACATTTTTTATGGGTAAATTAAAAGTCTACAGGCAAAACCCATTGCTTTTCCCTCACTTAAAAGCCACTCAATCATTCACTCAAATGCTTAAGAAACCCTGTCTCAAGCCAAATTCTACTTAAAATCTTTAATTGTGATTTCCACTAGTAGAGTTCTAATGCATTAGTCTCTCCAAACATGCACCCCTCTCTTAAGTTTTAAAATGCATACTTCCAGGGAAATCCACTTTATACATTTATGATTTATTATATTGAAATAAGAACAGCTTTTAGAAGACTTTCTGACATTACTCGAAGTACTTGAAATCTTTATTTCTAAAAAAAAAAAAAAATTACAAATCATATTTTGCCACAAGTAAATGAAATCAGACAGGCCAAGGTTAAGCAGATAGTTGAATATGAACTACAGAGAGAACCAAATATGAAAATTTTTTTCTTTAGCGTTTGTGTATTTTTTTTCTTGAATCAGAAAAACCTATTTAGTCAACTGAAAAAGTGACTCCAACTGGAAAAGAAGGTTGGTTTGCAACTTTGAAGAGTTATATATATTATTTGAAACATACATATCGACAACAATACAAAGTCCTCCTGCCAAGTTCACTGAAAATGCTTGCAAAAATCTTCCTAGGGCAAAAGAAGAGGCAAATCAAATGATTCAAAAGTCAAGAAGTTTTCATTAAAAACACAAGTAAGCAAAAACCCTCGCGTCTCATAAAGATTTTGGTTTCTTCCCATCACTGCTGGGAGTTTGCAAGAGTTTCTTCAATCACACAAGTTCACCTCCTGCTGCACTTAACTTGTCTACATTTAGGAAATGCACATACCTGTTTGGCATTCTGACGTAACTGACCAGGAGTGGGCACAGCTATCAAATTTTTAAGAGCTCCCTAGGTGACTTTGATATTCATCAAGTGTTGAAGACCTCTGATTTGGGTGATATTTATTTTGAAATGCCTCCACAACAAATGGTTGGAGAAAGATAAGGGCTGTGGTGCAGAAAGGGGAAACAGGAAGTAGAAACCTTCACAACAGGTAAGATGCAAGTAGAAAGAGAACAGCATCTTAAATATTTTTAACTTCAACATTTTCACTGTGATAAATCTTGGGGACCCAGCGATGAACAAAACCAGCCTGAGACAACGTAGAATTCTAACTGTATTAACTTTTGTAAAAGAAAAGTTGTGTGGTACTGTGAGAGCATGCAATTAGGGGTTTTTGTAGGCGACTCTCATGAGGAAGTTTCAGCTGAGATCGGAAGGTGGCGAAGAAATGAACCAGGTGAAGAGGGCAGGATTGCAGGCAGAGATCAGCACATGTAAGTTACCTGTGCGACAGAAGACAGTTGGGCATGTTCCATGGCAGAAAGAAGGAAAGTCTGGCTGGAACTGAGCGCAGAAGGGGAGGTTTTAACTGGGAGTCACGGGTAACCAGGGAAATGTCACATTTAGAGCCTTGCTGAAAGACTACCATGACAGCCTGGGGCAGGGAGTGAAATGGCCGGGCTAAGTGCAGAGAACTCTACTCCTTTGGACATTCATTAATCAATAGCCAAGCAGCAACCACAGGGCAGGGGCTATGCACGGACCAGAGTGGGTTCTGGGTTGTCAAACTCAGTCCCGACATTAATTTCTTCTCTGACTTGAGCAAATTATTCAGCAACTCTTTCTTTTATCTATAAAATGCAATGAATAGTGGAGTCTACTCCTAAGGCACACTAGGTAAAGATTAACTGCGATCACGATTCTCGAGCCGTCACTAGGACATGCCTACTAAGTGTTAGCTATTCTTATTAGGATTCTCAAGAGCCACGTACTGGAAGAACAAGTCACTTACCAGCCCCTGCTCACCCTCTCGCCACATAGGGAGAGCAGGGGGCACGGCCACGGCCCCATCGTGCAGGGAAGAATGGGAGAGCTATGGGCCATCAGTCTGTGAGACACAATGTCCTTCCTCTACCACTGAGCTTTTCTTTGAATTTTAATTGTTCTCTGCCAATTACTGGGAAATAGAACAATGTGCCCTGTATTCTGGTGGCGCAGAAGCTGTAGCTTGCAGAATGCGATTGCTCATGAGGACAGGAGAAAACCATCTCTCATCAGGTCATCAGCACACACCCACTTGTAGCTAATTCAAAGTTTTATAGGAAGCAAAATAACGTTTGTCTGTTTCATTCAACTCATTTATTAGTGGCAAAGAGCAAAAAAGGGAAATAAGTTGATCCAATTGGCTGATGCAATGATGAAATTTACTCTCTGTTCACCCAAACTTCTTCTAGGGCAGAGAGAGAAAGCTGGGGTTCTATCTCTGATCTTACTATAGTTTTATAGTGAATATCCACAGCCCAGTCATATATGGGAGGTTCATGTCACTAAGGCCACAGTTAACTGATATGCTCACAAATGAAACATTTTTAGTTGAGTTTATTTTTATTTTCTGTTTGTCTTTTCTGTCTATCCCTCTTCCACCATGCCCTGGGTGGTTTTCTTGTCATCATATACCCAGAAACTTTCCTTATCAGCTCTAGCATCCAACCTCCCCTGTCCCAAATCCTCAGCTTTATCACTGACCTCTCTCTGTTCTAAATGTCATCATTAAAACGCCAAAGAATGTGACTGGGTCACACAGAGAAGTGAAAAATACACCATCAGAGCTCAAAAGACAAGGAAAGGATAAAATCAGCATTGTTTATTCTCAAATAATCAGTGCATAACCACTTTATGGAATAGAGGCTTCCCCCAGGAAAAAAAAAAAAAAAAAAAATTGCCCATAAAATGAGTATCTTGAACACAAATACCAGTTTCCAGTGATCATTATTATAAAGCCAGTAAATGTATTCTTTCTTCTACACACACAAACACAACCCAATAAATAAGTTTGTTAGAAAAAGGAATCAATTAGGATAATGGCCTGTCCTTTATGTAACAGGCATTTTAAACCATTATCAGTCTCTCTCTTAGGAGTCATAGCCCCAAGTCATGGGCTCACCTTTCCCAATCTGCATCCTCCGAGGACCCAAGTGAATTCAACTCCTGAACCCGAACAAAGTAATTCTTTCTCATGTTAAACTAGACTCAGGTATAGAGTTTCTACACATTACCTGTGGCTGTCTCTCCTAGTCTTTTCCTCCCTCTCTTCTTCCTTCCCTCTCTGAATCCAGGTTCTCAAAATGTCTAATAGAACTGAGCCTCACTATCTTATTTTACCCAAAGATTCCACCATTTAACAAAGGGCAATAATAGAAAAAATATTAAAGTTTAGACAAGACTTGGAAATTTCAACTTGGAAATTCCAAATTCTATATAGTCAGTTCACTTTAAAATTACATTCTTAAATGATACATGGAAATAGAAGCATATTGCAATCAACACATTACTACTAATTCTTCTGCCCACTTCCTTGTTCATAGAGAGCCATCTTCTAGGGGCAAGGAACTAGCCATCTTCTAGCCATGTCAGAAGGGGCAAGGAACTCTCTGGAGCCGCTTTCATTAATCCTATCCATGAGGGATCTACCCTCATGACCTAATCACCTCCCAAAAGCCTCACCTCCAAATACCATCACCTTGGGGGTTAGGCTTCAATGTATGATTTTGGGGGAAACACAAACATTCAGTTTACAGCACCTGAAGTGAAAGGAAACCCATTTGACTGGCAGAATATTTTTGCTGTTGATAAGAGAAAGAGTACATAGAACTTTACAATGTAGCTCTTATAGAACAAGACTAACAACCTTCCTATAACAGAAATGTGTCCATCAGCCCTATTTTGAAGATATTTGAGACACCTAAAGTCAACTTTTATCCAATATGACAGATAAACAGGCATTTCTCATTAATAAATATGATGGCTAACAGGTTTTTTTTTTTGAATTTTTGAATTTTATTTTATTTATTTTTTATACAGCAGGTTCTTATTAGTTATCTATTTTATACATATTAGTGTATATATGTCATTCCCAATCTCCCAATTCATCCCACCACCACCCCCCCACAACTTTCCCCCCTTGGTGTCCATATGTTTGTTCCCTACATCTGTGTCTCTATTTCTGCCTTGCAAACCAGTACATCTGTACCATTTTTCTGGGTTCCACATATATGCATTAATATACGATATTTGTTTTTCTCTTTCTGACTTACTTCCCTCTGTATGACAGAGAGAAGATCCATCCACGTCTCTACAAATGACCCAATTTGGTTCCTTTTTATGGCTGAGTAATATTCCATTGTATATATGTATTTAAATAGTCAACAAAGATTGTCATTCAAAAATATAGACTGTGTTACATTATTAACAATAAAATTACCTTGACTGTAATTTTCTTCAGTGATTCAGAAAGTGTTCCAGGGTATATGCTGTACTGTCTCAGGGAGCAGAGACTCCCAACTCAGAATGTCTGAGTTTGAATCCCAGCCCTCTTCCTCATCTGTTTGGTCTAATAAGTAAGCTGCTCACCATCTCCATGCTTCAGGATCCTTATGGGTTAAAATGGAAATGATAATACATGGGGATGATAATACTACGACCACACAGGGTGATGAATCAGTATATGTAGAACTGTGTCTGGCACGTAGGAACTAGAAAATAAAGGTTAGCATTCACAAATATTGCAACTATTAACTATCACTAAAGTACTGAGCAACAGAGAATTATGATTTATGATTCCAATTGTCTAAGATTTTATCTTCAAGTACTATGACTGAAAGCATTGCAAATCTGAATCTGTCCGATAAGAATTTTTCAACTTTTCAGAGAAAACTAGGGAAATCGCTAACTATAAAAGCGCACTGCTAATAGTACTGCCCTGGGTTTTTTCATGTGCTGAAACTCTTCCCTGTAATGCACCTTGTGACAGGAAACCAATAAGCCATCTTTATGTTTTCATTGATCTGAATATGTTTCCTATGACTAGTGTCTGTATAAAAATTCCTATGAATAATCTAAATCATCTCTAACACAGAACACAAAACCTGTCTTTGTTGTTTTCTTATTGGAGCCTAGGGTTACAGGAAGGCCAGCCAATAAGCTCAGAACAAGGGACTTCACTCCATAGAGTTGGCTCCTACCACGAGGCTGAAAGCAAATCCCACGCACACATTATAAAGACACTCTTTCAGTAAAAGTGACAAATGCAAACAGTCTAGTTTTGCTGAAACTGTGACATGAAGTGGCTATAGTTTCCCACCCAGTCTTATTTTTCAATGTTTTCTATGCCAAGATAACGACCTTAAAACAAAAGTAATTACTTTGCTATGTTTCACGCTGTTTAAAGGCATATTATCTCCGGTTGAGACAAAGGCTCTCTGGGAACTGCTCAGATGGCAGAAGAGATGTTCAAAATCCCAGTAAAACAAGAAGCCCGGATTTCATGTGAGGTCATAACTGACAATGAAAGAAAGTGTCACAGAAACGCTGTGGATGTCAGATTCAAGGACCTGCAGTCCTGCTGCTGTAAAGAATCCAGGGGATGCTGTATAAAGGATGCACCTGTTTAGTGCTTTGCCTATGAGCTTTATGATGAAAGGACATTTGGAGCAATAGGAGATGAGACAATAATGAATTCTGTAAAATGAAAGGGACCTCGGAAGTCCATCTGGCCCATCCTCCCGCCATCAAGTGGGCTTATGCTCTGCAAGCCCAGACAGAGGAGATCCTACTTTACTTCATGTTTTGGGGACGTCGAAAAAGAGTAAATCGAAAAAAACCTCAGTACTCTACTCATTCAATTACAAAGTACATCAGAATGCCAAAGTACATCAAATTTGATTATCATGAGGGTCAAAGAATGCTTCTGACAGACAAAGTGATCTTAATTTATCATTTGTCCTCATACACAGAATCCTTATCGGTGACAGCACACAGTTCTACCTTAGCTAACAAATCCCCTGCCAGATCACGTCGTACACACACATACACAGACACACAATCATATATGTACACATGTACACCCAGTGTTAAAATGCAGAGAGGAAGATGGAAATGGCAATAGGGATTCAGAAAATCTGGATTCTACTGCTATCTTCAGCGTTTTTTATCTATCTGATTCTCAATAATTTATCATCTATCCAAGGTCTTTTTTTTTTTTTTTCATCTGCAAAACTGGGATAAAGGGATTGAGGAGGGTTCTTACAAGGTTAAAATTAATTAATAGACATGAAGGCCTTTGAAGATAACAAAGTATACACCCAAGTGACTTTCTTGGCTATAATTTTTATTGTCCTATACTTAGTGAGGGTCCCAAACCTGCAAATGGACCCTGCCAGACCTACTCTGCCCTCTGTTCACACAGGATTGTTCTGTCCTTATTTTCCCCAACATGCCCTCAGCCCTTGAGCACCTCCTTTTGATCAAGGGCACCCCCTGTGATCATGAAAGGGAGCCACCCTATTCAATATCCTTGCCAACAACCCTTTTCCTCTACTTTGTGGTGATTGTGACTACATGCCCCCAGCTCACAAAGTTCACTCTATATTAGGCAATATCTTTTTTTTTAATACATGCAAATGATTGTTAGCCTTTAATGAAATGACCTTAAAAAACTTCTCTGATTCTGATGATACTGATAGAATCTTTTGATAAATTATCCTTTTGAAATTGTCTACAGAGCCAGTTTACAGTCTCAGGAGGAAAATCCATCCCTTTACTTTGCAGTCACACTTAAAAAACAAAAATCTCACAAGTTCAACTATGGACCATAAAAAATTAGATGTATTTAAGTTTTCAGAGATAACTTAGGGCACATTTTGTACACCAGGGGAACAAATTTGTAAAATAAATTCTATAAACAATATTTTTAAAGAGCATTTAGCACATTTGAAAGAATTCCACATCTTGGGCTGTAGGAATCTTGCAAGAAACATGTCCATTTTTTGTCCATGTTGTCCATGTCCATGTTTTGCATTCTCTTTATTGCCTCTTATCATGTTTTGGTTACCTTCCTTTCCTCCAGATTTTTAAGGAGCTTTTAAACAATCATAGTTCAGTTAATTTTATTTCATTACCAGCACGTAAACCAATGATCTAAAAATGCTCAAGTAAATATTTTCTCCCATTCTGAGGGTTGTCTTTTCATCTTGTTTATGGTTTCCTTTGCTGTGCAAAAGCTTTTAAGTTTCATTAGGTCCTATTTGTTTATTTTTGTTTTTATTTCCATTCCTCTAGGAGGTGGGTCAAAAAGGATCTTGCTGTGATTTATGTCACAGAGTGTTCTGTTTATGTTTTCCTCAAAGAGTTTGATAGTGTCTGGCCTTACATTTAGGTCTTTAATCCATTTTGAGTTTATTTTTGTGTATGGTGTTAGGGAGTGTTCTAATTTCATTCTTTTACATGTAGCTGTCCAGTTTTCCCAGCACCACTTATTGAAGAGGCTGTCTTTTCTCATTGTATATTATTGCCTCCTTTATTAAAGATAAGGTGACCATATGTGTGTGGGTTTATCTCTGGGCTTTCTATCCTGTTCCATTGATCTATATTTCTGTTTTTGTGCCAGTACCATACTGTCTTGATTACTGTAGCTTTGTAGTATAGTCTAAAGTCAGGGAGCCTGATTCCTCCAGCTCTGTTTTTCTTTCTCAAGATTGCTTTGGCTATTCGGGGTCTTTTGTGTTTCCATACAAATTGTGAAATTTTTTGTTCTAGTTCTATGAAAAATGCCAGTAGTAGTTTGATAGGGATTTCACTGAATCTGTAGAAAAATTTACAAGCAGCTCATGCAGCTCAATATCAAAAAAACAAACAACCCAATCCAAAAATGGGCAGAAGACCTAAATAGACATTTCTCCAAAGAAGATATACAGACTGCCAACAAACACATGAAAGAATGCTCAACATCATTAATCATTAGAGAAATGCAAATCAAAACTACAATGCAGTATCATCTCACACCAGTCAGAATGGCCATCATCAAAAAATCTACAAACAATAAATGCTGGAGAGGGTGTGGAGAAAAGGGAACCCTCATACACTGTTGGTGGGAATGTAAATTGACACAGCCACTATGGAGAACAGTATGGAGGTTCCTTAAAAAACTAAAAATAGAACTACCATACGACCCAGCAATCCCACTACTGGGCATATACCCTGAGAAAACCATAATTCAAAAAGAGTCATGTACCACAATGTTCATTGCAGTAGCCAGGACTTGGAAGCAACCTAAGTGTCCATCGACAGATGAATGGGTAAAGAAGATGTGGCACATATATACAATGGAATATCACTCAGCCATAAAAATAAATGAAACTGAGTTATTTGTAGTGAGGTGGATGGACCTAGAGTCTGTCATACAGAGTAAAGTAAGTCAGAAAGAGAAAAACAAATACTGTATGCTAACACATATATATGGAGTCTTAAAAAAAAAAAAGATAAAGGTCATGAAGAACCTAGGGGCAAGACGGGAATAACGACACAGACCTACTAGAGAATGGACTTGAGGACACGGGGAGGAGGAAGGGTAAGCTGGGACAAAGTGAGAGAGTGGTAGTGTATATATGGACATATATACACTACCCAATGTAAAATAGATAGCTAGTGGGAAGCAGTCGCATAGCACAGGGAGATCAGCTCAGTGCTTTGTGACCAGCTAGAAGGGTGGGATAGGGAGGGTGGGAGGGAGGGAGACGCAAGAGGGAAGAGATATTGGGATATATGTATATGTATAACTGATTCACTTTGTTATAAAGCAGAAACTGACACACCATTGTAAAGCAATTATACTCCAATAAAAATGTTAAAAAAAACCCCAAAAACCAAAGCAGCCAAAATAAATAAGTAAATTTATTAAAAACAAAAAATGTTCAAGTACTCACATTTTCAAATATATCTTCTCTTTCTCTCTTCAAATTAACTCAAGAAAATTTACCCTCTGTCTCTATTCCACCCAGATACATCTATGAGTAAAAACTAACAATAATCTTGCCTGGCCAATATCAGAGCTATGCTAGTGATGTGTTTCATCAACAAAAGGAAAGACAACTTGAAGGAAAATTAGACATAAAAATGAACCAGTTCAGACTCTCTACCAAGTAATCTAATGGTACTCAACCAGAGTTCTTATGAATTCCAATTCTTAGCCATTATAATCTACATCGGAGAAGAATGGATACAAATAATCAAAGGATAAAAGAAAAAAATAATGTGTTCACAAACACCCATAATGGATGCTTAGCACGTGAAAAACAAAATGAGTAAATAAATTCCCAAGCAAATATCAGTCTAACATCATAACAAAATTCTACATATCTAATTAAAATCCTTATTTCCAGCTTATAAAAATCAAAGAAAAGAACATGACTTTAAGGCCATTCGTGATCTTTTTCTGTAGTAAAACTGCTAACAAAGACACCATCCATTAGGTTTTTCAACATCCCTTACATAAAAGCCAATGCAATACATTCCATTTAGACAGCAGTACAAGAGAAAAAACTATACTTAGAGAACCAACATGTTTCCCTTTATAAGACAGTAAAAGCTCCATAATTCGCTCTTCTCCTTTTTGCCTTTTTGTGGGCAGTTCAGAACAAAATTAAGGGCTCCAGTATAATAGCTGTCCAAATCTACGTTCTGATATAATTATTCTTTCACTCCTTTAATAACTTGGTTGTTTTATTTCACTCATATAACTTATGGTTTCATTTCATCTGTATCATATAATGTAAAATATCTTACAGTTATTTTGGAAATAAGTAGGACATAATAAATGTATGAATGAATCATTGAAAATTGCATATATGCTGATTACATTACAATATAGAAATATTAACAGAATAAGGTTAAGTGAATAATAAATGTGAAACAAATATTAGAAGCTAATCTGAATGGGTAATAATATTAGTAGCTAACCTTTATTCAGTTTTTACTCTGTATCAGACATTGTTAAATGTACTTCACATTTTATTATATCAATGAATGAACACAACAACTCTCTAAAATAGGCACCAGCATCCTCCACTTCCTCATCTATCAATGAGGAACTGAGGCCCAGAGACGCTAAGTAATCTGTCCAAAACCACACAGTTTGCAGGCTCCATCTATATAATTTTAAATGCAGTTTTATTTACTTAAAAGAGCTCATATTCATAATAATATTCATAAAAATGAAAATTGAATTTAATTTCCAAAGTTGAAGGAAAATCACGTCATTCCTTTCATCTTCATCATTTTTTATTAATATTAACATGTTTAAATTTATTACTACCTCAATAGTATTGTTCTCTATTATTTCAGTCACAATATTACAGATGAGTGAGGCAGTTGAAATTAATTCAGGTTGGGGCACGTTTAGGTTATAATTACAACTAACGAAAGGCACTTTTTATTGAAATACTCATGAAAACATAAGGAGATGGTTAGAACACCTTGGGGAGCTAAAACTATTGCTAACCTACCTGTCATAACTCAGAATAATTAGTACAGCCTTGCCTGAGAGATAAGGTCTGAATTTCAGGGTCAAGAAAAGAGAAGTTAGATGTTCAAACACCCCAGACAGACTGCCACCAAAGGAAATGCAACCACTCCATAGGTACATGGGAACTGATTTGCAGATCATCTGGATTTACGCCATGCTTTTATCACTTCCTTTCTCCTATGTTAATACCTCTTCTCTCTCCAGTCCCCATAAATTCAACAAGGTCAGAGATACTGCATCTTGAAACGTGAAGTCAGTGATAAGTATGGGTAGATGACATAAGAGTTTTACTGTGGTTCAGCGTAGTGTTTTGTTTTTGATCTCTATTGTTTTTTTTTTTCAAATAATTCTTTCTGTGAAGGGAAAAATTCCACACTGCTTGTTTCAAACTGTACATGAATAAATACGCTTCCGTAAAACCAGAAAATCAGACAGTGGAAGCAGATGATCTTTCCTTGAACCAAAGAAATGACTGCTAGACACTAGAAACTTGGATAGAATGTGTGTGTTTATTCTCACATATGCTTAGGTACATACATATATACGTAAATGTGTATGGTTATATAAAGAAATGCACCAACATATTTGGAGGTATTTCTTATTAGTGGAACATATTTCTTATTAGTGGAAAAATGGAAGCTTTTGTGTTCTTTATATGATTCTCTATTGTTTTATAATAAAACTGCATAAAAAACTTTGGGAGGAAATCAGGATATTAAACATTTTTATATTACCAATTCTATTAGAGGGGAACACTCCAACATTACGATCAGCCGACAAAGTTCTGCAAGAACACACCATTTAAGACCATTTAAAAGCTGTGGCTTATTCAATTCTGGTTAATAAAAGGTAGCCATGTGTATCATATACAGAAAATCAATTCTCAAAAACCAGGATGTGTGACCCTCAAAGATGTTTAACATGATGTAATATCCTTTTGGTGATTTGAAAGGCAATCCAAAATCTCATGGCCTCTCATGGTCATAATAACAAATTCTCATTGACCATGTGTCTTAAAGTAAGCCTGGTTATTTGAGTTTTCATGTTTGCATTCTTAATGACAGGAACTTAGCTCTGTATGTTTATCAATGCACACATTATAAACATACGAATATGGACAGTTAGATTCTGATAAATCCTTAGCTTTCTCACACCACAGTTAAGGACTTGAATAAATTTGCAGCTGCTCCCTCAGTTCCCAACATTCCCAATTAAAAATGGAAACTCACTGGGGTCTTGTATGTTCATAACAGTAACTCTTTAGTCAGAATGAAATCGGGGTGAATTTTAAAAGACTTAAATGAAGAATAGGCAGAACAGCAAAACAGGCTTAAAATGTTCAGTGGAAATTCAATAACTTGCTAAATCTCACTGAGTTGAAAGACATTAAGAACTCTCTTCACTGCCCCCCCTCACTCCACCCCCTCACTCCCTCCACTAATTAGGAGTTTTTGTTCACAATGTTTAAAATTCTTTTAGGCAGCTACCTGTGGCTTTCCCAAGGAGTTCAACTCATTTCTATTTTAACATTTACACAGTTGCCTTGGCTAAGAATAGAAAAGATTAAATAAGGTACCAGCAGCTGGGCCCACCATCTTAGAATCCTAAACTCTGAACTGAGAAGGGCACGAGACATTATATAGACTTATCGGTCCTACCCCTGTCTCCCCAGCCCCAAGTCGACACACTTGGCTTGATTAATTCTAGGTCTTCAACAGCCTGTCACTCAAAGTTACACGTTTTCTACCTGAGGGAGAGAAAGAGTGCGGAGCAGCAGATCCACTCTGGCTCAGTTACCAGCTGTTCCCAAGGAAACAGTACTTTGGGCAAGAAGCCGTAGCCAATAAAGTGACTCCCCTCTGAAACTTTCCCTCCAGCCTGCCTCCCATTAAGCTCAGTTTATGTAAACAGCTTGCTGCACACTGATCTGCACTTTATATGCTGGAATTTCATTCAGACTTATTCCCTTTGAAGGTGTGTATTTATCGACAATCTATCCAGAAGTGGGATCTACCTTCCTGATCCTACCCATTCCTCAGCAGACATGAATTCTTTCCTCTTGTTAACAGCAATTTGTTTGGTTGTCGATGCACTGTTATATTTTTGTGTAATTACATCATCTCTGGAAATTCGTTCCACAGACTTTATTATAAAGCCCCAGTGGTGTTGGTACAGATTAAAGGAAATAGCATTTCTATAGTGCTATTTTTGCAAATAGCTTCCATTCCAATGATCTCCATCCATCTTCAGAACAACCAGTAAGTGTCACTTACTATGATTCCCAACTAACAGAAGAAAGTGGGTCTCAGGTTTCTTGCATAAGGACATCATCTAAACAGTATCAAAGCAGAGTATAGAACCCACATAAAGGCAACATCACTTTCTTTTGAAATCCCAGAAATACCTCTAATTTGAATGAGCCTTCTCTTCCCCTACCAATACACAAATCCCAAGGGGCTCTGCATACATTCAGCATCCCTCACTAGTATGTTTTGACTCAGCCATGAGAATGTGGCAAAAGACAGTAACAAAAAGATCAGCGTTAACATTTTGTGAGTGCTTCAGGCTTTTAATACCACACCGAATATTCTCATACATAATCTTATTTAATTTTGACAGAAATTCTAAGTGTGGGTACTATTATCTCCCTCATTTTATACATTTCCCTCATTTTTCAAGCTCCCAAGCCTAATAAGTTGCAGAGACGGGATCCAAATCTAACCTGTTTGATTCTAGGACAACTTAGCCACCACTTTCTCATTACAATAAAAATATATATCTCAACCTTTAAAAAGGATGTTATCAGCCCCTACGGAAACTGCTTCTCTGAAGAGAAGTAGAAATTTTAACGGTTATTAATACTTTAATGATTTTTTCCCCAAGCCTTAAGATTGCATCAAATCAACCTAGATGATTCCTTTTCTCATTCTGTCTGAAACTGAGAGGGCATTTGTCCACCCCTGGGGTTCCAAGCATCGTGAGCATTTGCTATTGCCATTTAGCCATGAAATAGCTCCTACATTTCACTCTGGAGTTCTCTCTGGACCCTGTGTTCCAAAGAGCCTCAAATTCCTTCAGGTAGGAAACTACTCTGTGAGTTACTACCATGTTCATTATCCTTTAATCACTTTACCAATAAAAACGTTTTTGATTGAAATGGGAATGTGTTATGCAAACCATAAGGAAACCTGTAAATATTACTTAGTATCTTCAGTCTTCCTTTTCAAAGATAATAGCTACCTGAAAGTGAAAAGCCGGCCATCTGCTGCAAGGCTCCACAAATGAATCTACTGCCCTAGACACCTGGAGACCCAGGGCTAGAAAAAAATGAAGTTCAAGGATCAAAAGTCATTTAGTTCATGCTGATTAAGCCTTGACTCCTACATCATATGATGCAAAATACCTACTGTGTTATCATAATTTAATCATTTTGATTATTATTTTCTCAACACTGCTGAAATGTTTCTAGGTAAGAAGCCCAAAACAAGACTGGGTCTTCTATTAAAGATTAAGAGAGAGAAAAGGAGGGGGAATAGTGTGTTCCCAACCATGTAAGTGGAGGGAATGGAGAAATGACAGATGTTGATTTGTCACCGTTGGGATATGAAAAATCCTGTTATTTGCCATAGGTGGGCCCTCGATGACATAATCTTGCTTAATTAGCCAACCTTAATACTGAAAATGTGGGGTTAATACAGAAAAGTTCTAACACTTACTGCATTAGACACACCTCTTTGCTAGGCTGAGAATTTCAAACAATCCAAGAATTTTAAAATGGGTAATATAGGTGGAATTATGGTAAAACTACAGAGGTAATAGGGTAGCAAGGTTTCTTTGGGGCTGGACTGGTACTTAAAATCATTCTGGAGATGAGACTATTGTAGGGATTTCAGCTGTGGAATTCCGAGGTCATTCCCCCCCGGGTTCTGCCATTCATGGACTCATCTGTTCTCTAAATGTAGCCTGTCTTCTCTCCTACGACTAACCGGGTCCAAATCCAAGACCTAGGAAGAAAAGTGGCTAGTTGGTTCAACTTTTTTCCCAGGCAACAAGTTGTTGGCTAGTCTCTGGTTGCCCATCTGGATGACCATCTTCTGATCCTTGCCCAGTAGTCTGGGAGAAGGTCATATTGGCCTCCTAGACTTGTCCCTTCTGCAAGGCACTGGTCCCGAACATTTCCTTTGGAATAGGGTATCAATTAGTCTAGCACTCCAAAACATCTTAGTATAATTTTTGTATGCATATAGCTATATTAAGAAGATTTTTGAAATGTTGTGTGTGTTTCAGGCAGAGCGGGTGTGAAATTTGGTTCATAAATACAGTTTTTTAGGAACCATTCGTTTCCTTATTTTATACAAGATTTAATTTATCATTAAGAAAGGCATTGTAACATGGTGCCTAAAAGCAACCGGAATCAGACTGCCTGGGTTCAAATGCCTCAGTTATTCACTGTGTTACCTTGGACAACTCATTCCACTTCTGTGATCCTCACTCATTTTCCTCATTAGTAAAATGGAGATAATAAAGAGTACCTACTTCATATAGGTGTGAGAATTAAATAAGCAATATGTGTAAAGTGCTTAGAAAATGCCCGGTGCATTAGGAGCATTGGCTATCTTAAGCATTGGCTATGATGATAAGGACAATGAGAAAGGTCATGATGATTGTAGTTCTAAGCCCCTATCCCACAAAGCCGTCAGGAGAGGAAAAAAGGAAGAGTAAAGAAGAAAAGGTAGCTCTCTGCTGCCTCCATGGCAAGCTTGGAACAGAATAACTTTGCTAGCCCTCTGAAGACCCCCTCTCTCTTTCCCTCTTCAAAGTCTTGCTACTTTCACAAAGGTGCTGCTAGGAAACAAGGCAAGAACTGCCTAGGTTTTGGTAACTGTCATCCTCCTTCCCTCCCTAGCTTGGAGGAATCTCTTTCTAATATGTTCTAGGGAAGCTTATTACCACAAATCTTGAGTCTGCTCTGGGATTGGGCTTTTAGAAAGAAAGGCCTGGAAGATCTGTAAACCACATCCATCACTGTTCCTACCGATTTCCTCACTGAGACAACTGAGCAAGAAGCACACTACCTGCTTGAAGGTAACAAGGCAGCAGAAGGTGAAGCAGTAGAAGGTAGTGAAGAGGAACGACAGATTAACCCCTCAAGAGTTATACCTGTTAAATTTTATGACAAGTCACCAAGATTTGGGTACAAAAGGGGTTAGTATTTTTCTAAAGGTTATGTAACAAGTATGTGTTTGAACAAACGTTACTTTAGGCATAAGTCAGTCTGATTCTAAAGCTTGGCTTTTTTTCTTCCCCTTAGAAAGCTCACTGTGAGCTTTTGGGGGGGGGGTGTATCATCCAAGTATAACAACAATTAATTATATATGAAACCTAGCTGCTGAGAGAACACAATGCTAGCACACCCCAATAGTCCCTAAAGCACATACTTGCTATTTTGTTGTTGTCGATGTCATGCCTTTCTGACTAGAAACTAAGTTCTCAATCTAAAGAGAGTCTTGAATTTGGTTTGACATTGTAAGTACAGCTACTGACTGTATAAGCACCTCAGGATGAGCTCAGCATTCCCCAGCTGAGGGGATCCTCCAGTGTGAGCATGGAGGGATCTGACCTGGGGAAGGGGATGTGGTCACGAAACTGTTAAGACCCCATGCTGACCCCACCTGCATCTCTAACATTTTCATTTTCCAGCATTCTACTGCAGATTCAATTTTTAAAATCACGTGTCTATCCCTGAAAATCTCTTTTGAATTGGATAGTCTTTGTTTGAAAGAGGAGTACAGAATTCAAACCATGTCTTATGCAATGATTCTCTCCTTCAATGCAAAGGACTAATTTTTATCAACTGACTCTTTATATTTTTTTAAAATGGGATATAATTCACATACTCGAAAATTCACCATTTTAAAGCATGTAATTCACGTATAGTCACAGACTTGTGCAGCCATGATCCCTATCTGTTTTCTTCACTGCAAAAGGAATCCCATACTACTTATCAGTCACTCTGCATTCTCCCCATCCTCAAGCCACTAACTTATTTTCTGTCTCTATTCTCTATGGAATTGCCTATTCTGGAGATTTCATATGAATTAATTTGCATAGTATGTAACCTTTTTTGTCTGGTTTCTTTCACTTAGCATAATGTTTTAAAATTTATCCATGCTGCAGCATGTATCAGTACATCATTCTTTTTCATGGCTGAATAAAATTCCATAATATGGATAGACTACATTTTATTTATTCATTTACCAGTTGGTTGACACTTGTTGGTTGTTTCCATATTTTGGCTAATATGGATAATGTTGTTATGAACATTCATGGAGAATTCTTTGTGTGTGAATGTATGTCTTCAATTCTTTTGGGTCTATACCTAGGAATAGAATTGCTGGGTCATATGGCAACTCTATGCTTAACCTTTTGAGGAACTGCTGAACTTTTCCACAGCGGCTGCACCATTTTACATCCCCACTTAACTGCCTCCTTCCTCGTTCTGAGAGAATAAGAGTTAATGGAACATAACAGAGCAGAATTGCAGAATTTAAAACCTCCGTTTCGAGCTCTTATCCTCCATTTAAAGCATCTTTTACTAGGCTTCCTACTGTGTTCAGATTCGGCAGCTGCAAAATCAAAGTTCAAGAAAGACAAATACTTTACTTTCCTCTCATCATTTTGTTAAAATGTCTTTTTCTTTCAATCTACCAACTCTAATAGGGCATAAGGAATACAGAAAAATCATACATGATTTGTATGACTGTATGGATTGTCAGAAAATTCTCAAAACAAAAATGATCATTCTTATTTCATGATTATATTACTGAATATTAGGGAATCTAATTCATATATATATTTATATTTAAATATATATTTATATTTTATTAAAATATATATTTATACTGTGAATATATGTGCTATATAAGGAGAGTGATATACATCTCCCGATGATCATTTCAAGAGAAGGCAAGATATCTCAAAAAAAAAATAAATGTTCCATAAATGAGGCTTGCTATTGATCTGAGTCAAGTGACCAGGAAGTTTTCATCTGGCACTTACTAAGCATTAACACTAAAAATGCAAAGGAGCAAAATGTAAACACTTGCTTTGGCTCTACCCAGTCTGAGGTCGGGCACAATGGAATGACCGGCAGGAGTCAGATTCACAGTCCATCTGGCTCAGAACCATGCTGCCAAAAGAGGGAGCACGGACCTTGGCAGGGAAAACGAGTTGCTCTCCCTAACAGCAGCCTCAAGGGCAGGAAATATCCTGGTAGATTTTTATGTAGTTATTTTTATTTATGCTCACTCCCAAAATAATTCTTGAGCTTTTTTTTTTTTTTTTTAAATCCGTCTATATTTTCTTCCCAAATAACCCCACTGCAACAGCGTTTCTTAAGTTTTTATGGGTCAAGTTTCCACGGAAAAAAACAACCTACTGAAAAGAAAAGCCTCTCCTTCAAAAACTTTCCATGCACTCAACTTTTGCACACAAGTGTGAGAGATTATGTGAACCCCCTGGAAGCAACCAATGAACTTGCTCAGGGACATCTGCCTTAGGGCGAGTCATTTCACCTCTACGAAACTTGCTACATGGAAGAGAACATCCTCTACAGTTGTTAAGGTTCACATGATAAATGTGATCATTTTTTTTAAGTAGCATTAAGGGCACCATATCCCTGGAAAAATTGTCCCTCCAGATTAATCCACTTCCTTGGTTCTAAGAACTGTACTGAGCAAGCCATCACCCAATTAGCATTTTGCCAACTGGTAACTCACTCTGGCGCTATTAACAGAGACGGATCCTAACACACGTATCACTCAGGCCAGTCACCAGACAGAAACCACATCGCTTATGACAGAGAGAGTTTAAAATGAAGAATTGTTAGCTAAGTATAAAACTGTTAACTAGGTAACTGAGAGCGTAAAAAAAAGAGAACTTAAAGGTATCATGGAAGTAATAACTGCAGAAAGCTGAGGGGAAAATGAGAAGAGGTTGGAATTATCAAAGCTTAGAAGCTGACCTGTGATGAGGCGGTGCCCTTGGCCCCTGTGGCGTCTCTGAGGTGCACGATGAAGCTGGTTTTTTGAGTTGGAAAGACTGCAAACTGGATTCAACTGGCCGCTGCAGGAAAGCACTCCTGCTGCCCAGGTGAAGACGCTTTGCTCGGGTAATGCTCACAGTTAACAGGAAGACAGGGGGCCCAAAGCAAGCAAAGAAGGAGTCCTTACTTCCCCCTCCAACCTTGCTGGTTTTCTCTAGCGTCCTCTATGGGCAGAGCCTACCATGGAGCCCCCAAGTTAAGGGAGGTCTAGCTTCAGCTTCGCAAAACCAAGTACAGAGGAGTGAGTTTGGAGCTCTAATAACTGGCAAGCCAAATACTCTCAATGAGAGACCCCAGATTAAAAAAAAAAAGTCAAATCAGCAATTAAACAAGTTTCTGTCTACCTAACCCATACAGATGCCTTAGAACACCTAACGAACTAACAACACGCATGGAACACTTGCTGCATGCTAGAGAGTGTGGTGATTTAGTTAATCTGCACTACTTCATTTAATCTCCGTAACACGAATTTCCCTCCCTTTCTCTCTCTTGCTCTCTCCCTGTGTGTGTGTGTGTGTGTAGAGAGAGAGAGACACACATATACATATGGATACATATATAGATATATGTATAGAGAGAGAAAGAGAGAAAAAAGTGAGAGCACAATATTGCATAAACAGACAGAAATGAAAGTGCATGCATTATTTGGATCAACTCTAGAGATGAGTATAATACTTCTAAACAAAGTAACACAAAACAAAATAACAATAAAAAAGGGAACTAGCAAGACTGGGGAAGTTTAAACAATAGCTGCAGAAGCCACATGAAGATCTGACCCTCAACCCGGGTCTCTTAAGTATTCTATCTACACTACTATCCAAAGCCAGCAAGGGACACGCCAGGTCTCTGTCTAAAAGCCCACTTCCCCAGTAGGGCGCTCGGTGATGTTCGGTGACACTGACACAAAGGCCCATTGTCCCCCAACGCTGCAGGGTTACTGGGGTTCAGCGGGCTGGGAAAGCACCAGGGCACCAGGACATTCTGTCTAGTCGATGCCTGCTGTGCTTCTGCTAAAACCCATTCACTGGAAGGTCTCAATTACTTTTAATTACAATGAGCTACTGCTTCAATTACATGTAGCACAGATATTCTTATATAATTCTCCCCTAAGGATACCACTTTAAACAGAGAGAAAGATTTGGAGAGATGGGATCAGCCAAGGTGGAAAGGCCATGAATAAAAGGGTAAAGAGGTGCAACTAATTTTCTAAGGAGCATTCACCTGACATTTACAGTTCTTTAAAAAGGCAATGAAAAATACAGCAAAACTGTGAGAAAAATCTCCATGGACATTCATTCAATGCATATACCAAATGGACATATTTATCCAGAGCCTATAATCTGCCAGGCAGAGATGAATCAGGTTTGGCTACTGTCCTTAAGGAGCTTACAATCCAATTGAGGGTAGGGCCTTGAATTCAATAACAACAACCATTTGTTCAGTATTAACACCTGCCAGTCGCTCTTCAGTGTGCCTAACATATACTAACTCACTAAATACAACAGTTTATACGGCAGATATTCTTAGTACGCATCTCCAATTTACAGATAAGGAAACTGAAGCACAGAACATTTAAGCTACATTGCCCAAGTCACACAGCTAATAAATGGTGGAGGCAGCATTTAATTCCAGGCATTCTGACTCCAAATCCTCTGTGCTTACCTAGGCCATGCTGACTCTTGTTATAAAAATAAAGAAATGCTAAATATCACATAGCACTATGTACACTTAAGGACTGGAGAGATGTTCTAACTTGGGAGACCAGAGACGGTTACATGGAGAAGATAACACAACGTGGGCTTGGATATCTTTTAAATAAGATGCGTTCTATGACAGAATTGCTGTCACTATCTGTTACCATTGATAATGGTAGCTCACATTTATTAAATGTTTACTGTTTGTTAGGCAGTAGCTATTCAAGGCATAACTATCTAAAAATGGGGTAGTATATATCTATAGAAGTCAGCCTTATTAAGTACATTCCCTGGGAAGAAATCTTCAAAATAATTACTGGGGATTTTATAAACTGGGCAGTCAAATTTTATAACTAATCATACAGTACTGAATTTTATACATTAGAATAGAGGGTTTGAGGTTCTGATATCACCAGCCAGAAATGGTGACTCCTCAATTAATTCTAATTTAAGAAAGTCATTTTTTTATTAGAAAGTGGCATGGTGCAGTGGAGAGAGTTTGGAAGTAGGCAGGCTTTGCTTTGAATCCCCAGTCCTGTATGATGGGATGTAAGTGCCTTCATCTCTCTGGACCTCAGTTTCCTCATCTGCAAAGTGGAGTCAATGCCTTCTTTAGAGTAAATGTTCTTGGCACTGAAGATGGCACAGAGAACTGGATAAACTCCCACCCAGTAGAAGCTAGATTAATACTCTCACGGGATAAATCATGACGATGGTCAGAAATCCCCAAATTCACAAATACAGAACACTTCTTCAGAGTCTGGAATTTCTCTATTCATGTCTCTAAAGCTAAGCACTTCTCATGCGTAGTTTCACACACAAATGGTCTATCTCTCCACCTTTCAGTAAAGTTCTATTTGTTACACGTAGAACAACTTTTGCACAAGCTGGAGCACTTAGTAAAGTCTGTTCTGGAACCACCCTTGTTTTTATACAAATCACATGGTGGAAGTGTTTCCATTTAAAAAGCCACAGCTGAATTCAATTGCTCCTTTCTTAACATCTCTATAATTTCCATTCTCTGGTTAAAACTTTCTTAGAGGGCTTCACATTCACTTTATTATTGTCACCAGCCATATCAGCTGACCTTCTTCTGATGTCCTTTTTTCATAAAGAAACAAAGCTTTATTACTTTAAACAGGTGACACCACCAGGAAGGAAAACTGAGGGGGTGGGAAACAGCTGGACTCACTAACGAACTAATGACTTTTCTGTACAGGAGCTGAAATCCAAATGCTAACCTAGACAAAGCTACACATTATCTCAGATCACCAGCTTCTGAGGGCCGCCCACCAGTTAATGATGTTGTGAATATCAAAGTCTCTTGCTAGGTTTTTTGACCTTGTTTAGCAAAACATCAGGACTGTGAGATACTCTGAAAAACTTGCCTGTAGTGAAATAAGCTTAGCAATACAGCCTTCTTGGCGATTCACAGGGCACACTGGCATATTAAACTCTCTGAAATCCCACAGTCAAGAAATTTATTTAATATTGCATAAGCCAGAATATCTCAAACATATTTGGCTATGGAAGGCTTTGAAAATATTCTTCTTAACACATATTAATATCCTGTAGCATAGGATATTATGTTTCTTGTAGCATCTCATCTAAACAATAAACATATCGCCTTCACCCCAACGATCACAAAACTGTCTGTGCCCAGCATAACATGCAACGTTTGAAAAAAGTTTAATTCCTTCTTCCAACAAATATTTACTAAGAATTAATAATATATAAAGAAATGCTGTTTATTCATGTGGTTCAGTCTAAGCATAATTCACTCTCCTGTTCTCAGAGTCACCACTTAATGAGTCCAGTGAAGGAGCTTTTGAGAAAGCAACATACAACTTTCTGTGAGGAAACAGAGGTACATATTTTTTTCTGGCTCCCAGTTGGGTGAACATCATGGTGAGGTGGACCCTTCTAGGTGTCCCCTGGAGTCTATTTTTCTGACTGTTCTAGTGGTAGCTGTTATTCCATTCATATCCCCAAAGCCATTTCTCACAATACTGGAGGGGTCTGGGACTTTGGAATGAATGAAACATTTTCATCATGAGAATAGTTGTGTTTGTTCAATATATTTAACTCCTTTGTGAAAAATCTTCTATTGCACCACTCAAATCTGACATGCATCCTTTATCTGTTATGCTTTTTCAAGACGAAAGCAGCTTGTTCATTATGTGCATCTGTTACTTCTAATGACTACCTCAGAGGGATCTGCCCCATTTTTCATTCCCAATCATTCTTCTCTTCCTTCATACTTTCTGTCTCCACTGACCTAGAGTTTCATGAGTTTTTTTTTTTCATTTTTCCCTTCTGATGTTTTGTTAGTTTTTGTCCTGTGATGTGTCTCTGAGGTCTTGTATGTAGTATAGCCATGTTTCCTGTCTTGAACATACTTAAACATTTAATTAGGTAATCAAATTCCCAAAATTGAATACCATTTTTTTTTGTCTTTTTTTTTAACATCTTTATTGGAGTATAATTGCTTTACAATGGTGTGTTCGTTTCGGCTTTATAACAAAATGAATCAGCTATACATACACATATATCCAGATATCTCCTCCCTCTTGCGTCTCCCTCCCACCCTCCCTATCCCACCTCTCTAGGTGGTCACAAAGCACAGAGCTGATCTCCCTGTGCTATGCAGCTGCTTCCCACTAGCTATCTATTTTACATTTGGTGGTGTATATATGTCCATGCCACTCTCTCACTTTGTCCCAGCTTACCCTTCCCCCTCCCCGTGTCCTCAAGTCCATTCTCTACGTCTGCATCTTTATTCCTGTCCTGCCCCTAGGATTTTCAGAACCATTTTTTTTTCTTTTTTTTTTAGATTCCATATATATGTGTTAGCATACGGTATTTGCTTTTCTCTTTCTGACTTACTTCACTCTGTATGACAGACTCTAGATCCATCCACCTCACTATAAATAACTCAATTTCGTTTCTTTCTATGGCTGAGTAATATTGCATTGTATATATGTGCCACATCTTCTTTATCCATTCATCTGTCGATGGACACTTAAGTTGCTTCCATGTCCTGGCTATGGTAAATAGAGCTGCAATGAACATTGTGATACATGACTCTTTTTGAATTATGGTTTTCTCAGGGTATATGCCCAGTAGTGGGATTGCTGTGTCGTATGGTAGTTCTATTTTTAGTTTTTTAAGGAAACTCCATACTGTTCTCCATAGTGGCTGTATCAATTTACATTCCCACCAACAGTGCAAGAGGGTTCCCTTTTCTCCACACCCTCTCCAGCATTTACTGTTTGTAGATTCTTTGATGATGGCCATTCTGACCGGTGTGAGGTGATACCACATTGTAGTTTTGATTTGCATTTCTCTAATGATTAGTGATGTTGAGCATCCTTTCACATCTTTGTTGGCAATCTGCATATCTTCTTTGGAGAAATGTCTATTTAGGTCTTCTGCCCAGTTTTGGATTGGGTTGTTTGTTTTTTTGATATTGAGCTGCATGAGCTGCTTGTAGATTTTGGAGATTAATCCTTTGTCAGTTGCTCCATTTGCAAATATTTTCTCCCATTCTGAGGGTTGTCTTTTCGTCTTGTTTTGAATACCATTTTTACAAACATTTTTAGTTCCAATTAGGTGACATAATGAATGTTACCTGCTGTATGAATTCTAAATTCAATCTCAAAATGTTTAAAAAATACATACTATAAAGTTATACCATTCTTATAAACTTACTACTTAGCCCACCACTAGTTACTGTCAAACATAAATTACCAGGCATGATTCTACTATGGTATTTTCTAGATGCTTACACGAAAAGAAGTGCAAGATGAACTTAGGAAAACATAAAGCAAAGATCATCATACAATAAAGAACAGACTAGCTGTACCCAGCATAACGTACAATCATTAGTAACTGCTGATGTTCACTGTTATAAAACAAGCCTTGAATTAAGCATTTCACATACCACATCTCATTAAATCCTCACAGCAATGTATTATGCAGGCACCATTATTATATCTGTTTTATAGTTAAGAGAAATGAAACACAGAAGAGCTGAATAACTGGATCAAGGCCACATAGATGTGAAACACAGCTCCAGGTCTCAAACTGATCTCTCTGACTCCAGAGCTTTCCCACTTCTTAAACACTAGGCTTCCCTTTGCTGATTCTAGAAAATGACAATCTACTCTATACATACTACATGTATTGAGGGGAAAAGAAGAGATTTATATGAGAATATGGCAATTAGGGGAGAAGGGAACATTTAGGAAGAGAGTTAGGTGAGAATTTAGGAAGAGAATTGGGGTGAGAATTTGGGAAAACATATAAGTCCTTTTCACTAATTTTTGCAATTCCAAATCAGCATTTAATGCCTGGGAAACTCATGGTTCCCTTCTGTTAAATGGAACTGCTATTTCTTGATGACTTACAATCAATTTAAAGTGTTATGTGAGTTAAAGGGGATTCTAAAATTTTAGAGGAAGCCCGATATATTAGTCTTTCCTATGTGATGTACAATGTTAAATACTATCATAAAATGCTTTGGGAAAGTGTTTCTATTGTCATTAATTCAGCAACAAAACCTTCCACTGTAGAATGTTACCTTTTCTGAGAAGAAGGTCACAGTGTTAAATAACTTAGAACCAGAAAAAAGGGGGTTCCACCCTGGAATAGCAGAAATGTTTGGGATAAAAAATACTAATTCAATTCACCCGAGTTCTAGCTCAGGTTGCAGAGAATTCAAAACAAGATTAGAAAGGAGAAGGTAATTTATCACCCACGGGAGGGGAACCTGTCTTTGACATTGAATTATGGGGTAGGGACTTTGCATATGAATTCTTCCTGCATAACAGTCTCGCCCAGATCCCAGACTGAAGTGTTCTCTGGCGATGAAAACAATTCTGACAATAATGAATGCCCCTGGTCTGGACACACTTCTCCCATTCAACGCAGTTCCCTAGCACTCCCTCAGCACCCAATTTTCTCGCACAAGCTGCTCTTTGCATTTTTCTCCACCATCTGTGTTTAGGAAACTCTTCACATTTTGAATTACCGAAACCTTTGTACCTGATCATTCTCCTAGGACCACCACGGTCTAACCAGCATCCCTCTCTTCTGAACTTCCAAAGCAACAACATCCCATATCTCATAATCTAGCACTGAGCAACTGTAAAGTCATTTATTGTTTCACTGTGGTTGTATTTATGTAAGGTCCTCTCTGAAACTAGTCTTAAATTCACTGAATCCAGTTGCCACATTTTACGATACTGTATCTCTCAGGAAATACATAAACGGCACTGAAGAATTTAATTGATTAAAAATGGTGGTGAGATCATAAGGGAATGCTCTGAAGGTGATAACACCTCTGGCTAAATATAGAATTGTCACCATTCTTTGGAAGCGTTCCACAGGTGTGCCAGCACAGATCCTATTAGGAATTGGGTCACTGATGTTAAGCAACTAAGAACTATACATCTTTTAAATAGCCATATTCTATATTGTTGGCTAGAGTGGAGGGTTGGCTTTGTCTGATGCTTCACCTGATCTTAGACTTGCTCCTGCAGGGGATACCAAGAGAGTGAACAATCACCATGTGCTCCAGTAACCACCATTACCAAAGATTTGTTGCTACATCTTTCAGTGTAAGGCAAGAAAAAGGAAAGAGAAAGTTTGCTGGATGCTGGGATGTCAACTAATTAACCCTCTAAAAAAACTTTCCCCCCAAATTCTGTAAAGTGGATAACAAAAATTTGAGGCAAGAGATTCTCCAGAAACAAACCAGGAAGGTCTTGTGTGAGAAACTCATTGCCTCTGACTAGCATCCTTGGTGGAGTGACAACTCAGTGGGAGTCAGCACAGATGCCACTCAAACATCGCCAAATGGAGAACTCTGAGCTGACACAAAACCTGGATTTACTGGCTAATAATGAGGGTCTTGGATGGACCCCAGCTCCTGCCTCTGGCTGGCGTACAGTTTTCCTCATGAGCTGCTCCCATCTAAAAGATTAATAAAATAAAATTATGATAAAAACAAAGAGAGATTTAGCTCTCAAATTGTAACATAATTATGCTCATGCAATCCAAATAATTCTCACCAGCCTGAAATTCCTCAGAGGCCCAACTGAATATACTACAAACACTGTGGTCATCGTAAAGCCCGTGTTTCCCGGCAATAAAACTGCTGCAATAAACATTTGGATTCTTTTCCATTTTTAGAACATTTTGAACAACCTGCCTCTAATGTATTTTATTAGCACCCTCCATGTCTTCCAACGAATGACAAAACCCCCAGTGCCTTTTCTGAGGGGCTGACACTAAACAATAATGTTGTTTTCAGTGCAAAGTCGTCCCACTGCCAAATGAGAGCTTTCTGCTAAGTTCCTCGGCACTAAGTCTCTCCCTGAGATACCTTCTGCAATCTGCAGGCAACCAGTGAAATGAGATGATCTCCTTTGAACCCGTGTCACTCATGCCTTCAATTTAAAGGCAACTTACTTCCTTAAATTAAAAAAAAAAAAAAATCATGTACTCTTTGACAACTGCAATCCCATCTCCAAGTCCCTGTGTGGTCTGGTAAAGACATACTTGTTGATAAGATCTGCTCCTTGGTAGTCAAGCAGTGCATCATGTTATAAAGAGCCTTGCATGTGAAGGACCTTCTGAAATCAAAACGTTTAAGAGTATTGTACTTCCATCAGAAGCGCTTTGCACACAAGAGCTAAAAGTTGCCCCACTGCTACTGATAATTAGAAAAGAAAATTTTAACGAGTTTTGCTCTTTGTTCACCTTTAAAACTCAATTGTTAAAACAATAAAAGTAATACGCAATCTCCTAAATTAATTGGAAGCTATTTGAATGGCTTCAAAAATCATATTTCAAATAAAATGTTATAGACAATTCAAAAGGCACTACTGATCCCCAGGGTGCTATTCCACACTAGAATCTTCTCTTTATTCCCCCATCTGTCTTTCATGATTATAGCTAATACACTCCTTAAGAGATAGGGTGTCAAGTGCATTACACTTAAAACCTCACTTAAGTATCACAACAATATTAAGAAGTATTATTGATATTCTCATTTTATAAATGAATCCACAGAGGTTCAGAGAGGTTGGTCAACTTGGTCACAAAGCTAGTCCGTACTGTAGACACAGTTCAAGTTCAAGTCTGCCTGATTCCAGAACCTGCAGCCCTAACCACCCCTAAACTACCTCTTTTATCTTTTCCTCTCTGTTCTACAGGAGATCAATCTTTTTTTTTTTTAATTGAAGTGTAGTTGATTTTACAATGTTGTGTTAATTTCTGCTGTACAGCAAAGTGATTCAGTTATACATACATACATATATATATATATTCTTTTTTTATGTTCTTTCCCATTATGGTTTGTCACAGGATATTGGATATAGTTCCCTGTGCTATACAGTAGGACCTTGTTGTTTATCCATTCTATATATAATAGTTTGCCTCTGCTAATCCCAAACTCCCACTCCATCCCACCCCCACCTTGCCTCCCCCTTGGCAACCACAAGTCTGTTCTCTATGTCTGTAAGTCTGTTTCTGTTTCGTAGATAAGTTCACTTGTGTCATATTTTAGATCCCACATACAAGTGATATCATATGATGCTTGTCTTTCTCTTTCTGACTTACTTCACTTAGTATGATAATCTCTAGGTCCACCCATGTTGCCGCAAACGGCATCATTTCATTCTTTTTTATGGCTGAGTAGAATTCCATTGTATTTATGTACCACATCTTCTTTATCCATTCATCTGTGGATGAGCATTTAGCTTGTTTCCATGTCTTGGCTATTATGAATAGTGCTGCTATGAACATAGGGGTGCAGGCATCTTTTTGAATTATAGTTTTGTTCCAGGAGGCCAAACTCATCATAACTTGACCACTCAGTGGATCATGCTAAAGTAAGAAAACATCTCCTGAAACAAGTCTCAGGTCACCAAGTCACAGGCAGACACCAAATAAGGTTGTCTAAGAGGAAATCATCATGCATTTCTTCATAGGGAATTTTCTATAATTCATTGAAAAACAGAGATTTGATTTGATTGCCTTTTATATACGATGTGAACAGAGTGTGAATTCCGGACATGCCGACCACTGTACTGAACCATTCTATCACTGACCCATGAGATCTGACATTCTGAGAACTATTCTCAACTACCGCACCCCAAGTCCGCCTCCTGTGGGTGAAAGACTTGAGAACCTAGTTCCTTTCAGCACTGCTTTCTCCTCTGTGCATTCTATAACAGCTGCATCCTGTCATATTCAGAAAAGCTAATTATATTTTATATATTGCCTGTTTATGGTTATCACTTAGTCTATTTCGTAATGTAGCAGATTTTTAGAGCTGGTAAATATACAAAGGCACAAAGAGAAAAAAAATACAATGTATGATGGAGAGAAACAATAAAAAGGAGTAACATGAATAACAACAACAAACAAAAAAGCAAGAGCTACTCTGTGATCAATGGTCCCATCTGTGGCTACCATAGAGAAGAATTCACAAAACAAACCATTGCTGTGAGCTACCTGGGCCGATGGGAAAGTGCTAGAAAAATCCTCTTGTCATCTTTCAACTCACATAAATACAACATGCCTGGTTGTGTCTTTATGCCTGTGAAGAAAATAATCTGTTTAAAAGTGATAAAAAGAGATTCCCCCAAAGACACAGCAGCACCTTCCCATTTGGCATGTTTGAAGCAACAGTGCCACTTCTAAATTGTACAATTTGTTGTGGAATTGCACAGTTTTTCCTCATTTTAATTTCAGGGTTTGTTTGTTTTTTAATCACACCTGCACTTCCACAAACTCTCAGAGCAAAGATTTGCCTGTCATCAAAGCATGGTTTCCCAGCTGTCAGAACAGGGCCTTGTCTGCCCTCAAGGGCTCTGAGGTGGAAATGAAATAGTCTCAAAGTTTTGGAACTTTACTTTCACACTTCTCTTTAAGAGGAGCTTATTTTAATTTTTAAATTTATTTTACTTTTTAAACATTTTTTAGATATACCTTTAATTTTTTAAAATTTTAGATACAGTTTTATTCAAAGGTGAATAATTTTTTTTTTTTTTACTACACAGAGTTTTTGTTTGTTACTTTTTATTAAATAAGATCTTTAAAATCCAAGAGCTGAATTTCCTGATGTGAGAAGGGATCCATGAGAGTCAGATGCTTGAATATTTGAAAGAGTCTAGTATTATTACAGGAAAGGCTCATCCCCACCATCACTGAGGGGAACTTGGAATTTTGGTGAGCACATTTGAAGAGAAGAATATTTAAGTCTAAAGCAGCATCCTATGATGTAAAATCTTGGAGGACAGTCAATCTTATAACTCATATACTTCAAAATGAATTCTGGTTTTGTTTTGTTTGTCAGTCATCTTTTAAATGATTTTATTTCAATTGCCAGTTTGTAATTTTTCTCATACTATTCTTCCAACCCCACTTCATATGCTTCTTAGTTAATACCCTTCATGCCTAAGACACACCATTTAAAGCATAAGTGTCACAGGTCATCCTTTTTGTGTCCTTACCTTCAGAAGGCTTATTAGTAGTGTTTATAACCATTTTGTGAATTCAAGTAATCCTCCAAATCAATTACCTCCCCAATTCTAGGAAGTGGGACATATCTTCAGAAGATTCCTAGCCTGCCCCTAGTCTTCAAAATGAGTCAGAATGATCCTCAGTGAAAGCCTTTCTTTTTCACAAGGAATCCACATCTTTAAAAGAAAGAGGTTGAATAGAGTTGCATTAGGGCACTCCAACATGAATCGTTTGTGCGGAATGGGGCAACCCATGGCATTCTATTTAGATTCTGACTGTGAAGGGTCATATTGGGTTTGACATGATACTAGAGCTCCAGTTTGTGGTCTTTTGCCCTGCTCTTAAGTGCATAATATAAGGAAAGGTGTTAGATAGTCATCCAGGATTGGATGAATATGATGTACCCTCTCACACTGTAGCTAAGAGAACTTTTTAAAATGTACACATCTAACACTGTAAAGAATAATACTTAAAGCTAATGTGAATGTCTACAGTAGGGGAAAAAAAGGTTGTAAATGAACAAGAACTATACTATTTCTTATTGTTAGAAGTCAAATGTTTATTTAAGCCACAGTTTGTATAATGACTACAGATGTTAGTGTGTGTGTGTGTGTGTGTGTATGTCAGTGAGAGAGAGGGGGGAGAGACAGAGAGAGAAGAGAGAAAAACAGGAGGGGGGAGGATGAAAATATTGAATGGAACTTTCTGGTATAAAAAATAGAACTTGGAAAATGGAAATGTAATTTCCTCTATTAATGGTCAAAAATAGTCCACAACAGAATTACAAATGTAAGCTAATAAAACACACTCCTTGGCCTCTTCATTTGAAAGATAAATAGAAGTGCAGTCATGTATTCTTTGATGTATTTCTCAACTAACTTCCTGCCCCATAATGAGACTAAGTAAATGCTACAAAACCGCAAATACAAACTATTCAAAAGATATTATGAATTTATCTAAAAAGAATACACCTTCCAAATTATTTGGGGCTATAATCTATTCCATTTCCTGAAAAAGATCGGGATCATGGTTCATGAGATCCTGATTACAAATTTATTAAAACATTAATGCTCCACCTGACATAAACTCAAGGGCATGCAAAATGTCTAAAACTCAGCTTCTAAAACTGTGTGCTCATATCTCAATACCAATATTGGGTCTTGAGGAGAGGTTAGAGCAGCGTGAAGCCCCCAAAGGCTCTGTTTTATTGAAGAGACCTCAAGTTCCAGGTACATAAAATCTTAGGGACACAAGAGGCAAGTCCTTTAGCCATTCACATTTGAAGAGAGAGAGAGAGAGAGATAGGGAGACAGATAGAGATAGAGACAGAGATGTCATTCCACATGGCTTCTGACTAAGCTTCTCTAAATCATCATATCTCAAAAACTCTGAAAACTACATTGTATGATTTTTTTAGGAAATACCGATTCGTCCTTGGGCAATCCCATTTAAACACAACAACAAACAAAAGCTGGCTAGAACATCAACAGATTACTGAACTGACTCAACTTAATAATAAGTATTATGTAGAGGTTAACGGTTCGTCTTCTGCAAATAAATGTGAAATGTACTTCCAAAACACAGAAACATGATCAAAGCTCACTTTATAGTTTGTCCTTTATGGACAAGTCACACAGTGTTTTCTTAAACTCTTAAATAATGTATTTACTGCCAAGTAGTATCCTAATTAGAGACCACAATAAGAGAAGCACACTGTAACCATGGGGAAATGTAGGAGAAAAAAATGCCAGCGGCTCTTTTGAAGAGAAATAGGGCAAGTAAATCAAGTTCCCAAGAGCATCTGCTCCATTTTCCGGCTCAGAAAATACAGAAGTTTGGTGACACCCAAAAACGTATGTCACATTTTGAAGATGGATCCTACTCAGCTGAACACTGGAGTAGAAGCAGAGTCTTTTTTAACAGCTATACGCTGTTTTTCTCAGGAGAAGTCGACAATGAGCATTTTGTATTATGCGGAGGCAATTGCATTACAGACACTAGCTCTACACTTTACAATCACTCACAAAGCAATTGGAATTTGACAATAAAACAAACCGAGGCCTTTTCCCCATTACCAAACAAATTTCTAAGCTGTATTGTTCAAAAGGAGAATGTGACTGAATAAAGAGCTCCAAAGCCTGGAAGTGACTTGGAGCTTAAAGCACTTCCACAGATGCCGTCAAAATAGGGATTTTCAGACCTTGCTTTCACAGTGTAGAGAATTCAGGCGCTGAAGAAGCATCTGAGGAATCTCAATACCTGGAGGGCTCATTGCTTTCTAGAGACACGTAATCATTTAATAGCTTCACAATTCACACGGAAGTCCTAATCCACTGTATGTTATAGTAAAACCCAGCCGAGACCACAAAAAGTCCAAGATGTGAATATACAGATGCAAAATTAATCCACTCTCAAACCTCCAATGTGAGTAAATGATGCATTTAATGACACTGATGGATTATTTTGGGGGGAGTGAGTGGGGATGTCTAAACTCATTAAGAGACTAGAGTTTTTAATAAATAAGAGAAGTTAATATGTAACAGCTTAAAATGTTGAGATATTCTGAAATTTTTATCCTAGATTTTTTATCTCTTCAAATAATAAATTTATCCAACTATAAATAATATGTCAGAGTGAAAAGACCATGAATTAGCAGTCAGGTAGGTCTAGATTCAACATTTTGACTTTGTCACTTATAGCCGTGTGACTTTAGGTAAACTAACCAATCTCTTGGGTTTTTTCCTTTCTCATTGTTAAAAAAAAAAAAAAAGCTACGGAAATAACGTGTATCAATATATTATTGTTCTTTGGTGGATTAAGTGACTTAACAGAATGGTTTGGAAACAGAAAGCTCTGTTAAGTCACATGATTTAATTCCACCTAGAAATATTACCAGTGATAGAAAGAGCACTAGACTGAGAGTTACAAAATCTGGATTTAATTTTTCTCCTCTGTGATTGCTGTCTTTTACTTTAAGTCAGTCTTGGTCTTGGTAAGGATAAGTAATTGTCCTCTGTAAAACTCAAGAAACCCACTGCGTTTAACCTGCCACCATGTGACTGGCTGGCCCCTCAAATTTAGAGCATTATCAGCAGCTTAGGGTAATTCATTATTTTTCTGGAAAACATGGCATTCCATAGTGGCACTAGCCAATCTGTTTTTATTAAGCAGCTTTAGCCTTGGTCCACATGTTCAGTTTTCCTGGAGAAAAAGGTTTTCATTTCATAAATAAAAGGCAACATAGTATAATGGAAAAATCTTGAAAGACTTACGTAGATAGCTTCTATGACTTCCTAGCTGTAACATTAGGCAAAATTTTAATGTAGCTGAATAGCCAAGAATTCCTCTCTCTATAGTAATAATCTCTTCAATTGTTTGAAGGACTGAATAAATTATATATATATATATATGTGTGTGTGTGTGTGTATATGTGTATATATATGTATATATATATATACACATATACACACACACACATACATAACATATATGTAGGTCTCACCAAGCCTAACTCCTAGCACCTGATATGTGCTCAGTACTATGTAGTAGTGATGATGAAGGTGATGACAAGTAACAAGGATTAACTGGAAGATTATAAGAGCCTTATATAGGCAGGGCCACCAAGAGTCAAACATTTGAGGAGTAAACATTGCATTCATCACAGAGACATAAAAAAGCTAGAATAAAGAGTAGAGGAGGCAAAAGATAAATATTTGCAAAGGACTCCTGTCTCCAGAAACCTTCCTTATAGCCTCTGCCTGTTTTTCTTTTGGTCCCTTGAGTCTCTTAGTTGCTGTGGGTTGAGTAATTATCTCACTGAAGCTTTTTTTTTTTTTTAATTTTTAAAATGGTTTGAATTTTTTTGTTCCCACCCTTTTCCCCAAAGACTGTATACACATTGCACTGGTGATAGTTAAAGTTACCATTTTATCTATAGATCTCAGAAATGTGAGACAAGGTCAAGTTAAACATTAGGGAGGCAAGCACATCACCTAGGAAACTCAATGACTGACAAGCAGCTTTTACAGCAGCTTGTTGCACTACATCTGGATACAGCCTCTGGATGGGACTTGGTTTTCTCTCCTGGTTGGGTAGGGGATGACTGGCACTCTGCTGTCTGTGTGACAGCTGAACTGGTAAGCGAGGGCGTCTTTGACATATGAGAGAAGCAGTGTACATAAGCAGGGAAGGCTGGAAGGTGTAATGAAGCAGATATATTGGTCAACTGTCTGACTCACCTTTTATCAGAAAGTCAGCTCACACAGTCACTACTTGGTGACCAGCAACTTTTTGTCTCTATCTCTTTGGACACAGCTCATGGGCAGTTGAACCAAACCAGAACAAGTACAGTGTCTCTTCTGGTCACTTGTAACTTAGACGCAGAGTTTAAGTTATACCAATGTCAGGGCCTTAGAATAAAAGTTCATAAACAACTTCTACTATAACCCCTGGTTTCCTGGAACCTTCGTGTTCAGCTTTTCCTTGGATTATAGGAGAGAGATCCTCATCCTTTCCAATCAGTGTCCCCTTTATCTAAGCTTTTTGAAAAATTACTATTAATGTGACTATAATTTATCACTATTACTAATTTTAATTGCTGCTATCATCCGAACTCAACTGCAATAAGAATCTGACTTAGAATCTCATGATATATGAGTCACTCCTGAAAAACAGTATGTACTAACCAATGGCCAACCTCTAAAACATCAGTAATCACCCCAAATCAAACTCCTATATTTTTCATGAAAGTGTACAAAACTTTTTTGAGCATTTTAATTGCTAATTTTATTTTGTTGGCATCTTTGCTGAAATAAAATAAAAGCTAAAACCAATGTTTTCACAGAATAAACTAATAAATAGTAAAGCTGATGTTACCTGACATGAACTAAGAATGCTTTTGGAGTAAACAAAAAATGGCATAGATTTTCTAGTCTTTACGTGATTTTCATCCAATTACTACTAGTACTGTCCATAGCCTACTCCTCTGAGCTTCAGGAAAGACCAGTCTAAATTAAACCAGGCAGGTGAAAATCTAAAATCTGGAAAAAAACTGCAGATTTTTGAAAATCTTGAAATATCTGCAGAAACTAAAACTTACTCATGTGCTTTAATATCATCTAACACGTACTGCCTCTCTGTCTCTGAGGAGTAGGAAAATGTAGTCCTTCTCACTGCTGTGTCCCCACCACTAACCACAGAATCAAACCTCGAGCAGGCACTCAAACTGGTTACTTATAAATGATTAATGAAAGAGCAAATGAATGAAGTAAAGAGGTAAAATAATGTAACAAAAAGACAACAAGAGTCAAGTCTAATGCTGTAGAGCAAAGGCAAATCAGTTCTCCCAAGTGTAAAATGGATACAATGCTCTCTGTCACCTCTATAACTTCCCAAACCCCATCTCTATCCCCCAAAGCACTGAACTCAGAAAAATGGCACGAAGCTAGATTCAAGTCACTGTTAGTTCTTATAGTCTTAAAATAAACCCCCCAAAGTCTAGCAGTACTTATTCCATCCATCTTTACGATTTTTCAAAGGACTCTAAAATCGCTGAAGCTCTCTTCAGACATAAAATCCTGAACAGAACACTAGGAAAAAAGAGTTATCCATCGACCCACCAAATCCCTTAAGTCTGTGTTTATTTCACTTCATAACTCAGGCAACAGTGACAGAGTGGCATTACAGAGTGAAAAGAGGAGGGGAGCCTGGGTGGCTTCCACACAGAGGGGCTCAGCCCTCTCTCTGGGATGAGTAAGGCTTCTTGATCTCCTTTCCTCTAGCTCACAATTCCTTGTAAGGAGATAAGGAGCACAGAGTACTTTTCCCACCAGTGACCTGTCACAATCTACCCATCCCTAGAGAGAACCCTACAGAAGCGTGAGCCTAATGGGTTCATAAGGTAGGGAGTAAAGTAGGGGAAGACGATGGAATGGGAGGCAGCAACCGCCAGTTAACACGTCAGCTGGGGACAAATTAAGTGCTTCCTGGTGTGACTAGTCTCTTTTTTTAGCATCATCCCCAGGGGACAAGAGCACAGAGTGGTCTGAATTTGTAATTTGGGCTGGATCACTGCTTTGTTGGCCTTCCCTTTCTCAGATGTAAAATGATGTTTAGTAGTCATGATGATGATGACTGATGACAATTATAATAATTTATATCGTCCAATATTTTTGGATATTAAATGAGAGCATGAAATCACTTTACAAAATTCAAAACCGTAGGTAGCTATGAGTTACTCTTCTCCAACTGTGTTGGAGCAACACTAAACCTGGATGCTTAGTCGGGGCTGGGAGATGCTGGGCCTGGGAGGGATGCTAAATTGATACATAATAATAGCCTCATCGACTGCACACTTAATTTGGACCAAAGCCTTTATTTTTATGGAGCAGAGTTCCAGCAAGTTGGCCAGTAAGATGCTAAACTGGGATACAAAACCCAAGTCTGCCTGGCATATAAGCCAGGCTTTCCGCTCTGTACTCTCTTGCCCTTCACCACACCAATACCTCACAGCTGAAATGACGTGGAGAGACATTCTGGATCTAGGACTGATGGGCCAAAACAACAGGGCCAGAAATCTATTCTAATGTACACACACACACACACGCGTGCGCGCACAATTTGTTGAGTAAAATGATGAAAGGAGAGAGAGTCAGTGACCTAAAGGAGAGCCATCATATGGAAAAAAACTACCCCTTCCATGGGGTTTCTGGAGGAAAAAGCAAGAGAGACTCAAGCCCTCTGTTATGGTGCAACTCGGGGAAAACACCAACAAAAGTAGTTAATACAGCTGTCCTTTACCACATTTTATCACAAATGTTGTCCTGCAGCGGCTGCTGACATAACTCCTCTACTAATCCCTTCCTGCCTGTGCAGTGGAGCTGGCCAGTAGCCCCTTTTGAGCCTTCTCTGATAAATCCCTTAATCCTCACCACTTGTTTATGGGTCCCCAACATCAATGATGACTGATGGCTTAGGATTTGAAGTAAACTGTGCTCCCTCTCCCTTTAAATGGTATCAGTCTTCTGATGATGACAATCTGTTGCTTCATCATTTAATGGGTTCGTATAGACAGGAGGCGGCTGTCAAGTTAGAATGGGGCATTAATTTCCATTTCTGGGAGGACACTTCTTCTGACGTTTCTCACCTGTGCCTCTGGTCTTCGGGCAGTCCTCCAAACTCAGGAAGATGAATGGAGTGTCTCATTTAAAGTCATCTTTAACAGTTTAAGCATGGGTTTGAAATTCCAGAGACTGAGTTCATCTGCTGCTACATTAAGGTACCAGGTGGAAATCAAGTCACTGAGACTCAATCACCTTCGACAGTAACGCTTACCTCTGAGCTCCTGGCCTAAAAGCTTTTGAATGCTGAGGATATCTTAACCACTGGAGATCCCCACCTGCCTCTAACAGCTGGAACCTGCTCCCTCAAAGCCTAAATGGTCCATATGGCTTCAATACATTGTCTTCAACTCGCCCCACGGTGAAGATGGAGTGGTGAAACGGAAACATCTTAGTATCTCCCAACAGCCAAGTAGCTGCCACATGTGTTCACGACCTATCACTTACTTTCTGATGATCCCGTCTTTGTGCACAAATGAACCCCCCGGGAACGCCATCGGGGTGCACAACACTGCACCTCAGACACATGTGAGCACCTACAGGACCAGAAGATGCCAGAAGCTCCAAGAGAATTCCAAGAAGAGCTGCAAACGTGATTTAACAGTATTGAAAGTTGATTTACAAAGGAAGACAAGAAGATCTCTCACTTAAGCCAACTATGGAAATGTGGTAAAGAGAGCACATGCGTACACCTGCGGTTCAGACACTCTCCTAGGTAGGAGGATTGGAAGCCATGCTAAGTGCAACTGAAAAATGTGAGCTCAGAAAAGAGAGAGCCTCACTGACTGTTAGATGCATCCTCTGTTAGACTGTAAGATGCCGAGGACACTCCAAGAGTGAATTTTGCCCAAGATTGAGGTGAGCTACTTCTGCAATGAAAAACAAGGATGTGAGACAAGAATTCTTCTGGAGACTGCTACTTATGTCTATGGAAACTGTGTAGTGTTGAGCCTCACTTATCTAGATAGCGGGAATAATGTCTTCTGTAACGCAGGGTGAGAGTTAATGGACGTAGCACAGGGCTTGGCACACACTAAGTGCTAAATGCATGGCAGCTATTAGTGTTGACTCTCAATGTTATCACTCTCCCCACCTCAGGCATGATAAGGATGCAGTGCAATACACCTGCCAGTCAAACAGCTCTTAAGAGCCTTTACTCTTCCTACTGAGTCCCCACTCAGGAACCACACGTGTACTACGTATCAGCAAAGAACTGATTTGGCAACTTAGTAACTTGATATGAGAGATCTATCACCATTTTATTTTTATACTCTCTTTTCTTGGTAGCCATAAAATGCCAACTGTATCTTTGTGTGGCTTTCAACTTGAGAACCAAGTTCAGTACTCAAGAAACAGGTGGTTCTGTATTTTACGTCTAAGCACCTACGCCAGACAAATCCTGAAAGCACTGAAAGTTTTTTGTTTGTTTTTTTTGGAAAAAATTCCCAAATTCATAGGCTGAAAGCAAACTATGGGGAGAAAAGCAAAACATAACAAAAAAACCCGAAGTTCTTCATGATCCCAACTTTGCTTTCTTCAAGTTCAACAATAAAAGAAACCATAACAGTAATAATGCCA
Source organism: Eschrichtius robustus (assembly GCF_028021215.1). Lineage (NCBI taxonomy): Eukaryota > Metazoa > Chordata > Mammalia > Artiodactyla > Eschrichtiidae > Eschrichtius > Eschrichtius robustus. The sequence goes on from NC_090830.1 coordinate 117,154,024, forward strand.
GATAACGGTTTGAATTTTATGAGCTAGGCACTATTTTTGTTGCTTTTCATGTATTTTCTCATTTAATCCTTATAAAAGCCCCATGTACTTTAGGCTTTAGTGGAATTCTCTAAGATTTCCTAGTAAGTTCTTGAACCACAACTTGTACCCAAGCAGCCTGACCACAGACAGCCCACGTGTTTTAACCATAATGCACGACTGGCTCCCAAAATGTCTGGGTGATTTCCACATATATATACAACATGTGCACACTTTCCATAACCTACAGTGCTACATCCCTGATCTGACCCATTGGTCAGATCACTGGATCTCTTCCATTGGATCCCCATCTCCCTCAGAATCAAAGCCACATTCCCTATGATGGCCTGCAAGGCCTTACACGATCTGCCTGTCACTATCTCTTCCTCTATGACCCCTGTGACTTCACCCCTGTCTATTCTCTCCCTCCCTCACTCTGCTTCAGCTACTGTGTCTCCTTGTTCTTTCTTGAACACAGCAAAGTTATTCCTGCCTCAAAAACTTTCCACTTGCTGTTCCCTCTGCGTGGACCACCATCCATCCACATGGCTCGCTCCCTCACTGCCTCGAGATTTTTCAACTTTCATCACACTATTTAAAACTGCAAAAAGCCTTGCTTCTTCCAGACTTCCTACCATTCTTCCTTACTATATTTTCTCCACAACACTGATGACTATATAATGTCCTTTGTATTTTGCTTACCTGTATATTTTCTATTTATTTTCTAGAATATCAACTCTATGAGGGCAGATATTTTGTTTCTTTTATTCTCTGCTATATCCCCAGCCCTCAAACAGGGGTGCATGATAAATATTTGTTGCAGAACGCTTAATACATAATCTTAACATTCTAAGGCAGGGGTCTCCAACCCCCGGGCTGCACAGCAGGAGGTGAGAGGCGGGCTAGTGAGCAAAGCTTCACCTGCTGCTCCCCATCGCTCCATTACCACCTGGACAATCCCGCCCCCGCCACCCCCATGGAAAAATTGTCTTCCACACCAAAACGGTTGGGGACCGCTGTTGGGACATCTCTCAATCATGTAGAGAATCTTAACTCGCTGGGAAATCCTATCTGTTAAAGTATTCTTCCAAAATGACATTAAAGCAGCTCCAATCTATTATTAAAGTTGGTTAATATTTATAAATATTACCCAAATTATACTCCTTCTTGGTAATTTTTTCCCTTAAGCAGTCCTTTTTCATTAAGAATACACCAGGACGGTGAGGCAATATGAGCTCAAAGGAGGGAACAGGAGATATAGCCTAGAGAAATAAATTCATCATTCAACTGCAACTTCCAAAAGTAGTGGTTTTTTCAAAGCCATAGCCCAAATAAGAGATTTAGAGCCCAAGACCTTTTGATTGGCAGCAATTAGATACAAGAAATAGAGAAATGGCTTTTGTTTTGATTTTTCTGTCATTGTTGTTTCCATACATCAGTGGTTGGTAGAATTGGACAGTAGGATAAGCATTGACTCAGGGAAGGATACAGGAGCAGTTTGCCAGACCAAAAAGAGAGAGAGAGAAGCATTTGACCTGGAGGGAGGAACCCTGAGAATTCAGGAAACAACACGGTTAGATCTAAGTATGGTCCCTGACACAGCCAGCCCTACAGTGTTTAGAGAGAAAATCTTCAGTTGAGGGAACAACAGAAGTCTCATAGATAGGTTTGGTGATCTGTGGGAAGGAAAGGCTCACCTGATTTCTTTCTGGAACATGGGAGAAGACTTTCAGAGTGTCTCACATCAACATAGGCAGACCCAAGGTGTAAAGATGTGGAAATTCCACCTGGCCTAGTATAAGACACAGATCTTTCCTAAAGGCACCGGCTGGTCATTAGGCAAGAGGTGGTAACTATAGAGAAGGGGTTAGGGTAGATGGTCCAAGTTAGGGATTAAATGGCAGGCAAAGCTGGTCTTGGGGGGAAACAAAAATTGCACAGGTAAGCATTAAGATGGGAGCCTAGTCTACCAGGGGAGTGATCTCAATGCATAACACACAAAAGGAAACAGAAGGCAACTGATCTCATCTACAACTGCATCAGAGTCAGAGTCAACATGAAAGACCAAGGAGTGACATTCTTCAGTGGAGTCTGCAAGAACCACAGTGACCTCCTGCCTCTCCTCCACTTCATCATGTTACATGTAACCCTGAACTCATGGTCCCACTGGAGCCAGGTGAAAGAGAAAGAGAAGGGGTGAGGAAAAAACTCTGAAAGCGTAAGTATCTTCTCTAGAGAGCTGGATTTAACCTAAAAGTGATAGACTTAAATGGGAAGTGAGTGAGATAAATTCAAGTGGCATATGAGTATTCCTTCCTTAAGCAGAAATGGGTGCTGGTGAGCAAGCAATATTCAGTTATGGAGAAATAAAGCTATATTTCTACCTACCTGAGTCAGAGCATATAAATTTTAAATCCACTCTATGTAGAAGCCCAGTGATTTATCAGTGCTGAGTTTTACAATAAAATAAAATTTTAGAAAGTTACCAAATGGCTAAGTATAGGGCAGAAATCATGAGGAATTAAAAAAAAAAAAAAAAAAAAGTTACCTCTCTTCCAAGGAGCATGGTAAAAGTGATTCAGGTAAAAATATTATAAAGCCAAATATGAAAAATAGTATGTGCCCTGCTTACAATAAACTATATAACCCCAACATAGTTATTTACAAATGGTGTGTGGGATTCAATTTGCATTAAAACCCAAGATTAAAGATACACTTCACAACTTGCCCAAGAATTTTCCTTTTGTATTTATGAAACCCTCACTGCCTATTCCCCATTTTCATTCAACTAGAAACAATTATAAGTCTCCATTATAAAATATACTAAAATGACACAATCACTCATATTTGCTAATAGACAAATTATATCTTATCCAGTATTTGCAGTAACCTAAAGGCAGATAATATATGGCTAAGTTATTGTTGTACTGAGGAAGAGATAGATGAAGTTATTTTTCACCCACATTAATGAGGAATAAGATCTTGAAGGCTTTGTGCTTTGCTTTAATAGGTATTAAAAGATTGAAAGGACTGGCTATGAGGTAAGCTGGATGATGAGGGTCAAATCCTGATTACCACATACTGTTGGTATGACTTTCAACTTTAATGCTTCCATTTTCTCACCTGTAAGTAGTTAAATAGCTAACTATTGGGAACACAGATTATGTACATAAAGGCGGAGCTTTAGCACACAGCTTACCATATTATGTAGACTTAATAAAGGTCTGCTAACATTATCAATATTTTTAAAAGCCAAATTCCTAACATAACCAATCAGAAACTCACACACCCCCCAACCCCAATTCCTAGTTAAATCTCCCATCTCACTTTCCCCATACACTTTTCTATGCTATCCCAACACTAATTTTCCTCAACCCCTCATTCTGTATCAAAAAAATTAATGTACTTTAAAGAGAATAACCTCCCTCAGTATTGAGATATTCACTGCAACACAGAGAAACTCACGTTCACTCTCACCATACCCACTTGTGATGAATGTAAAGTTCTGGAAAATGATGGTCAGTGTTAGGACACAGTCTTCAGTCTTCACAGTTTGTTAGAAACAAACACTCTGGAATCAGAAATCTGTGGTTGAGTTCTCTGCTGCATGCCATTAAGTAAATCATTTATTATTCTGGGTTACATTTTCCCTTTTTGTAAAATAAAGGCAAAAAACTGGTTGCATAGTGTCCACTTGCCCTTCCAGATCCCTTCCTGCCCTCCTTCTTCACTCTGTGGGCCATAGGATGCTGACATTTGGGGCTGTATTAACAGGGCCCCCTTGCCCTGTGGCGTCTGGTTGGGTCAATGGAGGAACTGGCAAGAGTTCCGAGACTGGAGAGAGAGAATAGAGCTGTTCTCCATCACCCTTTACCATCTGCCTCTCTACTGATTAGCAGTGGCCACTTTCCTCTGTCTGTGCCTGCAACTCGCCTACTCCCTCCCTCCCACCATGTTGTTCTCTCTTTGCCTCTTCAGGACCAGAGGTGATGGCTGCACGCTGTTGCTAGTGCCTATGTGCTTCCTCATCGCTTACTGGTTTCCTTTAACTCCAACAACAGCCCTTGAAGAGTCCCTTCATTAAACTCTCCTTTATTTCCACTTGGGGGTGCCATCTCTTTGCTGCCAGGACAGACTCATACAAAAGTCTACATCACTGAGACACTGTAAAAATGCTATGAGATAAAATACGTGAAAATGCCCCATTCTGTCCCTGTTACACAGTAAGATGATCAATGAATATCTGTTACATCCTCCATATGAACAAGCATTTTCTGCAAAGCACTATTGTGATAGGATTCTTTCCTGTGCAGGTCATGTCTTGGTTGTATGCGAACAATCCTTAAGTAAGCTGCAAAGTGGCCAATTTTTGTAATGTGTCTTTCTTTTTCTGGCATACCATCCAGGTTGTTCTTATTATGTTAGACAACTATTGGCAGGCAGCTATGATAGTTATCATTAGACCTTTCTTTGCCAACTTGCCTTTATTTAGTTCTTTCATCTTTCCTCCCAAGTCAATCCATCCCAGCCCCTTAATCCTGTGGCTCTTCTCTGAACATCTAGAGTGTCACTCAGCAGAAAACAAGGGGCCCGGAATCAATCACTGTTTTCCAGGAGCTGCTTGCCATACTAAAGAACTAGTCACAGCCGCATAGCACAGGGAGATCAGCTCCATGCTTTGTGACCACCTAGAGGGGGTGGGATGGGAAGGGTGGGAGGGAGACGTAAGAGGGAGGGGATATATACATACATATAGCTGATTCACTTTGTTATACAGAAGAAAGTAACACACCATTGTAAAGCAATTATGTTCCAATAAAGATGTTAAAAAAAAAAAAGAACTAGTCAGTTTTCCTAAGGCAGTCTGGTAAGCTGACGCTATGGTCTAGAGCAATAACTGTACCTTTTGGTTTTCTCCCCCATGGGGAGAAAGATTTAGGCTATCTTCACCGACTATAAAATTAAAGGACCTGGCATATGAGTGTGTATCATATAGCAGGAAGGTGTGTCAAATTAGAAAATTTAATGTTCTCTGCTTGGGCTCACCTAATACCCTGTTCTCGGAGATGACACCATTTTATAAGAAATGAGGGAATTTAACTAATGCCTTGTGTCATAACTCCTAACAATTTTGGTGTCACTTCTTCCTGGAATTGAAATCAGTTCCTTGGAGATATCAATCTGAAGGCCATACTGACAACAGTTGGATTTACTTTTAATGATCTTTACAAGGGTATGCTTTCTTCCATGTGAGCCTTATGCATTACCCTTGGGAAACATGTATTAGTATTCCTGTTTTAAAAATAAGAAAACTGAAACTTAGAGGTATTAAGTGTTAGATCCCAGGTCACTAAGTATTGATAAATGCAGAGACTCAGAACTGAACAAGAACTCAAATTTCCTGACCCCAAATTTCATTCTTTTTCACTCAGTAACTATTCATGAAAGACCAACCATGTGTGGGGTACTGAATTAGACCTGGTATGAACTTCTATACAAAAATTTTAAAAAAAGATATAGTGCCCATTTCATTAAGGAAGTTTTAGTTGCCTTGAAAATTATCTATAGTAGAGCCATCTACAGGGTTAGAGGTATTGACAAAGTTCCATGGAGCTCCAAAGGAAGCAGAGAAGGAAGACCTCATAGAGGAGCAACAGTTGGGTTCAGTCTTGATTGGCAGATATCAGTTCTTCAGAGGCAACTTGACACAAGATGTTTTCTTCCTCTACTAACTGCATGCTACATAAGATTTCTCTCTGTATTTTAACTCAGACTCAAATCCTATCCCTATCTACTCTTTTTTTTTTAAATAGATCTTTATTGGAGTATAATTGCTTCACAAGACTGTGTTAGTTTCTGTTGTACAACAAAGTGAAATCAGCCATATGCACACATATATCCCCATATCCCCTCCCTCTTGAGCCTCCCTCCCACCCTCCCTATCCCACGTCTCTAGGTCATCGCAAAGCACCAGAGCTGATCTCCTTGTTCTATGCTGCTGCTTCCCACTAGCTAACTATTGTACATTCGGTAGTGAATATATGTCGATGCTACTCTCACTTCGCCCTAGCTTCCCCCTCCCCCCCACCCCGTGGAATCTAGAAAAATAAAATGGTACTGATGAACCTAGTGGTAGGGCAGGAATAAAGACCTATCTACTCTTGATTAAGAAAGTTTTTTTTTTTTTCAATTGGCCATAAATGCATGAGTTTATATCTAGAAACTCAATTCCATTCCATTGATCTATATGCCTATCTGATTAAGAAAGTTTTTGAAAAACACAAGATTTTTACATGCCCATCTCCTAAAATGTGATCCTTTCTATAAGCATGTCTAAACACTGAGCCCCTACTCAACAGAAAAAAATTATTCCCTAAAGTCAATGAATGGTGTATGCACTATGCAATATGGCAGTCACTAGCCACATGTGTCTAATTAAATTTAAATTAAATAAAACTAAAATTAAATTTAAAATTCAGTTTCTCAATGACACCAGTCACATCTAAACTGCTAATAGCCTCATGTGGCTGGTGGCTACCATATTGAACAGAGTAGGTATAAAAGATTTCCATCATTACAGAATGTTCTATTGAACAGTGTTCGTTTATATTTAATATACATTTTCCTTAAAATTGTTGAACCAAAGAAGCATGGGTTAATATAATAAAACCATAAAATAGAATTTCATAATGCCATTACAGCTGAAAGTAACTCAGATTCATTCATTTATTTGTTCTGTATGGATCTAGTAAATATATATTAACTGTATACTATGTGCCAGGCATTGTACTTGTAGTAGGAGATATAATGAGTAAAACAGACGTGATTCCTGACCTCATTCGTCTTAAAACCTAGATGAAATACAATAAAATATGTAATTGCAATAGAATGTGATTATTTACTCCTACCTCTAATTTTGTTGCAATCATAACAACAAATGACAACTCTCTTTCATTTGCACATGCAAAAAGAAGCAGACATTTTTGTCTCCTGATACATTTTACTCTTTCTGAGTCACATAACCATTTCTGCTAACTGAAGAAAAATTTATTCGAGAAACTTCTGTAAGCTTTTGAGGTGTAAGTTTATTAATAAGCATTTCACAGGTTTTGCCTCATATGATTCAAATGAGAGTTTTTCAAGCATGGGTGCATTCTGTACACTGTAATAGTAAGTAAGTCAGTAGTCTCTTAGGGAGGCTCTACAGTAGAGTCAAAGCTATCCTGTGTCCAGGAACACGAGAAAACAGCATTTAGTGAGAACCTCATAAAAAGCTTGAAAATCAGTCTCTGATTGGGTTGGTTTAAGTCATCCTTGTTGGTGGGGTAACAGTTCTCTTTAGCTATTCAAGCTGAACATTACCCACAGGAGCCAGCACTAGTTCTAACCTACAGCTTTGGTAGTTAGTGGGCTGGATCTTGATTATTCTCTCCTGACATTGTTTTAAAATCTCACTCCTACAGAGGAGTCAGGAGAAAGAACAAGAAAATACTCATTTAACAGTAAATGTTTATCTGCCAACATTCTTAATGTTACTTCAAAGTTCTCCCTCCTTAAGAAAATACTAATTCTTTCTGCTGAGAAAAAAATGGACATATGTTCTTGAATGAAAAGCAATAACCTCAAATTTGAGAATGTTATATAACATGTTTCCAGAAACAAGTTTTCCAGGGACTAAATATGTGTGTGTGTTTGGAGAAAGTTGACTCAATAATCTTTAAAATAAAAATAACTTGAATGTCTTTAAGCATGACATTCTCCAGTTATCTACAAGTTCCATTATGCCCTATCAATTCTCAGCTGACCCAGTTTGTACATATATGTAATCTACCTTGTCCCTTTAGTCTTTTGAGTATGAAACTCTTGATTTACAGTGACTCTATTTGCTACCTTTTTTTCCTTGCTATAGAATATTCAATGTACATTTTCAGCATGGATTAGACAAAACAGAAAGGGAGCTTTCCTTTCTATATCTTAAGAGACTATATTTATCTTGTTCACCATTTTCTCCTAATGACTAGTATAATGCATCACATAATTTGTATTTGTTGCCTCAATAAGTAAAGCATGAACGAATGAATGGTTAATAATAATCATTGCATTTTAGGCACTTCTCATTATTTTATTTTACTATTCATTCAATCACTGTGTATATGATGTTTAAAGTACAGAAAGAAAAACTTGTGGCTTTTCTCATGTAAAGCAAGCTGCATGTCTCACCTTCCTGGACTAGATTTGAGGAGACCTCAGAATTCAGGGAAAAGTCAAAAAGGTAAGGTGTTAGGGATCTAGGCCAGGACAGTAGGAACAAACAAGTCCTACCAAGTGAAGACTGGTTTCCAGCAGCAGGGTAGTACTGAATTGTAAGTGGCTCATAAACTTTTAATGGTGTCACCTCTTTTGAGTTACACATGAAAAGAGAATCCAACTGGGATTTGTTAAAGGTGTTTTATTTCGCTTCCTATATCGCAGTGGTTATTTCACTAAGGTTTTACTTCAGCACTAACAAAAAAAAAAGAAAGAAAGAAGAAGCCTTGCAAGACCAGAGGAGTCAGACATAACTATTAGATGCAAAGCTATGAATTATAGTTCTTCAGCCTAACTCAGCCCTTTCTACTCTGACAACTGAACAGGCTAAAAATGCACACACAATTGGAGAGGCAAGATTTTAAAGAAATGTACACACACACACACACACACACATACATATAATGTGAAATGTGACATCTTTACGTTTTGTGAGCAGAAAATGTCGTATGGTCACTGCCCGCAATGTTTTATTCGCATTAAGCCTACCCTACGCAGAAGCCATAAAAATTGAAATAGTATTGCCGTCAAATGCTTGGTATCAACCTTCCCCCTTCAGTGGAATGGCACCAAAATGGTGCAGAAGCATTTGCCACCTATTTTATTCTTTCTATCCCCATACCTCTCTCCTTTCCACACTCCTTCCTGGGCAGTTGTCCAAAGTCACAGTGAACTCAGGAGAATATGAGCAGAAAGTATTGTGTAATTGTTATAATTCTTGAATCACTACACCTAGACATAATTTCATAATTTAAACTTGGGCATTTTGATTTAACCTGATCACAATCAGAAAGAGGACTGGATCTTCTCTGCAATTAATCATTTCTGCATTACATTTTGCACAAAACAACATAAGAAACAAAGGAACAGGAGCCATCCTAACCCAACCCTTGATGCGCAAATAATTGGCCTGTCTTGACTTTTGTCATTGTGGAGGGAAGTGGTGCTGATGAAGGTTTATTAATATATGCTCTCTAGACAGACACAGAACACTGGAAGTCCTGCCCAACCTGAAGCCCTGAGAAATTAACAAAGATGCCTCACTTTTCCTGCTCATTCCTTTTCACCACAGCTTCCTCCACATAAGCACTCTTTGTCCAGAAATACTAAATTTGATCTTCCTACTTTTAGGTATCATAGAGTGCCTAAGGCACATGTTTCTTTGCTCATGGTTCAATATGCTCAGTGGGAGAAATTTGTCATCCAAGTTGTTGCTGTTGGAGAAATATAGAGATCTCCTTTCCCCTCAGTCCCCGAAGCATCTGTTGCCTGGACCTCTGTTTGTATTAATGAAACATGCCATCTGCATTGTGTAGGCTTTTACATTCCAGGAGGAAGCAGAGGAGGGAATCCCAAAGAGGCATCCATTAGCCCTGTAATGCCCCCCTTTGTGCTCCTTCCTGCATGACTCAGAGACCAAATCCTCCAGACCACCTGTGGCCACCACCATGGGCACAGCAAACTCAAGTTCTAAACAGGCCATCATTTCATTGTGAGTTGAGTCACCATCCACTCCTCTATTTGGGAAAAGTATTGCAGACATAGTTTTTCCTCTGCTTTAATGGATGGTGGGTTAGTCAGAACACTTTAAGGCACAAGTAACAGAAACCCAACTCTATCAAGCTTAAATAACAGAAGATACACTGTCCATGCATCTGAGAAGTTCAAGGAGTAAACTCCTCAGAAATGACTGCCTCCAGCTGCTCGGGTGTTGTCAGGAATCAGCCTCTCCTCACCTCTTGGCTCAGCTTTCCTTGCTGTTGGATTATACTTAAGCAAATTCTCACCCGATTGTCACCACCTTGTACTTGGTTTATGTCTCATCTGCTTAGCCACCCTAATTTGAAAAAAAGTCCCTATTATCCATTAGTTCCAACAACAGTCTAGAAATTGAGTCTCCGTGACTTGGACAGGCTGGCTTTAGTCACCTTCTTTCTCTTGAGCCAAGGTTTCTGGCCAAGGGGGATGCTATCCCTTCATTGACAGACCAGAGTCATGTGTCTCTCAGGACTTGGAGTGCGGAATCCACTCTGCTGCAACCACCTGGACTGAGAGTGGGGAAGGGTTTTACATCAGCATATGTTCCCAGAAGAAAAGCATGTTTAATAGACCGAAACCAAAGACGTCCATTCCAAAAAGCGAAACCCGGAAGACTTTCCAGGATTCAGCATTTTGGAAAAGTACTTAACCTTATCTGATCCTAGTATGAGAGAGTCCTTTCCTTTGCTCAGCCCTCCTTCACCAAATTCTCTAAGGGGTGCAGGAAAGTTCCATTTGGATACACAGATATGACTTACCTTTTAAAGAGTCACCTCTGGGTCTAGGTTGCAGGAGTTAGTGGCCAGACCTAAGAAAGAGGGAGCTGGCAAGTGTGAAGCAACCTCAGTTGTGAGGGAAATAGAATCAAGAAGAGCAGACCTATAAGAGTGGCAAACAACCCGAATGCCAATGGTGTATCCAGAGGAAGCAGCAAAGAAAAGAAATGCTGGACAGAAAGCCCAATTTTATTTCTCAATTATCAACATATATTTTGAAAGTATAATCATAATACTAATAATAGCAGTTAACGTGTATTGAGTGAATACTATGGATCAATCGCTGTGATTAGCATATCTCGCTTAAGTGAGGAACTGAGTTCTGGGGCTGAACACAGGAGTGGCTCGAATTAACTATTTGGAGAGTCAAGGAAGCTTTAGGACAGGAGGTGACATCTCAGTTAAGATTTGCAGGACATGTGAAAGGCAAAATGTAGAGGGAAGTTGGTCTAGAAAGCAAACACAGTGTAGACAAAGGCTTTGTGGTAGCTCAGGATGTAGAGATCAGGAAGGAAAGAGTACTTCTTGATGGCTGAAGCACCAACATGAGAAGGACAGAAAGAAAGGAGGGAAAAGTAGAAAAGGTCCAGAGGTTAGAAGGGTAGAAAAAACAATATTAGCAAGCTGTGCTAGATTTGGACATCCTTAGACCCCCAGGGCTAATAAAGCAAGAGATGGTTATGCCTCAGCCGTTGGGTGCAGATGATGGGAAATTAGGATTAGGATCTCCTCACTAAACCTTCTCTCCTATTCCTGTGTACAATCAGTTGACATAAATGAGACTCACTCTTAGGATAATTTTATACTGGACCATCACTCCCCATTTGACAGGAACAAGGTGCTCCCCTCCCGACAATAATCATACAATAGGTCAGTTAATCCAGCTACACACTGAGCACCTAATCTTGGTATTCCTCAAATCCAGCACAATGCCCAGCATATCACAAGCTCAAAAAAATGTCTGTTGAAAGGATGTAATGGACAGATAAGTATTAAATGTATTTTACTGAGCTGAAACCAGACCTGAGAAGGGTTCTAGGTATTTTTGCCTTAAGCTTCTTTGCCATAAACATCTTTACCACAAGCATTTTCACCGCAAATATTTGCACCACATAATTAATTGCCCATAGGGCAATTTTGCCATAAAAGATACAATAACAAAAAATAAAAAAGGGACAGTCAATGAAATTCACTTTTTGTAACAAAATTAAAAAGACTATTGCAAACACCAAATATTTGAATACATTTAAAATGTGCGTAGATTCATGGCAATATTGTGCAAATGACTGATTCTATTTTATGGGTGGTATCTAAGCATTAATCTTCGAAGTACAGTAGAATGCATATTTGTAATTGAGTTTTGTATCACATTGTGAAAGCCTTCTGCACTGTTGTTTCTTCTTGGCATATTGTCACATGCCTGTTGATAAACATTCCAAAGTTCGATGGGAAATGTGGGTTCGACTAGGAGCCTTCCAGGCCCTAGGCCTCTTTCAGATTTATGTAATATAAAAATGGGAATACTGCATCAATGGAGAAATGAAACCAAACTGTCAACCAGTTGAAACCAAACTGTCTAACCAAACTGCCAACCAGTTATTTTATCTTTCATGGCAAAATTGCCTTACAGCCAATTAGTTATGTGGCAGAAAATGCAGCAAAAATGCTTGTGGCAAAGATGTTTGCTGCAAAGCAGCTTAGGGAGGAAATACCAGACATGCCTGAGAACTACCTATTTATTATGCATTTATTTAGCTCCCAAAGAAGTGCCACTCTTCCACAAGCCATCCGTCTAAATATTGAATGGCATGATAAGAAAAAGCTATTGAATCTCTTGAGGGTATGGCTTCTGCAGAGTTCTGAAGAAAAAAATGCAGTCAGCTCTCAGTACCAGGAATAAAGATTCTTCTCCTTAAACACAATTTTTTAATCAAAAACACTATTAATCTTATAAAGCATGTGTATATATATTTTGATTTAGCTAAGAAAGTTGACAGTGAATTTAGGGACTAATCCATGAACTGAATAGGATGATAGCATATGCATATGGCCATGATAGATTTATCCTGGCACTTTATTACTTTCCACCACTGATTTACTTAACATCCAAAGTCCTTTGATTTAAAAAGTATTCCTCTCCTATTCCATAAGGTTGTGAGAAACTTTATACAAATTTATATGACACAAAAGGATAAACAGATCAATGGGTGACTACACAGACGAATTGATATCTAGGTAAATAATACCTATTATGGTTATATGCTCTTGTCTACTTCTACTTCCTTTTAGCTTTTGAGGATACTTGCAATATTAACCACATTTTTCTCTTCTGAAAATAACCATATACTGAGTACACCATCATCTTGATTGTTCTATCTATTTCTAGGCACCAACGGGACATGTGACTAGACATGGGCAATGGGCAGTTATAAGAAGTGACATGTATAACTTCTAGGTCAGAACATTTAATTATAATGTGAGATCCTTCATGGCTCCCTCCTCCAGTGCCAACAATTAGCAAAGTTACAGAAAGTGGACTCGAATACCTGGGTCCCTGAGTGAAACTGTGCAGATCAAAGTCCCCATAAATGACTCACATTGGTCATACAAATAAGATACAAACTTTTCCTGTTTTAATCCTCAGATAACTTAGGGCTGTTTGTTATTGCAGCATCGACTAACCTATCCTGCTATATACCCTAATAAAACGCAGCATAGAGCCAGTAGAATGAAGGTAGTACACAAACCTCTAAAGTAACCAAATCCACTAGCATAGGAAGCAAGAGAAGGCAAAATATCAAAATTTCATTGTGGATTTTGAAGTATACTTTCCAAATTGTGCAAAAGAATTAGGAAGGGCTCAGAGATGAATGACAAAAGTTATTAGGATGGATTCAGATACAGTAAAGAAATATTCGAGGTGCTGTTATTGCTTATCTACAGAATTTTGCTGCTTTGTATATTTCATGCACTTAGCTGAGGTACACATTTGATTTTAGAGAAGGGATACGGTTTACATAAGGTTTGCATTTCAAGGGTGCCTAGCGTAATCCAATTTAACCTTTCAAAGGAATTATAAAGCATGGGATTTGGAATCAGAAATACCTTACTATGTCTGAAGACTTGAAAATTTTATATTGCCTTGCTTGACCTTGATTTTTGTTTTATTAGTAAAATGGAGAGCATCATGACTGTCTTATGTTATTGTCGAGACAATCAAATTAAATAATCCCCTAATCCTTGGCCAAGGAAAAAAGCTCAATAATTGTTAGAATCCTCTTTAAACTTTTTCTTCTGCAAGAGAAAACTTTAATCCCGAGAGGTTAACACATCCCAGAGCTGGTCAGTAAAGCTAAGAAAAAACGTCTTACGATTCCCATAGGTGCTGGGTATTCTTCACATTTCCTGAAGACCAAACAAGTAGATCTATAACAAATTAAGTCAAAATAATCTTCAGATAGATATAATAATATGTGTATTGATCGTCAAGACAATGCAATGGTAGAAGATGAAGGAGGCTGGAGAGTCTTCGTGCATGGAACTGTTCATTTAGAGCCAAACTGATCACAGCCCTCCAAAACCTGTCACCCACCTAGCAGAGGCTTTCATGGCCTTTTCCAGTTCATTCTGATATCTACCTGTTCAGAGCACAAAGCACATGCCATCAAGGATGAATACTGGGCTTTTAATCATGGCCTGCTTTGGAACATATCTCCAATGCTATTATCACTGTTATTAATTCTACTTCATATTGGCATTACCTGTGCAAGTGAGTACATTTAGTGTCAGGAAAAAATGAGAAGCCAAACTCCTGGAGGGTAGGTATTGGATGTTAACTACCTTGCAACATCCTGCATCATCGAATCCATCATACATCAAAAAATCCACTGACGGGTCATAAGGTGTCTCTTATAGAGATTACACAGATCAGGCATTTAATTTGTATTTGCTGAATGAATAAATAAATTCATGAATAAGGAAACAAACTAATAAAAAAATTACCTGCCTATATAGCCAAGTGCCTGGGAGAGATGATTGTATAGTGCTATATTATTGTTTTCTCTGATGGTGCAAGTTTGATTTAGACTGGCAGATTCAAAATAAGTAACAGGACACTCGGACTAAGCAAATCCCAACAATAATCGGTATTAGTTTATAGAAAGAGACTTTAAGACTTATCACATGGGTCACTTGAAATAGGAATAAAGCAAAGACCTGGCAAATTCACAGCAGTAAGCTATCTCATCATGCACAGGATAACCTAATAGATCTTTCCCACCTGTTATTTCTCTAAGGGAGGATTCTTTCCATGAAACCAGAGATGACTAACTTGAGAGGCAAAGCACGCTTGCTTAAACCAGCCATGCATCAGTGGCACCAAATTGCTACAACTGAAAATGTGGTAAGCAGGCTAACCACATTCAAGAAAACCCATTTAATTTCCACTGAACATCCCTTCTTTTTACATAGTCCTTGTAGGGGAGACCACGGCGAGAAAATCCCTAGGTTCTGTATTTCAAGTCTCAAGTGCAAATGGCAGCAGGTACTGATCCATGCAGAGAAGCAGAGAAAGATGGGGATGCGACAGCTTTGCTTAGGGTCTGCAGGGAGAAATGAAAAGGATAAACAGCAAAAGAGCTGGCACTTTGAAAATGAAGTTCAAGGTAGACGGTAACATGGCATAGTGGAAATCACAAATATCTTTGGAGCCAGAGTATTTAAATTTATAATGCACCACTTACTGAGTGTGTGTAATCTCAGGCAGGTTACTTCATTTCCCTGAGCTTCATTTTCCCTTATAAACTAAGGAGAGTATCACCTGTTTCTCAGAATTGCCACAGGATGACATGAGGTCATTCACAAGTGTGCCTGGCATATCATAGGAACTCAGAAAAATATAATTCCTTGCTGGCTCTCCTCAGAGACATTTTTGATTAAACAAAACTGTGTGGAATGTTGAGAAGAACCATGACATGAACAGATTTAAGTAGAGCAGGAGTTCAGAGCTGAGCTGACCATAGCACCTAAGCATTCTCCCTGCTCTCCATGAGGAAATTAGGCTTTCCCAGTGCAAAATTCATACAATGGTGGGTTTGGGAAGATCCCACCTAGCTTTTTAGTTGTTTCAAGAAAACCCAACAGAGAAGGCTAGATGGTGCCTATTATCACCTTATTGTTAAATACATTAATAGTAAAGTGGCTAAGTGTGATTTAACCACATTATAAAACACTATTCTATGGTAAAAATCACATGGTATTCTTTAAGTAATATCATGGCAAGTGCCCAAGAAATATCATTTAGAGAAAAGACAAAATTTGCATAATAGCATAGACAGTATGAAACTAGTTACTTTAAAAACAAAAAACAAGCATTTTTTATTTCCTTGTATATGTATCTCCATGCATAACAAATATACACTATCTGAAAAAGATGCATACTGGTTCACTCTGGCCAGAGAAATGTGGCTTGGGCACAGGGAGAAGGGACCCAAGGAAACCACTATTTTATCAATTGTTTTTATCTTTTACAGCAATAATCTTCTCATGCATTAACTGTATAACAAAAAAAAAGGAGAAAAAGAAACGAAGGCAAGCGTATCTCCATGCAGAAATTGGCTGGTGGATAGGGCAGGCCCCAGGGGGAGGAGATTAGCAACTAGATGCCTCTGTGAATGTAGATGGGCTGGTCTGCACTTAGTGCCAGGCTTGAGAAGTGCTAGGGAGCCTGGTTCTGGTCTCATCGATTCCAGGGGGCACAAAGAGGTCACCTCATAAGAAGAAATATTCTTTCAAATTACATCCTTATTTCCATCTCTCTTCTCACCTCTAAGCCAAATACAACCGAGTGCCTGCCTTTCCTAACCTTGTCAACCTTGCTATTTCTTCCATTTGTTTTTCTCAAGTAAAACCATCAGAAGTCTGTTTTTCATTTCCTTCCCTTTTTTTCCATTCAGAAAGAGAACTGCTGAGCAGAAAGTAGCAGGAGTTATGCTCTAATGTCAGGGTTCTGCCTCTCTGATCGCTTAAACCAGGAAAGGTGGGGAAGAAGCTACTCAAATTAATTATAGATAAAAATAGAACTGTGTGTGTTTGTGTGTGCATGTGAGTGTGAATCTGAAGAAGGAAAGAACACAAGACACCCAATTTAAATGATTCATAAATGAAGAGCTGTGATATTTAGTCATTTTTAATTGAATAAAAAAGCTTTCAAGTTCATTGTCTTTAGCTTTGATATTGGCGGCACAATAGCACGATGGCAGCTTCAGGGAAACCTCAGTGTCATTATAAAATGGCAATCATCGCTTTACGAGCTAAAAACAAAAACGGCAGAAATCTTGTTTCATGGTCCAAAGTGAGGCACCAATTTAGCACTTGTCTTAACAGCCTGAGTTTGCAGCTGGAGATAAGCTATGGATTGGGCACAAAGAGGAATGGGAAAGAATACTCAAGTTGGCATGATGGTAAGTGAATCCTCAGTGCTGGTGTCATTCTAGACATTGTTAGAGATGCAGAGACAATCTCAGTCACTTTGACAAGGCCCTTCTCTTCATTGTCACTGCTTTCCCAGTGATGATTTCACTCACATTCAAGATGAAAAAATATATTCCTTTACATCCACGATTTCCCCTCCCTCTTTTTCAGTTTCTTCTAACTTCTAAATATTATGCAGCAGAGACAAACTGGCAAAAAAAAAAAAAACCAACAAGAAAACAAAAACCCTACAATAAGCAAACTGAATGAAGTCGAAGTGTTTAAAGAGCCACGGCAATTCCCAACTTGGAAGTGGGTACATGATACAAGATTCTAAATGAAGTTGCATCTCACCACTAAAAAAATGAAATAATTGGTCCTTTCATTCTCAGTTTTGCCCACACATGATGTTGAATGCTTAAAATGGATGAAATAATGTGCATATGGTAATGAAGCAATATGCCAGATAACCATACCATTCAATAAACAGGAAAACAGAAACTAAAATGGACTAGCTCTATGTGAATGTTAATTCTTGAAAGTAGTTCAACTAGAGAACCTTGAAGTGAATAGATGGAAAGTGAAAAGGCAGAACACTTTCAAAGCAGGGAATATGAAGTTCATCTAAACTCATTTCTGTGCTCCAACAATTAGCCCAGAATCTAGCACATGAGATATACTCAATAAATATAATGTACCACAAATTAATGTCAAGATTATAAAAAGACTCTGACTTTGATCCAGTGTTGAAGATGATATTTTCACTGGCTAATTTTTTAATGTTTAATTTAACTCAAAGTGTGAACATCTTTTGCCTACAGGATATAGCTTAGTGTTTAAACATGGGGGTCCTGGAGACAGCAAATAAGGGTTTAAATCTGTGCTCTACTATTTATTAGTGAGATGACTTGAACACATTACCTTTTCTAAGACTCAGTTTCCTCGTCTGCAAAATGGAAACAAAACTAAAACCTACCTGTGGAGATCAGAAGGAGGACTAAATAATAAAATGCATGAAAACTCCTTTGCACCACGCTTTAGTGTTTGTGTGCTTATAGAATGCGTTGTTATTGTTCTTGTTGAGCGCCGGAACCTCAGAAAGAGAGACGCAGCAGCGGGCCGCAACAGCATGGCATGATGCAGCACTAGAGTTCCCAATTTTGACCACAGCGGTGGAGACAAGCCTCCATTAAACGTATTTAAGTCTTACTCACTCCGCAAGTCTGATTCCAATGTTTGGATCAGGTATGTCATGGGAAACCTGTCAGAGAGCTGATGTAAAACAGAATCAACACTGGTCAGTTTTGAAATTTAGGTCTCCCAAACTGGTGACTTGAAACTAGCTCCAAAGTGTTCATAACTGAGCACAGAAAGTTGAAAATGAAGGTAAATATATCGTGAATAGCGTCACCTCCTTCCTTTCTACTTTTTTCTGGGAATTGGTAGCCAGTTTGACCTGAGCAGTGGTGTAGTTACTAGTGGTGGGCAGTATACCAAAAAAAAAAAAAAAGAGAGAAAGAACAAAAACATCCAAACCTGGTAAATAACCAGCCAGGCTGTGTAGGAAATGTGTAATTTTCTTTTTACAAAACTCACAAAGCATACAGCATTTCTCCCACCTGATCAAGGGAACTGTCAGTCTTTTGGTCGGCAGAATGCAATTGTTGAGAGCTGAATTGTCCCTCAATGCCCACTCCTCCCAGCTTTCTCAAAACAAAAACGCCCATTTTCTTTTTTCCCAGAAAGGCCTGGAAGCTTTGCCCATTTGTTCAACCTGAAATTTACAAGGATGATAGTGATATTTGGCAAGTTCAACATGAAAATTGCTTTGGCCGTGCCATTGGAAGTTGGGACCAACTTAAAGCACCCCACCTGTCTGTGGCTGTTCTCACTAGAAGGGCTTTCTTAGCAATGTCAGTCCAGACGGGCCTGCCTCTCTGGATCCTTCTTATTAATAACACAGACAATGGATATTGAGCTTCATTCAAGCTTGCCAGATCAGCCTGATTTTATGTTACCAATGCAATATTAATCAATTATAAACTAGTGACTAACCAAAATAAAGCCATTCACACAACGTCCCTGAGAATCACAACATGATTAAAATCAAGCTACATTTCCTCCAAAATTCATAGTTCAAGGACCCCCCCCTCCACACACACACACACAAGGACACAAGAGAGTCAATGTAAAAATTAACATTATGGGAAAATCCACTGGAATCTAATATGCAGATTCTAGGGTTTTTGTGTATTTTTTGTTTGTTTATTGGTTTGTGTTGGCCTTTCCTGGTGTTTGTAGAACCATTTCACAAAATTATGTAACATGGTTGCTAGAAGGATCCTTAGGAATCACGTAGAACCCTCTCCTCAATTTATGGAAGAAAACAACAACAGGTGTTCTCAAGGATTAAGCACTTTACCCACCAGTAAATATCAGCAAAGCTGGACCTAACAGCATCCTTTGGAGGTGATTTACTCCCTTCCCCAATAAACCTGCATTGTGTTGCTTATTTTGCAAGAGGATTAAAGACACACATGATTTGTTTGTTTCTTAGAAATTGTTAGTGAGCTACACACAAATGCACCCTACACATAAGTCAGGTAGTTTCATCCAGTTTCCTGGTCCCAAGAAGCAATATCTCAAACCCCAGCAATATCTCCTCATCTATATACTCTAGAAACAAAGCAAGGGAGGGGCTGTGAATACTTAGTCACTGCTCCCCTGTCCTCCTGGTAGTGGCTATATCGTCCTTGTACACAGAATAAGTTGCTTAATGTGTCCGGATATGGGTTAAATCTCTGAAA
The DNA here is from genome assembly GCF_028021215.1 of Eschrichtius robustus. Classification (NCBI taxonomy): domain Eukaryota; kingdom Metazoa; phylum Chordata; class Mammalia; order Artiodactyla; family Eschrichtiidae; genus Eschrichtius; species Eschrichtius robustus. Next base: position 117,173,942 of record NC_090830.1, read on the forward strand.
ATCTGGCAATTGGGGCAGCATTAGAAGGCTGGGAAGCCAATATTAATGGTGAATAAGGGGGAAAATAGGCTTTTAGCCAACTTGAAAATCAGTATTTCTTGGTCATAACAGGAAAACTCATTCAGTGCCACAGACATCTGGTTGCTTGTGTCTTAATTGAATCACTCAGGTTTTTGTTTTTGTTTTTTTTCCTCTGCTACTAATAACTGAAGTTTAATGGGATTTTAACATTTCCACCAAGGTGGCACACATCGCCAGCTCTCACAGAAAGGTAATTGACCAAGACTGTATTAAACCATCATTATGGGAATGCTTCGGGTCCCAGAAGAAATGCTACCAATGCTTCTAAATTGGAATGCTCTTCCTTCCTGCGTCCCTAAGGTGATTTGCCAATAAACTAACATGTCAGTAACTGTCTATAATACATGATTAAACATGATTCGATGTGATTAAATACCTATTTAAGGTCACATTTATCTCTGCTTGACTTTATTATCTCCTCTTTGACCTACTTGTCCCTTTTCTCTCCTTCTGGTATATGTCTTTGCTTTAGAAGAGTCCCTTGAGTCACAATATTCCTTTGCACTTTTAGCTTTACTCTCAGCCCGACCTCTTCCAAGGAAGCCAACAATTACTTCACTCCTTCTAAAACAAACAAACGAACAACAAAAACTCCCTCTAATGTCTGCTCCTGAGTTTCAAAACTGCAATTAAACACTTAGATTATCAGCCCAGACATAGCTAAATTCTGAGGACTTCTAGGACATATGGTCAGCATCTTTGAAAATTTCCCTGTACCACTCAGAATATCGTGGTTCACAAGAAAAATCTTAAGACAGGTATCTACTTCATTAAAATTCTTAGAATCTAGATTGGAATCAAATTTTAATGAGAAACAAACATAATCTGACTTCCTATTGACATTTAAGAGAAGAAGTCCCAGTATCTTCTGCATTCTGGTAATATGACTTAAACCATCTTCAGCATCTGGGATGAAGTCAGAAATGTTCCTTAGGACCCTCTCCCTGTGTGTCTGCAGAGAGACTGTCTCCACATCTCTAGGTTCATTATGAAACACCAAGGAGAGGGGACACAATAGTTCTGCTCCCTGCCAGAGCACTTCTTTTGATGGATGTGGATTTTATCTCCTTTAATTGTGGGCATTTCCCTGTATCCCAGTTACGAAGGAGGATCTGTGACCTCAACATAATTGTATTAATGAATCAATTCCAAGCAGAAGGGACACAGCCTGTCCATGACAGAAAAAGGACTCTAAAAGATTAGTTAGGAACTAATGAGCAAATTGGGAGAATACTTGTAAGCAGTGTAGTTACCATAAATAGCCACAGCAAGGGAAGACTGTACAATTTAGCACCATGGGCAAGCAGCCTTTCTTCCCCCCACCCCCCAACCCTCTCGTTTGAGCCCAGCAGTGGTTAACATGATTTACAGATCTTTGGTGACTTCGGCAGCAAATGAGATGCCAACCTCAATCCTGTTCGTGACAGGCTGATTATTCAGAGGAGATGTGTAATTGCAAAAAATGCCCATGGTACATTGGCTCTTCAAGGAAGCTTGCTGATAATGAGCCCGATCTTGCCAGGTAAGAGAAATTAACTAGTCCAGGATTTTATGTTGTCATTTAGGACATTTCTTTTTCTTATGTTGCTTGGACCAATGAATGCATTTTCACTTACATACAGCTCTCTTTGCTTTTCGTGCTATGCTTCAAATTCTAATTCTCCAGGATATATCTGCTTGAACCCACATAGCTTTGACTCCACCATTACTCTGATTTTCTTAGCAGACATGCTGTTTGTAGGGCTTCCTGTGTAACTGGCATTTCTTTTAGTTCATTTTCTTAAGTGTTCCTATGTCCTTTTTGTGTATCTTTCCCACATGGCATAATCTTTCCTACTGTCTGATTAAGTTTCAAGATAGTAGGAGGATGGAATCATTTTCCAGAAAGGATCTTAAACAACAGAACAAGCTCTAATCACATCTTCTGTATGCACCTCATGCCTTTCTGATTCTGTGTCACCTCACTTATGCTTCCTTCCTGCATGGAGCACACACCCCCTTCCCCTCATGCTCACTCTCATCTCGGAATCTGATGGCACCCTGTCTTATACAATAGGGAGCTGGGTGACCGTGGCTTGGAGTCAGGCATACCTGGGCTTAAATCTTGCCTCATTTACCAGCTGTGTAATCTTGGGCCATAACGTATCATCTTGGAACTTTGTCTCATGTGAAATGGAGACACTAATAGTGTCTTCAGCTGTTTCAAGGATTGAATACAAGTAGTTCTCAAAAACAGTCAAAGTGACTGGAACTCAGGAGATTCTCAACACACGTTACTTTCCTTTCCTTCCAAAGTTTCTACTAGATTGTAAGCTCTTCAAAGTAAACATAAGATCTTACAAATCTCCGTAGGCGTGAAACAAATTCCACAGCACTTACTTTTCTGCTCCAGAGTATTAATCCCTTCTTCCAGATAAATATAAAATTAACCTAGATCATGCCCTATATGAGAAAGAATTTACACAAAAGCAACCAGAGGACCAAAGTGTCCTTTGGGAGAAAAGGATACAGGGCTGACAGTATGTACCATTCTCCTTTCACAGTCAGGGAAGCCTGAAAAATGCAAGAGTGAACTTCTGCTGGCATGGACAAGGAGGAAAGGCAAAATGCGCTTTGTAATTGAGATTTTGGAATCATCAGGCCTGTGAGTGTTTGACACCATCTCTGCCATCTACCAGCTGTTTGGCTTTGGACAAGTTTCTGAGCCTCATGGAACCTCAGTTTTCTCTTCTGTTAAATGGAAGTAAGAAGAGAACCTTGTGAGGAAGAAATCTATGTGATGTGCTTACAAAGACAAACAAGGAAACATACAGAAACCCTTACCGTCACACAGGGGATTACTGAATCACTGCCAACATTATTTTTCCAGGACACCTGTTCCTACCTGGGACTTCTTGAATTCTAATACCCCTTTAACTGGGAGATGGAGTATTTCCCCTAGTCTTCTCCCTGCTTCATAATGCTGACCCATGCTGTTGGTTAACATTAGTTCTCTGGCATTTCTCCTCCCTGCCCTTTAGCTATTATTATCCCAGTGCCTGATAAGGTTTCCTGGGTTTTACTCCTAGGTGATGTCACTAGGTCTATCGACCAGGCTCTGGGGAGGAACACATTTCATTTCTGCAAACTTGTTTATAAGATGGTTAGCGAAAAATACAAAATATACATTTATAGTCCCTTTAAGCCAATCAATTATTTGCAGTAAGGAGGCTTTTTCCCAGCACCAGTTTCTGAGCATGAACTTGTCCAAATATCAAAGCGATGTGGAAAGTTGCGGTTCAGATTCAAGATGCCAAGCACAAGTCTGGCTGAAGCAGGCTCCTTCCGCTGGTTGCTACTGACAGCAGACTAGGGAAAATTGTTCTGAAGCACCACATGCATTATAATAGCTGTCTAGATACAGCAAATAGATATAAGCCAATGAATGGTCTTGGAACTGTCTGCTGTCATTCATTTAAAAGAGAATCTCTCTCGGAGGCTGACTACCTTTGTTCAAAAATAAATTTAACTAGAATTTAGTTGCCGTGGGACGAAAGAACATGGAATAAATCAGTCAGGCTCAAGCAAGAGCTGCCAGTTCCTTCAACTTTTGGAGAAATACAATGATTGGGTTCAATTGCACGCTGGCATAAAAAGGAGGGAGGAAGAGGGATGTACAAATAACTCTGTTGTTATCAACGGCTCCACAGGAGCCTGAACAATAACGCAATTGCCTTTGTTCATTAGGGAGAAACCAGGTAGAGATGGATTAACTCATTAATTAGGAAAATGTTTCACGTGAGCACAATTTAAGTTTTTATATTTTATCCTCTTTTCCCAACTTGCCATTTAATTTGAATATGGGAGTGTGGACTTGTCATCTTACATTCAAGAGACTTCTCTGAACAAACCCCTTCAAAGGAAGATTTTTTAAGACCTTTTCCAACTGCTCTTTTAATTCTCCTTTCTCACTGTCCCCTAATAACCTCTTTGATGCCTTGGCTGAAATCTCTTTATCGATTTTAGTTTCCCTGTCACTGGCACTATCGCTATTGTTGGGTTCTACACGAGAGACCACTGATCATGCTCTGAAGTTCACAAAAGCACTACTCTGCTGAAGCGGGAGATCCTGGGGGTCTCAGTGTCAGTGTATTTAGTGGAGATGCAATTATGTTGTTCTGCATTACAGAGGAGATTCCATCCCCTATAACTACAACAGACGTAATAATGTTTTCAGATATATCCAAGTTTTCTATATATTTTAGAGAAAAAAGACCAAACTATCAGAGAAGAAGGGATGAGTATCACATGCAGTAAAGGACTATCCGACAGGAAGGAATCAGTTTTCCAGTCCTGCAGGGGAGACTTCATTGTGAGTTAAGAGAACCCAAACCCTCTCAACAGAGCCACCAATGGGGAGAAAATCTGGAAAACCTAGCCACTCAAGGGCACTTAGGGGCAAAGTAACATTTTCCAAAGAAGTGGGATTCTTTGTCTTCTGGCTGCTTTTATTTGCAGAAGGAAGAAGCTGACCCTGCTATAGAGTTACAGACTGCCTAGCAACAAATAAGCAGCATTTCTTATAATGAAGCTCAGTATTTCAAATATCTTTAACATGGAAAATGGGAAATATTCTCCAAGCAGTGACAGAAGATAAACAATTTTAAGAGGCAAATCGTATTTTAAATAGTTAACCAAAAACCTTCCAAAATCTACCCAGAGGAGCAGAGGCTGGGAACAATTTATTTATAGTTGCAAGAATAATTCAACATCATAATGGTGGCCTCTCATGGCAGAGAGGAGCTTTTGTGCAGCACACAGGCAACAACAGGAGAACAAAAATAAGAAGATCTTAAGACTTAGGACCTGTCTGATATCAACTCCTGCTCCTACTTTTGGTTCTTAACACAAGTTAAAGTTGAACAGTTTTCCTCGTGGACTTTGAACACCAGAGTTCCTCCCAAACAGGTAGTTATTTTGTTAATCCTGAAAGAAAATTTTTTTTTATTATGGCAAAATATACATAACATAAAATTTACCGTTTGAACCATTTTTAAGTGTTCAACTCAGTGGCATTATGTACATTCATAATGTTGTCTATCCATCACCACTATCTATGTCCAGAATGGTAATGTCATCCCAAACAGAAACTCTGGCCCCCTAAAACAATAACCCCCCAATGCTCCCTCTCCCAACCACTGGTAACTACTGATTTCCTTTTGTCTCCATGAATCTGCCTATTCTAGGAACCTCAGATAAGTGGAAAGGGTTAGAAGCTGAACTCGCTTTTCAATGCTTCCTTGTTGCCGACACCACACACAGGTTGCCAGGTCCTCTGTACCCTCTCCTGCTCTGTACACTACCCCTCCTAATTCTGAGCTATCTTGCATTTGGGCTCTTTGTTTTAATGCCTGGCTACCAGTTGGCAAGGTCATTATTACTGGCATGTCCTCCTTCCCTGGGTCTCTTACTGAGATCTTTCAAATCACATTTCTGCTTTATGCTCTGACCAATTCCAGCTCCTCCAAGTCTCACCTCCCTCTCCTAAAATTAATCTACCAACTGCAGAGACTCCTTCAAACACTGCGGTTCCACATGGCTGTGCTTCAGCCCTTCTCATGGATGATGTGGTACCTTGGAAAAGGTACTTCACCCTTTCACCATTTAGACTATTTCTAGTCAGAGGCTATACTACACGAAGGGCACTCCCAGGACAATTATTTGTGACCGAGTTATTTCCCATCCATTTTACTGACTGGGCAGCTGAGGCACAACCAAAGATGAGAAAATCCCTCATCTTCCTTGTCTGCTCCCTCCCCGGCCTTCTTCCAACATGAATGACAGCTGTTGACCAAAAAACAGAAAATCTGTTTTCCCTCAGTGTTTCTTTCTTTCCTATAAGAAGAAGTAGTAAAATAAAACCTCAAAAATTAATCCTCTCAGACTCAGATGAGTTGGAATTGATGATAATCCTCTTTTGCCTAGCATTTAAAGACTTCCACACTCGTCAGGCTCCATCCCCACCTCTTCACATCCCCCCTCCGCCCCCCCCGCCCCCTTTTCCTCTCCCTTTGTCCCTCTACCCACCTCCTCCCTTTCGTCATCCCCACCTTCCATCCACACCTCCTCACCGCAAAGTCAAGTTTCTGTAAACTCCAGGAAATCCCATTTTTTAGCCCTATATCCAAGCCTTTCCCTTTTTATGGAAAACTTCACATGTTTCCTACCCAAACCTACCTAGCCTTAAACATCCAGTGAGAACCCCACCTTGTTCTACAGAGCACTGTGCCAATCTCTCCCCTTTTGTTTCCTAGACTATGTGTTTATTTCTACGAGGTAGCATTTCATTTTAAAATGAGCTACACTAGTCTCCCTAGTTCAAGACTAAATCTCCTGAAAACCTAGAGAGATATATCATTTATCTTATGCATACACCATGGTGCCCAGCAATCGCTAGCACACAGACAGCAGACAACAAACACTTGTTGCTTGATGGATAATTCAGCCACAGCTGGGCTGAAGCTTATCTCCTTACTGTCAATGAAATAAAGGGCTTGCTAAGCAAATTAATACTGTAAACAGAGAGAGTTTGGCCTACTTTAATGTGAAAATCAACACACTATTTTAAGCAGCACTTCCGTGCCTGCTTCCATTCAAAGAATCAATGTGCTGATTGTGAGTATTGTCTGTCTGTTAAAGCATTAACAAGATTCACAAAGATTACCATCTTCCCCAGCCCTGCTGGTACTCCATGTGTGTAACCATGTTTCCTATTATTTCCTCTGTCCCCTGTATCTTAAGAATAAAATCTAGGAAAATGAACCCGTGAACAGCTTACCTCAGCAGACACAAAGGCCTTTTCTTTGCTTTGAAAAAACAGCCACACTTGTGGAAGGTCTTAGAGCAGTTTTGTTTTTGTTTTCCCTTGCTGGGAATAGAAGATGTCTTTGAAGGAGTTAGAAATCTAGGCGGCAGGAAGGCCTCTGTGGGAAGAGCCCTTCAGCTCAGCTCTGATGCTTTTCTTACATCCTTCCCTTTGTGTCTCTTTCACTACTACTGGCACTTGAATACAACCACAACTTTTGAAAATCTTTAATAATCAGAACCCCAGGAATTTGCAAACCAAAATAGGGTCTAGCCACATCTCAAAAGGAATAGAAATCCTAAACGGATGCCCAGGTTTCAATTCCAGTTAAATCATGTTCTTCTCCTGTCTGTTTCCATCTCTCTAACAAACATAACCAGCTTACTCCAGTGCTTTTTCACACTAAATGAGAAAGGGCCGCTGAAGGAAGGAAATGTATTCAGAGCTATAGATTCCAATACCTTTGCCACCAATTGCTGAAATTTCTGTGTGACTCATTGAGATTCTTCTCCCTACATACTGCTGCTTCAACTACTACTACTAAAAATAATAAAGGGGTCAGAGGGTCTTACTGGCCCTGGGCAAAGTAACTGGCATACTTTCACTCTAAGGGAATGAGGGCTGGGGGTGGGGGTGGGATATAGTTGTGAGGAAGGAAGAAAGGATATTATGGAGGTACAGTTCACTGCTTAGAGAAATAACTATCATTTAGCTAAAAATTCGTTATAACTTTTAAACTTTATACTATTAATTCCTACTAACCAGCCTTCCCTCCCTCCGCCTCTTTCTAGAATGGCTCGTTTAGGCTTTACATCCCATCACTCCACAGCAGATTGATGTAGCTGGACCACAATGTGAAGGGTGGGGTGGAGTGGCCCACGGAAAGCTCAGCACAGGACTGATCATTATGGTGCCCAGATATGCAAAAAAGGAGACCTGTAAGATTTTAAGGGGAGTAACAAAATCCAATTTATATTTAAAAACCTAACTCTGGCTGATCAGCTGTATGTCTTGGGCCATTAGTTGAATGTCTATGGCTTTGCCTAACATAAGAAACACAAAACACCATGGAAATTTAGAAAGGAGAAGTTGCTTTGGAAATCATGCTCATGCTAATTCACATGCAAATATGTACAATATATCTTTGATTAAAGGTCCTATCCTATTTACCTGTAACCTCTGTGTGGAACGGAGTCTCACACATACTAGGTGCTCCCTGAATATTTGTAAATTGAATTCAAATTGAGTAAAAGGGTGCTGTCAGAAAGAACTATTATACAATGACAGGTAAGTCTTCGTGATGGTGAAGTTATTCTGAAGAAAGTAAGGTCTTCGGCTTCCTTTAATCATTGCATATCTGTTCTAGGATTTACCACAATTGTAAGATTATTTGTGTTATTTGTATATGTGACTCTCTCTCCAATTGGAATACAAATTCCAGAATGCTGAAGACCGTATCTACTCACCCCCCTTGGCATTGAGCACAGTGCTTTGCATACAGTAGGTGCAAAATGGATGCACTGAAGTGTAACATTGGTCAATATTCTCTTCCAATTAAGCATGCAAGAGGTAACAGCGTCATACACACAGACCAGGATTCCCTTCAACAAAGAAAGATAACCAGACAATTATATGACCAAGCACAACTTTAACTGTATGATGAACTGAAGTCACTGGATGAATCATGAAAGGACACTGATCAAACTACCCTTCCCACCTAAAACCTGCCGTCCTATAAGGCTGTTCCTTCTAAAGCTCAGACCCAGAACATGCATTGGGAGTTTCCTACTGGCTCCAGCTATAAATGTATCAGATTAACACTGTATTTCCACCCCTCTAGGTGGTCACAAAGCACCGAGCTGATCTCCCTGTGCTATGTGGATGTTTCCCACTAGCTATCGGTTTTACATTTGGTAGTGTATATATGTCCATGCCACTCTCTCACTTTGGGATAGGGAGGATGGGAGGGAGGGAGATGCAAGAGGGAAGAGATACGGGGATATATGTATATGTATAGATGATTCACTTTGTTATAAAGCAGAAACTAACACACCATTGTAAAGCAATTATACTCCAATAAAGATGTTAAAAACAAACCAAAAAAACCCACTGTATTTCCAGAAAGCAATATATTCTCCACAGTGTTCTAGAAGAAAGAGAAAATTACAATGAAATGACATGTATTAAATATCCAGTAAAGTGCCTGGCAGGTAGGAGACCCAAAATACTTGATAGCCATTGTTGCATTTGTGCTTCTTTTTCAAGCATTGTTAAAAACTCACATGTCCTTTTGTAAAATGATACCAGGTGATTTTTAGAATCAGAAACCAGAAGATAGATTAGATAGCTACTAAAAGCAAAGAGGGAAGAAAATACAGATATTACATATGGTTGTTATAGCAACTGAAGGTGTCTCCTGAGCTCCCTCTCACTTTTTCCCACCCTTCACCATGATCCTGTTTTCATGTAAATAACCTCTGGTTTTTCTTTTAAGTTGTTCATCAGGATGATAGTAAACTGTGGCCACTGTTTAGTAGTGAAGACCCTGAAGTCCTAGGGGGAAATTTAAAAAGAAACCAAAAAAGGGCTGAAAGGAAAAGATAACTTGAAATCAAGAAGGTGGAAGCTGGAAATATGTTTATGCAAAACTTATGGGGACATCAGCTAAGACTTTTCAAGGAGTGGCTTGTGAACCCATATGCAAGGGGGAGGGCAAAGAATTGCGGCTTCTCTTCATGCAAGGGACCTACTGAAATCTTAACAACCAAAGGGAATGAGAGAAAAGAACACAAACAATAAATCTTCATTTTCTGATCCAAACTAGGGTTCCACACAGCCTGCAAAGAAAACAGAATGCATCAAGTTCAGATTGCATTCCATCACATCTTGACAGTAGTGGGTTTTCCTAGACAAATTTGGGGCTGTAGTTGTCAACATCGGGAGCATACAAAACATCCTTCAGCACCAGGCCATGTTATTATACCACCTTAGCTTTGGAGAATCATAAATGGGACACGTACATAAATGTAAAATGTCAGGAGCAGCCCTGGAGATCTCAGATTGTGGGTGAAGGCGAAGAAATTGAGGTTCAAGGAGGGACTGTGTCTTATCTAAAGTCACAGCTGGAAAGTGATGGGGTCCAATTAATAGTAATATCTAACAATTACAAGGATGCCAAAATGCAACAGGCACTGTTCTAAATGCCTCGTATGTAATCATTTAATCCTTAGAACCACCTTTATTATTAGGTCCATGTTAAATATGAAGTAACAGAGATATGGGTAGGTTGAACAGCATACTTGAGATTACCCAGCTAGTAAACAGGGGTGTCAGGGTTCAAGTCCAGGCCATCTGATCTCAGGGTTCATTTTCTTGGCCTCTTCGAAATACTGCCTCTCCCCAGGAACAGAAATCTGCCTTGTAAGCCATTCAGCCATTTGTCCTCATCCCACACCCAAGTAGAAGAAGATGCCAGGTCAAGTTTCTAATAAAATACTGTTATTCTCTTGGCCTTTGCACACTTCCCTTGGCCCAGTGCACAGCGACTGCTTCTCTATACGCCACCGAGTCTCCCCTACTTCCCTTTCCCATTTGCCAAACAAATCTGGGAGAATAAATCAGTTCTATCCGACTCTATTTGGGAACAAATTCCCTTCAAATCACTCCACCAGACAGGTCTAAGACCATAGTCTAGCCACCCTTCCTACTTAAAAACAAAAACCAAACATGCCCAGGGTTCCATTTTGGAAAATAAGTATTTCACCAACAGAAGAATCTGACTTTCTGGTCACAGAGCTCCCCAGAGTCCCTCTCATCTGTGGTCTCCCACAGGGAATCCCTGCATTCTGTAGTTACCATCCTGGAGCCTCAGGCATCCATCCTCCAGCCTGGGAGCCAGGTACAGGAGGAGGAGGCTGGAAGGTGGGAATGGCAGAGAGGATCGAGTTGCATGGACAACACGTTCTGGGGACACTCTGAATGAGGCCCACCACACTGATCCCATGTATTCCTAGACGTTCTTGCTCTAGAAGAGTTCTCTGATTGAATCTCCTTCCTGTCCTGGATGTCAGCAAACACCATTCCTTCTGGCTGGACTCCATTGCCCCTAATTCAAATTTCACTTCCTCAAAAAGTTTCTTCTGCCCTGCCCAGTTAGGTGAAACCCCTCTGATACGTACTTTCACAGAATGTACCACAATTGCTGTTATTTACAAGAATGTTCACAGCAGCAGTATTTGGCCAAAAACTGGAAAGTACTCAGGTACACATCTTCGGGAGAATGGATAGATAAACTGTGGTATACTCATAGGATGGAATATCATACAGCAACAAGAATGAACAAACTACGACCACTATTCAGAGTGATTGATATAAATGTCACAAAAGAAGCCAGCTACAAGACAGTATATACAGTATGTTTCCATTTATATGAAGTTCAAAAATAGGCAACATTAATTTTTCGGCCTTTCTAATCTCATTATTACCAAAATAATCAAAGATATAATAACCTCTCTCAGGTCTCAATTTCTAAAATTTTTCAGAGCAAAATTCATATTCGATTTGTTACTGATGAATCTCCTGTTCCTGGTATGGTGCCTAGCATGTAGTAGGTACTCAATTTATAATTAAAAAAAAAAATAAATGAATGAATGAACGCTTTACTTTTTAAATGATCTCTCCACCCCTCCAATCCTTTCTGAACTTCATGCCGGACCATTCTTATTTTAGTGTGATTTTCTTTAAGACACTTTTTACTTTCAGTATTTACTGGTTCCCTAATGCCAATAAGAGAAAGACAACACTTGGATTCCAGGAGCCAAACTGTCTTTGCAAATTTATTATTATTCTCTATGAGGATCCATCTTTCCAAAGAGAATGTGTTTCCTCCCTCCTCTCCTTCCCTGCCTTCTCAACACTCAGCAATCATATCTTCCTATAAAGTCCTTCCAAAAGTGATGGTCTACACCACTCATCAAGTCTTACCAGTCCCTCGTTTTAAGATGAGCAGATAGACAGAGACATCAATTCATATTTACACTTTACTTCTCATGTAGACTATTCACCCTTTGAGAACAACATCTCCCCTTGAAATCTTAGAAATTCTTTGTCAGAATAAAGATCCCCAAGGCAATTTGATTGATTTTTTCATGGGTGTACTTCAACATGTGCAGAGCACATCTTAAAATTTAGAAGACTTTCCATTTAAGCCAAAGAACATATTTTGAGCAACAAATGTGTCAGGCTCCTGGGAAATGGACACCTCAATGCCTCTATTTGCTCCACGCTCTCTGCTGTCCTTCACCTCAGACTGACCCCCATGAAGTGGCTGGACAAGAGCCCATTGCTACAAGATTCAGTCCTAGGGACAAAAGCATTCCTTTCCTAGACTTTCCACTATTTTCCCCTTCTCAAGGCACACAAGATGTTCTCTTTGTGTGAGACATTCCTCTGGTGCCAAACAAATGAGGGTAAACAAAATCCATCTCCTCTGGCAAAGTTTCTCCAATCTAATTTGTGTAATTACCTATCTCCCTAATGATGTGCTTGTTTACAGATTAAAGCTATGAATCTAAGCGCAGAAATAAGATTATATCTGATGAATTAAATCCTCATTTGCTTAAATCATCTGGATATTTTCTTTCTTTCTTTAGAAAGAAATTCCAGGTAAAAAAGAGGGCACTGAAATCACTGGCTTTGAAAAGGTATATATGAAAAAAATTTTTTAAATGAGAAACTAAGCTAGTAACAGGCAGAGGTGTACACTTAGTCTTAGCGTTACTGATGGAAGACTAGCTAATTTGGAAAGTCTGAGAGGAAAAAAGCCAAAACAAAACACAATTTCCATTATTTGTTTATCCTTCTAAGATCTTTCCAAATGAAATAGACACTGCCACCTAGACCCTTTGGTCTGGCCCTGCAATCAATTGGTGACATAGCAGTGAACTCCTAGCAAATCCTAGGGGACCCAAAGTAGGGGGACAAGAAAGAGAGAGAGGGAAAGAAAGAGAAATGGAAAGACAGAGGAAAAAGGGGAAAGTGGATCCTTTTTTATTTATTTATTTTTAAATTTTACTTATTTATTTTTGGCTGCGTTGGGTCTTCGTTGCTGCACGCAGGCTTTCTCTAGTTGCAGAGAGCGGGGGCTACTCTTCGTTGCAGTGCACGGGCTGCTCATTGTGGTGGCCTCTCTTGTCTCAGAGCTTGGGCTCTAGGCGTGCCGGCTTCAGTAGTTGTGGCATGAGGGCTCAGTAGTTGTGGCTCGTGGGCTCTAGAACGCAGGCTCAGTAGTTGTGGCACACGGCCTTAGTTGCTCTGAGGCACGTGGGATCTTCCTGGACCAGGGATCGAACCCATGTCCCCTACATTGGCAGGCAGATTCTTAACCACTGCTCCACCAGGGAAGTCCTGAGAAAGTGAATGCTTAACGATACAGTCAGGTCCTTACACATACACCAAGATGTAGAGCTTAGTGAAGCATGTACCCACTAGGCAGCTCCATCACTAACTGACTGCTTTGATGTAATCCATATTCCTGAAGACAAAAGACGACCAGCCCATGTAAATTAGTCCTTGTCAGGCTCTTCCTTGAACTATTTCTAGTGATCACACAGTTCTTTCTGAGAAGCCTGGAGTCACCAAGACATACTAATAACAGCCCAGACATAAAGCTGATAACCAGCAGGTATTCAGAACCTCCATGCACCTAACCAAACACAAAGCACTTCATATAAGTTTTCTCATTTGTCTCTCACAACACTCCTGTGGAGTTGCCACCATCAATACCATTTTGAATTTGAAGAAATGGAGAATGAAGAAACATCTGGAGTATTTAAGTGATTTTTTCAAGGCCACCTGGCTGGCGAAAAGTGGAGACAAGATGCACACCCAGGTCTGCGGGCCTCTAGTGATTCTCTTGCCCATTACATTCCCCTCCTCCATTTGAACAAAGATAATGCCGAAGCAGCATTCAAATTAAATCCCGTAAGAAAACCATTTCAATCTTGATCCCACAGTCATTCATAAGTTGCATTTGCCTACCACTGAAAAAGAAAATAAGTGTAAAACTGTGTTTATCTGAACACACACTAAGTATCTCAAGCTTTGGCAACCAAAATTTCCTTGCAAAATCTGTGAAGTTAAGTCTACCACTACCACCACAATTCCTTCATGCATACAGATTCCAGCAACACAGGGTTTCAAAGAAGCCTTGAAAAAGTGTGCTCTGTTAGAAACTGTTAAAATTCAAGCTTCTAATTTCATGACATATGCAGTTTTACTCTCAGCAATAATTTCACGCTATCATTTTTGTGGTTTGTTTCTTTGTGGTTGACTTTTTTTTTTTAATTCACTTTTGGTTGCATTGGGTCTTCGTTGCTGTGCGCAGGCCTTCTCTAGTTGCGGCGAGCAGGGGCTACTCTTCGCTGCGGTGCGTGGGCTTCTCACTGCAGTGGTCTCTCCCGTTGTGGAGCGTTGGCTCTAGGTGCGTGGGCCTCAGTGGCTGTGGCACGCGGGCCCAGCAGCCGTGGCTCGCAGACTGTAGAGTGCAGGCTCAGCAGCTGCGGTGAACGGGCTTAGTTGCTCCATGGCATGTGGGATCTTCCCAGACCAGGGCTCAAACCCTTGTCCCCTGCACTGGCAGGCGGGTTCCCAACCACTGCGCCACCAGGGAAGCCCTGTGGTTGACTTTTTTTTTTTGTGGTTGACTTTTAAGTGCTGAGTTTTCAAACAAATGAACACATATTTCTTCGTACTGGACCATGTTGTCACAGACTGAGTGAAAACTCTGAATGTTCTCAGTGAGTGCCTATAATGTTGCTTTTTAATTGAAATGAATTCTGTGGTCTGCTTTTAGCAGAAAATTCTTGTATTATGAAGGTTTGCTGACTAATCAACCTTTGTGATAAGGAAAAAAAAATATATGTATATGTATATACACATTTCACTGTTTTCAAGTTATATATAATTACATCTTCTCCGAAGGGCTTTCATTATCTCAACATCTATCATGCATAGTACTTAATTTGCACTGGGCATTGTGCAAAATGCTTGACATATATGATCTCTGGTAATACTCAGTTTAACCCTGTTAGGTGGATGCAACATTAGTTTCATTTTATATGTGAATGAACCATCTTCGAGAAATTAAATGACCTGTCCAATGTTGCCCAACTAGTAAATGGAAGAACCGAGAATCCAAACCCAGTCTTTCACCACCGCAACACGCCACCAGTGTTTTGAACCCTTTATAAAAGTCAAGGGCATCTACACTCTGAAGTCTTTTACAGCATATTTAGTTCAGTCTCCATAATCCTCAGATTCCTCCTCTGCAAAATGAGAGCACCGGAGGGAGTGACCTCAGAGATCTTTCTGCTTTGTAAGGGACCCAACAGTTAACGACACTCAGTTACCGAGATCAGACTGGTGGGAAAGGAAGGAATGAAAGTGTCCAGCAAAATCCCCACGTGAACTCAAATTGAGTCCGTAAGAATCTGCACTGAGCATCCCATGGGCAAGAGGGACGCCTTTTTATCTTGGTCACTTTCGCAGAGATGGACATCATGCAGGGGAGGGGCACACACATTATTTAACATTAGAACAAATGAAAATTATGACACTCTCTTCTAGGTAAAAACATAAACTTCACCATTTCCTCCCCAGGCCAATTGTTAGCTCTGTTACAATTCTCCAAGCCAGAACAAGCTGAGAAAGTATGCAGTGTGCCCAACAGGGATTATTAGACTATTTTTCAAGAAGGTGGTAGTTATGTAATGCAAACTTGCTTTGGGGCAGTGCTCAGATCACTGACTCAAAATTGTTCCTGGCCCTTTATCATGTAATACAATAAAAGTTATTATCACTGTGTCTTGCCTGTGTGCATGCACAAGTCCTAGGCAGCGTGGGAATGGTAGCCGGCATGGGGCAGAGGAATCCCTCAGGTTCCGAGTTAAGGGCCTAATTGGGTCTATTTTAAAGGCTGGCTGTAGCAAAGAGGATTTGTCGCCTTTGATCATGACTCCCTAGACACCAGGCTTCCTGCTGAACACAGACACTTCCCCCAGCACAGTCCCAGTGGTGTGTCCTGCACTCAGGAAACTCTGCTGAGGCAGCAGTGTCTTTTTCTGTCTTCATCACCAGCCCTTGCCTTCCCTGAATACAGCACAATCAAAAACACCAGTGTTCACCTTCCTATAAAATAGCCCCATTCTTTCCCCCTGACTTGGAACACCGTGGGGAAAACAGTTCTTGAAGACTCAGAACATTTAAAGCTCCTTCACTCTAAAGAGTGGGGAAAAAAGGTGGTCCAGGAATTGGGCACCATGTAGTATCCTTCCAACCAATTCAGTTGTTTTAGTCTTCCAAAGCGTTCCCTCTCTATTCAACCAGGGTTAGCCCTCTCATTGGCTGCCTACCAGGAGCCATTCTCCATTTTCTTGTGTCCAAATGCAGCAGAGGTTTGGGAAGGGGAAAGATATTAAAATGTGAGCCCGGGAGACAAGAATTCTAGGAGAGTTCCTATTGTGGATTGGCTTTACGAATCCCACTGGAGACTGTGATGAGAACTTAGATTTTGTGGCAAAGAGAGCTGCACTGCAAGCAGCAGCTGAAACCACAAGTGCTGGTCTTGCATAAATGTTCAGCTATGCTCAGAAGAAGACATTTTCAAGCACCTTCGTTACCTGACATTTCTCGAGCACTAGTGTGAGAAGGGCACTGCATTAAGCATGGAGACCAGGGAAAAATATATGTCATCTGTTCCTTAAAGCTGCTTAAAATTTGAATATTTATTAAACACTGCTTGTATACTCAGTAGATTTACCCATAGCCTATATTTATATGCTATTTGTATAGTGATCTATAGGAAAATGTCTTTGCGTGGTTCAAATCCATACTCTATCCCTACAAAGTCCTCTCAATCATTAGTACTTGAGTCTAAATTCCAGTTTCACCTGTGGTTCTTCTCCAAGCTCTTCTTAAATGCCAGCTCAAATCCTTCTCATCACCAGGTCATAGGGAGGATCACACCTAAAGGTCTATAACATGGATGAGACCTATGCTATTGTCCAGTCTGGCATTTTCATTCTCAAATGGAGGAAATAAGCCCAGAGAACTAAAATGACTCTCGTTAGGCACACAGGAAATTTGCGGTGGGACAGGGCCCACACCCAGGCATCCTGACTTCCAGCACAGGCCTCCCTCTAGCTAGCTTCTGGCATTCCAAAGGCAAAGGATGAAATGTATAACAGACGAAAGACATCACTGTTGATGACGCACACCTTGTGACACACTGTGTGTGTTGGTCCTACCTTCTGTAGTGTTATCTTGAAAAAGTATATGTGAACATCACAAAGCACCACCAGCATCCACGGTGAGGCACTCAGCTGCTCACACAATGCCTCACAAATGGGACCAGCGGAGGAATGAATTCTCCAAATAGCTTTCTAACCAGTCTCTCTTTCTCTAATATTTTGTCCATCCAATTCATCCAATTCTTCCAAACTGAAATGCTGATCATGTCACTCCCTGGTCCTTTCAGTCTGGTTTGCAAAGCCTTTCACGATATTATGCTAGGTTCCCTCTCTGGCCTCATCTCCCTCCCCAGACTTCCATCCTATGCCTTTCATGGGCTGTTCCTTCTCATTCTTGTAAGTTGTCACATGTATCAACGCTTCCATAGGGAGCATGTTTTCTACATCTTTTCACCTGAAAATTCTTATTTATCCTTTTTATTTACCAGGGACATAATACGTTACCTCTTCTCGGAAGTCTTTGCTAATATCATCCATCACCTCACCCCACTCCCATCTGGCTAAATTCTTCTCCTCTGTAAACACTTGTGTATTGCACTTACCAAGTTGTATTTTAACTATGTATTCTCCCCTTAGACTGTAAGCCACTTGAGAGGAGGCCTAGTTCTGTATTCTCAGCCCTACCAGAAAGTTAAGTGCATGGTAAGATTTACATGCGACAACAAAAGGCACAGAGTTAGTAAATAGAAAACAAATATGGGGCCCTGCAATCCATATCTTTAACTACTACCCTCTCCTTCTTCCTAATAAGACTTCACTGACTTTAGATGAGTACCAGAATGGTCACCCACAGAGCTAGGCAAACGTCCCCATCTCATCGCATAAAAGGACATACTCAGGCAGTGGAACACTGCCTCAGTTTAAAGACAGAGCAAAATCCTGCAGCTAGTTTGTCTCTGCCAAACAAGCAAGAGCCCATGGCCTTGGCCCAGGCTGCTCTCAGCAGTGAGTGGCTGAAGCCCAACGCAGAAGCCAGGTTCAGCACCGACTCATAGGGAACAGCTCCACCTGCCGAATTCCTTGACATTCCTCTCCCCCTTTAGCACAGTTTTCTTCTAACCTGTGTAGCAGTGGTCACAATTTTTGAGAAATAATAGTATCACAGAGAAGACAGAGAGGAATTTTGCATTCGGTTACTTGCCTGCATTTTGTGCAGGATTATAAGAATGTATGTGTGACAAATATCCACACCACCTCTTGAAAAGGAAAGAAAGGAATGGCTCTGTCAACATGCCAAGGCTTTCTGCAGTGCTTTTTTTTTTTTTTTTTTAAAGAATTAAGCCATCGGGGTACATGGTGCTATTATTTAATCTATCTCCCTCTTCTGCAAAGTGGCGATAATCTCTGTCTCCCTGTGGATGAAGGGGGAGGTGTGAAAAGCATTCCAAATTCTCTGCTCATATCCATCAGCAAACAATGTGATAAATACTGATGTGGGTGGTAGGTGGTGTTAAAACATGGGCAAGCAATGAATAAAGCAGATTGTTTGGTAGGAAAATCTTGGGCAAACACATCAGGCATTTCCTGATGGTACAAGTTATTTGAATTACCAGAAATAGTGAAGGGAAAGTGACTGAACTGAATCACCTAAAGAAGAAAATGAGTAGACTGGAGGAAGGCCAGAGACCAAGAACTTCTGGGAAGGAAACATTTTGTCAGTCATCCCAGATTGCAGAAATGGTCTTGTCAAAAGGATGCAAAAACCCATTTACTATTCTGGATTTCTGTTTCTATTGCAGTACAGATATTGCATTTTAAGAAACTCTGTCCAACACTAGATTACTGTGCAGGAAAATTAACCAGTATGCACCAAATGTTTTAACAAAGAAAGATAATAGGTCTTAATTAGAAGCCCATGCTTTTGCAAGCAATTTAGCATAAATAAAATGCAAGCGGACCTAAAACTAAGAAAGTCCATTAAAAACATGAACAACTTGGCTATAGTTAATAATAAAATAATAAATCAAGGTCAGACCATTCAAATTTATTCCGACTGAATTAAGGCAACTTAGCTGTTAGGTTGAAACAGCAGGTTGCACACAACACAATCTAGCTTAAACAATTGTTGATTTGAAGAAATAAACCAAGGGCTCCTTCTTAAATAGAAAGGGGTATTTTCCAAGTGAGAGAAGAAACTATAGCAAGAAGAAAGGACCCCAAATTATTTGCTAAATAACTTCACTTGAGCTCTATTTTTAATTTAGTGCTTATAGCTACTACTGGATTTGAAATACTTCTATCATTTTTTTTAATCTACCCATAAAATGTTTGCTTAATCATACGACTAGGGTAAACTTTTGGTTTTCATAGAAAAGCAGTCCCATAGTTTTATTATATACTTACTGAATAGAATCTGCCTCAAAATTTGAAAACGCAGCAGAGGCATTGAAAGAGATTATTCAGCTATAGGTATAAGTATCATATGCCTGATGATATAGATATAGAGGCAGAAGCAGAGATGTGTGTGCATATTTAAACATCCTTCACACACACACACACACACACGCACGCACAAATACTAATTTGTCAATGTCCATGATAAAGAGAATCCTAAGTGTTTATATCTCTTTAGATATAGATTTATGTGGATAAATTTTTGCATTATTTTACCATGACATTATTTTAACCATGACAACCAGCATTGCCTAACAATGTTCATCTTATTAAAAAAAATGTTTCCTTCACATTTTTTCAATTAATCCCTAAGGAATGAGTAAGCTTTGGAAGTTCTGAAAAGTCTACTTCTCAAAAGGACTCCTGGATCATAACCTTTCAAACCATACAGAGAGTCAGTGGATGGACCACCAAGCTCTAAGTTCATGGATTATTACTGGGTTTGATCATGAATAAACTCCCAGTGCCTGGCATGCTTGACAGGTATTAGGCACTCAATAACTAATGGTTGTACACATGAAAAACTTGAAGCTACTTGAAGATGAAATGCCATAGTGTTCTAAATGCAGTAGAATATAATGTCCAAGAGCTGAGATTTTTTTAGATCACAACTGTCTGGATTTAAATCCCAATTCTACATCCTGCTATCCCTGTGATGTTGGGTGAGTTACTTAACCTCCCATTTTTCAGTCCCTTTATTTCTAAAATGGGGATAATGGCAATGCCTAATTCCTATTATTGCTAATACATGTATTACCAGGAATAGTGCCTGGCACATTGCAAACACCCGTTAAGTGTTGGTTATAATCATATTGAATATCGCCTGAGCCCTCGATAAATAGTCCTTACCCACCTTTAATGGAAATCTTACTACGTCCAAACTCACTTGGAAAAGACAGCAACCCTCAAGCTGCCCTTTCAGGTAAATGTGCCTAAAAGAACATGCAGATTAAACCCATAATTATTTTCTCATTGTCACGGTGCTCTCGTTCAGTCCATTACCACAAATGCAATTTTATTTCTCACAGTGCAATAGCCCCTCATCTTTTCTTAAATGTTCTGGCCCTGCTGAGACTTTTGTACAGTGGGGGCCGGTTCTCAATGCAGCTCCTTAAATGAGGAGCATGAAGGTGTTTCCTCCCTCAGGCCTGAGGCAACGCAAGCCCCTACCAGCCACCAGCTCATTTTTGAAGCTGGATCATCAGACTTCATTACGAAGTATCCCTACCCCTCCTGCTATGAGAAAGCTGTGACTACACTCCTCTCTCTCTTTCTCTCTCTGTCTCTGTCTCTCTCTCTCTCTCTATCTCAATCTCACTCTCTCTGTCTACTTTGGGGTCATTTTACTAGAACTATTTGAATGAGGTAATCCATATAGTTTACACTTCATGAATCAGGACAGTGAAAAATATCCAGGCAGACGATCATCATGGTGTCTATATGCTGACCATTTATCTTCCAGACCAAAAAAAGGCCAATAAAACAATCCTAAATTGCTTTAGTGCTCTGATTTTTTAAAGTATTCTTATTAAGTACGTCCTATGTGCCAAATATTGGTATATAAAAATGAATGAAATGGCGTCTTGCCCTCAAGGAGCTCACCATTAATTGGAATACAAACCAGATGATGCTTACTGCTTGAACAGGGCATAAAGACAGTGAGCTGGCACATAAGATCTCTGTTCATAAGAATCAGGTATCTCTTCTTTTTGGAAGTAATGGATAAATCCTCAGAAAGGAGGTAATATCCAAGCGAGGACTTAAAACATGAATTTAACTGGGCAAGAAGTAGTATGAGCAAAGGGACAGGAAGAGAGAATGAAAGGTCCACGTCAAGATGGGAATTTGCAATGAATATGAATATGTATGCCTTTGAAGCAAGAAAACCAAGGTCAAAAGACCACCCTCAAGTTAGCATGCAGATGACAACTGCAGTATCTTCATTGTGCCTCGCTGCTTGCATTCTCTCCAATCCCCCAAATCAGGAGTCTGCAAACTCTTCCCCTAAAGGATCAGAGGATAAATATTTGAGATTTTATGAGCTACACAGTCTCTGTCATAACTACTCAACTTTATCAGTTTTGAGCAAAAGTAGCCATAGACAATAAATGACCGTGTTCCAAAAAAAAAATTACATCAAAACATTTGAGGGTATCACAACATATCTTCCTTCTTTTTATTTTTCTAAGTCATTAAAAACCTGTATGCAGAGAACTATAAGACATTGATGAAAGAAATTAAAGATGATACAAACAGATGGAGAGATATACCATGATCTTGGATTGGAAGAATCAACATTGTGAAAATGACTATACTACCCAAAGCGATCTACAGATTCTGTGAAATCCCTATCAAACTACCAATGGCATTTTTCACAGAACTAGAGCAAAAAATTTCACAATTTGTATGGAAACACAAAAGACCCCAAATAGCCAAAGCAATCTTGAGAAAGAAAAACGGAGCTGAAGGAATCAGGCTCCCTGACTTCACACTATACTACAAAGCTACAGTAATCAAGACAGTATGGTACTGGCACAAAAAGAGAAATATAGATCAATGGAACAGGATAGAAAGCCCAGAGATAAACCCACACACATATGGTCACCTTATCTTTGATAAAGAAGGCAAGAATATACAATGGAGAAAAGACAGCCTCTTCAATAAGTGGTGCTGGGAAAACTGGACAGCTACATGTAAAAGAATGAAATTAGAACACTCCCTAACACCACACACAAAAATAAACTCAAAATGGATTAAAGACCTAAATCTAAGGCCAGACACTATCAAACTCGTAGGGGAAAA
The DNA here is from genome assembly GCF_028021215.1 of Eschrichtius robustus. Classification (NCBI taxonomy): domain Eukaryota; kingdom Metazoa; phylum Chordata; class Mammalia; order Artiodactyla; family Eschrichtiidae; genus Eschrichtius; species Eschrichtius robustus. The sequence continues at coordinate 117,196,370 of NC_090830.1, forward strand.
CATAAGCAGAACACTCTATGACATAAATCACAGGAGGATCCTTTTTGACCCACCTCCTAGAGAAATGGAAATAACAAAAATAAACAAATGGGACCTAATGAAACTTAAAAGCTTTTGCACAGCAAAGGAAACCATAAACAAGAAGAAAAGACAACAATGAGAGAAAAGACAGAATGGGAGAAAACATGTGCAAATGAAGCAACTGACACAGGCTTAATCTCCAAAATATACAAGCAGCTCATGCAGCTCAATATCAAAAAAACAAACAACCCAATCCAAAAATGGGCAGAAGACCTAAATAGACATTTCTCCAAAGAAGATACACAGATTGCCAACAAACACATGAAAAGATGCTCAACATCACTAATCATTAGAGAAATGCAAATTAAAACTACAATGAGGAATCACCTCGCACCAGTCAGAATGGCCATCATCAAAAAATCTATAAACAATAAATGCTGGAGAGGGTGTGGAGAAAAAGGGAAACTTCTTGCACTGTTGGTGGGAATGTAAATTGATACAGCCACTATAGAGAACAGTATGGAGGTTCCTTAAAATCTAAAAATAGAACTACCATACGACCCAGCAATCCCACTACTGGGCATATACCCTGAGAAAACCATAATTCAAAAAGAGTCATGTACCACAGTGTTCATTGCAGCACTATTTACAATAGCCAGGACATGGAAGCAACCTAAGTGTCCATCGACAGATGAATGGATAAAGAAGATGCGGCACATATATACAATGGAATATTACTCAGACATAAAAAGAAATGAAATTGAGTTATTTGTAGTGAGGTGGATGGACCTAGAATCTGTCATACAGAGTGAAGTAAGTCAGAAACGGAGAAGCAAATTCCGTATGCTAACACATATATATGGAATCTAAAAAAAAAGTGGTTCTCAAGAACCTATTGGGCAGGACAGGAATAAAGATGCAGACGTAGAGAATGGACTTAACGACACGGGGAGAGGGAAGGGTAAGCTGGGACGAAGTGAGAGAGTGGCATGGACATATATACACTACCAAATGTAAAATAGATACCTAGTGGGAAGCAGCCACATAGCACAGGGAGATCAGCTCAGTGCTTTGTTATCACCTAGAGGAGTGGGATAGGGAGGGCTGGAGAGAGACGCAAGAGGGAGGGGATATGGGGATATAAGTATATGTATAGTTGATTCACTTTGTTATATAGCAGAAACTAACACAACAATGTAAAACAATTATACTCCAATAAAGATGTTAAAATATATATATATATATAAAACATTCGTAGCTTGTGGGTCATACAGAAACAGTGGTAGGACAGATTTGGCCCATGGGTTGTAGTTTGCCAACCCTTGCCTTAAACTACCTCAAATCCCACCTGAAAAAGAAAGATAAGTTAATTTCTATGCCTCTAATGGGAAATGTCATTGTTATTTCTTCACAAATACTTTCAGGACCTACATTTAGGTTGATATGAGGTACTCAGGTACTTCTAAAGTTGGTGAGCTTTAAGGCAAATATAATTTTTTCCTTCTCCTTTCTCTAAGACTTTAAGTTAAATGAATATCAAGGAGAGTCTCGTATAGGAAATTAAACCAACTTAGGTGACTGAAAGAGAGCTTGTCTTAGTCAATTTGGGCTGCTATAAGAAGACACCATAGACTAGGTGGTTTATAAACAACAGACATTTATTTCTCACAGTTCTGTAGCCTAGGAAGCCTAAGATCAAAATGTCATAAGATCCAGTATCTGGTGAGGGCCCACTTCCTGGTTCATAGATGGTGTCTTCTTGCTGTGTTCTTACATGGTAAAAAGGACAAGGGAGTTCCATAGGTCACTTTTACAAGGGCACTAATCTCATTCATAAGGGCTCCATCCTCATGACCTAATTACCTCCTGAAAGCCTTACCTCCTAATACCATCAGGTTGGGGGTGAGATTTCAACATATGGCTTGTGGGAAGGACATAAACATTCAGATCATAGTAGACCTCATCCTACTCTTTGGGGATAGTCATTTATATATCTAAGGACATATTTGTTATCAGCTGAAAAAGTCATTCCCAAGTCATTTCTGTCTCAAAATGATAAAATTCCTGAGTCATTTAATCTACTACAGTAGCACAAAATGCTAGGCAAAAATTCCTAAATCAGGATACCTCAAAGGCAGATCTGGACATTGTAACATCATCTCAAGCCACAGTCTGTTTGAAAGTTATGAGGATGGAAAGGGCAGAACTCAAAGGCCAGGGAAGTGTCTTTTCACCCACTCATGAGCTGGTGAGTGGGTTCTAAGAGCACATGCTCCCCGTAACTGTGGCCATGCCTTTCCTCACCGGCTACCCCCTTCTGTTCTTTTTTCTTTATCTTTTTTCTTCTTTGTAGACAAGAAAGAGGTAAAGGGGACAACCAGTTAAAAGCCAAATTTATTCTTTGGTAATTTTCTATGTATTTACTTTATGTATGCTTTGTCTTCTATTTGCAAGGCATAACCACTTAAGTCTGGGTAACACTGATGTGGAATACTTTAGTGCATTCTCTTACTGCCTTGAATAATCATACTCCAATCCTAAGTGATGACAATCCAACTCATCCTAATGCACCCAGTTTCCCATATTGACTAGGGAAACATGATCAAGAAAATGATATAAACACCCACTTTTAACTCTTTAATACATATAGAATGGCCAAAAAAAAATCCCATGATCGCTTAGTTAATCAAATTCTACTGTGAATAGAGAAGATAGAAATATTTTAAAATTGTGCATCTGGGTGCATGCATGTGCAAGCACACACGGGTGTGTAAAGACTCAAGGGAACAACTTTTCCCTTTGGAAAAATCAGATTTTTTGGCCAGTTTGAGGCCAAGTACTTAACAGGACATTTTAAACTGGGGAGTCTAATCTGATATTTAAACACACTATGAGCCTTGATTCCAAATATCTTGGACACCGAGATGATGAAGAAAGAAAGTACCATTTCAGTCACAGCTTGTTGACCCAAGATCTGGGGAGTTTAAGATGGGCAGAAGTGGCCTTTCCTCCTGCCCAACCCTATCCTGTCTGCAAAACTCCTAACCTTGTATAAAGACCTGTCTTAATTGTCACTTCCTTTTAAAGACTTGCCTCCCACTCTCAGAAAAAAAAAAAAAAAATTAGTTGTCCCCCACTCATCTTTGCTCCCATAGCACTTTGCACAAAACTCTATTACAGCTATTATGTGTTTATCACACTAAATTGCTATTTATCTGTTTATGTGTCTGTCTATTTCCACCAGAATATGCACCGTCAAGGGTAAAGATCAGGTCTTATTTATCTTTGTATTCCCAGCACTCAGCACTGTGCTGACACAACAGCCACTTAAAACATGTTTTAGGATTTTTATTATTAAAGAAATGCGTTCCCATTAAAAATTCAAAATAGCATGGACTAGTACAAAAGGAAATGTTAAAAGTTGCCTTTCCACCTTCCAGACCATCAATCCTATTTCCCAAAGGGATTTAAGGGATTCTTTAAAATGCATAAATACTGCATGCACCCCTTCCACCCTACACCCAGTTCACCAACATATATGGCTCTCAGAGCTGTCCCACATGCAAGACTGGCTGATGCTAGCAACAAGACTGGATGGGTGTGAAACCCCCCAGAGCCAAAGGCCAGAGATGTGCTGTCGCTACAGTGGAAAGAATATGGTCAGACTAGGTAGAAATTTGTTCTACTCTGCACATTTTATGAATTGATAACAAGTTCTCTCTACTCACTGACACTTTTCCTTTCTTGTTTTCATCTCTAACTCTCTTTCTGTGACTTACTCTGTCTCCACGTGTTTGTTACAAGGCTGTCTTTGTCTCTCTATCTGCCCTTCCCAGTCCACAGTATCACTGGCTCATTGCCCCTCGTCTTCTCTTTATTCTCCTCCTTCTTAGTCCACTTTTCCTGTCTCTGAATTGCTCTCTGTCTCTCTCTGCCTCTGTCATGATCCTATACTCTCTCTCTTCCTCTCCCCTTATTCCTTCTCTTTTTCCATCTCTTGGCTTCCATTGTCTCTCAGTCTCTTCCTCTTGGTGTCTTTATCTCTCGCCTCATTCTGGAGATCACCTTCCATTCAGCTCTCACCGTCAGTAAACATCCTCACCGTGGCCATACAACAAAATCTAGTATTTCACTTTTAAGAGCAGATACTTAAAGACATCAGTGCGTAAATTGCTCTGAATGTACAGAGATGCCTGGGATGCCCACATCTATGACGTATGCACTTAAATACATATATATGATGGAGAGATGGAGTCCAAGATCAAGAAAGAGACCGAGATTTAAATTAAAATGCATGCTTCTTTATTGGGGACTGGAAGCTACTAGAGTTTTCAGGAGGTGTAGTCAGGTGGGTGAAATTACCTCCAGATCTCTCTCTCTGGAATCAACAAAGAGGACAATAAACAAAAGGCCTGGAAGCCCCTGCTGCTGCACACCACAAAAAGAGAAGGAAGAGAGATGCAGAGTGATCTTGCCGCTTCACAAAAACCCTGGGCACCAGCTCCTTCCCAATAATAGGGACTGAAAGTAAGTCAGGAAACTTGAACTTGGGCTCTTTGTCCAGTTCAGTTGTCTGGAATGCAATTCTAATGTGGCCAAGTTCACAAACTTGTTTACTCTCTCCTGTTTTGTTTGTTTCTCCCCCCCCCCATTTCTCAAATAACTATTAAAAATAAATCAAGCAATGCACATTTATGGAAGAACAACACCACCAAAACTACGGACAAACTGAGAGAATTTCAAAGGTAGAAGTAAACTTAAAAAGCCATTTAGACTCCCTCTTGCGAGAGCACTGGAATCACAACTAACTGCTGAACAATCGTCAATAGGAAGACACTGGAACTCACCAAAAATGATACCCACATCCAAAGACAAAGGAGAAGCCACAATGAGATGGTGGGAGTGGCGCAATCACAATAAAATCAAATCCCATAACTGCTGGGTGGGTGACTCACAAACTGGAGAACACTTACACCACAGAAGTCCACCCACTGGAGTGAAGGTTCTGAGCCCCACGTCGGGCTTTCCAACCTGGGGGTCTGGCAATAGGAGGAGGAATTCCTAGAGAATCAGACTTTGAAGGCTAGAGGGATTTGATTGCAAGACTTTGACAGGACTGGGGGAAACAGAGACTCTACTCTTGGAGGGCACACACAAAGTAGTGTGTGCATCTGGACCCAGGGGAAGGAGCAGTGACCCCATAGGAGACTGAACCAGACTTACCTGCTAGTGTTGCAAGAAATGTTTAACAAAGACATAGAAGAACAAACAAACAGAGATGAACAATACAATAACTGAAATGAAAAATACACTAGAAGGAATCAATAGCAGAATTACTGAGGCAGAAGAACAGATAAGTGACCTGGAAGACAGAATGGTGGAAATAACTGCCACGGAACACAAAAAAGGAAAAAGAATGACAAGAAATGAAGACAGCCTAAGAGACTTCTGGGACAACATTAAACTCAACAACATTCACATTATAGGGGTCCCAGAGGAGAAGAAAGAGAGAAAGGACCCGAGAAAACATTTGAAGAGATTATAGTCAAAAACTTCCCTAACATGGGAAAGGAAATAGCCACCCAAGTCCAGGAAGCACAGAGAGTCCCAGGCAGGATAAACCCAAGGAGAAACACGCCGAGACACATAGTAATCAAACTGCCGAAAATTAAAGACAAAGAAAAATTATTAAAAGAAACAAGGGAAAAATGACAAATAAAAAACAAGGGAACTCCCATAAGGTTAACAGCTGATTTCTCAGCAGAAACTCTACAAGCCAGAGGGAGTGGCATGATACATTTAAAGTGATGAAAGGAAAGAACCTACAACCAAGGTTACTCTATCCGGCAAGGATCTCATTCAACTTTGACAAAGAAATCAAAAGCTTTACAGACAAGCAAAAGCTAAGAGAATTCAGCACCACCAAACCAGCTCTACCACAAATGCTAAAGGAACTTCTCTAAGTGGGAAACACAAGAGAAGAAAAGGACCTACAAAAACAAACCCATAACAATTAAGAAAGTGGTAATAGGAACATACATATCAATAATTACCTTAAGTGTGAATGGATTAAATGCTCCAACCAAAAGACACAAGTTCGCTGAATGGATGTGAAAACAAGACCCATATATATGCTGTCTACAAGAGACCCACTTCAGACCTAGGGACACATACAGACTGAAAGTGAGGGGATGGAAAAAGATATTCCATGCAAATGGAAATCAAAAGAAAGCTGGAGTAGCAATACTCATATCAAATAGACTTTAAGATAAAGGATGTTACAAGAGACAAGGAAGGACACTACATAATGATCAAGGGATCAATCCAAAAAGAAGATATAACAATTCTAAATAGATATGCATCCAACATAGGAGCACCTCAATCCATAAGGCAACTGCTAATAGCTATAAGAGAGGAAATCGACAGAAAAACAAAAATAGTGGGGGACTTTAACACCTCACTTACACCAACGGACAGATCATCCAGACAGAAAACTAATAAGGAAACACAAGCTTTAAATGACACCATAGACCAGATAGATTTAATTGATATTTATAGGACATTCCATCCAAAAACAGCAGATTACACTTTCTTCTCAAGTGAGCACGGAACATTCTCCAGGATAGATCACATCTTGGGTCACAAATCAAGCCTCAGTAAATTTAAGAAAATTGAAATCATATCAAGCATCTTTTCCAACCACGACTCTATGAAATTAGAAATCAATTACAGGGGAAAAAAAAGCAAAAACACAAACACATGGAGGCTAAACAATACGCTACTAAATAACCAAGTGATCACTGAAGAAATCAAAGGGGAAATCAAAAAATACCTAGAGACAAATGACAATGAAAACACGACGATCCAAAACCTATGGGATGCAGCAAAAGCAGTTCTAAGAGGGAGGTTTATAGCAATACAATCCTACATCAAGAAACAAGAAAAATCTCAAATAAACAATCTAACCGTACACCTAAAGAAACTAGAAAAAGAAGAACAAACAAAACCCAAAGTTAGTAGAAGGAAAGAAATCATAAAGATCAGAGCAGAAATAAATGAAATAGAAACAAAGAAAACAATAGTAAAGGTCTATAAAACTAAAAGCTGGTTCTTTGAGAAGATAAACAAAATTGATAAACCTTTAGCCAGACTCATCAAGAAAAAGAGGGAGAGGAGTCAAATCAATAAAATTACAAATGAAACAGGAGAAGTTACAACGGACACAACAGAAATACAAAGCATCATAAGAGACTACTACAAGCAACTTTATGTCAATAAAATGGACAACCTGGAAGAAATGGACAAATTCTTAGAAAGGTATAACCTTCCAAGACTGAACCAGGAAGAGACAGACAATATGAACATGCCAATCACAAGTAATGAGATTGAAACTGTGATTAAAAATCTTCCTACAAACAAAAGTCCAGGACCAGATGGCTTCACAGGTGAATTCTATCAAACATTTAGAGAAGAGCTAACACCCATCCTCCTCAAACTCTTCCAAAAAATTGCAGAGGAAGGAACACTACGAAACTCATTCTATGAGGCCACCATCACCCTGATACCAAAACCAGACAAAGATACTACAAAAAAAAGAAAATTACAGACCAATAACACTGATGAATATGGATGTGAAAATTCTCAACAATATACTAGCAAACAGAATCCAACACCACAGTAAAAGGATCATACACCATGATCAAGTGGGATTTATCTCAGGGATGCAAGGATTCTTCAATATATGCAAATCAATCAATGTGATACACCATATTAACAAATTGAAGAATAAAATCTATATGATCATCTCAATAGATGCAGAAAAAGCTTTCAACAAAATTCAACACCCATTTATCATAAAAACTCTCCAGAAAGTGGACATGGAGGGAACCTACCTCAACATAGTAAAGTCCATATACGACAAACCCACAGCAAACATCATTCTCAATGTTGAAAATCTGAAAGCATTTCCTCTAAGATCAGGAATAAGACAAGGATGTCCACTCTCAACACTATTATTCCACAGAATTTTGGAAGTCCTAGCCAGGGCAATCAAAGAAGAAAAAGAAATAAAAGGGATCCAAATCGGAAAAGAAGAAGTAAAACTGTCACTGTTTGCAGATGACATGATACTATACATAGAGAATCCTAAAGATGCTACCAGAAAACTACTAGAGCTAATCAATGAATTTGGTAAAGTTGTAGGATACAAAATTAATGCACAGAAATCTCTTGCTTTTCTATACACTAACAATGAAAGATCAGAAAGAGAAATTAAGGAAACAATCCCATTCACCATTGCAAGAAAAAGAATAAAATACCGGGAATAAATCTACCTAAGGAGGTAAAAGACCTGTACTCAGAAAACTATAAGACACTGATGAAAGAAATTAAAGATGACACAAACAGATGGAGAGGTATACTGTGTTCTTGGATTGGAAGAATCAATATTGTGCAAACGACTATACTACCCAAAACAATCTATAGATTCAATGCAATCCCTATCAAATTACCAGTGGCATTTTTTACAGAACTAGAACAAAAAATCTTACAATTTGTATGGAGACACAAAAGACCCCAAATGGCCCAAGCAGTCTTGAGGGACTGCTAGAGTAATGGAAATAAAACCAAAAATAAACAAATGGGACCTAACGAAAGTTAAAAGCTTTTGCAAAGCAAAGGAAACTACAAACAAGATGAAAAGACAGCCCTCAGAATGGGAGAAAATATTTGCAAATGAATCAACAGGCAAAGGATTAATCTCCAAAATATATAAACGGCTCATGCAGCTCAATATTAAAAAAGCAAACAACCCAATCCAAAAATGGGCAGAAGATCTAAATAGACATTTCTCCAAAGAAGACATACAGATGGCCAAGAAGCACATGAAAAGCTGCTCAACATCACTAATCATTAGAGAAATGCAAACCAAAACTACAATGAGGTATCACCTCCCACTGGTCAGAATGCGGGCATCATCAGAAAATCTACAAACAACAAATGCTGCAGAGGGTGTGGAGAAAAGGGAACCCTCCTACACTGTTGGTGGGAATGTAAATCGATACAGCCACTATGGAGAACAGTATGGAGGTTCCTTAAAAAACTAAAAATAGAATTACCATATGACCCAGCAATCCCACTACTGGGCATATACCCAGAGAAAACCACAATTCAAAAAGACACATGCACCCCAATGTTCACTGCAGCACTATTTACAATAGCCAGGTCATGGAAGCAACCTAAATGCCCATCTACAGACGAATGGATAAAGAAGATGTGGTACATATATATACAATGGAATATTACTCAGCCATAAAAAGGAACGAAATTGGGTCACTTGTAGAGACGCAGGTGGATCTAGACACTGTCATACAGAGTGAAGTAAGTCAGAAAGAGAAAAACAAATATAGTATATTAACGCATATGTGGGACCTAGAAAAATGGTACAGATGAACCAGTTTGCAGGGCAGAAATTGAGACACAGATGTAGAGAACAAATGTATGGACAGCAAGAGGGGAAAGTTGGGGGGGCGGGGGGCAAGGGGGGATGAACTGGGGGATTGGGATTGACATGTATACACTAATATGTATAAAATGGATAACTAATAAGAACGTGCTGTATAAAAAAATAAATTAAATAAAATTCAAAAATTCCACAAAAAAAAAAAATATATTGAGCCACTTCTAAGTCTAGGGACTTGGGATATACAAGGGAACAACACAGTTAAAAAAAAAAAGAAACCCTTATTTTGTGGGGCTTACATCTGTACTATTTTTTATTTTATTATTTATGTATTATTTTCTTTCCTCTTTCTGGTATTTTGTGGAAGCTTTCCCAAAATAAATAAATATATATATTTATTTATATTTATAAATGTAAATAATTTATAAATATAAATATAATTTATATATATATATATAAACACATAAGCAATCCTTTAATGGCTGAATATTCTACAACACTCATATGGAAGGTCATGGGTCATTTATTTTATATGAAAGCCAGTTTTCCCCAAGGATATAGCAAATAAAACAGCAAAATATTTAGTAAGCTAGTTGTGATACTGCGATTTATAATAAGAAATATACATTTTGTCTTAGTGCCCATTTCTGGCACAGAGCCCCTAAAACCCCTGGATTTTCCTGTGATGAGAGGTTAATGAGGTGACTTTGGACCACAGTTAAGGATGTGGGCCAGTTGCCAAAAAACCAACCATGTTATCAGAGGGTTGAAACTTTCAGTCCAGCCCCCTTGACCTCTGGGGAGGGGAGAGGGGCTGGAGTTTGAATCAATGGCCAATGGCCAATGATTTAATCAACTGTGCTGATGTAATGAAACCGCCATAAAAACCCAAAAAGACAGGGTTCCGAGAGCTTCCAGGTTGGTGAACAGGTGGAGATTCAGGAAGAATGGTGCACTCAGAGAGCAAAGGGAGGCTCCACGCTCTTTCTCCATACCTTGCCCTAGGCATCTCGTCCATCTGCTGTCCCTGAGTTACATCCTTAATAATAAACTGGTAATCTAGTAGGTGAAACGTTTCTCTGAGTTCCGTGAGCCACTCTAGCAAATTAATCAAACCCAAGAAGAGAGTCGTTGAAACTTCCAATCTATAGACTGTCGCTCAGAAGCACAGGTGATAACCTGGACTTGGGGCTGGCCTTGAAAGTGGGAGGTGGTGGGGGACAGTCTTGTGGGACTGAGTCCTTAACCTGCGAAATCTGATGTGACCTCTGTGTAGACAGTGTCAGAATTGAGTTAAATTGTTGGACACCCAGCTGGTGTCAGAGAACTGATTGTCGGTGTGGAACCTACCGACCCCCAACCCACACATTGGAAATTGGGTCCAGAACCCTATTACAACCATCATGTGCAAATAGCTAGAGATGCTGAAAGGCATGCCAAAAAAAAGAAAAGAAGAGAGTCCTGGCCTCCTTATAAGAAAATGGAACTGGAATGAAAAAACATAAATATAGAAACAGAAGCAATGAGCAACATATTACAAACATCATTTAGTACATCATACTCGAGCATTATTAGTACTAGTACTAACACAGTAATGATGATAACAATAATAGTAATAGCTAACGTTTATTGATTGCTTACTCTATGGCAGATGCCACTTTCAGCATTTTTATATCTATTGTCTCTTTCAACCATCAAGAAACCATATAGAAAGTACACCACTATTATTTCCATTAAACAGATGAGGAAACTAAGGTACAGAATTACAAAGCTTATTGCGCAGGTTAGCATATCTAGGAGTGGGAACTCAAACCAATCACTAAACATTATGTTATATTTAAAATAATGTACTCTTCTAGCCACTTGTTTTGCCCATGGTCATATGGACATCCAGGAAAGATAACTGCATAGAATATATTCAGTGTAGAAATAGCACCATCTGGCAGAAAGGTACCATCTTCCTCTGCCTGGGGCACCAGTGCTGTGCCATGTAATCATCTCTCCTTCTCTTAGAGAACCTTCTACCAGGTCCTCACCATTGGGGTCATAATTTGCACTGAGAAGCTGATAAAATCTTTGGGCTTCAGCTTTCCTTGGGGAAAAGTAAAGCATATTGACATAAGATTGTGCAGACAATGGAAGGGGTTCAGGGACCCCAAAACTCACACATAAATTTTAGGAAAATTATTTTCAACCTTTAGTGTTCCTAAGGGAGTATGAAAAACATAAAGATTCTCACTCCCCATCAGCAGATTCAAAAGCAGGTTCCATGATGACAAACTCTGAGACACGCTGCCCTAGGTGCCCAAGGAGAGAGCCCACGCCTGCTCAGTTAAGAATACCTCCACCAACTCAGCAAAATGCAAGGCAGGGTAAACAGTGCTGCAGATAGGTTTCTAAGCAGGGTCACAACCATGCCTAAAATAGCTTTTTCTCCCCTTTAATGATTCTAATCAAGAGTGCATTTTGGGAACTGTTGAGATAGGGAAAGACCTTTTACTTTTAACCTCCATCCATAGGCCCTGGATCCACGGCCCACAGTTTTGTGTCTCAATGGCCCCTGCAACTCTGATTAGGGGAAGACCACTAGAGGCATCAATCCTTTGGCTTCAGGGCACAACATGATTAGTTGGTTGCCTGATAACATGATTCTTATTAGCACCTCCTTTAAAGAGTGTACAAGTTGTCCACACTGTCATTCTAGGGTCATTAGCCAGCAGGGAGAAACCAATCGGCACATCCTACACATCCTCCCAGGATAACAAGATGACACACACTAATAACCCCGGATGATCCACCCTTGGGGAGAGGACGGGGGAGGTGAGGGCTTTGATCAAGCTCCATCACAGAGCAGCTTATTACCTCGTAAAGTGTGTCAGGTCAGGGACCTGAGATGGGGGTGTTGTGAAAGGGAGCGCCCCGAGATGGGGTGCTCTTGCCAAGAGTTCTCCCACCACCCCTCTGCACTGACTTGTCAAGTTCTCTCTAAAGAAATTCAGAGATAAACCCCGACGCAGGGACAGCATGATCAAACAGAAAAAGCTCTGGAGGCAGAAAGGGCAAAAATCAAATTCTATCTCTGCCGCCACCTTCGAGCTCGGTGACCTCAGGCAAGATCTTTAAGCCTCGACTTCCTCGGCTTTAGGATGAGGATAATGACATCTAGTTTGTAAGGGTGGTGTGAGGATGAAGTGAATAACGTGGTGATGCCCTAGAACGTACTTCCAGGGAATCTGGTCACTAAATTGATGGCTATTTATATTATTATCATTAAGAGCGATTTCTGTTATAATCAGTGTAGCTTATCTGGCTGCAGAGAGCTATCCCTAGTATGCAGCAAACTCTCCTTTGCTCCCTTCCCCCACCTACCCCACCCCACGCCCCAAAGTTAGAGGAAGTAGAAAAGGCAACAGCTGGTAACTCTATTATAATCCTTGAGCAAATAAAATCCATTAGCGTCAACAAGGCGCTCCTTCAGTTTGACTACTGCTGCTCCCCGAAGTTGAAGCTCTAGTTTCTCTTGACCAAGACCGTACTTAATATTATTTTCAACTAGATTTCATAGGCATAAGACAATTAAAGAGGGGAGGAGGTGACTCTCCCCCTCTTCTCCCCAACCCCCTGCTGCAATAAGCCCAGTGATAAGCAATCTCATCTCCGAAGACCATTAGCAGTGGAACATACATGGTAGATAGGTTATTTACTGCCGGAGACCTCACTTGTAAAAAGTCCCATCTCCTCTCTTTAGGGTCCCTTTTTAAAGATTTCAACAATGCCAAGTACATGACTTTTGTCCTTGCACTGAAGCCCAGGATAAATAACTTGAACAGCTGAGCCTGGAACTCAGGAGCTCCATGGCCAATCTCCATACTTCATTCCTCAATGGCAACCATTAGGGACACACAGGTGCATAGGCTTGAGGCAAACTGTGAGGCTAGGATGCAGCTGCGTCCCATCTCCTGGCTGTGGAAAGCCAGCAGCGTTCCAAACCGAGAATCAGTCGTACACTGTGACAAAACGTGTTTGACCCTCTCCTTCCACTAACTGACCTGCTTAATAGCAACGCCCTGCTTTCCCTCTTTGAGAAACGCAGATGATATCTGTCTTTCCTATCCCCTAGGACTGTGGTGAAAATAAAACTGAAGTCATGGAAGTAATGTTCCCATCTTTGAAAACTCAAGCATTTTGCAAAAGAAAAGGGCTATAACCGATCTAAAGTGGTATAACAACATTCAGGCGTGCTATAGAAATAGACACAATATCTTTTATACACGTGTAAAATTTCATGTAGGATTTCCTGCAGAGCACTCACGTCCTTTTTCTTCCCCTACCTACATTTTAGAATAGGCTCTCTTTTTCCGTATAAACTGTGCACAGTAAGAGTCCAGCTTGGTTTCTTGCCAACCGTTTGATTGTTCCATCCACCCCAAGGGAGCAGGAGGGGCACCCCTCAGGAGTGGCCACTGCCCTTTCACGGGGCCTGGTTCCACATCACACTGACCACGCCTCTTCTCTGCCACCCTGTTGGCCACCGCAGGGACACTGTTTGGCTAGTTTCCCCTCTAGGACACACAGATGTACTCTCCACCCTTTCCAGCCAGAGATAAAGGACAGTAATTGAGACATACATAAAGACAGGACAAACATATTACATACGTTTAGTTAACAGAAGTTGTCAGGGAGCCAAATTAATCTACCCTCCGGGCAGCCCAGCCACTGATATTTCTAATCAAGAACTTAAAAGAAAGTCCGTTTGTGAAAACTGCGTGTGAAATATGTCAAGGTAAAAATGAAACAATGATGACTCCAGCTGAAATTTAATGTGCAAATAAGGGCAGTTATGCCTTCAAGTGGCCATAGAGGTTATTATTTTCTTTTGGGGCTTGGAATACAGCCAAACTCACTAGGAGATGGGTGTGTATATGTTTTTGCTTAAATCATATTTTTAAAACTATTTCTAAGGTTAAGACCTTAGTTAAACATAGTTTACATTTAATGTAGGTTAATTTCCTTGATATAGATAGGAATCTTTACATCTCTACGCTCAACCTTTACTCACACCATCCACTCAGCTCAAAATATCCTTGTAATAATCTCCATCTTTTAATTAAAAATTTCTCTACATTTCAAGGTTCAGTTGAAACACCTGCTTTGCAATGAAGTTTGGAGACCACCTCAGCCAGAAGATGCCTGCCCATCCCTCCTCTGAACTCCTATAGCATGTGACACCCTCCGAGGACACGTACTTTCTGCTACCTCTTCAGAGCATTGTTTGGGTGGCAAACTGAAAGCTCTCTGAGGGCAGGTATCATTTCTTTTCATCTTTGGGCATCACTCCACGTATGTCCCTACTATCAATGCCTGACAAATATTAGGACTCAATACCCATTCATAGAATTAAAAGTAAATATGATAATTTGTGTAAGCTTCTTAGCATAATGCTGCCATATGACAATCTCACCTTAAATGTGAGCAATTATTATTCTCTTAAATAAATTAGACAATTGCACCAGCTTCTCTACCCTAATTTATGAGTTTCTGGGATCCTTCTTTAAAAGGATGTGGACGTAGTTCCCAGAGTCAACACTGATGAGTCTAGAAAATCCCATTAAAATATCTTAAGAGATCTTTACTTTCCAATTTCACATTAAGCAATTTTTTTGTTCAAAGATACCAAGTGCCTTAACCTGAAGATATGATACAATAAACCTAATAAACTATATTTTGCTGCAAATCTACATTGAAATGAATGTCTGCTTGGGTCTCAAATGCCTTAATCTCCTATTAATAGATGTGCATATAAACCATGGAAAGAGGAAGAAACTTGTGAAATGAAAGGCTTGCTCACTTACAGGTCAAGGGTACAGGTCATTGTGTCATTTCTGCATCCTGAACACTCCCAGTGGACTTTATTTAGATGTAGTAGGTGCACAATACCTACAGGTTGACAAAAAATTTTAATGAATTTCAACCAGTAAGGGATTTCAGTGATGCTCTGGCCTATTTGTGTCATTTTACAGAGGATAAAATTGAGGCCACAACATTTTTACAGGCTGTCACTACATATCTAATTTTTCTGTACAGCCAGGACTGTAACCCAGGAGTCTTAATTACCAGTAGAGAAGTATTTCTCCTACAAAAATAAGAGGTAGCACTTAGTGAGCACTTACTATGTACCAGCCAGTTTGTATATGTGATGTCAAGTCTTCTGGAAAAAAAACAAAAAACAAAACAGAAAAAGACGTGCCCTCCTCATATTTTAGTTGAGAGAACAGAAACTCAAAGAATTTAAGTGTCTTGCTCAAAGCAAAGTGCTGGGAAGCAGGAGAGCTAACATTCAAACTCAAATCTGCTTCCAAACCCACTGCCTTCCATGTCATACCATATTAACACCCATTAATAGCATAAAACACAGATCAGAGAAGGTATTATGTGGCTTGCTAGAGAAATCTAAAATCCTTCATCAGTTTACTTTGGAAAAAAAGGTAAAAAAACTTATGTCAAAATGTATAGCCAAATCAAGTGTTCATAGGCAACTCTTTATAAAATCCTATTTGTAATTAACTTAGAAGAGGAATCTATTCCTGAAGAACACCAGAGCTGAAAGCTGAATGATGGCACATTACCTCGTGCTCAATGAATCATCAGGTACAGATTCCATGTCTCAGTAAAGATGAAGATGTGGGTGGATAAGAGAACAGCCAAATCACTACTTTAAGGTAAAGGGTGCAATGTGACAGGCACATGTTATATAGTCCTTGCTTTTCTACAAAGAGATAGAGCTTCCAGCTAAGACTATGTCCTCCTCCACCAACATCTGAAATCCACCCAAAACAGGATTATTTAAAATACAGATCCCCAAAGGTCTGAGTTTTTCTGTCCTACCTTAAAGTCTCTAAGACAAGCCATGCTGTGCGGTTTTGAAGTCAGATCACCCTGGGTGCCAGTCTCTGCTTTGCCACTGAACTGTTATATCTTCTTGGCAAGTCATTTAGCCTTCTGGAGCCTCAGTTTCCTCATTAATGTAATGGGGATAATAATATCTACCCATAACATTTTTGTGAAAATTAAGTGAAACGATGAATGTAAGACATCTACTCAAAAACCTGACTCACTGGGACTCAGTTTACTCACTAAGGGTGGATGGTAAATGTCAAGTCCCAGAATAACAAAAGGCAAAGAATTACATGAAAACCAACCAGATCATTATTCACTACAATAAATGCAGTATTAAAGACATCATAACAGCAAAATATGTCAAGTAAAAGCCTCTGTTAACAATTTGTAACACTATTTCTAGTGAGAAAGGGACAAGACAGTGAACTGAAATATTCAAATTGACTCCATCATAAAAATATGAAAAAGAGATATTAACACTTGACACCTGTCTATTACCTAACAGGGATATTGTAAGGATTAATGAGTGTAGCACTTTGAAATTCCTTGGAAATAAGGAATAAATGCATCCCCATCATACATAGGTATAGACAAATGTATATTTTAACAAACTAAGAATTACTCTATAAATTTAGATCAGGACACAGCATGCCTTGGATGAGTAGGGTAGGAACAATATGTTCTTGCTTACGATACCAAGCTCATGACAAATGATTCATACCCAGCACTTTTCATGCCAAAAGATCCCCCCAGGTGTTCCACCAACTCCATCAACACTTTCCATCAAGCTAGACTGCAGTACAGAGGAATCACATTACACCCACGGACAAGGCAAAACAGTCATATCCTTACACAACTGCACAAGTCCAACAGCGGAGGGGGCAGGAAGGAGAAGGGAAGGAGGTGAGAGAAGGATCCAGAGTTCTTCACAAGTTTGATAGGCAGCCTATAATTACCATACATTTACACCTTTAATGCAGGTGTTATTGTCATCAGAAGCCCTACTTAGCAAAGGCTTTTAGCTAAAGGTGAGATAGGTCCAGAGGGTGTGTACTGCCAGTGGCCCTGAATGGGCTGGGGGTGGATTTATGGGGGACAGCAGCTAAAAGAGAAGAAAATGAGAGGTCCCACCCACTGCTGTCCTCAGTGTTAGGTTAGTGGATTTCTTGCTCTGGGGGGAATGTGAAGTGCCATGAGATGAGAGTTACAAAGAGGTATACAGTACTTTACAGCCACACCACTCTCTTAACTATATCCTGGCCTGTAATTCTCAGTAATGAATCTGACAGGCATCCTCCCCTCCTGTTTTAGAGATGAGGAAATTCACACTCAGGCCATCAGCTTGCCAAGATCAAACCCCAAATAGGCAGAACCAGAACTCAGGTCTCCACTCTGCTTTTCACATCACAAAGTTTCCTAGAAAAGTTTCTTTCTGCCTCCCTTACCTTCAAAATATATTTTAAACTTTATCTCTCCTATGAATCTGGGACTACTTTGTGGAGGATACTGAAACAAGACTATTTCTCTTCCTCTACTGGGTATACATACACACTGAAGAAAAACAACAACAATTTGTATGTAAGTGGGCAGGGATGGAATGTATGTCCTTATAGAATGAGAGACTTAATAGGATAGAAATCTCATTCGTTACATGATTTGAGTGCTCCAACTTTTAACACCTTGATTATTTCCTACATTATCTCAGACTTCCTTACATGTCACCCCTTCAAGCCCTGACCCTAAGAAGCCTGACTGGGTTTATAAGCACCATTAAAAAAAAAAAAAAAAAAGAAAAAGGCTGGCAGTGCTTGGCACCATTTCTTAAATGGAGTTTAAAACTTGCCAAAGAGGTACTCTCTTTTTCTTGCTCTTTCCAAGATCTTTCAATAGGTGAACTAAAGTAGAGGTCTAATGGGTGAGTGATATTTTACGGCTTGAATTATATTAAAAGCCAGAAATATTTTGAGTCCCAAGTCCTTTACTTCTTGATACAAGATTTAATATGTTTGATGTGTTTAAAATTTCCCCTTAAAGCTAGAAGCTTTGAGTTAATCACTTAAAGCAGTGCAAAAGTTATTTAATCAGTTTAAGAAGATTCAAGTTCAAATTGGGGGATTAATTTTAGTGGTTATGATATGAAAGATAGGACAGTTAAGGTAAGGAATGAGGGCAAGGGTCTCCGGAACTCGAATGAAAAGAATTTCAGCTTCAATTATTTGATTAAACCAGTCCTGAGAACCATGTAAAACCATAGCCTTGGTCATGAAGGCTGAATTGTAGGGAAAACCGTGCTGAGACTCTCAGGACAGAGACACGATACAAAATACTATTTATCACGATTTGCCTTAATACAATTTATATCTATGTACCCAAGGAATCCATAATGACAGGCTCTTATTTTAAAATGTTCACAACTTTCATTAAAAAAGCTGACAGTGAGCACAATTCACTAAAGTGGCACTTCCCTGGGAAGGTTTCTGGCAGTAACATCACAACTGAAAACATTTTGAAATGTACCAGGATGCACAGACTGTGCATAGTACAAATACTACAATCTCAGTAATCTGATAGAAGCTGAAACTTTGATTTTTTTTTTCAGTTTACCCATCCTTGGTTTTTATTTTCTTGTCTGCTTAAATGCAGCCTAGTGAAGCTTCCATACTTTTAAATCACCTGCAGTTATCACCACCAAAGCTCTTTCTTTACTATTTCAGCTCCTTGAAGTTTCCAGGTGCAGTTTAAACTGGAATAGCTCCCTCAAATTCCAGACATGCAGGCTTTTCCAAACATCTAAAACCTTCCCTGATCTTGGACACAGCTCATGGACTTGCACCCACGCTCCCCAGTGTCAGCCTCCTGGAAATCCAGCAACCCCTCTCCTCCCTCAATAAAGGGAGAGCTACGTCTCTATTTGTGCTCTTCACTAGAGGAGGTCAGGCAATGGGGGAGAACAGGGAGTTGTTGTCACAGGGACATATCTGATCTTCCTGGGACAGATCAAGCCAGAGAACAACCACTCATTCACAGGCTGGAAAGCCCCAGCTCTCAAAACACACTGGCTGGTGCTGTTAGAAGATGCTGGAGAGTTCCCGTCCTGAAACTTGCATCCACTTGGTCCCCAGAAACAGAATACATTAAGGACTCCTCACCATCCATTGAATTTCTCTTCCGTGCTGGGAAGAGGGGGTTAGGAGCTCCGCACAAAAATAAAAAGGCTACAAATAAAGACTTTTTGATCTTACGTGCTCTCATCCATAAGTCTAGCAAGTTAAAGGGAAAGTCACTTGAGGGAACGCCAGCCTGCCTGGAATTTTAACCCTTTCACCTCTGCATTCAGAATACTTTAACCCGCTCTGTTTGCCTGGTTTTCGGCTCCATCCTACACAAAGGAGACCAAAGAAACGGGAAAGAGGGATCTGCCTGCCCTGTATGAAGCTTTGTTAGAGGTTTGGAGAGGACGCCGGTGTTGGTGGGAAAGGGGTGGTCTCCTAGTTGGTGACATTAAATCCTTGGGGAGGCGGGCAGGGAAGACTTTAGTTTGCACAATGTTTCAAGTCCAGAAACCCCATTTCCCCAAATTCTCAATCAGATCACACGGCCGACTTTAACCCTTTCCATCTTCCACCCCTTTGCCCTCAGTCCCATTATACTCACGCTGCTGTTGTGGCCAGACCAGTGGACCATGGCTTGGTTGTGTGCTGAGTCGCCTGTCAGCGCGAACGTAGTGCTGGTCAGTTTCAGCTCCTCCAGCCGGAAGCGAGTGGCTTTGTCCGGGTCCCGCTCCAGAGTCCCAGGCTCCTGCTGCCCTCTGTCCCTTAGCACTCCCCGGGGGCGTCTTCTCGTGCCCTCTCCCCGTTCCGCCTTCTCTTGATCCTCTCCACTCCGTCTCCTCCGGCCAGAGCGTGGAGCAATCGCCACCGACACCCCAGTGCCCGGGGCCCGCTCCAGGGACAGCGCTCGGTCTCCGGGGGCCACTGCAAACACGGGGCGTCCGAGCAGGGGCGTGGCAGGAGCCCTGCCTCGCGGCCCCAGGTGAGGAAGCCCCCCTCGGGTCGGAGCCCAGCGTGCGGCCGAGCTGGGGTGCAGCGGGGGACCGCAGGAGCCGCCGCCGCCGCAGGCGCCCGGGGCGCAGACGACTAAGAGCCCCGCGCCGGCGAGGAGCGCGCTCAGCCCGGCTGGGGAGCCGCCGCCGGCGCCAACTTTTCCCATTGCGGGAGCGGAGAGGAGCGGAGAAGGGGTCCCGGACCGGAGGTGGCGGCGCGGGGCTCTCCGCTGGCCGGCTACGAGGAGCAGGAGCTCAGGACCCCAACTCCATCCAAGTTGGGCCGCGGTGGGGGCGGGCAGAGGCGGTTCGGGGCAGGTGGCGGCCGCTTGCCCGGGCTGGGCTGGTGCCGAGCGCGGGTTCGGACGGAGCGAGCCGCCGCCACGCGGGGGTGGAGCCGAAGTGAAGTCACGGGCGGAGCGGGCGCTGGCGCGCGGGCAGGCAACACGGAAGGGAGGGCGGGCGCTGCCGGGGCTTCGAGCGCCGCGTCCCGCTCCCGAGCTGCGCTGCGCGCGGTTGGCTGCGGGGACTGGAGGCGCCGCCGACCCTCCCCTTGGGCTCGCCTGCGCCGCCGCCGTCCGCTCCTCGCCGCCGCGCTCTGCGCCCCCGCGGCCGCCGGCCTCCGCGCTGAGCCCGAGTGCCCCTCCCGTGGGGGCGGCCAGCCCGGACCTGGCGGAGTGGTCACTGTGCTGGGGACTTCCTATTCCTGTTTAATTGTTTCTATCAGTCTCTGTGGCTGTTTCTTTTTTCTTTTTTTTCCTCCCTGGTCATTTTCAGTTTAGAAAATAGGGATGAATGGGCTTCTGCTTTCCCTTCTTAGTCTCAGGGAGTTGGCATCTTGACCTTACCTTGGGAAGAGTCTGTGTGTCCCAGCATCAGCAGAGAATGATGTAATTAAAAGATCGCAGGGGTGTGTGTGTGTGTGTGTGTGTGTGTGTGTGTGTGTGTGTGTATTCTGGGGGATTTTCCCATCAATTATCACGCTTAGATTTCTTCCTTGACCTCCTAAAGCACTCACTGTATTTGAACCCAATCTTACTGCATCTTGTGGGCGTATCTTGGCTTCCCTAAGAGACTGCACACTCATTGAGGACGGGAAGGCTACGTTGTGAGCAACTTGGAAAAAGTAACCAGTTCATTCTGTGTGCCATTTTATCCTTAGTACTTGGACACAGTGCCCTACATGGTAGGAAATCTGTCAGTCATTAATTCAATAAATATTTATTGTAAGCCTATTATATTTCTGTGTGCAAATACATACAGGAAAGGAGGCATGGTGCTCCATCTATCCTGTGGCATTCGTGCCTATCCCAGAGCTACTAACACATGCCTTAAGACTCAATAGGAAACCATGTGGGTGCTGGACGCTCTGCCATTAGTTTGCTGGGGAATGTATGACAAGTAGCAATCTGTCAGCTTCCTAGGTTTAAAACTAACTTGTTGCATTAGGTGACCTTTAAAATCCCTTTCACTCCTAAAATTCTATAATTGTATGATTATAACGTCTGCCCAGCCTAGCTCCCCTGCTACTATTCAAAAGTTCAGATTAAGATTTATAGTAGGTGAATGGGCTTTGAAAAGTACCAAGAATTTCTCAAAATCCAAGCCTTTTTCAAATAGAAAGTTGCTTCTAAGGGCTGAAATACCTTCACTATCTTCATGAGCCAGATAACACTTTATCACATGGTAGCTGTTAAATTATTCTGTGAATTTTTATTGATTGAATAAATGAATCCCACCACAGAATAGTACAGTTCCCAGTTTCTAATTACATGTTTGTTCATTTTCTCACCTGCAAAGGTAACCTCACTGAAAAATCTGAATCCTGAGTTTGTGACGGGACCAACTTGCAAGTAACAGAGTGATCATTATTCTTTAATTAATAATACTCTTTTTAATGCTGTACAAGAGGAGTTTATCTTATTCCAAGCCAGAGGTGTGTTACAAAAAAATTTAAAATGATTGTTCTCATGATCGATCCAAGAAATATGCCAATGCAAAGAGCACAGGCTTCTCAGCCATAAAACTTGGCTACTTAAAAGGACAAAAGAGTGTCCTGTTTGTCATTAAAGGAGACACAGACTGTTCTTCCAAAAGTACCATTACTACCCAAGCCTGAATCCTCCTAAAAAAGGACCACTGGCATATTGTGGCTTCTAGATGGAGGAGAGGTGAGCCAGAGGTTATCTCCTTCCTCCCAAATGGCAAGTGCTCTTTGTCAAAGCCCAGGAGAGCTGTTTTCCTCTCCTCAGAAAAGTTTTCAAAGCTTTGCAGGATCCTTTGCTTAATGCCTTCTTTCTATGCCCTGCTAACCTCCTTTCCACTCTGTGAGAATTCCTCCAAGAGAGGAAAACCAGATTAGATTAAAGACTCAGAACCCAAATGAACTCCCATCCAAATATAAGACTGGAAAAAGCAAAATGGAAAAGAAAATAGTAAATTCACATTTTCTGGTCTTAGTCTATTATTACCCTACCAAAATTTAGATTGCTGTGGTTTCAAAAGGAAGTTCTTCCTGAAGATTTGGGAAAGTAGAGCTGACATTTCCTCCTCAAGGAGTTTACAATGCCCATCTTTTCAAATACCTACTACAGTAATCCCTTTTAGTGAAAGCATTTTCAGTCCATTTGCTGAGAATTCGTAGAGGCAGGCACTTTTTTAATGTCTGATTTTAATTATCCATTTGTGAAAAAGTTTACACAGATATAGGAGAAATTGACTCCAACTATTTTTTTTTAAATAAATTCATTTTATTTCTTATGGCTCTGGTCCCCATGAACTTTTGTCAACAAGCAGAAAGAGAAAATATCAGTAATTCCCTAAACCATCATCTTTTTCCAGAGGACTTCAAGAAATAGGCTAATCATGGGGGAAAGTGGGCTAGTCTATTTCTTGGTGTTTGCAACCCAACAACCCAATAAGCAACCCAATGGGTTTTATTAATATGATCCATTAGGAATGGGTGATTTGTTAGGAAAATAGTTGATATAAAAGGCCACTAGAGAGCGTAGATCTATAATTCCAATTAGGAGTCTTTTTCATTATGCACATGAAGAATATGCCACCACCTAATGTAAGCCACCATCATTTCTTACCTGGACTAGCTCAACAGTCTCCATACTACTCTCCCTACTCCAAGACTGCTTTGCTCCATCCTTTCTCTACAATAGTCATCTCCAAAGTGGGGTACAAGTGCCAAAATGGTATCACAAGGTGATTCATTTGTGTGCAGGAAATAGACTAGTTAATATTCAATTACTGATTAACATATATTTATATGTTATTTATATATCTATATCTATCTATCTCTACATATCTATGTATCTATCTATCGAGGGAGAGAGAGAGAGAATATGAACATATGAACATTTTGGAGTCACATGCTGATTGGTGTACATGATCAAAAAAGTTTAGATGCCTTGCCCTACAAAGCAGCAAAAGTGGTCTTTCAAAAGTATAAAAAATACCATTCCTTGCCACTATTTAAAACTTCAGTAACTTACCTTTGCAAACAGAATATCTACACTCCTTACCATGACCCATCAGGCCTGCATGAGCTGGGTCCTGTCCATTCCTCAGTCACATTTGACAGCACTCCCCCTCCTCACCCATATGCTTCAGTCACTCTGGACGATCCCTACCTCCCATGTGCTAAGTTTTTTCCAACTCATGACCTTTGCATATGCTGTTCCCCCTACCTGAAATGCCCACCATCACCCCCATTCACATGGTGGACTCCTTTTCTTTGAAACCTTCACTTTAAATGTACTTCCTTAGGCAGACTTTCCCTGAGTCCCTAACTAAGAAGAAATATCTTGCACATTTTCTGCATCAATCCTTTCTTAGTTCCTTCTTAGCATGTTACAGGCTTCAATTATTTTATTTGAATGTTTTTTTGTTAATACCCACCCCACCCCAAGCAACATGTGGATAAGGACCATGTCTCCCCTGTTCATCTTTCCTTTCCCCAGCACCTCCTTCACCTGCCTGGCTCATGGAAGCGCTCAATAAGTAACTGGCTAGCAGAGCAACACTAGTGTACCAGCCCTGGCTGCACAGCTGCTAGAAGTTAACATTCTGTAGATCAGATGCATCCATGTGCTGGAAACCACGCTAAGGATTGTACATGTGCCCGATCATTTGGTTTTTTACAAAATTTATCTCACCTGAGTACTATCATTGTCCCCACTTTAAAGATTACGTTAAACAACTATGCAGAGTCACATGGCAATTTCATGCAAGAGGCAAGGCTTGAACCCAGGCATCTTATTCCTAATATGTTCTTGACTTTTTGCAATACTGTTGCTACTCCAAATCCAAATAATTACAGGTAACTTTATGGACAATTTGCTATGTGCCAGGTACTCTAATTAGCACTTTGAATCATTTTTTTAGTAATGTGGAACAATTACTTTTGGAAACAAGTGAGCGAGTTTATTTAGGCTGAAGGGAAAATGTGTATTCTCCAATTTATATTGGCTTTTATTCATTTAAGGGTTGGGGGTAATGTTATATGTGGTTATAGCCGCATACACCTTATATGAATAGAGTGGTATGTTCACTACTAACAGAACCTTGCTGCACCGACTGCATTAACTGTCACATTGGTTTTTCTTCTTCCCCTTTTCCTAGGTCTCTATGTCTGATGGATATCTTGGCTTCAGCTGCACTAAATCACATTTTATGTCTCATCATTAGAACAATGTCTTTTAATAGCTCTCAAAATACTTGGCTCCCCTTGGATACCATTGACACAAGGTGTCTTGCATTTCAGATCAATTTCATGAAGAACCACAGAAAGAACACTGGGGAGAATAATATGCAGACTCTTCTCATTGCTTGCCAAGGGGATGATGGGATGTTTTAAACTGCCCTTTAAAATATATTCAGGTATCAACAAATACTGGCCTAGCTCTGAATTCAGTAATGGTATCTCTTCGCATACACCCAGTCTAAGTGGCCTGAACAGGAGAGCTTAAGCCCTCTTATCTGTAAAAATAGGTCTGAGATTATCTACTTGACTCATAAGGTGTTGTAAAATTTAATTCAACTTCATACACCTCTTAGAGACAACAATACTGCCTTGTATTTATATAACTCTTATCTCATCAGACCTCTAAACAGTTTTTGGGTTTTTTTCTCCTAGTTTAATAAATCTTGCAGCAGCTCCAAAAGTTAGGTAGGGGGCAGTTTTTGCCTGCATCTCACAGAATATAAAGAAATTTACCCAAGGTCACAGAGTTAGAGAAAAAACTTAGAACTAAATTTTGTTATCCTTTTTCCCTCCCTTTAGTCCAAATCCTGCCCCAGTTTGCATATACATGAATTAAAATTCCACACTGTTTTTGTTCAGCGATTATGTGCATTTCTTACACAATCATTTCAGGTTTCAAAAGATAGCTTGTATAGTTAAACGGGAAGAGAGAAGCATGAAATAATATCACTGTCATTGTGTAAACTCATATGCATATATATTTCTACCATTTAAATAGTCAAACAATGTGAAATAGAGAAAATGTGCACTATGACTTAGTAAGTTTATTTAGAGAGGTATTATTAGACTTTTAAAAGTATACCTTTGGGGCTTCCCTGGTGGCGCAGTGGTTAAGAATCTGCCTGCCAATGCAGGGGACATGGGTTTGAGCCCTGGTCCGGGAAGATCCCACATGCCACGGAGCAACTAAGCCCATGAGCCACAACTACTGAGCCCGCACACCACAGCTACTGAAGCCCACACGCCTAGAGCCTGTGCTCTGCAACAAGAGAAGCACCACAACGAAGAGTAGCCCCGCTCGCTGCAACTAGAGAAAGCCCATGCGCAGCAATGAAGACCCAACACAGCCAAACATAAATAAAAAATTTAAAGAATAATAAGAAAATAAAAATATACCTTTACCAAAAAGTCTTAGAATGTATTTTAAAAATTCATTATAGTCTTAAAATGATCTAGAAATTGTAACTTCTATCATTTCTCTCTCTCTTCTGTCCTCTAGTCTGTTAGTCCAACATAAAAAGGCTTTGACATAGTAAATCGCAAAACCAACTTCATAATACTTTTTCTATTCCAGTCTCCTTGAAAGTAGAAATATGTAATAAGAATCTGCTTTATAAAAAATAAATTAAATTAAATTAAAAAAAAAAGAAAGTACAGATATGAACTCAGTTGGAGCTACATTTCACTTCTGTTTCTTTGGGAGTACTAACTAGAGGAGAGAAGACGAGAGAAATGGAAAGCTGTCCCTCAAATTCTTTAAGGGCCACTGAGATGATAACCAAAAGCTTCCTATATCACAAGAAGTCGTCTTCGGTTATTTTTGTCTCTTTTCCAAAGAACTGATCCAAAGATGAATGAGGTTATCACTGAAGCCAAATTCAGTAGATTTCTAGGGCAAAATATTCCAGCAGAATACAACTCTATAAAATGTACAGTAGCCGTTGAAAAATAAGATCTTTGGGACTTTTCTCTCAGAGCACAAGCATAGCTTGCAAAGAAAAGGAGGAAATCAAAGAATAAGTAGCACAATTGGGCAGACACTAACTACTTTGTGCTGCTTCCCATTTCTTTGTTTGATCTGGACAAAGCATAGACATACTCCAGCCCTCACGAGTCCAGACATCCTGACAGTATGCTACTCTCTGGCAGCAGCACGAAAGTACACTGAAGAGGAAGGCAAGAGAAGTGATCAAAGCAGAAGTTATTGTGTCTATCTGCCTCTGGTGCTTGGAGACAGTACAGTGTGAGGCTTAAAATCCTATACTTTGAAGTCAAGATCCTAGTCGTAAATCCCATGTATGCCACACCGTAGCTGTATAATATCATTTGAATTTCTGAATCTCTGTTGCCTAATCTGTAAAATGGAAGTTATATCACTTCCCTCATGTGAGGCTGTTCTATATGGCACAGAGCAAATGCTCAATACCTGTTAGCTGTTTTTAAAGTTATTTCACATTTCAAATACCAACTTCCATTTGACACTGCTCCCTAGGTAGAAGAAAGTTAAAATCCAGTCTACTGAAAAAAATAAATCTATTTCCTGCTGAATATAAAACAAAAATTAAAGACCACCATCCCCTATAAGATATAATAAGAGGGGTAGACAACAGAGATTGAAACACAGAAGTTTTGCTTTGGAGGCAAATTGAATGGATGGAATAAACTACTGCCTTCTTGGTTCTTGCCAAACCTATCTTCCATGTGAATCATGGTACAAGGAATCTGCACCTGAGTTTCACAAACTTCTAGGAGGTCAGCAGTAAATTGGGTGGTAGACTGAACTTTTGACCGTGTACTTGAATTATTCTTTGCAACGTGAAAATTTAACTTTAGAAAAGGTCAAAGGAATCCCTTATTTAATACGTCATGGAGTAAATGCATGCCATTTATCATGAAGAGATACTACGACGTCTGAACACATGAACAAGCTTAGATAAATGCCCAAATGAAGATTCATGAGTGTTTGCCATGAACAACTGTTATTAGGAAGTGCTCAGCTACCTTTACCTGCTCAGTATCACCGGGTACGATTATGTGAGTCACATTGTGGGATGAGGTCTGTCCATTTTCTAAAGCCAGCTGTGGTCCAGGCAGTGGCAGTCTAATGAGCCCCTATCTAAGAGGGCATGTGGTACGTTGTCAAGCTGCTTTATGCCTGCTGTCCAAACGCTGGATTTCTGCAGAGGCCCTACTCCAAAATCGTTTACGCCATTCCTCCATCTCCTAGCCCAACTCCTTGATATTTCTAGATTTTGGTTCCCTGAATTGATGACCTCATGGTGCCTACCAGCCATCCTTTGTAGCCTAATTCTTGATCCCTGCGTGCATATCCTATGGCATCGCACCCTAGATTTGTCATTTCATTAGAAAATGTTTGAAATTTATCCATAGCCTTTTAAGGGTTCTTATTATGGAAATTATCCTATAATAAATTTTTCAGTGCTGTTGTTTTAGTGCTAAGTAGGTAACCACTATCTCTTTTCTATATTCTCTTGGCCACTGGTATCTATTCCGACATTGTACTTTCATTATTATGATCATCTGTCTTACCCTTTTATCTCCCCCATTAGACTGCAAACTCCTGTAGGTTACAGGTCCTGTATGTCTTATATATTTATCGCTTTGCCTTAGTATCTAAACCAATGCAGGCACAGAATAGACATTCGGTAAATGTTTGTTGAATGAATGAATGACAAAGCTGGTGTTCTCATTTCTTTGACAGCATTTCTTAATATCATCAGATAATCATCACTAGGATGAATCACAGACACCCACCACCAGTGTCACATAAAGCTACGTTGACACCAAAGACAAAAGTTGAATCAATGAATAAAGCAATTTAAAACAAAACATGGACTGAAAAAGTTCATGTTTTCCAACCTATTGCTATTAGTTGCAGCTTGTTTGAAGAGAACCCTGCTCAATAACAATGACAATGCTTTTTAGCATTTAAAATATTTTTTAAAAATTATTTTGAAATTTAACCTATATCCATGAGAGTATCCAAGTCTTAACTAAATTGCTTAGTGATTTTATTTTTATACACACACACACAACCACACAGATGCAGAGAGAAATCTTCTCCAGCCTCCCAAAGGCTCCCTGTACCCTGCCAGTCAGCAGCACCAAGGCAGGTACACTCTGACAAAGAATGCCTATTCTGACTTCTAGAACCATAGATTAATTTTGTTCTTTTTGAATATATTTAACAAAGTCAATCAGTATGTACCCTGTCTAGCTGTTATCATTCAGTATTATATTTGTGAGATTCGTTACCCATGTAGAGGGTACTAGCAATTGGTCCATTTTATTCCCATGTAGTATTCCACAACGTGAACATACAACTGTTTACTTATTCATTATACTGTTGATAGACATATAGGTAGTGTCTATTTTTGGCTATTAGGAATACAGCTGCATCATTGTGAATGTCATTTGGTAGACGTAAGCTAGACTTGCTCTAGGATATATTCTGGGGCCTGGAATCAATGAGTTCTAAGGAAGGTGCATGTTTACTTTTGCTATACGATGCTAGTTTTTCAGTGTTTGTTCCAAACAGCAATGTGTGAGACTTTCAGTTATTTCACATCTTCACCAACCCTTTTTTTTTTTTTTTTAATTTTATCCATTCTGGTGAGAGTGTAGAGGTATCTCATAGTCATTTAATTTGTATTTTCCTGAAGAATAATGATGCTGAGTACTTTTTAAAATATTTACTGGCCTTTGAATATTCTATTTTTCTGAAGCACTTGTCCCAGGCTTTTGGTCAGTTTTAAAAATATTGGGTGGTCAGTCTTTTTCCTATTGATTTGTAGGAGTTTTTACGTAGTCTAAATACAAATCCTTTTCCACATATATTTTTATAGACAATAGTAATAATTTTACATTAATGTTCCAAATTTGGGGGTTTTAAAATGATAATTTTTGATAAATAGAAGTGCTTAATATTTATGTAACACAATTTATCAATTATTGCAAAACTTTCTTTATGGCTAATGCTTTTTATTTTCTGTTTAAGAAATCTTTTCTTACCCCATGTTCATGAATGTATTCTCCTATTTCTTTTCTATAAGCTGTATTGTTTTCTTTATCACATTTATTTTTATAATCCATGTGTGATTAATTTTGTGTGTATGGTATGAGGTAAGGCTGAAAGTTCATATTGTTTTATATGGATACCAATTAACCCACTGACATTAATTTAAAAGACCACCCTTTTCCCACTTCACTGTTGTGACATTTATTGTACATCAGGTGATTGTATTTGTGTATTTGTGTTTCTGAATTTTCTATTCTGCTTAATTGATCAGTTTATCAAACTCTGTGCTAATAAAAACATTTCTTAATTACTATAACTTTTTATAATAAATCTTGATTTTGGGTGTGAAGTCCCCTACTTAGTTCTTCCATATTGTATTAGAATTGCCTTGTCAATTAAAAAAAATCCTGGACTTTTTAATGGGACTGCATTGTGTCTATAGATCAATTAGGGAGAAATTAACATCTTAAAAATATTAAGTCTTCCAATCCATGAATATATTATTTCTCTTCATTTATTTAGATATTCTGAGTCCTCTGTCAGCAATATTTATTAGTTTTCAGTGTAGAATCCTACACATCTTTCAATAAATTTATTCCCAGGTATTGGAGGTATTTGGTGGCATTGTGAATATTATTTCTTTGTCTTAATTTTCAACTAATTATTTCTAGTATATTGAAACAGAATTAATTCTTACATTAATTTTGTATCTAGTGACCTTGTTAATTTTGCTGATTAATTCTAATAATTTTTTGATTCTTTTAGAATTTCTATGTGCCTAATGATATCATGTGTAAATTAAACTTTATTTCTTTCCTTCAAATATTTCTACCATATGCTTATCAATTTATGTATTGCTTATTGCTTTGATAGGAAGAGAATTATGATGATGAATAGAAATGGTGGCAGTGGGTCAGAAAATAAGTGGGCTCAGAAATCACTATGAAGTACATTATTTACTGGGGATTGTTTTGCAGATGACATTATCACATTAAATAAATTTTTTTTATTCTCAATTGGCTGACTTTTTAAAAATCATGAATGGGTTTTGAATTTTATTACATGCTTTTTATGCATCTTTTTTTTAACATGGTGAATAATGCACATATTTACATTTTCCAGTTATAATGCACTTGGTATATTATTGCTTAGTCAATTCAAAAATTTTCAAGTATTTTTTAGAAAGTAAAGAACTATGGAGTGCAATCAATGAAATACCTTTTAACTACACTTAACATTTGCAAATGATGTAAATTATAAAAATACAAAGGCTATAATTTCTACAATCACACTGGTCTATAAAGTTAATTAATATAGTCTGTGCAATTATAAATAAAAATATACCTCTAGTATTCTGAAAATAAGCAAGTGTTTTAGCTGTTCCTCCAGATAGTCATTTGTTCATTTATTAGCAGCAGAGGCAATAACACAGTGCTAAAAATAAACAGGCATCGATTTTACAATACACACTTACAAAAGCCTTCTATCACAACTGGCAAGTGCAAATAGACCTTCTATCTATCCTTAGTGCATTATTCTTTTCACAAGTAAAACAGGAAAGTAAAATAGTGAATTTAATGCTATTCAGCACCTTGAATAAAGTCAAGAGACTTAACATCTACATATATCAAAACATTTGCATCTGTATGAAATGGTTACATATTTTCCTCCTTTGTTCTGATGATGTAAGTTGATTATAGAATGTTTAACTAATCTGGCATTCCTGGAACAAACTCCACTTTAACATAATCTATTATTGTATTTTATTGGTGATTCTCATCAGTTTATATTTTGTTTAGGATTTTTACAATTATATTCATGAGATTTCTTGTTCTTTAATTTTTATTTTGTGTAATGTCCGTGCCAGATTTTGGAATCAAAAATATGTTGGCTTCATAAAATAAATTGGTAAGTGTTCCCACTTTCTCTATATTCTGGGGGAATTCGAACGAGATTGGTTTTATTTTTTCCTTATGTATTTCGGGGAAATAACCGTTGAAGTAATCCGGGCCTGGAGTTTACTTCATGGGAAAATTTTATTTACACACACAATTTCTTGTGTGTATGTATGTATGTGTATATGTATATGTGTATATATATATATATATATACACACACACACACACACACATATACACATATATATGTATATATATATATATACACACATATACACATATATGTGTGTATATATATAATTTATTTTTGCATTCATTTTGGTACATTGTGTTTTTCAAATAATTTATACAATGAATCTGAATTTTCAGTCTATCTGCATAAATTTGTTTCTATTACCAATTATACTACTCTTATTGTTTTATATATTAGATTTATAGTAATATCCTTTTGATTCCTGACATTGGTGACTTTTGTATTCTTTCATTTTTATTGATCTATCTTACTAGAAGTTCATCAATTTTATGAATTGTTAAAAACAGCTTTTTGCTACACCAATTTTGTATATTTTACTTTATTGCTACTTTTATCTAATTATTTTCTTCCTTTTCTCACCTTGGGCTTAATTTCCTATTATTTTTCTCTTCTTTTGATGGAGAAGTTTATATTATTTTTCCAAACTTTTTCATACACGTGTGTGCACACGCACACACACACACACACACTTAAAAATATTTCCCCTCTAATCACTGCTTTAGCTGCATCCCACAAGTTTTTTTTTTTCTTATTAGTCATCCATTTTATACACATCAGTGAATACACGTCAATCCCAATCTCCCAATTCATCACACCACCACCACCACTCCCCGCCACTTTCCCCCCTTGGTGTCCATACGTTTTTTTCTCTACTTCTGTGTCTCAGTTTCTGCTCAGCAAACCGGTTCCCACAAGTTTTAATATGACCCATTCATTATTATTCAGTTTAATATGTTCTGATTTTCATTTTCTTTTTTGATTAATGAGCTTTTAACAAGTATTATTTTTAATTTTAAAGTGTTCGCGTTTTTCTAATTACTGTTTTGTTTTTATTTTTAGTTTGCTTCCATTGTGATCAGGAAAAATATCATATGTAATTTCAATTATTTAAAATTTGTCCCAAATTGCTTACTGGCCTATCCTATGATCAACAATGATAAATGTTCCAAGCACACTTGAAGGAATGTGTTCTACAATATTTACATTTGGTGTTTTATATATGTTCATTACGTCAAATTTATTAACCATGTTTTTCAAATATTCCATGATCTTTGAT
The DNA here is from genome assembly GCF_028021215.1 of Eschrichtius robustus. Taxonomy (NCBI): domain Eukaryota; kingdom Metazoa; phylum Chordata; class Mammalia; order Artiodactyla; family Eschrichtiidae; genus Eschrichtius; species Eschrichtius robustus. The sequence continues at coordinate 117,229,531 of NC_090830.1, forward strand.
TTTTTTTTCTCCTTAATTTTTACTCACTAGGAGAGGTAGTCCTGGGATCTCAAACAAGGCTGTGGAAAGGACCACTCCACCTTGATGGGCCTTGAACTTTAACTTTTGCTTCCCCAGAACAAAATGATGGCTGAAATCACTGTGCAGCTCATGTTTTAATCTCTAAGCTGCTGTATCCTTCTGCTGATTTTCCTGAAGTTTTATCCTGCAATGTGCAAATCATGAATTGCTCGAGATTACATGCATATTTTTTACTCACTTTATGTGTATCCTTTATGTGTAGTATCTTCGTTTAATGTCCCAGTTTCTTTGTCCACCCTAAACTCAAGCATCTGTCTCCTTGGTCCAATGTGACTTATTTTAGGAAAATATTCCCCAAGCATGAATTGGCAAATGGACTCCAGAATAAAATCTTGGGACTATGGAGCTCAACTCATTGTGTGAGCTACAGCCTCTTGGTCCTGTATCCATAGTTTATTTCTAAGGCCTTTTACAGTTGTTTTCAACAGGGGGATTATTCTGATTCAAGCTCTTATACCTTGGCTACAGTCAGAAGTCTAAGATACCATAGTGATCTTTTGTTTCTGTGTGTCCACTGGACCCTTTTAAATACATCACTGGATTTTAGTCATTGCCAACATGAGTCTGACATTTTTATGTGGAGGATTTATTTTTATTGACCAGATAAGAGAAATTCTTGCCCATCACTGTCAGCTATAGCCCTTAACTTGATTTTCAAAGAGCTAATTGGAAGAAAGAGAATAATGAGAAAAAAGGGAAAACTGCAATTATAATGACCTGGGAACTATATTTGTAGCTTTTCATCATTAAAGATGGTATGTTCTGTGCTGCTAAAATAAGCTTTTTTCTTTAGTTGGCAAATAATTTCAAAATGATTTACATGGAGACTTTCACTTTTTAAAAGAGATATTGTTTTTCCTTATTTTTAAAAACTGGAAAGAGCAAACAGAAATGCCTAACATTTCAAGACAATTTAGAAATGTCTACTGACATTTGTTCAGCAACAACTGGGAATTTGTTGGAGATGTAAATTCTCATGCCTCACCCTGGACCTACTAGATTAGAAACTCTGGGGGTGGTGCTCAGCCATCTGTGTTTAACAAACTCTCCAGGTGATTCTGATTCATGCAAAAGAACCACTGCTCATGCTGGTGGCCCAAAGGCCACACTTTGATAAACACTGTTCCAGAGACATAATACCTGGCACATATAGATGATCAATAGATACTTATTGAATAGTTGAATAAATAGCAGATTGATAAACAAAATCAATCATGCTGCTGTATAGATTCACTTGCAATTTGGAAACAAACTTCCCAACTTCAAATATAACACTAGGATCAGAAAGGATGGTAGGAAGCGTTACGCTTATTAAATCTTATACAGAAATTTCACGCTTGTGAATTTTCTATATCTCTCAAATGTTAACTCCAAGACAGTAGCAGAGCAGAGATACCTCGGCATCCTGTTGTCCTGCAGCAGAGAGTGGTCCTCAATGTGCGGTCCCCGGAAACAGCAGCCTCAGCGTCACCTGGGAACTTTTAGAAATGTAAATCATTTGTCCTCACCTGAGACTCACCGAAACAGAAACAGAAAGTTTACAAAATTTACAGAGGATTCCAATGCACGCAAAACTTTGAGAACCACTGCTCTAGGATATGGATTTTAATAAGTTGGCAATGAATCACATGGAAGAGCTAATTAAAGGTGATACTTCAACTAAGCACCAAGGTAAACAGATGGAAAATTCCAAAGTACCCTTCCAAATTGATATATGCAAATGTTTGAAAGAAAGTCTTTAAACTAGTTCTGCAACTCTTGAAACTTTCAACTGGATCATATATACATATGTGTGTGTAGGTGTATGTATTCCTGAGAATATAGGAAACCTAATACATGACTTCTGTGATCAAAGATTACAGTATAACTCTCATCAGTGAAATCTAGATGGTCCTGGAAGAACTGTTTTGTGGTTTTTCTTTCAGTTAACCTGCACCCCAAGAATAGGTCAGTACAAAGGTCTTTCTTTTGGGCCAGAGGTGGGTCATGTGGGAGAATAATATCCAGCCTGGAGTCATCTTGGGTCCAGTTTAGTAGTGCCACCAAGACAGTTCAGAAATAAGAGTTTTAAATCCCAGTAGCAAAAAACTAAGGGGTAACCCTGGATATCTAGGTGTTACTGAAATTAGGGCAAGCCCCCACCCACAATATGATGCCCAGGGTGTGAGATCTATAGACAGAGGGACCCAGTAAAGAAGCTCTAACGAGTCTCTAACAGCATCCAAAGCGAAAGGATCAGCTCTAAACAGCTGTCAAGCCCAGAGAGCATAAAACCAGCTTATGAAACTACCATTTAAACAAAAGATTTCACTTTTCTTTTTCACTCCACCCTCACTCTGCTCCAACTGTGTAGGAGTCAGAAACTATCTAGCAAGGTGGGGTGAGGGCAGCGAAAGCACAAGGTAAGGAAATGCAAAAGAAATCAACCTTGCCCTTCTTTTCCACTGCAGGCTTCCAGGAGATGCCAGCTTCTGCAGGCTGGGAAGGTGAGAGCATTTTAATGATAAGTCAGATCCAAAGTTTGCATTAATATCTTGAACTGGACATTCTGATTTCTGAAATAGGGTCAGTTTGTTTCTTAAAGTGGCTCCGGGATATTTTAACTGAAAGAAACAAGCAAAAATATCATGGACTTGAAGTTTTCACCCAAAGGCAGAAAAACATTATCACAACTGAACACATTTTAGAAGGATGGTGAGAGATAAAAATAAAGTTGTGTTTTGATTATGTCAGGAGTCGTGCTTGCTCAACATACTGGTTACACACAGATTGAGCCTTAAACAATTTGGTTCAAGTCCAAAAATTCTAAAAAACCAGGACTGAGCCAGTTCTGTGCATGTGAAGCCTATTCTACAGCAAGTCCACATGTGGACGCATGCCGAGATGCCCAAATGAATGTTGACTGTGAATTTTATGTTTAAAATAGTTTATAAAGATATGAAGCAATTTTGTAGGGGCAAAGTGGTGTAATAAATATAGAGTTTTTGCTTTTATTTCTGGTACTTTCCTGAAGTACTTGGTCTATCACTCCTTACCATGTGATATAGAATAAGGCACTAATTCTTTAGGCTTCCATTTCCTCATCCGTGTTATAGAGGACTGGGCTTGGTAATTTTAAATGTTGACACTTACGATCCATGACATCATTATAAAAATGATTCGTGATTATCAAGGTAGTATCTCTCCTTTTAAAACCTTCCCTTTTATATTCTGTGATGCTGAGTCCGGGGCTGTGCAAATTACATTCCTCTTTTGCCTGCTGGCTGTTAGGCTCGACCAACATGGGGAGCTAGATGGAGTCTGTGAGAGGAGAATGACAAATGAACTTGCTACTTGCTATTTGTGCCGCCACAGAAATTTTTCCTCCTCACTGTGGTAGCTGGTTTTGATATCAGTGTTTAGTTACCTCCACTTTGCTGCTTCTTTCCCCACACTACAAAATTATGCCCCAAGAGCCCCTTCAAAAATATCACAGGACACCTCCCTTGAAGGTTGGAGTTTCATCTTGACGGGAGTGCTTTGGTGAGATTCTGACACCAATTCTGGTCTGGTCTACCCCTCCCCAGAGGGCTGAGTCTCAGCTCTGTGGGGTCCCTTTTCTGCCATCTTCTTCTTTTTGCTTTCCCAGGTCCTAGGGGCGGAATCTGCTTACTGAAGCTACTACTTCAGTGATACTTCAGAGATCTCTTTTTGCCTTTTCAGTTATCTGAGTTGTTCTATATCCTGACTGGAACCTGAATGATACAGAAATTGGTAATGAGTGGTCCCAGGAAACAAATCCTGGAAGATGGGCATTTGGGATTGGTTTGTCTGTCTCTTTGGGCTTGAATGCACTGTTGTACTCCTTAAGATGGGAATGGGATGTCAGTAATCCACGGCACTTAGTGACACGGTAATTCATTGAATTATCACCGATGGTTGTTTGTGATAAAGTGACCTCTGAAGTAAGGGCTTTGAGAGATGAAATGCTGTTTCACTTGACTGTGATGGTGATGATAACATGGGTTTTGGTGTGGTATAACTGCTTCTGAGTTTTGTAGAGCATTTTAAAAAAGAAATGACAAGTTGAGAACACAATTGAAGAACCCAAGGACATCTCTGGTTGTCCCTTATTCTTTTTAAAACACTTTTTTTAAATTGGGATAACATTGGTTTATAACATTATATAAGTTTAATGTGTACAACCTTATATTCCAACTTGTGTACACACTAGAGTGTGCTCACCACTAAAAATGTAGTTTCCATCCATCACTATGCAGTTGATCCCCTTTTACCCATTTTGCCCTTCCCTTACTCCTCCCCTCTGGTAATCACTGCTCTGTTCTCTGTATCTGCATGTTTGTTTTTGTTTGGTTTGGTTTGGTTATTTACTTTTTTTATTTGTATGTTTTTTTATATTCCACATGTGAGTGAAATTATACAGTACTTGTCTTTCTCCATCTGACTTATTTCACTTAGCATAATAACCTGGAGGTCCATCCATGTTGTCACAAATGGCAAGATTTCATCTTTTTTGATGAAAAAAGTGGCTGAGTAGTATTCCATTTTATGTATATATATATATATATATATATATATATATATATATATATATATATATATATATATATATCTCATATCCTCTTTATCCATTGATCCGTTGATGGAAGAATGTCTTATTCTTGTAGCCACAGGATTAAGCTCCATAAATCCAGACACAAACATTAATTGTGCAAGTTGCAGAATTACAGCTTAGGTTGGATTCACAACTTAAGTTGGATTCATTTGGTTGCCAAATGAGTTATGTGAAAGTTAGGACATTTATTGATAAGTATAGATCTTCCTCCACTTATGGTGGAACTTATGCCTTGATAAACCCATTGTAATTTGAAAATATTGTAAGGCAAAAATGCCTTTAATACACCTAACCTAACAAAATCATAGCTTAACCTAGCCTACTTTAAACATACTCAGAACACTTACATTAGCCTACAGTTGGGCAAAATCATCTAACACAAAGCCTATTTTATAATGTTGAATAGTTCATGGAACTTATTGAATACTATACTGAAAGTGAAAACCAGAAGGTTTGTATGGGTACAGAGTGACTGTAAGTGTAGTGGTTGTTTACCTTCATGATCGAGAGGCTGACTAGGAGCTATGGCTCACTGCTGCTGCCACCCAGAATCATGAGAGAGTTTTGCACTGCATGTGGCTAGCCTGGGAAAAGATCAAAGTTTAAAGTTGGAAGTGTGTTTTTTATTGAATGTGTGTTGCTATCACACCATGGTAAAGTTGAAACCTCCTAAGTCAGAGACTATCTGCACTGAAGCCCTAACATCTGGAATGGGAATATTTGAGTGAACTCAGGGGAGGTTAAGTAACTTGATTCTCAAGCTATCTTGAGTCTCTTTTTCCAGCGGAAACAGCCTACCCTCTTGTGTCTGAGGAGTCAAGCTATCTCTTACGTGAAGACCCTATAATTTCATCTGGAGAGTTGCCTTATTGGGGGATGCTTATTATCTTAAAGTTCTACCATATACTTACCTATTATTGACACTATAGTCACGAATTAGAATCCTAGGGTCATATCTTAGAATCTTCTAGAGCAAGCTCAACATCAGACCCAGCAGAAAATAGTTAATGCTTTAAATTTTTAAAAAGATTTTGCTACTTTATACAAGCAGGGAATATATGTGAGAATGGATTCTAATAGCTTCTATGGTAGTCTCTTAAAGATAAAGCAGGATATATCTATATATCTATATCTATATCTATCTATATATATATATATCCTGATTAGGCTAAATATGTTGATATGCGTGCATTTACCAGAAATTCTGGACTTAATGTATACCAGTCTAAAAGAGTTTACAACAGTTTTAATGGTTGACTAAAACTTGTACTTATGTTCTCCCTCATTTAATGTGATTGAGATGCCAGAACTTCCATGGAATAATGTAAAGGAAGGAATACAAAGGTTCAGGGAGATAGAACTGTGGAATGGAGTTAACATTCAAGGCTTGCATTTCATCATTTCCCCACTACATCGTCAAGAGTGCCGAGAAGACAATAGCTTCACTAAGGCACTGAGAAATACATTAATGATGAGAGTGTCAGTATCCTTGGTAGGCTCTGTGGTAGCTTCACTATCTAGGTTGTATATAAGGATGGGAAATAACTCCCTGATTTCAAAGGAGATGACAAGATCCAAGAGGAACAAAGGATAATGGACAGCATATTATCACCATGGACAACATGAGGATATTTACCATAACAAACAGCAAGGATGCAGTAGAAATTGGACTATTTGGACCTATAGTAATCTTTTGAGGTTTCTAACAAATTATTATGCTTCTAGTAATAAAATAGGTGGTTGGCCTAATTATTATTAATTGATCCACATTTTTTTAAAAGTGAAAACTCCAGTTCTGGTAATTTTTCAATGCACCATCATAGAGAATCACAGCCATTCAGCTAGTTTTCAGATCATAGCCAGTTCACAAACCTTCACTGATTAATGGGGAAATTTCTTCTCCTCAAGAATGGTCCTGCCATACTGCCACAAGTATATATGTAAATATGACCGCGTACCCTCTCCAGACGGACAGGAGACGCTTTAATAAAGGGAAATGGAAATACTTAGCACTTATCAAAATCAGTAGACATTGTATTTGATCTGACAATAATTTCTGGGAATCCTGAATGTGACAGTGGTCTATCAGTTAATTAGGGGCCAATGGAATTTAGGCAATAAATGGAGTCTTTGCCCATGTTTGAATCAAAGCAGGCTCAATAGTTTTATCAATAAATTCAATGAATATTTCCTCACTTTTTTTTTTAAATGCAGACTTTTTAAAAAAATTAATTTATTTATTTTTGGCTGCGTTGGGTCTTGTTGCTGCGTGTGGGCTTTCTCTAGTTGTGGCGAGTGGGGACTACTCTTCGTTGTGGTACTCGGGCTTCTCATTGCGGTGGCTTCTCTTGTTGCGGAGCACTGGCTCTAGGCGCTCGGGCTTCAGTGGTTGTGGTATGTGGGCTCAGTAGTTGTGGCTTGCAGGCTCTAGAGCGCAGGCTCAGTAGTTATAGTGCATGGGCTTAGTTGCTCCGCGGCATGTGGGATCTTCCTGGACCATGGCTTGAACCTGTGTCCCCTGCATTGGCAGCCAGATTCCCAACCACTGCGCCTCCAGGGAAGTCCCTTTCCTCACTTTTTGAATGAATAATTGTAATAGACAGATATAGCAAATGTCAGAATCCACATAGTATCCCTCTGACCCATCGACTGAAGGCTATTGTGAAAGTAAGAGCTAAATGGAAGTCCCAGGAATTTCCTTTCCTTTACCAGATTAATAAAAGAAAAACCATACCACATCCCCAGGAAAATTGCATAGTTCAATAGCACCATCCCGAACTCGAAATATTCATGAGCGCTGATACCTATCATATCCCATTCAGTTTTTCTAATTAGCCTATGTATGCTAAGGAAGAAGGATCTCCAGGAACAACTGTGATTTTCACAAACTTAATTAGGTGAGAACTCCAAATGGTGCTGTTATTTCAGATGTGGAAAGGTAAATTTAGGAGCAAATCAACACATCTTCTGGTACCTAGAATGCAGCCATGTACCTAGCAAATGCTTTTTTCCCCCTCTATACCAGTTTGCAAAATTCTTCCATCAAAGGCAGCTTGATTTTACCCCACAATTTATTTCATAAACTTGCTTCATTGCAACATCAGTTCTCTTACTGTCACTCATATTCTGCAGGTCTCCTGAATGTCTTAACAATGTCCACTACACTGATGACATTGTGTCAATCAGACCAGAGGAACAGGAAATAGCAATTACTTCATTTGCTTTGATAGGACACATGTAAGCCAGATGGTGGGAGATTAACTTTATGAATGTTCAGGAACACACTATCTTTGTGGAATGTCTTAATTTCCGATGGTCTGAAGCATGTTGAGATATCCAAGGTAAGAGGCATGTTGCTTCATCAGGAATTGATATTAAATAGGAGGCACAGTGAGAGCTTTTGTGTCTTGCAGGCAACGTACACATATTTTAGTGTGCCACTCTGAGTCTTTCACTGAGAAACCCACTGCTACCAAGTCTAATCTCATACTGCTCACTGCAGGACAGGCCAATAAATCAAGAGAGGAGGTGCTGGGGCAAGGAACAGTGACTTTATTTGGAAAGCCAGCAGACTGAGAAGACGGCAGACTAGTGTCCTAGAGAACCATTTTACCTGAGTTAGAATTCAGGCTCCTTTTATACTAAAAGATTAGGGGATGTGGCTGGTTGTTGCAGACCTCTTGGTACTGGCCAGACCTGGGAGGGGATGTGACAGTCCTTTGTTCTTGCAGCTGTCTGGTCTAGTCACAATGTTCCTGTAAACCTTCAATAAGACAAATGCTATTTTCTCTTCTGCAACTTTTTATCTCTGCATGAATGAAAAGTTGTTATACCTTTAAAGGTCAAGCCTCGGAGGCAGTGTCTTGAGGAAGGGCTATTGTATATATTTCAGGCTATAGGCAACATTTCTTACAAAGGTGCAGAGCCAGCATGACTAAGCACAGGCAACTGAAAACAAAGGTTAGCACTAAAGGAATAGATCCAATATGGAGTCAGGTTTGTTCTCTGTAACACAGTGAGGCAGAGAGACATCAGTTGTCCAGCGCCTACTCGTTGGTGGTTTGAGTTTCAGCTCCAGGGGAGTTGACCTCCAAGTTCTTTTGCTATGACTAGTCTAGAAGCAACTGTAAGCAGATAAGGTAGAGAGTCTCCAGAGAAAGAAAACCAGGCATGGCTTTCTTGACAGAAGAGAAGCCATTTTGGCCTAAAGCCATTTTGTGATCTAAGCCTGGCCATAATTCTTGCCCTTGAACAAGTCTCAGTAATTAATGATCTTAAGGTGACAAAATAATGCAGAAACAAAGGACTGTTATCAGGCAAAAGAAGTAACAATAGCAAAGATAACGTATCAGTTGTAAACACTCCTGGTTCTATTTCAATGGTAAAGATTAGCCTAAAGGGCTCAACAACCAGATCAACAGGAACCTAATGGATGATGATGACCTTTTCTGACTCTTGTGAGTTCAATCAACTACAGCTTGGACTCTGTGGACTGCCCAAGTCCCTTCATGAGCATGCATATACCCTTAGCTTAAAACTTGTCCCATTTTGCTGTTCTGGGAGATACTGCTTTGGGAAAGATGCCCAGTGTTCCCTTTACTTGCTCCAAGTAATAAATACTTCCTTCTCTTGACTAGACACACACCAAGAAGTGACCAGTTTTCTGGGTAACACAACCAATCATCAATGGTCTCAGTCCCACCTCTACAGGGACCTGCTTTGAGCTGTAAGGTACAAGTAGTAGCCAAACAGTAGGTCCTCTTCAAAGACCTGAGATCCAGCTTCTTGCAGCCACTTCTCCAAACCTGTACATTTAATAATCCCAGCTTCTTCCTTTTGTTCACCCAATACTAGGGGTGGTAGTTGTTTCCTCAATCACAGCCTCTTTCATACCTCAGATTTCTCTTTGTTTTATTCAGTTCTCTAAAATTATATTATATTAAATTTGTTCTGTTAAAATAGGTCATGTTTCTGCCTTCTTACTCCTTCTTACTAGAACCTGACTGATTTTTAAATAGATATGTTTGTCAACTTAACTCTGCTAAATGGTTTCTTGACCTTTTCCTACTCAGAAACCAAAGTAGGAAAATGTTTGCAAAGAGCAAAGTGGGAGAAGTGTTAAAAAACCCAGACCAACTAATAATGATATTGCATGTATAAAATGTTCTCACCAACATCTTCAATGATGTATATGTAAAATTTCATAATGCCACAATGGCTCAGCTAATTCATTTACATTTTTCTTTGAGCCTATCTTTTGCTATAAAGTCCCTTTAAACCATCCCTAAGTTTAAAAATCTAAATATTTGTTCTCCAGACTTTTGACACAACTGGGTCTCCTTTCTCCTTTGTATCTGTGACTTTAAATTCTTTGAGCCAATAAACAATAATACTTTCATCACTTGAATTGTCCCCTTGTAGCTTCCAGGCTACAAAAATAAAATATAATAGTGAATGCATTTTCTTTTATGGCTTAGACCATCTCTCAGAAGGTCTTAGGCTTGATCTAATCTCAAGATGTTTCAGATTTGGGGAGTTAATGATGGTGATTTTTCATTGGTAAAAACAACAAAAACATAATTCATTCCAGATTGGATTTGGCATATCTGTGTAGTATAATATTTTAGAATTATTGTTTGTTTAGTGTTCTCAATACAATGATCAAAAAAATATGAGGATACACCTAATTTCCTAGCTTTCAACTTTCTTTTTTTTCCACCAAGATTCTCTTGCCTTGTTCTCATGGAAAGGAGATGATACTGCCTATTGAAAGGTATGAAATCAGCAGAGATGTAGCATTTCCCAAGATTTTTCTTGCAGACTCGGGCCTCCATGATGAGGACACAATTCTGTTCATTTCTCCTTCCCTTCACTAAAATAAAATTGCTGGCAGTAATTCCTAGAAGTGCACCCAGAAAATCCAGGAACTATAATTATGACACTGGGGATCACCTGCTTCATGGAATTAACATTTTAAAGGGAAAAGTGTGAAATGAGACACATAATTTCCTTAAAAATAAGTCTCAAATACCCAGAAATACCCCAGATTATTTGCACTTAAAAGAATAAGGAAAATGATTTTGTAAAGTGTGGAAATGTTACCTTCCAAAGAAAAACAAAAAAGGAAAGAGTTACAGAGGAATCCAGATGGAGACAGGGAGACAGATAACTAAATAGTCTAGTAGAATCATTTTATGCACTTTTCACGCACATTTATTTTTTCATTCAATTTGTTGGAAGTGTCTGTGACTGAGACGCTTTGGCTGATTTAGCACAATAAAGAAAAGCAAAGGGAGTTAAGTTTGAAGTTAAATTGGAGTTACTTAAACTATGGAAATACGCACCTTCTCTAATACAGGAGATAATACACAAGAGTGGGCAATGATGGGGAATGTTCTCCACAGCTTATTATTTAGGAAAATGGAATTCAGTGGTTAAATATTTAAGCTTTAGAGTCAGACAGACAAAGACCAGAATTTCAGTACAAATGCTCCAAGCATGGTGCCTATTCAATATTTTCATCAATGTTATATTTTCTTATGATGACTGTTAAGATGTTGATAAGAAGATGTTAGAGGAAACCCTGTCCTGCCCCAAGATTAGGCAATTCCCCTTACATACAAACTTATTTTTATTGAACAGGTCAACTCTGATAATATGAGAATGGTTAAGTCAACTTTCTGCTCCTGAGATCCAAAAAGAAACAAATCCTATTGTTATAACTCTGGTTTACTTATCTGGTAGGTGGAGATTGTACTAGTGCTGATGTTATAAGATTTATGTGAGAATTATGGTTATCATTTTTTAATTCATGATGTACTAACAGTGTCATGCCTGGCACATAGTAAGAGCTCAATAAACATCAACTATCACTATTATTATTTGTAGAGAAAGAGATTTGCCTAACCCTTGTCTGACATGGGCCACAGAGAGCACTGATGCGTGGGGTCCCCAGACTAATAGTGGGCACAAAATCTTATCCACTGGATTAATCATATTTTTAATTTTTCTATATCTTATGATTACTATATCTTTTGACCTTTGGTGGGGGGGGTTCCCTTGCTGGCTGGGGAGAGATAGCCTCTCTAGCTAATTCTTAGAGATGGTAAACAGCTTACAGATCAGCCTATTTTTCATATACAAACCAAGCATTCCTGAGTCCATACCCCCAACCACCTCTTTTATCTCACTTTCACATTCAAAGCCCATATTTTTCCCTGTCCTAAATCAACACAGGGACAGATACAAGGCAATTAGGGACTGGCCCTATACCCCAAAGCCCACCTGATTTATTCAAACTAGCCAGTCCTAAAACGTTTACCCTGCCTGCCTTGCCTTACTCACAGAAACCTCAATAAGGTTGTGGCCTATACCTTTTACCTGATCCTTTGTGCCCCCTGACTGACTGGTTTTTCCTTCTGTACCCTTTGTAGTGTGCCTTGCCTCTCATTTCTAGTGGAACTGTGAGTAACATTACATTTGCCTTTCAATGGCACTGGCCTCTCCGACTCATCATTCAGTCACCTCTATAAATTAAAATCTCACAGGTCCACTTTGAGACACCCACATCTTTCATTAATAGGTGCACTGAAGTCCTCTTAGATAAGTACTCAGGCTTGGCCATATTGGCTCTTTCCCTGTTGTTAGGCTGCCCTGAGATGCTAAATGGAAGCTGATCTATCCTAGAACAATGAGACACTTGGTAGAGAAGAACTGAGGCATCCCAGCCGAGAGGCAACACTGTGACAGATGAGTGAGTGAGTGAAGTCAGTTTAGACTATCCAGCCTTTCAGGCCCTATCTGACTTCAACTGCCCCAGTGAGCTCAGTGATCTACAAGTGAGATCAATAGAACAGGGAATAACAAGAAATCATTGTTGTTTTAATTAACTAAGTTATGGGGTGGTTTGTTATACAGCCATAGAGGAGTGAAACACAAAAGAAACGTGATGGAAATTATATGTTATTAAATGCCTTGAACACACATCCACACAAATGCACACACACATTTCTACATACTGACCAGTTAATATGTAATAAGAGGCAAATTATGAAAAGTTCCAAAATTTTTTTAAAAATATAGAAAGATAAAATGGTCTCTTTACTAATCAGTATAACTTTGGTTAGCAAAATTCAGGGAAGGGATTAATCCAACTGGGTACCATAGAACCTTATGTAAGATCTTATGACATTATAACATCACTTTCCCTCATAGGGTTGTTCTGATGCTTAAATGAGGTAAAGTACAGAAAGCACATAGTTCAGTATCCAGCATGTGTTAAATACTCAAGTACAGCAGCCATTACTGATCCCATATCACTTACCTGAGATATAAATATGATGACATTTCTATAAATCAATAATAAGAAGGCAAACAACCCAAATAAAACACCTGGACAAAACAAACTGAACAGATATTTCACAAAAAAAGTTATCTGTCAAACAAAACAAAAACAAACACAAACAAACAAAAACAAACAAAAAAACCCCACAGATTAGATGGCTGAAATAACAGAAATGTTTCTCACACTGCTCAAGAGACAGGAAGTTTGAGACCACGGTGCCAGCAGGGTTGGTGTCTGATGAGTGCTCTCCCCTTGGGTTGCAGTTAGCCATCACCTCACTGTGTGCTCACATGATCTTTCCTCAGTACCTGCCTATGCAGTGAGTGAGAGAGAGAGAGAGTGAGAGAGATCAAAAGAGACAGCTCTTTGGTGTCTGTTTCTTATAAGGACACTGACACTAATCTTACCCTATCAGGGCTTCACTTTTATGACCTCATTTAACCTTAATTACTTCCTTAGAGGCCCCTCTCCAAATGCAGTCATATGAGGGTTATGAATATGAATTTTGGGGGGACACATTCAGTCCATAACAGTATCCCAGTGAACAATAAACTCGTGAAACAATACTGAATATCACATTTGTAGGTAAATGCAAACGGAACCCTCAAAGATAGAGCATGTCATGCTGACTGGGATGGCAAAAACAAACAAAAAATGTCTGACAACACTAGGTATTGGCTTTGACGTGTTGCGACGGGCATCCTTGTTCATTGGTTGTAGTAGTGAAAATGGAGACATATTTGAAAGTTTTTTTTATAAAGGTAAACACCAATATACACCCAGGTACTTGGCCAAGATAAATGAAAATTAATATACACAGAAAGGTTGTGCAAGGATATTTATAGTGGTCTTATTCAGCTAGGAACTTGGGAACAACCCAGGTGCACATCAACAAAAGAATATATAAACAAATTGTGGTGCATTCAAATAATGGAATGATACTCAGCAATAGAAAAGTATTCATACTGTTCTGCACAACATGATAAATGTTAAAACATCATATTAAGCAAAAGAAGCCAAACACAAGAAAGAACATGCAATACTATTTTATTTACATGGCATCATAAAACAGGCAAAAAATATATAAAGAAATATTTTGTGTGGGTGGGGGCATGATTGAGTGATAAGGGGCACAAGCGAATTTTCTGGCATGATAAAAATGTAAGCATTTTAAAAAATTATTGAATTTCACACTTAATATGTGTGAATTTCATTGTATAACTATGTTTTACCAAAAAGGGGGAAGAAAGAATCACAAGTAGAGAACTCTAGTAGGTTTATTTTTATCGATGATGTGTTTGCTATTATGAGACTCCTTCATGTATTCTAGGATTTCACAAATAAGTAAATACATAGAATGTAATGGGGAGCCATGGTTCTCACTGTTGGAGAAGGGAGTTACAAACATGGAAGAAAATACTTCAATGTACCATATTATTTTGGATTGGAATTTGAAATATCAATATGAATATATATATACATATTAATATAATAGATATGTTTGTATAAATATATGTATATACACATATACATAGATATACACATATGTGTGTGTGTGTGTGCACACACACACACACACACACAAAGATATCTAGTAGAATCTGCCCCAGCATGAGCCGGAACGTAATCGCTCTGAAACATTGCAGCCTAAGCTTTGTGACAACTATTCTACAGATTTCTAGAAATGGAAGCCAAACCATCCATGGTGCCATCTTCAAGCTGTCTACCTGTGACCTAGGTGGCCCCACAGATCTGCAAGCCCCCATTCAGCCTGAATGCTTTGATGACCTCCTATCTCTGACAGCTCTCTGGTCTATTTACCCAGCAAATCTAAACCATCTCAGCCTGGCCAAACCAGGAACCTTCTCTGCTATCCGTTGGGTTGAAACACATGTTCTTCAGTGAGATCTGAACTCCTTCTAAGTTTATACTTTCATAAGTACTCTCCCTCAGCTCTAGAGTACCAGACAGATTTTCCTTACATCTTATAGTTACTCTTTCACCACAGTTAATAATTCTTTGTGATAAACCTCTCCTGTAATCTCCTGGCATTTTGTGTCTCCTGATCAAACTCACACTTCTACTGATCAAAACTAACACATATCACATCATATGAAAAGCTGTTCATATCAACTACTAGAGAAAAAGATTTTCTTATGCAGGTAATGAAACAAACCAGCCAACAACCAACCAATCAACCGACAAAAGCGAGCCTTGCTCTTCTCATAGCGTGTTTCTATAAGAAGAACAAAAAACTAACCTCTTAAAAAGTAGAAATGAAAAAAAGAAATCCCTTATACACAGTGATTTACATTCCTTGTTATTTTTGGCTAATTTCACACATTTTAACTCTTGGGATTGGAATCATTTCAGCTAAAAAGCTTCTTTCAGTTGAGAAGCCTAGATTCATGTTTATTATTAGCTTGGCAGCAATGAGACCTGGCCCAGCTTTAACATGAGAAGCATATTTTCACGCAGAGTCAAGGCAATGTGGGAGGACGTTGCCTCAAGTTAGGGATGTCAGGGACTCTCCTGAAATCTGTTAAGCTCAATCTACTGAGCATCTACAATGTGCTGCACTAAGTAATTTGGGGGGAAAATCTCTGCTTTTAACTAACTTAACAATGAAAATGTATGAATGGTTTTATAGAAGGTAATATAGAAGGTAACATGTGACATAATTCAAATGAGACAGAGAAAGATTTGAGAATTCAGAGGAGAGAGCCATCAGAGCCACCTTAAGACCAATATTCAACAAAAACTCAATGGATGTAGTATTGTTACTGGCATGACCTTGAAGTTTGGGTTGGATTTCAACTGAAAAGAAGGAAAGGACTCTCCAGGTGGTGCAATGGTTAAGAATCTGCCTGCCAATGCAGGGGACATGGGTTCGAGCCCTGGTCTGGGAAGATCCCACATGCCTCGGAGCAACTAAGCCCATGCACCACCACTACTGAGCCTGCAAGCCACAACTACTGAGCCCACATGCCACAACTACTAAGCCCGCACACCTACAGCCCATGCTCTGCAATAAGAGAAGCCACCGCAGTGAGAGGCCCACGTACCACAACAAAGAGTAGCCCCTGCTCACCACAACTAGAGAAAGCCCTCGCGCAGCAATGAAGACCCAAAATGGCCAAAAATAAATAAATTAATTAATTAAGAAAAAAAGGACAAAGAAAAGATAATGAGTTGTGTTTGGATTCACGAATATGGTAGAGCTGGCAAATAATGAGACTCCATCCTCAGGAGACAGTCTGTTCAGTTTAATTAGAAAGACAGAGATTAAGATTAATAGACTCAAATACTTAATTAGAATGCCTTTGGTACACAGAGAGTACTCATAACTAATTATAATCCAAACATACACCTCATAAACCATGAAAAAGTGATTACAATCATGAGGATGTAAGCTTTTTACTTATTAAGTTGTATAACATAATAGATAGTTCTGTGGTATGAACCAGAAGCTCAGAATTCCATTGGGTGTCATTGGCAGTAATGTCCTAGATGGTAAGCAAATGAACAATTCATTCTTTATAAAAATAATGCCATTGACCTACGCTCAATAAGTCATATGGTCTGAGACTCTGCAGGACTTGTGGCACTTTGTCAGCTGGTCCTCTTATAACAAAGACCCACATTCACATCATGGTCATCATAGGAGGGAGTCTGGAACTTAACAGAAACTGGTTAACCTGTGAGGTCATGGGATTGCCCACCAGCTGGCCTCTGAGCTCTAGTATCCAGCTCATGCTGAATGAAATAATTAATGGCTGCTGACATAAGCCTCATACTTTCAAATATCTGGTCAAATAATGATGACCTTTCCTCCATTATTTTTTTCTTTGTTATTTTCACTGAAAAGACAATGCCTCTGAAGGCCAAAAGGCCAGTACGAGGTTAGGCTGCCAAGGATAACTTGGAATTGATCTGAACTGGATATTTCTTTTAGGATCAGATATGACAATTTAATGAAATGGCTGGCACACAGTAAAAAAGAAATAAATGAGACTGTATGAATATTATTATCCTCCTTTACTTAATATTTCCCTCTTATGACCATGAAGTTCCTTCTATCTTCTTGTATACCATGGTCTTCAAAAATTTCCACATTGATTTTGAAATCTGAACTGATCATATGTCCCTCTCCTTAGTATCCTTTAGTGGCTTCCCATAGCTCTTAAAATAAAGATCCTGTAACATGGAGTTAGGGCCTCTATAATCTGATGTCGCCCTTCCTCTATATATGGTCGTCATATTGAACCAGTTCCACAGCCGTTCTCTCAGCCACTGGCAGCTTTCCACACAGGCCTGAGAGTGTGGCCTTCTCTACCCTTGGACCACTTAGCTCCTCTCTTCCCCACCTGGCTACCCTCATTTATCCTTCAGGTCTCAGCTAAAGTACATTTTCTCAGGGAAGCTCTGCCTGACCTTCCTTACCAGCTATCATAAACCCTCATATCATCACCTGCCTCTCCTTAGAACTCATCAAAATTGTAAGTCTCTATTTCTGTGATAATTTGACTAATACCTGTCTTCCCTACTAGACTATAAGCTCCATGAGGGCAAGGGCACTGCCATTTTTCTCAATATTATACCCCAGAACCTGGTACAGTACTTGGTATGTGGTAGGTTTCATAAATAACGTTCTATCCATTACATAAATATTTATTGAGCACCATGTAACTAAATTTGTGATAACTGCTTAAATGAAAAAGAGAAAAGAAATAATAATGGTTATAGAATCATAAGGCATAATCAGTATAACAGGAAAAGGTAAATGTATGCAAGATAAAAGTTAATAAAACAGTTTCGGTCTTCTACAAAGGAAAGTTTCCCTGTGTGACTCATTTTTTGGCCTATTGTTATAAAATTCTAGTTTCCCAGGGACCACAAACCCAGTTACGTAGCCAGAACTACTTTTGAGACACCAAAACAGTAGTGGAGAGTTGTTTAGCATTCTAGGAAAATCAGCTTAGGGAAAATAATTATATCTATATCTCTATATCTCTCTATATAGAGAGATATAGAGCTATAGATATACATATTTGAAAGGTGTCTACTTAAATTATGTGCCATGTCATAGCCATACCATAGCTGGTAAAGAACAGCTATATCATCTTACCTATAAAGAAATAATAGAGCCAAAAGACTGAATGTTAGCTAAAAAAGAACTTTACAAGCTAGGCTTATTTATCAATATGTCATTTTGGAAGTGTCTAGAAAACAGTATGATTCAGAACAAAAAATTTTAAAATTCCAAATAAAACCTTTTAAGGAAAGGTTTGTTTTCACTTACATGCTTGAAAGCATAAATTTGAGTGTTTGTATTCATAATTTGCTGAACTGTGGAACAACTATACTATAGGACATCTGCCTTAGGCATGGGATTGTAAATATTTCGTGGTTTTATAAATGTATGATGATTAAGTGTGTTTTAGTGGTCAACTGAAAATGTTTTACAGCATCAAAATAAAAAAGTTTCTTTTTTTTTTTTTTGTCTGTCTCTGGAGCTTTGAAAATATATTACACAAAATTTATTTTATTTTTTATGTATTAGGACCAAACCTAAAGTTCTCCTGATGATACCAGAGAGGGAAAGAGTCCTGGAGTCATGATCCATGGTTCTCCCCTATTTTAGGAGGAAATGCTGTAAAAATTCTGATTACAAATTCTCAACTAGGTCACACACTTGTTTTGATACCTATGGTAGACAGAATAAGGTCCCCCAAAGAGGTCCACATCCCAATCCCTGGACCTGTGGTTATATTATCTGACATGCCAAAAAGACTTTGCAGATGTGATTAAATTAAGAATCTCGAGATGCAGTGGGTATAGAGATGCAGTTTGGGAAGATGAAAATGTTCTGGCATTGGAAGGTGGGGATGGCTGCACAATAATGTGAATGTACTTAATGCCACTGAACTGGACACTTAAAATTGGTTAAGAGTGTGAATTTTATGTTCTGTATATTTTAGCATTAAATAATTAATTCTTTAAAAAAAAAAAAAGAATTTCGAGCTGGCATTTGATGATGGAAACGGGTCATAATCAGAGCGAGAAGATGGAAGATGATATGATGCTGGCCTGAAAATGGAGGGAGAAGACACAAGATAACAAATGCAGGCAGCCTCCAGAAGCCAGAAAAGTCACGAAAGGGATTCTCCTTGAGAGCCTGTAGAAGGAATCCAGTCCTGCCAGCACCTTGATTTTAGTCCATGGAGAATTATTTGAGACACCTGACCACCAGAATCATAGGATATTAAGTTTGTTTTGTGTTAAGCTACTGTTTGTAGTAATTAGTGACAACAGTAATAGGACACTGATACAGTAATAAATGGTATATATTTGGTAATCAGAGTTTTTATTAGTCCATTAATAATGAGTGAAATAATTTTAATGTTAAAGAAGCCTCAAAAGCAATCATTCAAACAAAAAAACTCAATAAATATTTTTGAACATATTATCTTACAGTCTTCTTAGTAGTCAAACATACCTGTTTAATCAGTAAGTCACTTGGCCTTCTGGGACTGTGTAAATATAGGTAAATTTGCCTTGTACACCTAATTCCATGTGCTGTAGAAGTCCAATTCCCTCTGGCCATGAACAAATATAGTGTTTAATAGGGGTGATAAGGCAGGTTCAGAAAAGATTATAATGCAGGAAAGAAGTAATATGGATACAAATATGTAGGGGATTCAGAGAGAGAGAGAGAAAGACAGAGAGAGAGCACTCATGCCCAATTAGGAAAACCAGGAACTGATTCTTGGAAAGATAGCAGTTGTAAAGTTGAAGACAACTAGAGACAAAGGAAATAGTTTGAGTAAAAATGTGATGTTAAGAAGCCATGGAGCAAAAACAAAGAAAAATTGTAGTTTTGAGCACAAGACTGGGAAAAAAAAATTGAAGACCCTGAAAAGCCAAGTTCAGGATTTTATTTTTTATTCTGTGGGCAATGGAGAAATTCCCAAAAGTCATGTCACATAAAAATCTTTTCCTTGTCCCCTTACACTAATGCTCAAATAAGCACTTCTGTTTCCTTGAGGAAGCTGTAAAGGAGAGAAAACAAACCTGTTTCCAAGTGATCTTCCCAACATCTCACAATTTGGAAGAATCTATGGCAGCAGAGAATTGTCAGCTCTGTAACTGAGAAGTTACATGCATGCTTGGGGTTGTGAGAAATGAACTGACTTCTTTGTAAAAATGAAGACCTAAAGAGATAAAGATAATTCTTCAGTGCTTCATGTCTTACTCCATCCTTGACAGGAAGTAGAAGACCATGGTGAAGAAGAGTGTGGGCTGATGTGAGTGTGACACACATTTTGCCATTAGATGTAGCCAAGAGACTGAGTTTTAGTCATGGAATGTAAACAAAGTGATCAAACCATTTCCAGAAAGAGCCCATAGAAGAAATTCACATGCCTACTCCTACATCAGCTTTATTTTCCCTCTGGCTGGATGAGACCCACAAAACCACAACAACCTGGAAAGCTACATGCTGAATATGGCAGAGCTTCCCAAGAAGGAGATGTGGACTTGTATTTGGTAATCACTTGGGCATCTATGATACAGAGAATAAGGTAAAGGTTGTCATTTCCAACTAGAACTTCCTTGTATCTTCTGCTGAACAAGGCATTTGAGGTCTCAGAGGTCTGGGGTTAAGTCACTTACTAGTGGATACCCTAAGACAATTAATTTCACTTTTATCAATGAGTATGTCTTCATCTATAATATAGGACTGACATTATGCCAACAGAACAAAATTGTGGAATTGAAGCATCTAGCATGATGTCTCCTACATAGTATTGAGTTAGCCAAAAAGTGCCTTCAGTTTTTAAGTAAAAATAAAAGACACATTTTTCATTTTCACCAAGAACTTTATTGAACAACATATTCACCATTTTGTTCCACTACCTTCTGGCATTTTTCAGGCAACTTCATAATTCCATCTTCCCAAAATTTTTCATCTCTTTGAGCAAAGAACTATTCCAGGTGCCTTTTACAGTCTTCCAGGGAATTGAAATTTTTTCCATTAAGAGAATTTTGTAAAGACCGAAATAAATGGAAATCCAAAGATTCAATGTCTGGTGAATACAGCAGATGAATCAGATCTTCCCAGCCAATCTGTAACAGTTTTTGCCTGGTCATCCAAGAAACATGTGGTCTTGTGTTATCCTGATGGAGGATTATGTGTTTTCTGTTGACTAATTCTGGATGCTTTTCGTCGAGTGCTGCTTTCAGTTGGTCTAACTGGGAACACTACTTATTGGAATTTAATCGTTTGGTTTTCCAGAAGTGAAACCATGCACCTCAGATTGGGACTTGAACTCACGTGCCAGGACTCAAACCCAGCCAAAACCCACAGTCTTCCAACTGAGGTCACACACCTGGTTTCAGGACTTAATGAAGCTCAGGTTCTTGATGTCTCATTGCAGAAAGAATTCAGTGAAAGACAAAGTGATAGGTAAGAAGTGGATTTATTTAGAGAGAAACACGCTCTACAGACAGAGTGTGGGCCATCTCAGAAAGTGAGAAAGGCACCAGGGTATGGGGTTGTCAGTTTTTATACGGGTGGGTAATTTTATAGGCTAATGAGTGGGAGGAGTATTCCAGCTATTTCAGGAAGGGGCGGGGATTTCTAGGAATTGGGCCACCACCCACTTTTTGATCCTTATGGTCAGTCTTGGAACTGTCATGGCGGCTGTAGGTGTGTCATTTAGCTTGCTGATGTGTTACAGGGAGCGTATACTGAGGCTCAAGGTGTAGTGGAAGTCGACTTGTCTGCCATCTTGGACCCATTTGGTTCTAATCCAGTTATGTCATGTCCTCGGGCTATGTCATTCTTTCAAAGGTTGTGCCCTGCCTGTTTCAGAAGGAGCTCAAAATAGAGGACTCCCTTCCAATCCCACCATATACACAACATCACCTGGTCTTTGGTGTGGTTGGTGGTGGCTCATTTTGCTTGCCCCACAATCTCTTCTGTTCCACATTATTGTGCAGTATCCACTTTTCATCGCCCATCACAATACAACCAATTACTCTTTGTTAAGACTAACTCAGACTACATTATATTTGAAATCTGCTACCTGGATACTTCTAAGCTTGCCCTCTTTTTTTAAAGGAAGCAATCAAGCCACTTGTTAGTGAAGGAGCTCTCACCATTCTTATCTACCCGCCCAGTCCTTCCCATCATGCTCCAGTCCCACCTGCTCCAAGAAGCCTTAGGTGATCGTCTTTCTTCTTACAGATCTCCCTGCTTCCTGACTGCCCAAAGCATTTATTGCTTGAATTATATATCTTACTTAGTAACATTTACTTTTTATATATACTATTTCTAGCTTCAACTCATTTTGAAGAAGGTAAAGTTTAAGTAGTTAATATAATGTATTTTGAAATGTCTTAGATGATTATATAAATATACATAATATACATTCCTTCCTCCCATAATTTAATCACTCTTTGCTTAGAAGTCTTTGATAGTACCCTGTGGCTGATTTGTTGTTGACCCCTAATTATCCATTTTCCACTGATTTTTTTTTTTTGTTGACCCCTAATTATCCATCCTTCCCCTCTTGGATAAAAATAGTTTTAGTCCAACACAGGGCCATTTCACTAAAGACTTTGTTTCCCTGTCTCCCTTGTACTTGGGTATTGCCAGGAGACTAAGTGAACTATTTCTCAGTTTTATTTGAATGTTCAATTAAAACAAGTTTGGGAGAGTAGAAAAGGCACATGATGAGAAGTTATGAAGTCTAGAACCAGATTCATCAACTTGTAACCAGTTGTGAGTCTTTTTCCTGGGCTAGCTTCAGTTTACTCAATTGTAAACTTAGGATAATGATATCTACTTTTAATTCTTCTCAAGGTTGTGTGTGGTCAAGTGGTGTGGTTAGGTATTTCACAAGTATTAAGAATTACAGATATAAGAACTTTTTTTAATGGCTTTTATAAACTGTTTATTCAGAGCTGTCATTTCACATATTAGGGAAAAATAACCACAACTGAATGGAACAAAACCAAACCCAAAAATCTCTGAGGCCTGAGGAGTTGAATGATTGATTTGTTCAAGGTCACATGACTCTTAGAGTCTTAGTCCAAAACCCTCCAGATCTTCTGAATTTGGGTCTGGGCACTTTCAACTGCACCACCCTCAGTTTATGTCCTAAGGCTCAATGAAATCTTTGTCCTTTCTCCTCTTACTGGAAAACAAACAACAGTGAAAACTGTCCCTCTGAGTCATTCATTGAGTCAGTTGAAGTCAAATTTATCTCCAAAGTCTGGCTACTCTGTGACCTTTCCTGAATTCCATTCTCCAGGCATGGGAGGGAAGTCTATCCTTCTGCAGTCCCACCGGTTAGTGTCATTGGGAATTCTCTTATTTGTATTCCTGTCAATGTCACTTTTAATGCACCAAGGTCTGCGTTAAGGGTAATAACCAGCCTGAAGTTTTTGAAACAAAAGATTGATATCAGCTTCATAAAACTCAGGCAAAGGGGCTTCCCTGGTGGCGCAGTGGTTGAGAATCTGCCTGCCAACGAAGGGGACACGGGTTCGAGCCCTGGTCCGGGAAGATCCCACATGCCACGGAGCAACTGGGCCCGTGAGCCACAATTACTGAGCCTGCGCGTCTGGAGCCTGTGCTCCGCGACAAGAGAGGCCGCGATGGTGAGAGGCCCGCGCACCGCGATGAAGAGTGGCCCCCACTTGCCACAACTAGAGAAAGCCCTCGCGCAGAAACGAAGACCCAACACAGCCAAAAATAAATAAATAAAATACCAACCAAAGCAACTTTAAAATAGAAACGGATTAAAAAAAAAAAAAAAAAACTCAGGCAAAGGCAATATCTTTTCTATATCTTGTTACCTTCAATTCTAGGAAATTTTACTTGGTGACTACTGAAAAATGTTATATTCAATAATTAGTAATTATAAGGGCAAAAATAAAAATAACAATTGAAAATATCTCCCAAGAGCCATCATTTTTGTTATGGTCTTAATTTCTTTATTGATTATGTGACAAGGAAGGATACACTTACTACTTTCTCTAGGTTACAAGTATATTTTCTGTTTTTTAAAGAGAGTGAAAGCTTCTGAGTATGTGGCTTAAATGTCAATGTGTTGTTTAAAAATCACCTAGCTTGTTTACGCACTGGAGACTTGCAAAGCTAAAATGCATAGCCACAGCTCACCCATTCCTCAAAATCAGGAGGGATTTTGTCAGAAAGACATAATTTTTGTGAAATATGGGCTTTTGGAAAGTAAGTCAGTTACACAACTATATAGGACTCTATCTCACTTCATCTGTTGGGCCATTATTTTTGCTCACAAAGACAAATAGCAAACGTAGGGATTTGATATTTTAAGGTAACCCCCCTGCACCACTATGATTTGGTACCACTCAAACTTGACTTTTTCTCTCACTTCTCTAATTCACAAACATGATGAATTAAATTATCATTCTTACACACTTTCACTTTTCTTTTTAAATTGTTCTAAAACTTAAAAAAATATTTATTTTATTTTTCTCAACTTTAATGACATGTAATTGACATATACCATTGTGTAAGTTTAAGGTGTACAATGTATGATTTTATACACTTATATAATGCAAAATGATTACCTCCATGGTGTTAAAACAAAAATGTCGTGAGCAGGATTCACTTTTCTTAACTAGAGAAATATTGTGAGCCTACTGTGCGACAAGCCCTATTTTAGGCTCTTGAGCTGGGAAATGATTCCATTTGATGTGTCTTTATTAAATTACAGTCCAAAATAACAAAATGTAGTGATAGCCTATTTTGATCCAGGCCATGTGACAGGCACTGGGAACAAGACAATAAAGGAATATATAACTCATGGCCTTTTCCTTTGTAAAGCTCACAGCCTAGGTGAGGGTTTGATATGGTAAAATAATGGGGCAAGCAGTGATGGGTTAGGAAGGCCGACTAAGAAGAGATGACTTCCTAGAAGACGTTACATCCAGATGACTCTTAAAAGATTAATGATAGAGTTGAAATAACCAGGAGGAGATGGAGCACCACTCAGATTTCAGTGTTGCTGGGTGGAATGAAAAGCTTTGCTTACAGAATTCCTCCTGTCTCAAACATTTTTGAAACTTGAGTCCCGAGTTCCTCTTGTACATATTCTCCATTTTCCACTCTTTATTAAAATACTTAATTAAAATGCTACCCATTCTAAGAAGCATTTTCTGATGCCCACAGGAAAAATTTATTAATGTCCCTATTGTGCATCTAATTGTCTCTAAATAAAACTCGAAGGACTTTGCCAGTATTAACCTATTTTATGTGTTTCAGCTGTATTTCATAACTTGCACATAACCAACAAATCTTCCATTACCAATTCAATTTTCTTTCTCCAAACTCACATACGATTTCATCAGGTTTGGTTTGGCCTCAAAAACATTTCTCTAAATTTATTAGTTGCCATAACTTCTATTTGTTACATACCTTGTTATTGACCATTTTCAGGTTAACTAAAGGTATAACTTCCTTTCATTCATACCCTAACACCCATTATCAAGTACCTAGAACTTTAGACCTGAAAAAGAGCTTAAAATTCATCTCTAGACTCAATTCACAACTCTGGACACAGGTTAAAATAAAAAAGACACTACTGAAATGCAGTGGTAAAACAATGGTCTTTTATATGTGCTGGTCCAATTAGATATCCATATCAAAAGAAAGCAACTTTGACTCAACCCATACCATATACAAAAATTAAACATATCATGAGACCTAAATATGCAAAATCAATTTAAAAGCTTCAAGAAGAAAGCATAGCAGAAAACCTTCATAATATTGAAATAGGCAAAAATTTCTTAAATATAACCCAAAAGGGACTAACTATAAAATAAAAGAGTTATGATTTGGACATTGAAGTGGACATAGAGATGTGACATCCAGATTCCCCTTCAAGGAAGGACTTGTTGCACCAGTTACTGGGAGGGTTGTCAATGGACAGTGTTCAGCTGTCAATCACTTTAGGGTCAGCCTCAAGTATAGAGAGCCACCTTGCCCAAGGTCATGCTCTTCCAGGGTGCACTAACAATCAATGACTGATCCAGACAGAGGTATAAAAGTTCTGCCATTTTGGCCCAACACCGGACAACTCTAAGAGGTAATATATGCTCCAGAGCTCCCCGTGGTTGGTGGAGACCGTAGGGCATGCATTACTAACTGACATCTGTCATTCTCCCCTCCTTCCCATGGTGTTGGTCCAAAGACAGTATCTAAACAACCCAAACACTAGACTTTCTCAGAGCCTGCTGTCTGGAGAACCCAAACAGTGTTAGCAGTCATTCAAATTAAGAACTTCCATTTATCAAAAGATGCTGTTAAGAGGGTAAAAAGGCAAGCCACTGCCTGGGTGAAGATATTTGCAACACATATATCTGAAAACTGTCTTTCATCCAGAATAGATGAAGAACTACAAATCCATAAGAAGATGACAATTATATTAAAAATGGAGAAAGAACTCGACAAAGTCCTTTACAAATAGGATATACATATAGCGTAATAAGCTTAAAGGTGCTCAATTCTCGTCACTAGTGAGATTACAAACAAACCAAAAACCCCAAATAACAAAACAATGTAATACAATGACACACTCACCTGAAGGCCTAAGATGACAAAGATAGACAATACCAAATATTTATAAAGAGATGGGAAAACTGGTTAAGTCATACATTGCTGATGGGAATGCACTGGCTCAACTACTTGGAAAAATGTTTTGGCGGCACCTACTAAAGGTAGATATAGAGCTATCCTGTGCTCCAACAGTTCCCCTACTAGGTACATACCGATTATCTTCCAAATGACTTGTACAAGAATGTTCACAGCAGTACTATTTATAATATGTAAGATTTTGGAAACAACTCAAATATCCATCAACCATAACATGGATTAAAACCTTGTGGGATATTTATATAGTGGAATGCTGTGGAGCAATAATAAATGAACAAATTACACAGAACATTATGGATACATTGTACATGCTTAATACTGAGTGAAAGAAACCAGACAGAAAAAAAGACATACTGTTTAATTCCAGTTATATTAAGTTTAAAAACTAGTAAAACTGATCTATGGAGTTGGAAATCAGCATGGTGGTTACCTTGGTGGGGAGTATTGACTGGGAGAGAACTTGAGTCTTTCAGAGTGGTGGAATTGTTCTACTCTATTTTTGATCCAGGAGGTAATTACACAGGTGTATACACGGCAAAACGTCATTGAACTGTACACTTAAGATTTGTTTACTTTATTGCATGTAAGTAATACCTCAACAACAGCAACAAAAGTCACTTGGGGATATAAATATCTCCAGACTCCACCCTCCAGAGAATGATTTAATTGGTCTGCCTTGCATTGGGCCTAGTGCTGTTTTACTTTGTCAAGCTTCCCTGGTGATTTGACTCTGCAGCCAGTGTTAAGAACCACACATCTGATGAAACTTTCTCTCACTATCAATTACAAGTAAAGAAAGTCAGTCCTTGAGAGTCAAGCAACCTACTCAAGGGGACATACAACAAATCTGATTAGTGCCAGAGTTGGCTCTGGAACCAGGCACATCTCAGGGTTTATATTGCCCTTCTGAACATGACCAACTTGTACTGCCTTTTTCCTCTTGTTACCAAGTAACAAGTTAATCCTTTCTGAACCCCCTTCCCAAATCCCCACTTCACATGACAGCAAGTACACCCTCCTAAACCTCTCATCCTGGTTACATTAATTCCATCCTGATGTGCTTAGGTTTGAGGGACAGAATTTGTTTTCCAGCAGAATTAAACTACATTTCATAACAGAGATGTTTTCACTTGTCCAGATTCAATAATCAGCTGTCTGTAATCCTAGAGATACCCACATTGGAAAATCTTTACAAGGACAAACCTTTACTCAATTGTCTTCCTCTCTGGGTTTTGTGAAGATTGAAAAGGACAATGCACATAAAGCTTTTAGTACAGTGTATGTTCAATAAATAGTAATGATCATGATAAGAATAATTATTCTGCTACTAATGATTATTATAATTTTTAACATAACTGTAATACAATTATCAGCATCAGTAAATTTAACATTAGTACCATATTTTCATCTAATACTGTTTGTATTCCAAGTTCATCAGTTGACCCAATATGTGCTTTGGAGCATTATTTCCCCTGCAAACTAGAATCCAGTCTATAGTCAAGTATTGCATCAAGTTGTTATATATTTTTTTAGCCTCTTTTAATCTGGAACATTTCCACAGCCTGTTTTCTTAAATAACATGAACATTTTGGAAAAAATGTAGTCATCATCTCCCTTTATTAATAAACTATTGCTCCTTTTGTGTTTGCCTGAGGTTTGCTCATGATTTGATTAGGACACCAGAAAACTATATAGGTGAGGTTGTGTTTTTCTCAGGGTATCACATCCTGAGGCACATCATGTCCATATCTCCCTCTCTGATAATATAAGTTTTGATTACTCAGTCATAGTATTGTCTGATATTTGCACTATGTGTGTATGTGTGTATATTTCTTTTCCTCATTGCAAGTAATAAACATTCGGTGGGGAGCCCCTGTAAGTTGATGCAAATATCTTGGTTCTCATCAAAATCTTCCCATAGGTTTAGCATTCATTGATGATTCTTGCCTGATCCAATCTTTACTACGATGGTTGCCAAACAATGACTTTCCAACTCTATAGCTCCTCTAGCTTAGCAAATGAGGGGAACGTATTGGAAGGTCCCAAGGATATCTTTTTTGAACCCAAGTGTTGATGTTGCACCTGGGCTTAGTGAAGGTCTTCAATCAGATCTGGAAGCCTTAGGAACCAAAGCTGCTACTCTGTCGCTCTCCTTTTTCCTCTTGCTTTTCCTGTCTATTTTCCTGTGCATATTGTCCTTATTCTGTATACAGACAGCTTTTCTGAGCTATTCCATGCACATATCCCAGTCAGGACACTCTCATTTCTTATGTCTCTCCAGTTCAAGTGCTTAAAGGAAACTCACAGGAATTACAGTTTTGAGAGAAATTCTTACTGGACCCTGTTGACTCAGGTGTCCACTCCTGATGTAGTCATTTGTAATCCAATGAGCATGCCCTTGCATGTGGTTTTGGAGCATCCCAGAAGTTGGATATGGTACAGAAAAAAATGTGAGGAAATGTCAGAAAAAAATTTAAATTTGGGCTTCCCTGGTGGCGCAGTGCTTGAGAATCTGCCTGCCAATGCAGGGGACACGGGTTCGAGCCCTGGTCTGGGAAGATCCCACAAGCCGCGGAGCAACTAGGCCCATGAGCCACAATTACTGAGCCTGCGCGTCTGGAGCCTGTGCTCCGCAACAAGAGAGGCCGCGATAGGGAGAGGCCCACGCACCGCGATGAAGAGTGGCCCCCGCTTGCCACAACTAGAGGAAGCCCTCGCACTGAAACGAAGACCCAACACAGCCATAAATAAATAAATAAATAAATAAATAAATAATTCCCATGAAAAAAATTTAAATTTGATGAAAATCATAAAGGCACAAATTTAAGAAACTCAACAAATTCTAAGTAAGATGAACACAAAGAAGACCATTGCAGGCTAAATTATAATCACACTTCTGAAAGTCAGTGATAGAACATTTCAAGGAAAAATTACAAAAAGAAGGTATATTAGGTGTAGAAGAAAATAGATAAGAATTACTGCAAACTACTTGTCAGATACACAGCAAGCCAGAAATCCTGAAAGAAAAAAAAATTCTATATAATACAGAATTTTATGCAGCTAAAGCATTCCTCAGTAATGAAGGCAAAGTAGTAATTATTTTGAATTTGAAAATAGATGATATAATTTGTCACCAGTAGACTTAAATTAAAATAAATAATTAAAAGAATTTTTCTAGAGGAAGGAAAATGATACTAGACGGAAAAGTGGATTTACACAAATGAATGGAAGGGCAATAAAAATGATTACTATGTGGGTAAGTGTAAAAAAAACACTGCATTCCCTTTTTAAAAATTTAAAAAGGATTATTGACTACTGAGAGCAAAAAACGATTACTATTTATGATTTATAAAATATGTAAAAGTAAAATTTATATCAATAACCCCAAAATGAAGTCATGGAATTGAACAATTGAAGGTCCTCAAAATATACATGAAATAGTATAATATCGTTTGAAGATTGTTAATCATGTGTATTAGAAAACGTAGTGCAACAGCTATTAAAAGACAAAAGCTGTACAGCTGATAAACCAATATTGAAGTTAAAGTGAAATACTGAACAATATAATCAATCTGAAAGAAACTAGGGAAAGAAAAAAATCTAGATGTAGTTAAACAAATAGCAAGAGAGTAGATTGAAATCCAACTATATTGATAATTACATTAAATATAAATGTTCTAAACACATTAATTACAAGATAGATAGTATTATCCTGATAACAAAAACAAGAACCAACTATGCACAGTACTCTTTTTAAGAAGCATTTTATATATGAAGACACTGATAGGAGGCTTAAATAAAAAAGGCTCTAAAATAATATAATTTGAAAACACAGTACCTTTCTTATGTACTATAGTTATATTATTATCAGATAAGTATACTTTGGGACACGAGATATTATTGGGAATAAAGAGAATATTGTATAATAATAAATGAATCAATTCAACAAAAAGATATAACAAGTCTAAATGTGCATATATGCAATAACAGAGCTTCATAAAACACAAAACCAGTGCTAACAAACTAAAAATTGCAATAGACAAATACAAAATTATTGCTGGAGATTTAAATACTTTTATCTTAGTTAATGGTAGAACAAGTAGAAAGAAAATCAGCAAGTTTATAGACGCCTTCAATAGGAAAGTCAACCTGCGTGATTAAGAGAACATTCAAGCCACAAACAAGAAAAGACATACTACTTTCATGTGCTCACAGAACATTCACCAAGATAGACTCTATTCTAGGCCATAAAATAAGTCTCAATGAACTTAACAAGACTGAGAGCATTCAAAGTATGTTCCCTGACCACAATGCATTGTTTGAATCAACAGTATCAGACAGTGGATAGTACCACCTCAAATCAAGGAAAGAACAGAAGTAGGCAAGAACAAACAGACGTAGGCACTGACCATGAAATCCATGGTCCTATAATATACTCTTGGCTTAACAGAGGTTTGGAAAGAACTTTTAAAGTAGCAGCTAAAGCAACAACTTGTAGATGATGTCTTATAAGGTAGGGTTGTGTTTTTCAGGATAAACTATATATTTTAAACAGTGTCTCCTCAATAATTAGAATACATGGGAATGGGAACCAAGGCTGAGAGTAGAAATGGACCTATTCACCATCACTTCTAGTGCACTATTCAATGCATTTGTGCTTCCCATATCTGAGTAGTACTTTCCAACAGAAATATAATGCAATATTTATAAATAATTTAAAATTATCCAGTAACCATATTTAAAAAATAAAAAGAAATCTGTGAAATTAAGCTTAATAGTAAATTTTACTTAAACAAACATATTCAAAATATTACTTAAACATTTTATAATTATATATTGAGTTCCGAACAACATATTTTACATTCCTTTTTTCCACACTAAACCTTCAAAATCTGGTATGTATTTTATTTCTAAAGCACATCTCAATTTGGATACTAAATTTTCATCAGAGATATCTGATCTGGATTTAAATTTTATAAAATTTAAAGTTGAAGAAGTACAGCTGACCCTTGAACCACATGGATTTAAACTGCATGGGTCCACTTATACACGAATTTTTTTTTCCCCAATAAATATAAGTGGCCCTTGTTATCTGCAAGTTCTGCATCTGCAGAATCAACCAACTGCCAGTTGTAGTTCTGCCCCCCACTGTATTCTCATATACCTACATTTTAAATGCAAAATGTCCTTCATATTTATTTATTTATTTTTAAACCATATTTATTTTTAAACATAACAAATAATTTAACTATATTGCAATAAAATAATAGGTACTTTAATTTAATTACCAATTATAATTCACATAGGTATCTCTTAATTCATGCCTTCTGCATGACATATTCAAATAAGCACATCAAAATGTTCCATCAATGTGTAGGAAAAAATACTTCTAATTAAATTAATCTGTTGATACCACCTAGATTGTTAATGTGTTTATGTATAATACTGGAAATTACACACAAAGCTTAAATGAGCACTATAACAAAGCAATAATATGTTACGTGTTTCACTCCTAAAGTGAAATGCTACCACCCCATTTGTGTTGCACTCACAAAAAAATTTAGTTTCAGTTTTTAATTTTAATTTTAAATTTAATGAAATTAAGTAAAGTTTAAATTCTGTTTCTCAGTTGCACTAACCACATTTCAAAGGCTCAGTAGCCACGTGTGGCTAGGGGCTACCATATTGGACAGTGTAGGAGAGGTCCTGATTCCATGAGTAGGGAACTTAACACCAGGAGACACATCATGAGTCTCACTAAACTTAAAGCAATCACTGCTACCTGATCAGTTTGGTCTCCTCATGACCACAGACCAGAGAAGGCAAAGAAGGGAGGTACCATCCTAATGGGAGTAGTGGACCCTCATTCTCATGAGGAGATAAAGTTGCTGCTACAAGAAGGTGGTAGGAGGAATAAGTTATTCAGATGATCCATCTAGGGTCTCCTGATGATTCCTTAACCAGGTTTCTTCCTGAATGGGTAATTACAGTGGACATAGTCTGAAAAGCGAACAGTAAACTGGGGTTTAGATGCCTCAGTAGTTAAGGTCTGTATGGTGCCATGTGATCTGTCACCTAGACCAACAGAAGTACGAGCAAAGGGTAAATGGAATGTGGAATAGGTCAGCTAACTTGGGGGGCCAGAGAGTATGAATACAAGTTACATCCTGGAGATTAACTGCAGCGTCAGGGGCTGAAGTTCATCTTGCTAAACTTCCTTTTGAAATTTTCCCTCAGAAATGGTGACCAACCACAATCTTGAAGATGTATCACAGGACAGAGTTAATGTAATGTCAGAAAGGAGTGGATTTTAATGGCGTTAGGTGGTAGACTAAAGTGGGTGCTGGTGGTGTCTTGTTCCTGTTCTCTTGTATTTATTTTACTGTTTTGTGTGCCCTCTCCCAGCTTCTATGTGCTTTGCTTCTAATGGCTCACCCTGTGATTTTCTTCAGACTTTGGGCTACCTGAGTTTCTTCATCTGTAGGTGCAGAAAACCAGAAACCCTTGGAAGCTGTTGGCTTACTAGTAGCCCTTGTTGACTGACAGGACTAGGAATCAAAACTCCCTTGCCTGGAAATGGGGCAAACTGAGTTGTCAATCTGTGTTCCAGAGGGCCCTATGCGATCAGGCTGATGCCAGGTCCTGGCCGATAATCATGATTTCTCTGGCTTTCTCCCCTACTCTGTCTTGCTATTATCCTCCACTCTCTGCCTGATTTCTCCAGGGATCATGTCCTTAATAAATCACTTGCACACAACTCTTCATCTCAGGAACTGTTTCTGGGGAATCCAATCTAAGAAACACACACACACAGTCTATTTTCATTTTTCACACCTCTTTAATTAATGTTGTCAGTGAGATGTGTACAGTGTGTCTATTATGTGTTTTAAAAATCCAATTTAGTTAAAACACTTAAAGGCAGTTCCTCTTTTCCTGTCTCTTTCTAGTCTTCTTTTTGAATAGATCACAACTAGAAAGCTAGTACAGATAGAATGGTCAGAATTAATTTAATTTTCTCTAAAGAGAACACAGACCAAAAGTGTGTATGTGTGTCTACATACATACAGAGATAGAGAGAGACACAGAAGGAGAGGAAGAGGGGAGAGAGACAGTCAGAGAGGGGCATACATAGTGCATCTATTATTTCAATGATTTTCAACATATATTCATTGACCCTTTACCTTGTACGTGAGACAAAGATAAATGAATCAGGCTACCTTCTGAGAGTTCATGATGTAGTGGAGAAAAGATACATAACCTGAGGTAATTCTAACTCCCAGCACTCTGTGAAAAGTGTTCTGAAGAATGTGAAAAGTTTCATGGTGACCGTAACGATGGAGAAATGGTAGTCAGCGTGGGCTGCCTAGGGGATTCTTAAGAATATGGAATTTAATATGGACCTGGAATCCCAAAGTATTTTCTTCCCAAGAGCAGGGCTGGTAAGGGCCTCCAGAGCTCTGGTTGTCACACGTCACAGGTCAAGTAAAAACTTTTTCTCATTTACACCTGATATTTTGTAGTAGCTGGTGTGAAGTTTTATCAAAGTTTCTGAGTCATTTCCTGAGTTTGCAGTGTGGCTGTAAAATAATGACATTGATTTATTTTAAAACATCAACCATGATTTGTGTAAAAATGGATATTTCCTGTTCATAAAAATTGTTAACCTCTTGGATCATCTCTGCTTTCTCTGTAAAACAGGGAATATAAGACCTGTCTTGCAAATATTGGAGCTTGTGCTTTACTGAAGTCTCTAGATCAATCCCTTGTATAAATGATCCTCAGCAAATTTTTGCTGTGATTTCATTATTATGTTCACCATTTCCAGAGTTAATGAGCAGTTAATTATATTTTAAGGAGTTATTATCAACAAATAAAACAAAGCCAGTCATGCACATCAGTGCAGTGCCAAGCCATATTAGAACCTGAGACAAAAGACAAACCAGTAATACTGGTCCTGTCTTTATTTAAAAATTTGATATCTTGTTCATCAATGTTTTTTCATTAATTTTGATTAAAACATTATTGGATTAGAAAATTATTTATTTTGGTTATTAACTTTTTTGGTGCCCCCTTAAATTTTGCTCATGAGTCCTCACTGGCCTCACCCTGGTCCCAGTGCTGAACACATTCTCATTATCATATAGTTGTTTCTGTTCTGATGTTGGATGTTGTGCTGTGTGTATATTCTCCTGATAAGGGCTGGAGCAACCATTCTCTCAGAGGCTGAGAGCTACTAGCAGCTTATCACTGGGACCCCTCCAGAGACTATCCTTCACTAATGGTAGATCACATTGGCTTTACCAAGGGCATCCACATATAATGACTGGTAGATGTGTGATATAAAGGCCCAGTCCCCTTCCCCCAATTTGGGAAAACTCTAAATGACCATCAGAGTTTCCTGGAGGATTTTCTCAGGCCTTTTTTTGTGACTGCCTCACAGCCCAAATTCTCCCTCTCTCCAGTCTTACTTCCTTCACGTCCCCCACAGGAGCTGGTTCCAAGAGTATTCACCTATACATTTCCTGCACCTCAATCTCCATCTCAGAATCTGACTCCCAGGAACAAAACCTGTGACAGTTGTGTCCAGGGGTGGTCTGAGAGAGCAGGTCCTCCAACGAGAGTTTTTGGAGCTGAAGCACCCATTAGCAGGGTGACAGTGAGGATCCCATCCCTGGTGTGATGTGGAGCATCGACAGGCCCTGGGACAAGGTAGCAGCACAACTTCAAAACTTTACTCGTGATGAACTGAGATGCTACTGTAAAAATAAATGCACTAGCAGGTACAATATATAAATCATTTGAGAGATACTGGGAAATGGGAGCTAGAAGGACACTGTTCCTCAGTGCAATAGATGCTTTGAAGAAAGATAATGAAAGGCTAAGGGCCAACTGACCAGCAATTAAAAGCTAAGAATGAAAGCCAGAGGACCTTCTAGATAGCATTTAAACAGATTCATATCTCCTGCTGCTGGAGGGCTGAAAAAGATGAGGACAATTCCCAGGACTTACTCATAAGACCAGTAGCTTCATAAAGGGTGGGGTCTCAGACCTGATAGGTTGGCTAAGCCAAGGTCAGGATCCTATTTGGAAAGGAATAGGATCCTGAGAAATGGGATTGGATTAATGAACTAAAAAAAAAAAACAAAAAAAATTGTTGATTCCTTAGATTCACTCAAATTATCTGTGCCTACAAGAAGTGTATCACTTCTCACTGTTATCCCCGCTGCAGCTCTTACTTGAAGATTATGTAGAAGACTTTGCTGTGCTAATCAGAAGCTCCACACTTGGCTACTAGATCAATAACTAGGGTTAGTGCATGACATAAACCAGCCAGAAAATGCTGAGATTATTAAGGGAGGAAATAAACTATTTTAAAAAGAGCTGCACGATCTATTAAGCATATATTGGCATAAATTGGGACAGTACATAATGGAACAAAATTCTGAGATGCTGGATCAAGGATGGCGGAATACGGGGTTGGATTTTGGAGAGTTTACTGATATGGGAGTACTCTCTGAGAAGGTGGAGTTAGCAATGACCCCTGTCTGTGTGTAAAAGAAATGCCAGAATTTTTGAGGGAGAAGGTAGATGAAGGACTCAAAGGACTCAGAGAAGTAGATTTGTTAGAGTTCTATGCCATATAAGTCCTAAAAATCCACCAGATGAATATTATTGCTTGGAAAAACTTGAAAGACAATTCATTTACCAAAGCAATAAGGAATGTACTGCTGAGCTGGGACCAGCCCCACTGAGAAGCTCAAAGGTCATTATTCTCTCCTACCCCATGTTATTACACAGTCTGAGGAGACCCAGGCCATCTGGACACCTCACAGAGCATCACACGGATGAGTTTATTCATGACATCAGGCTAATCAGACCAGATAAGGAAGAAGTGACAAGTTCACTGAGGGACTTGGTAAAAGACATACACTTCAAAGAGCAAGAGATAAAGCCCATGAATATTCAGGAACTTGCCATATCAGTGAATTATTTAGGGATCCAGTGAGGCACGCCAGGACATCGCCTCCAAAGTAAAGGACAAGCTATCGCATCTCACAGTGCTAATCACGAAGAAGGAAGCACAATGTCTGATAGACTTCTTTGGGTTTGGGAGGCAGCATCTTCTGCCTCTGGGAATACTGCACTGACCCACAGTCACATCAGATCACATCAAAGGCATCAGGAAAGGGCCCTGTAGCAGGACCAGGCTTTGGTGCAAGCAGCCCTGCTGCTTGGTCTATAGGACATGCCAGGCCCTATGTCTTGGAAGTGATTGTGGTAAGAAAAGATGCTCAGGATATTCTGGTAAGCATAAATAGAAGATTCACAATGTATCAGCCTCGGGTTCTGGAGCTAGACTTTATAACTTGCAGTAATGTATTAATCTTAAAAAAAAATAGCCCTTGGCTGATACCCAGTCACTTTGGGCCCCTTGAGAGGCCAGCAAGCAAGGGCAAGAGTCACCACCATGACAGTGGTCATGACCCTGTTCACTGGGAGGAAGTAGAGATAGTTTTCTATCTTGGAGGTAGGCAGAAATATGATGTTCACCCTACTGATCCACATAGTTGTCTTTTGATACCAATGTTGGTAATTAATAGACAAGCACCATAGCCACAGCCTGAGAGAAGTGTCTCAAGCTCTAAGGAATAAGGATCTGGGTTACCCTACTAGGTAAGTCACTTGGACAAGCAAAGGGAAATCTAGAATGGATAACAGAAGAGGGAGGTGACAAGTGTATTTGTGACCTGAGGAAAAGCTGCAGTGGTAGGGGTCATTGGTCCTACTATCCTTCTTCTTGTGAGCTTACTCTGGGGAAAGCAGCCACCAGAATCTTGAAGGAGTAGCTTCCAGCACTTAAATGAAGAAAGTGAATCTGGGTGACTCATGGGGAAAGCTGCCACAGATGCTGCAATGCACCTTCTAATTCCCCCACTTCAGGACCGAAGCCCTCATTGCTCCAGCTGCCAGCAGTTTTGGAGACTAAGATTTTACAGCTGAGTATCCACAAGATCACACCATAGGCTGAATAGAAACACCATTCCTAATGTCACATCCTTTACCCTGAGGGTAGAGATGGGGGTATAAAAGCCCAGCACCTTCTTATCCCAAACTGGGAGAACTCTGCAGCGTCATCTCAGTCCAGGGTTCCCCATAAGATCAGCTGAGTCCTCTATTATGATTGCATCGCAACCCCATATTTCCTTGAAAATTCTGCTTCCTTCACTTCCTCCACAGCTGTTGACTAATAGTGTTCCTTTAAACATTTCCTGTAGAGTCTGCTCTCTGGACGCCCTGTCCTTTGACAGATTCTCTCCACGTACAATCCCCAACTTAAAACTCACTCTTCTAACTATGCTCTAATTTACTCACATGCAGGTTAAATTGTCTGAAATTCCTACTTTTATTATTGCCTTCCCACAGTGTGGAGTCTTTGTTTTCCGTATGTGGTACTGGTCACGCTTTTTCAGTCGAGTAAACTTGCCCTTCGCGATTAATTCCAAGGTTGCTGTCCCTGTCTCCACGCAAAAGGAAGAACACAGTATGTGTTATGTGCCTATTTCAGTAATGTCAAACCTCTCGCACCTGATGTGTTTGATGGATTCTAAATTGAGGAGCATCTGAATGGAGAAGACCTGAGCCTTGTAGATGTACTTGTCACTGCCGAGGCACCATCCTCAAAGATGGTATGGGCTGAGGATGCACGGAGGGCATGCTGCCCAGGCAAGGTGAACACAAAAAGGCATTTTGGAATTTTGTTTTGTGCATTTATCAATAAATAAGTCCAATTTAGCCTACGAGGTAAAATGAAATCAGGGGGAAAGAAGCAAAATATAGCCTGAAGTCCTCACCCAGAGGAGTCCCTCCAGGTTTTTCCATGTAAAGTCTTGAAAAGATTTTAAAAAAGTAACTATCAATTTTCTCCTGCACAGTCCATCACTATCACCCAGGGCAGGCCCGCCAGTCATTGTGGCTGACATCCTTTCTCTTACAGTATTTAGTGAAATTAAACTGTCAGTCTTCATTTCTCCTGATGGCTTTAGTACTGTACCCATTTCTGACTAAGAGGCTATTTTTTTTTTTAAACATTAAGTTTAAAGAGAGTCTTGGTGGATTCAAAGTCCTTATTTCAGTTTGGCATCTTCAGATGAGATCCAGAATACTGAAGACAATGACATCAGGACAAATGAAGGTTGGCAGCATAAAAGCAGAAGAAAGCATTTTTCCCCTTTACTGACTTGACATTCTCTCATTAAGAAACTTGAGAGAGTCCCAGGCCCAGAAATGGCCTCATTGTTGCTGAGATAGGGTGTGGAATAGGTGTGACTGGGCCCCAAGATAATATCAAATAGACTAGAGATGAGGGATCTTCATACCAGAGAGGCAGAGGAGCTGGCAAAATAAGACCAATCACCCACGTGGTCACCTCCCTGAAATGTTCTACCAGGGGCAACCCTGAGGTGACATTGTGTCACCCTTCTTATTGTTTCAGCTTCCTGAGTTACATCACACAGTGTGCTTCATTGATTCAGGACCTGATGTAGCCTTCTAATCAACTGGACCTTCCACAAACAGCAAGACAGACTAGAAATACTTGAAACTGCCACTGCACTCACTCAACTTCTCACCAAATATCCCATTCAGCTTGATTTTGATTAAATCGCTCAATAAGCAAGTTTGCTATTGAGGGCCACCTGGTTCAATTTCTTGGTTTTCTCTTACCTCTCATCTTTTTAGTTATCCAGACACTCAGGGCACTCATGCCACTTTCTATAAGGCCACCCCTGACCCATATTCCGTTTTTCCTCTTGTAGGACAGCAAAATTCCACTACCTCAAATTTGACATGAGGATTAATTTAGGCTGATTATTTTTAAGAAACAGAAGACTCAGGAGGTGTTTCTTGCTACCTCCCCCTTAATTGCCTAAAATAATTTAGATAAAAGGCCTCTTCCTGGAGAAGAGTTATCACCAGAGATATCTGCAAAGAATATGCTTAGGTGTGGTGAGGGAAACACAGCAAGGCCTAGATTTCAGAATTGACTTTGTCCCATTGTCTCTGCAAAGCCCAGCAAACATTTAATCAAACATTGACCAAACATCTCCTTTTCCATCTCCACGTGAATTGCCTTTCTCCCCTTTGAAGTCCCAAACCACTACCCCCAACATCCTCTTTTATCTTTAGCTGAAGATGGTATTTAAGGTGAGGGTTCAGGTCATTTTGGTGAGTTACTTAGTTTTCCTGAGTTTCTCCCATATATACATGTTATCAAACTTTAAAAAAAATTTTCTCCTGTTAATCTGTCTCAAATCAATTTAATTCTTAGACTAGCCAGAAGAACCTGGAAGGGTAGAGTAAAATTTCTTCCTCCCTAGCGCTCTAATATTGTGATGCCTTATAATTCAAAAATATAACCCTTTACTCTCCTAATAGCCAAATTTACATCCTCTAAGAAAGGATGTTCAAAACGTGCTACAGCTATACATCAGGAACAACTCCACTGAAACCAGTTTATTTAGCTAAGGGTTAGAAGAAAGCAAACTAATAAAAGAGACTCAGCTGGAGGTAAGAATGAAGTTTTATTATTTATGGAGTATTTACTTTTTAAAGGGGAGCACATGTTAACCAAAACTGAGCTCCCTAAAAACATACCTGTGTCATATTAATGGTTCTGTATCGTTTGGTATTTACCATAGTGCCTTGAGTAAGTGGGGAGTTCAAATAAATGTTGGATTCACTGTGATCAAATGAATTTAAAGTTACTGAATGAAACTCCATGGAACACACTTCATTTGGCTGCTTAGCTTTGTAGTTAAAATCATAAGCTTTGGGGTCAAAAAGGCTTAGACTCTGGTTTTTGGCTATGATGTACTTGGGGAAGTGTGTTTTGTGGGCAAATTATGTGGCATTGCTGAGTTTCAATTTCCTCATCTATAAAATGGGCCTGATAGCATTACCTGTCTCATAAGGTTGATGGGAGGACTACAGGAGATATTTTAAAGGTGTTCTGCATAGTGACATTCACATAGCTAATGCATGTTAATAATAATAACAGTAATAGTAAAACAAATAATCGGTTTCTATTTCTTATGACTGTGGACTTCCAGTTAATTTAGTGGGCTAACTTTCACCTATTTCTTTGATAGATTTGAACTGCAAGGAAAACAATACAATATTTAAACTCCCAGAAATGAATATTTTATTTCTGTAAATAACGTAAGGGAGTAAGATCATTATGCCTGAAGCTCCTTAGAATAGAAGAGTTGGCAAATTTTTCCTGTAAAGGGCTGATGGTAAATATTTTAGGTTTTGCAGGCAAACTATGGCCTCTGTCATAACTATTCATTCAACTCTGCCATTGGGCCATAAATGAATGGGTGTGACTGTGTTCCAGTAAAACTTTATTTCCAAAAACAGGCAGTGACTGAAGGAAGCAAAACCAGAGGAAAACATTGAGTTAGTGATGTTTACCATTGAGTGATAAATTGAGTGCCTTTTAAAGGCTTGTCTTCTATCCAGCATTCATGAGACACCACTGTATCTTTGTAATAAATGCTATATGTGCACTTAAAAAAATAAACAAACAACACACACACACAAAATAGAAGAGCCACTTGGCTGGATTTGGTCCCAGGCTATAGTTTGCGAAGAGTATCTGACGTCACAGTAGTATAAGTGAATCAGAGTGGATTCATTAGCATTTCCACTAAGAACCAGATGGGGCGGGGGGGAGGGAGGCTCTAGAGACCATCCTATCTCCTCACAGAATCACCTAGTTATATCTGGACTACATGCTTGGCACAGAGGCTAACGAGAAGTACATTCCTAGGACATGTAGTCAAACTAAATGGATCTGATAACAAACTTTTAGCAGCTTATCAACCTAGTGCTTTCACGTTGTGTTTCTTTGTTGAGAAGAGGGTTGGTGAGAAAATCAGTTACTGCAGTGGGCTTACAATTTTAGTGTATCAGAGAGAGTAGAAAGGTTTTGCTGTTTTCTCTACACAGGAAAATAATGAAAGAGAAGCCAGGGAGGATAATGTTAAAGTCTTGGCTGATATGAGTTGTCACATACCCAAAATGTCTTCTTTCATTGTTATTTACAGAATGTGTCCACAGCAGATTTAACTACAACACGCAATCAACCAGTGGGAGAGGCTCAGCCCATTTACAAGGGAGAAAAGGGAAACCTGAACTCTAAACTTAGTGGCACTGAGGAGCGACATGGGCCGAGAACTCTAGCTGTGCCGCCAAACACCCTCAACTTTTCCTCCAGCCTTTTAATCTCAGTTTAAAAATGCAGCTTCAAAACAAGTCCGGTAGCCCCCACTCACTTCCTAGCAGATACCACCTACCTTTTTAAAAAACAGAAAATCAATGACAAAAACTGTAACCAACCAAGAATAACGGCCAGGGCCGCCAGAAGGGGACGATCAACACTGGACAAGATTCTATCATCTCTGATCGGTCTCAGAGAAGTAATAAAAGAAGTAATAAAATAACCAAATTTTGAGCAAATTGCTTCTCAAAGGTTATTTATACATCCTCTTACACTAGTTCAATTTGAGCCTGATGATGGTAATAGATTGAGCATGAATATAAATTATTCAACCTTTATTAACCTAGCCCTAGCTTAGTTTGTATATTCCTATGACCAGATGACAGAATGTGGGTTAGTTTTCCTCATAAAAATTTGAGGCTGTGGTTGGGAACACAAATTACCAAACAAAATCAAATTGCAGAAGCAGTCTACCATAGCTTCCAGAAAATCATAAAGGACATTAAACTTGAATGAACATTACAAGAGCTGAAACTCAGCTTGAATTGATGCATTTTCATTTCAATTGCATTTGATTATTCTTGTTATGTTATTACTATGTTCATAACTGTTGCGATTTGTCAGTACAGAGCAATTTCTTCCCAGATGTAATATGACTTGAAATAAAAAATGCTGATGATTTGCTGTGTGCACTCATTTTAGAGGCCATTGGTCAAACAGTATTTCATTCAGAAAGCTCAAGGCAGTGTTGGTCAGAGTTTAAACACTTATAATTGGGGGGAAAGATCCTGTAGAAATAGCACTGAATTTGAACCTAAGCTTTGTCTTTAAATATTTGCATGCCCCTGGGCTGATGCTGCCAACTATATAATGCCACCAGGCCTTTGCACAGGTGTCGTCTCTATTCAAAATGCCTCCCTTCCTTTTCCCCAAGGTCTTCTTGATGAATTCTTTCTCTTTCTTCACGTTTCATATCTAATATGCATTACATCTGATTTCCCCATGTGGAGTTGATTATCAAAAATTCTTGAATAATAATAACAACATAACATTTATTATTTTCATGCATGTAAAATGCTATGGTGTTTTAGCGTTCCTATGCCATTTTGTATTTTAATTTAGTTTATATATCTATCTTCCGCAACAGACTATTAATTTCTTAAGGGGGGAAATGTGCTTTGGTCGACTTTATATTTGCAGCATTCAGAACAGTGATGCCATAGAGTAGACATTTAATAAATATTAATTGAAAAGTCTCTCTCTCTGTAAAATGAGGATAATGGTGTCTCTGCTTGCCATCTTAGAGAGTTGTTGCAAGAATCAAATGAAATGATCTGTAGAAAAATTCTGTGTCAACTAAAATATACTCTACACATATCAGAAGTTACGATGATCTCCCAACTAGGCCAATATAATCCACATGAGAAATTGCAAAGGTGCTCATTAATATAACTGGGATCTAGGTATGATGGGAAGCCATGCTCATTACTTCAACTGCTCAACAAGAATATAAAAATCTAACGTGATTTGTGACCACCTAGAGGGGTGGGATAGGGAGGGTGGGAGAGAGGGAGATGCTAGAGGGAAGAGATATGGGAACATATGTATATG
The DNA here is from genome assembly GCF_028021215.1 of Eschrichtius robustus. NCBI lineage: Eukaryota > Metazoa > Chordata > Mammalia > Artiodactyla > Eschrichtiidae > Eschrichtius > Eschrichtius robustus. Next base: position 117,273,167 of record NC_090830.1, read on the forward strand.
TATAACTGATTCACTTTGTTATAAAGCAGAAACTAACACACCATTGTAAAGCAATTATACTCCAATAAAGATGTAAAAAAAAAAAAAAAGAAAAAAAAATCTAACGTATCCTGTGTTAAAAGGTGGAAAATGTGTCCACATATGGTTTTGATAAGGAAGATGCAGAGTGTGGAGAGATGTGGGATGTGGCAAGATGATGAGATATTCTGAATAAAATTTTTCATTACATATTTATGTACATATGTTTTTTCTACAACTTGCTCTTTGCTGAACAGGTTTGACTCTGAAATTCAGGGTCTTTCCCTGCCTCTGAAGGCCTCAATAGAAGAGAGAATGACTACAAGGACTTGCTCCTTCACCATGATGTCTGAGAATGTGCATCAGCCTCAATGTCTACCCGAAATGAATGAAAAAGTAAATTATGATCTATATATGCAATGACATGCTACACAACAAAATAAACTAACATGATAACTTGAGCGACTCACACAGATGTGATATTAAGCAAAGCAGCCACTGCCTTAAAAGAAAATACACTATATGATTCTACATAAATGAAGTTAAAGAATAGGCAAAGTACTATACAATAGGTCCTTATTCGTTACTTTTTTTATATATAGTAGTGTGTATTTGTCAATCCCAGTCTCCCAGTTTATCCTTCCCCACCCTTACCCCCACTTTTCCCCCTGGTAACCATAAGTTTGTTTTCTACTTCTGTGACTCTATTCCTGTTTTATAAATAAGTTCATTTTTACTTTTTTAGATTCCACATATAAGTGATATCATATGATATTGTCTTTCTCTGTCTGACTTACTTCACTCAGTAAGACGATCTCTAGGTCCATCCATATAGCACAGGGAACTCTTCTCAATACTCTGTAATAACCTATATGGGAAAAGAATCCAAAAAAGAGTTGATATATGTATATGTATAACTGATACACTTTGCTGTACAGCAGAAACTAATGCAACATTGTAAATCACTATAATAAAATTAAAAAAAAAAGAATAGGCAAAAGTAATATGTGGTGTTGGAAGTCAAAATAGTGTTAATTCATGGTGTGTTTTGAGTTGGGAAAGGGCATGGGAAAGCCTTAAGGATACTGGAAATGTTCTACACAGATATGAAAAATTATTGAGCTGCCCATTTAAGATCTGGGCACCTTCTGCCATGTATGTAATTCCTCAATAAAAAGTGTAACAAAGCCAAGGCAAGTAAAACTCCTGTTGGGGGATGGGGCTCATAAAGGATGTGTGTGTGAAGTAGACAGATTCATTCTACTTTCCTGCTCCGGTAGACTGTGTGCCCACAGAGAGAAGAGATGATGGCTGGCTCACTTAGCTCTGTGTCGCTATTAACATGCACGTTCTTTTCATGGGAGACATTTTTGGCTGTTTTCAATTTGTGCTATTATTAATAGAGCTGCTATAAACATTATTCACATGTCTTTTAAAAATGTGGTCATATGTACCAATCTTTCGTGATTATTTATTTAGGGGTGGAGTGGCATGCGGCATACAATAGTTTATAACTGTTATATAAAAATGAATAAGTGAGGAAATGAATGGATAAATTATCTTTCAAACAATTCATGTAGAGAGAAGGGAACTTAGCTCTGTTTAGCAGGAAAGTATTGCAGGAGAGTGGAGATGGTATGGAAGGAATCAGATGTTGCTCCTGAAGAGGACAGGGTACCAATAGCCTAGGGACTGATTTCTCCTCTGAAAGAACATCCACTGAATCTGCCTTTATCCAGAGATCCAGACTGGAGCAAGAGGGATCAAGTGGAGTCAGCCAGCCTGGATCTGCCCAGCAGCCATTTGTGCTGCCTCTCTATTCCTGTGTGGGTCAGGGGAAGGGTCCTGGAGGAGGAGAAAGGGGGACCTAGCTCCAGCTCTGACCACAGACACTGTGTGGTCTGGATAACTCACTTTAGTTTTCTTAATCCCCTTTTTCATAATCTCAAAATTGGTAAAAAGACAGCTTAACTCTGCTTTCCTGCCATTTCCTGATGGCAGAAGGAAGTGAAGCATGGGGCACAACCCAAGCAACTTAACAACAATCAGTAAAATTTCTTGCAATTTTGACATATTTTTCAAACTCATGCAAATTGCTCATTTGAATTTATAGCACTTCTTTATGTTTTAATATAAAATAATGTTTATTTACAAAGGCTTCTATGGGCATAGAAAGCACCCTGGAAGCTGAGCTATGTTTAACCTTGTCATGTCCCCTGCATTGTCACCACATAACCTGGATGTTGGTGAGCTCAGAGTCCAAAGATCTCCAAGGTCTCAAGCTGGAGTAGATGACTCTTTCCATTGTCCCCACCCCCCTTCCCCCCCCCCCCCACAAAAAACAGACCAATGATTAGTTCTCTTCTGTCCCATGACTTTTTGGCCTGAAAATTGTTCTTTGATTAGTAACTTATGGACCAGCAAACTTAACATATGTTTCTTCAGTAGATCTTTAAGTTCAATACGTTTCTTTACTGATTAATGATATCATACCTTTCTGGTCATCCTGCATCTCAAAATCTGTGATTAAGTTAGATTAAGTTAGGTAGACATCATTCAGTAAGACGCTTCTCCAGTTTAAAAAAAAAAAACAACGATGCTATGATCATTCCTTTGTGTTCATGACAGGCCGCTTGCTTGCTGACAATGAGCTGTTAAAAATCTCATTTAAAATTTTTATTAATTATTTCAATGGAATGACTTCTTAGAATCAACATTTTTTGCTTGAGCTGACTGAAATTAAGTAAAATCATGAGATGGGCACCAATTATTCCTGGACTTCTATATATCTAGAGCACTATGTCTAAAATTGAAATGAAGGAGGGTGATGACAACTTCTTAATTATTTCGTGTTTTTTTTATCTTAGTAATTAGATTCATAATTGCAAGACTTGCTCCAACACTGGTAAACGACTGTGTTTTCCACTTAAGAAGAATGCCTGAGATTCTGAGATTAATAAATGATAACAAGTGCCAGGATTGTGTAGCAAAATAATGCATTCTACTTCTAAAGTTGCTGGGAACACTTTGCCAACTTCCCTCCTTCTGTCCTCTCACACTCAGCAAAAACCTACTAGCGACCAGAAAGAAATTCTCCCTAGGTTGCACTTCTTGGAAGAACACTTCCAAAAGGAGGACAAAGATACTACAGAGGCCTTAAATCAGAATGCTGTCTTAAATGTTATCTTAAATCAGAAAGCTAAATCTACCACTTGGGACAAGAAGGGAGGAGCGCTACTCCCAGGCACCTGTGTGAATTTGCTTAAAAATTGTTAAAAGCAAGAACACAATTCTCAGTTTGAAGGACCATCTCAAGGACACATCTCTTAGTTATCACAGGTGACAAATGTATGCCACAGAAAATAACTTTTCAGCTCCAGAAAAACAAATCATCAGTATGTTGTCTGTTGAGAGAAACATTTCCACATGAGAAACGGGAATTAATCTCAAGGGGAAAATGTAGTGTTATCCTTTGCATTTACCTTTATATGCCATAATTACCCATATGGAGACAATCCCCCAAAGCCTACTTATTTCTCATGTAATAGTGTCTTACTGCAATAATAACCACTGCTATAACAAAATACCATAGATTGGGTGGCTTATAAACAACAGAAATTTATTTCTCATAGTTCTGGAGGCTGGGAAATTTCGTCAAGGTGCTGGCAGATTTGGTGTCTGGTGAAGATCTGCTTCCTGGTTCATAGATAGCTGTCTTTGTGCTGTGTCCTCACATGGTAGGAAGGGCAAGAGAGTTTTTTGTGATCTCTTTTATAAGAGCACTACTCCCACCATGATGTCTCCATCGTCATGACCAAATCACCTCCCAAGGCCCCCATCTTCAAATACCATCACACTGAGGTTTAGTTTTCAACATATGAATTTTGGGAGGGACACAAACATTCAGTCTATAGCAAGCAGTAATCCATATTTATGAATCATTGCTGAGCCAGTATTTCCAGCTACATGAATAGACTCTCCTTTGCTGAATGGAATGACTTCTTAGAATCAACATTTTTTTCTTGAGCTGACTGAAAGTAAGTAAAGTCATGAGATGGGCACCAATTATTCCTGGACTTCTATAAATCTAGAGCACTATGTCTAAAATTGAACTGAAGGAGGGTGATGACAACTTCTTGGTTATATTTAAAACTAGAAATTTAAACTTTATGAATTTGAATCAGAAATTAATTCTTTTATGATAAACATGTGAAGAGTATAACCAAAATAGGAGTTATTTCCTTCCAATTACAAGCTGGGATCATATTAAAAATAACTATAGCTATATATATGCACACATATATATATAATACATGTAAATATATGTATATATACATACATACATACTTAAATATATTGTCAGGGAGGAAGAAATTTTTTCTCCACTTTTAGGTTCTTCTGGCTGGTCTAAGAAATAAACTGGTATGAGACAGATTAACAGGATAAAATCAAACAAAAGTTTAATAGCGTGTATACATGGGAAAGACCCAGGAAAATTGAGTAACTCCCCAAAATGACTGAAACCCCCACCTTAAATACCATCTTTAGCTAAAGACAAAAGAGGATGTTGGGGATAGTGCTTTGGGACTTCAAAGGGGAGAAAGGCAATTCACATGGAGATGGAAAAGCCAATGTTTGGTAAACAAATGTTTGCTGAGCCCTGCAGAGCCAATGGGACACAGAGTAGTCGCTGATCTCTAGGTCTTGCTGAGTCTCTCCCACCACACCTAGGCCATTTCTTTGCAGATATCTCTGGTGATAGTTCTATTCCAAGAACAGGCCCTCTATCTAAATTCTTTTAGGCAGTTAAGGTGGAGGTAGCAAGAAAGATTCCTGCATCTTCTGTTGCTTAAAATTTATCAGCCTAAATTAATCTTCATGCCAAAGAGACACACCTTGGGGTAGCAAATTTTGCTCCCCTACACCTCCTTTTTCTTTCTGATGTGGATATGAAGTAAGAGATTAGATTCCCATAGGCTCTCACAGCTATATCATCTAGCACATCAAATAACCTGAAGTTTGGGAGTTAAAATCTGAGAACATTTGTATAGTCATTTCTCTCCTTCAAGAAGTTATAGAACCTACACTGGCCAACAGAGGATACAATAGGGCCTTTCTCTAAAAGCGCTTCTTAAAACATTGTCTTCTCCTACAAATGCATATGTCTGTGACTTTCATCCATAGTATTCACTTGGATGGAATTCCTGTGTTCTATTGAGATTTAATTCTTCCTGCAAATAACTGACATGTGCTCCTGAAGGAAAATGCATCCCTGACTTCATGAAAATGTAAATTAGGAATTCAATTCCCAGCTTCATAGGCTGGACATATTCTCAGGCAATAAAGCATGTCAGAGCATCATAAAACTAATAGAAGAAACAATATGAGCCTTGAAATAACACCCAGATACCTGAGTGCTTCTTTTAGTAAATAGGAACTCTGAGGCCCATGCTTAAGGGCCTTAGAAATTCTAAAATGCCCCCAGTTCTAAAGAACTATTTGTCATTCTTTCAGTGCTGTAGCAGAGTTCTCATATGCAAAATAAGTTTTTTCACAGCCTGAAAAACTAAGTGTTTTGTACCTGAAACCACCCCCTGGGTCTGGCTTAGGCATCTCCACCTCCAGCTTCTCTAACATTCCCTGAACAGTGGTCCATCCTCTTCACCATGTCCTCTACAGAGATCTTCAGAAATGTAACAGCTGATGCTAGAAAGAGGTCATAAACGATACCTATATTCTGGCAGGCATTGGACCAAGGCTTTACAGTTAATGATTTCACTACAACCATATGAGGTATGTATTGACAGCATTCTAATCTGCTTCCAAAGGTACAGAAGAACCTGAGGCACAGAGAAAGTAAGTATTTGGCTTCAATTTTACAAAGCCAGGAAGTTGAAAATTTAGGTTTGGAAATTAAGACATTTTATTATATCAAGCTTAAAGTATTTGCCTTTCTAGAAATCCAGTTTACTTTGCACAAGGATAGTCAGTGTCTGAAGTTTTGAACTTTTTGAGAGCAGGGTCCTGTTCATTGTGTAGTGCCCTGGACCTAGTCCAGTACTTGGCATAGACTAGGTGTTCATTGAAGAATGGTTGAATAAGAGAGATGGGCAGGTAGATGGTGAGGATATTTTTGGTTGTGGAAGGATGTTTCAGTGTCTTACTCTCTTAACTTACATTCAAATCTGACAGCTCATTTATAAACTGTGCCTGTTATCACCAAGGAATTAGAAGTACTCATTTTCCTCATGGCAGGCTGGAGGTAACAGACCATTTCCTTTTACTTGTTCTCAGGACAAGAGAGTAACAAAAATATATACAAAACTACTTTCCTATTTTTACCTGCTGACTTTGCGTTGCCTCCATTGCTAAATCAGTGCTTATAGAAAACTGTAGAGCTTTAAATGCTTATATTAGAAAATGAGAAAAATCTAAAAATCAATAATTGAGACTTTCATTTGTGATGATGGAAAGAGAACAAACTAAACCAAGAATAAGTAGTAGGAAGGAAATAATAGAAATCAATGACATAGGAAAGATTTAAGAAATAGAGAAAATTCAATAAAATCAATATCTGGATTTTTGATAATAATAATAATATTAGTAATCCTGTAACTAGACTAATGAAATAAAAAGAAAGAACACACACATTACCAATATCAGAATGAAAAGTGGGATATTACTAGAGATCCTATAGTTATTTATAGGATAATAAGTAGAACTGTTCCACTCCTGGTGTGGCTGTGTGAGATCTGTGCCACTCTGTAGTGAAACAGCCATAATTTGTATTATTTTAAAAAATAACAATAATTTAAATTCTATGGAATTTATCCTATGGGCATATAGCAAGTGGAGAAACATTCATTCAAGAAAAGCTATTAAATCTTAGTAAGGGCAGTGAGTTTGTAGCACTTGATCTATAACTCTCTCCCTCCCTCCCCATCTCCCAGTTCAGCATGAAGAAACACTCTGGATGATGTGTGGCTAAGAAGATGGGGGTCCTCCTCTGCTCAGTTCTCAGTCAAAGGATATGGTATCTCATTGGGAGGGGCAGGTCTCCAGCACTTCACACTATCCTCAGCTGCAAGTTGCAGAGACTAAATTCCTGGAAAGTGTGGTTGAGAGTTGCTGTCTACAAATTACTCTCTTTAGGGTAAAGGACTCACATATGCTGAAAGTACAGGGATGGAAAAAAATATTTCATGCAAATGATAACCAAAAGAGATCAGGATGACTGTATTTATAACAGACAAAATAAACATTAAGTCAAATACTGTCACAAGAGACAAAAAAGGACATTATATGATGATAAAAGGTCAATCTCCCAGGAAAATGTCACAATTATAAATACATACACACACACACACACACACACACACACACAATATCAAAGCACCTAAATATATAAAGCAAACATTGACAGAACTGAAGGAAGAAATAGACAGCAATACAATAATAATGGGAGACTTCAATACCTCACTTTCAGTAATAAATAGAATAACCAGATAGAAAAATCAATAAAGACACAGAAGATTTGAACAACACTATAGAAAAAATAGACCTTACAGACATATACACAATATTCAACACAACAGCAGCAGAACAAGCCATGCTTCTCAAGTACATATGAAACATTCTCCACAATAGATCACATAATAGGTCACAAGTATTAACAAATTTAAGAAGAGTGAAATCATACTAAGTATTTTTTCTAACCACAATGGAATAAATCTAGAAGTCAACAGCAAAAGGAAAACTAAAAAATTCACAAATATGTGGAAATTAAATAGCACACCTTTGAACAACCAATGGGTCAAAGGGGAAATCAGAAAGGAAATCAGAAAATATGTTAAAACAAATAAAAATGAAAACACATACCAAAAGTAAAGAGATGAGGCAAAAGCAATACTAGGAGAGAAGTTCATAATGATAAACACCTACATTAAAAAAGAAGAAAGATCTCAAATAAACAACATAAATTCACACCTCAAGGAAGAAGAAAAAGAAGAGCAAACTAAGACTGAAGTTAGTAGAAAAAGGAGTAATAGGGATCACGTCAGAGATAAATAAAATAGAGAATAGAAAACAATAGGGGAAAAAAAAAAAACCTCAGCAAAACTGACAAACTTTTAGTTAGAACAAGAAAGGAAAAAGTGAGAGAACAGAAACAAAAATCAACAATTGAAAGTGGAGATATTACAACTGATGCCACAGAAATAGAAAGTATCATAAGAGATTGCTAAGAACAATTATATACCAAAGAACTGAATAACCAGAAGACTGGATACATTCCTAGAAATATACAGATGCATAACCAGTAAGGAGAGTGAATCAATAATCAAAAACCTCCCAACAAAGAAAAACTCAGGGCCAGATGGCTTCACTGGCACATTCTACTTAACATTTAAAGAATTAAAGGCAATCCTTCTGAAACTCTTTCACAAAATTGAAGAGGAGGGAACACTTCAAAACTCATTTTATGAGGCTATAATTACCCTGATACCAAAGACAGACAAAGACACTACAAGAGAAGGAAATTACAGGCCACTATTCCATATGAATATACATACAAAAATCCTCAGCAAAATACTAGCAAACCGAATTCAACAGCACATTAAAAGGATCATACACCATGACCAACTGGATTTATCCCTGAGATGCAAGGAAGGATCAACAAACAAAAATTCATTTAATGTGATATACCACATTAAAAGAATAAGGATAAAAATTACATGATCATCTAATAAAAGCTGAAAAAGCATTTGGCAAAATTCAACACCATTTAATCATAAAAATTAACAAATTAGGAATACCAGGAAATTACATAAACATAATAAAGGCCATATATGAAAAGTCCAGAGCTAACATCATTCTCAACAATGAAAAACTGAAAGCTTTTCCACTAAGATCAGGAAGAATACAAGGATGCCCACTCTCGCCACTTAGCTTTAGCATAGTACTGTTTGTCATAATTTGAGGAATTAGGAAAGAAAAAGAAGTAAGAGGCATCAAAAATCTGAAAGGAAAAAGTAAAATTGCTTCTCTTTGCACATGACTTGATCTCATATATAGAAAACCCCACAGAGTCCACCAAAATACTGTTAGAACTAACAGATGGATATAGTAAAGTTTCAGGATACAAAATCAAAATATAAAAATTATTTGTATTTCTATACCCGAATAATGAAATATCTGAAAAGGGAATTAGGAAAACAATCCCATTTATAATAGCATCAAAAAGAATAAAATAGTTAAGAATAAACCTAACTAAGGGAGTGGCACACTTGTACACTGAAAGCTACAAACATTGATGAGAGAAATTAAATTATACACAAACAAACGGAAAGTAATCCCACATTCATCTGTCAGAAGATTTTATATTGTTAACACGTCTGTACTATCCAAAGTGATTTACAAATTCAGTGCAATCTTTATCAAAAATCCCAAAGGCATTTTTATAGAAGTAGGAAAAAATGATTATAAAAATTTATATTTAACCACAAAATACCCCTAAAAGTAAAAAAGGAATCTTGAAAATGGATAATTCTGGAGGCATTACACAGCCTGATTTCAAAATATATTACTAAGCTGTAGTCGCTAAAATGTATAGTATCAGGATAAAGACAGACATATAGATTAACGGAACAGAACAGAGAGTCTAGAAATGACCCTACACGTGTGTGGTCAACTGATATTTCACAAGAATGTCAAGAATACACCATAAGGATAGGATAGTGTCTTCAACAAATGTTGCTAGGGAAAATGAATATTCACATGCAAAAAAATGAAATTGGGCTCTTATCTTACACCATTAACAAAAATCAACTCAAAATGTAAAGACTCAAACATAATACTTGAAACTGTAAAACTCCTAGAAGAAAGTACAGGGGAATTACTATAGGGAATAGTATAGGGGAAATGTAGGGGAAAATCATTACATTTGTCTTGCCAATGATTTCATGAATATTCATGATTTCACCAAAATCACAGAAAACAAAAACAAAAATAGACGAGTGGGATTGCATCAAACTAAAAAGCTTCTACTCAGGAAGAGAAACAATCAATAAAGGGGATACACCATCTATGGAATAGGTAAAGATATTTGCAAACCATATATCTGATAAGAGGTTAATTTTCAAAGTATTAGTAACTCCTACAACTACAAACAAAAAACTAATAACATGATTAAAATGGACTAAGAGCATGAGTAGACATTTCTCTAAAAAGACATACTAATGTCCAATGTACATGAAAAAATGCTCAATGTCACTATTCATCAGGGTAATAAATGCAAATCAAAGCCACAATAAGATAGTGCCTCATACCTGTTTGGATACCTATTATCACCAAAACAAAAGATATCAAGTGGATAATGTGAAGAAACTGAAACTCTTGTACACTGCTGGTGGGAATGCAAAATGGTGTAGCCACTAAGAAAAGCAATGTGGAGGTTCCTCAGAAAATTAAAGACAGAACTATCATATGATCTAGCAATCCCACTTCTGGGTATTTATTCAAAAGAGTTGAAATCAACATCTTGAAGAGTTATCTGCACTCTTATGTTTACTGCAGCACTATTCACAATAATCAAGATATGGAAACAACCTAAATGTTTATGAATAGATGAATGGATTGTAAAAAGGAGGTATACACACAATGCATATTATTCAGTCTTAAAAAGGAAAAAAAAATCTTGCAGTATATGACAACTTGGGTGAACCTTGATGACATCATGCAAAACGTAATAATCCAGTCATAGAAGGACAAACACTGTATGATTCCACCTATATGAGGTATCTAAAATAGTCAAACTCATAGAATCAAAGAACAGAATGGTAGTTGCCAGTAACTGGGTGAAAGGGGATAGGAGGAGTTGTTAATCAAAGAGTATAAAATTTCAGTATGCAAGATGAATTAGTTCTAGAGGGCTGCTGTACAACATTGTGTCTATACATAACAATATATTGTACTCTTAAAACCTTTAGAGTGTAAATCTCATAAGTGTTCTTACCACAGTTTAAAAAATAAAGGTTAATCCCTCAGGAAGCTATAATAATTATAAATATATATGCACCTAACAACAGAACCCTAAAAGAGAGGAAGTGTAAAAACAGACAAAACTGTATGGAGAAACAAACACTCCAACAATAACAGTTGGAGACTTCAGTACCCCTTTTAAAATGGGTAGAAAAATTAATTAGAAGATCAACAAGAAAATGGAAGCTTTGAACAACACTATGATCCAAGAAGGGCTAATAGACAACCACAGAACATTCTAAACTACTACGTGAATGAATATGCATGTCTACAAAGAAGTTATACAATTGTCCAATCAACAAATGAAAAGATGCCCAATAACACTAGCCACAATGAGATACCACGTCACACCCACTAGGGTGCCTAAAATTAAAAAAAAGACAGAGGATAACAAGTGTCAGCGAGGATGTGGAGGAATCGGAACACTCACACGTTTGCTGGTAGGAATGTAAATGTTGCAGCCATTTTGTAAAATGGCCTGACTCTTACTCAAATGGTTAAGCATAAGGTCACCACAGGACCCAGCAACTCCACTCCCAGGTATATACTGAAGATAACTGAAAACATATGTTTACACAAAAACTTGTACACTAATGTTCATAGAACCATTACTCATAATAGGAAAAGAATGTATACAACCCAAATGTCTATCAAGTAAGGAATGGGTAAATTAAAAGTGGTATAATTGTACAATGGAATATTATTCGACAATAAAAAATGGAGTTCTAACACATGCTACAATATGGACGAACCATAAAAATATTACAGAAAGTGAAAGAAGTTAGTTACAAAATATCACATACTGCACGATTTCATTTATATGAGATGTCCAGCCTAGGAAAATACATGAGCAGAAATTACATTAATGGTTGCCTAGGGCTGGGGTTGGTAAGGAAAAATGCAGAGTGACTGCTAATGGGTAGTGGGATTCTTTCTGGGCTGAAGAAATGTTCTAAAACTGATTGTCCTGGTTGATAAGCTCTGGGAATATAGTAAATATCCAAAATGAAACAAAACAAACAAAAAACCCTTTGAATTGTACATTATATAGGATAAATTGCATGGTATGTGAAGTATACCTCATTAAAGCTGCTTTTTAAATGGAAGAAAAAGTGAATATTATGAAGAAAGCCCTGCCAATAAATCTGACAACTTAGTTTTAATGTAAAAGTTTCATAAAAGACACAAATAACCAAACTAGGACAAGAAGAAGGCAAACTCCAAAGAGTTCAACATATAGTAAATATATGGAATTAATAATATATTAACTTTCAAAAAACCTTTAGGTGAATTCTATCAAACACATAAAGGAGAAATTGCCCAACACATTTTGTGAGACCAAGCTTATCCTTATTAAAAAAAAATAAAGACACTATAAAGAATAAACATTATCTACCAATCTTCCTTATGAATTTAGGCAAAAAAATCTTTAAGATAGTATTAAAAAATAAAATCCAATATGTAAAATTGATAATATGTAATGACTGAATAGGATTTATACCAGGAAGCAAGGTTATTTTAACATTTGAATAGCAATCAATTCTATTTACCATTATTAACACAATAAAGGAGAAAAAAACATGATTATATCATATATGCTGAATAGCATTTGCCAAAAGTCAACACATATTCATTATACAAACTAAACAAACAAAATAGAAAATAACTTCCTAAAACTGATGAAGGGCATTTATGAAAAACCCATAGCTAAAATCATATTTAAAGATAAAAGAATGAATACTACTTGCTTAAGATTGGGAATAATAGGTTATATACTCTCACCACTTCTATTCAGTATTGTACTGGAGGTCCTAGTCATCAACGATGCAAGAAGAATAAATTAAAGGTATGCAAATTAGAAAGGAAGAATTCAATTTGCCATAATTAACAGATGATCTACCAAGGAATTTACCAAAAAGAAATCTACTACATTAAAATGTGAACGTAGCAAAGTCACCTGATATGTTTTATAATCACAAATGAATTTTACTTATATGTATTAGCAACAAATACTTGAAAATAAAATTTAAAAACAATAGCATTTATAGTAACATCAAAACATGAAATACTCAGATATAAATAGACCAGCATATGTGCTTGAACTATAGACTTTAAATTACAAAATATCATTCTGGTAAATTGAAAAAGACCTAAATAAATGGAGATACAGTCCATAGACATGGATTGAAAGACTTAGTATTGTTAAAATGTCAGTTCTGTCAAAATTTATCTATAGATACAACACATGCCCTGTCAAATCCAAGCAGCATTTAAAAAAAAAAGTACAATTTGATACAATACTTTGTGAAAGTGTAAATTATTTAAAATATACAAAATAATCTTGAAAAGGAAAACACTGGTGGAACCACACTACCTGAGGAGTAGTTAAGACAATGTCATATTTTCATCAAAAATAGACATACAGATTAACTGGCTAGAACAGTAAGACGGGAAGTAGAAATACACACATACACACACACGCAATTGATTTTCAGTAAAAACGTCAGATGTCAAGGTAACTCAATCTGTGAAACAATAATCTTCATGAAATGCAGCTGAAAAAACTGAGTATCTGTTTGGAAATAAACATAAACTTTGACCCTTACCTCACACTATATGCAGATATTTACCCTAAATGGATCACACAACTAACCTAAAACCATACAACATAAAATAATCATAGGAGAAAATCTTCATGGTTGTTGGGAAATCACAGTTTTCTTAGATAGGTCCTAATAAGGAAGAACTACAAAAAAAAAAAAAATTAAGTGGATTTTATGAAACTTAAGAACTTTTATAAAAAGACTTTCCTCTTAGAAGGGAGCGTAGTAGCTCCCCAGAGGGGTGTTGTGAGTATAAGGGAGCACAAGATAGGGGCTTCTGCAGTGCTATTAATGTTCCCTGTGGCTGTAAAATATATTTTAATAGAGATGAAAACATTTTGGATTCCATTTTCCCATCCTTATTTGTCTGTATGGTATTGATAAATTTTAACATTAAAGGCCCATTTATTTTCTTTAGGTATAGGAGGGCTGGGAGTTTAGAAATCATTATTTTCATGGTCCTTTTTATGAGAGTTAATAGTCAAAGGAGAAAGAGGAACAGTCTTCCTAATCTTTGTCAACATGAATATTACTTATTTACATAATTACTGACCTTGCAATCACGGTTATGTTCAAAACCTGAGAAAAGCGACAACTTACGTTAAGCAGTTAATAAGCTTAGGCACTGTGCTATGTGATTTATAAATATCACATCAGGTAATCTTATGGAAACCTTGTGACATGGGTAATGTCCCTAATTTATAGACAAAGAAGCTGAGGTTTAAATAGGACAACTCCGATGTTTTGTAACTCACCCTATATTTGGTCCCACGTCACCCTCATTCTATGTTTTTTCATTATCGAATGTTTATGAAATTAGCTGGCTAAAAAAAGTCAACTCCATTCATGAATCATTAACCCAGATATGATCAAATAGACACCATACAACGGAAATAGCAATGAATCAGGCCTATTCCATCCTTAGAAAGTTTCAGGATTATGTAAAATACTTATTTCCCTTTGACAAGTCTTTGGCAAATTAAAATCCCTGAAATATCTTTGATTACAGAATCATAACATTATTTAGCTGAAAGTGAAATTGATATTTCAATTAAACTCCTTCCTTTTAGAGATGAGGGACTTGATGTCCCAAAGTGTAAAATGCCTTGACCAAAATGATGTTGGAAGATGAATGCTTTAGGTTACCAAAATCCAAATACTGCCCTCTTGCAGAATTTGGATTCCAACTGTCTCCAGGATTATGCTAGATACAAAATCTAGGGAGGATGAGAATGCACAGTGAATCAGAGAAAACAAGCAATCCCGGTGGCATCCCTGACTTTCCTTACCACACACCGAGAAGGAGAACATCGAGGGTGTAATAGGAGTTGGCAGCAAGGCAGCAGGAGCCTGCAGAATGGAGGAGGTGGGTGAACCCAAAGGCAAGTATCGTTAGCATCAGATGTTGGATGGACAGCTTATTGATTTTTCTTTTCACTTCAGTCATGATGCACATCAGTAAACAGCAGATCATGTCCTGGGAGCCAAGCTGGAACCTGGCAACACTGAGGAAAACTAAAGCCCTGAAGAAGAGGCTGTTAGTGTGGCAAACACCTTACATCCACAGCTCCCTCATGGCAGCTCTTTAGGTCAGAGACGGTAACATATTCTGGCATTCTTTCAAGTACTGCTAAGTACCACAGCTTCCTGCCTGCAGTTCTATAGTTCTAATAGTCGCAGTTAGATGAGAGGAGTAAGGAAGCTTGTTCATCCTCTTCCTGTGAGGAGGCTGGAGCAGGCACTTTCATTACTATGTGGCAGATGGAGGGTAATTCTGGAGAGTCTACGAATCCTCAGGTACCCCTTTGTCATGATCTCAGCCCCAGAAGCCCAGTGCCTGCCAAGAAAAACCAATCCTGGAATCTGTAAGTTCAGAGGTCCTGACTTCCAGACAGCAACAGTACTACTGAATTGCACTCAGCAACAGCCACCCATTCTTTCTGAGCTTCTCAGACCATCAGGCAAGGAAAGGAGTCACCGTCATGACATGTGTCCTGGCTCTGACCTTCAGGAGGAGCTCAGACTACTGTTATAAAATGGGGCAGGGAAACATATGTTTGACATCTAAATGATCCACATGGGAATTTGTTGGCTTTGATGGCAAATGAACAAACATAGCAACCTGATCCAGAGACGAAAGCCTTGGTGACTCAGCCAGGAATGAGGGGCTGTCACCCTACCAGGCAATTCACCTATACCCGGAGAGACCCTAGGATGAGGGGAATCTGGAATCAATGGTAGCTAAAGAAGATGATAAATTTTGGCCTAGAAAGCAGCTGAATAGTTAAACTCTAATTAATACCATAAATACTCTCCTTATACAATTCATCCAGGGAAAAAAAAAAAAAAATGCCTACCAGAATCCTTCAGAAGCTGGTCCCAGAACTTATAAGATGCAAGTACAGGCATACCTCATTTTATGGTGCTTTGCTTTACTGCACTTCAAAGATAGTGTTTCTTACAAATTGAAGGTTTGTGGCAACCCTGCATAGAGCTTGTCTACTGGTGCCATTTTTCCAATAGCATTTGCTCACTTTGTATCTCTGTGTCACATTTTGGTAATTCTAGCAATATTTTGAGCTTTTTCATTATTATTATATTTGTTCTGGTGATTTGTGATCAGTGACCTTTGATGTTACTCTTCTAAGAAGATTATGACCCCCTGAAGGCTCAGATGAGGATTAGCATTTTTTAGCAATAGAGTAGTTTTTTTTTTTTTTTTGCAAGAGTATTTTTTAATTAAGATATTTACATTGGTTTTCTAGACATAATGCTATTTCATACTTAATAGACTACAGTACAGTGTAAACATAACCTTCTATGCACTGGGAAACCAAAGAGTTCATGTGAGTTGCTTTATTGCAGTATTCGCTTTATTGAGGTGGTCTGGTACTGAACCCACATACCTCCGGGGTATGCCTGTAGATCCAAGGGCCCAAGAGGGGGACTGTAATAGACATGGTGTTGCACTGCCTAGATCTAATCTCTTTAGGACCGAAACGCTCATCCATTCAAACTGCTGGTAGTGTTAATAGCCAACAGCGCAAAACTCAGTTTCTCTTCATACTGTTACCGAAAGCGGGTCCGGCTGCTCGCCACTCAAACGCCAATAATCAGCAAGGTCGGTGGAAAGGAAAGTTTGCTTTATTTCAAAGGCCGGCAACTAGGAAGGACGGCAGACTCATGTCCAAAGGCCGACTCCCTCCTGGCTGACAACTAGCGGGTAAGACCTTTTAAAGGGTAGTTTCAGGGGTGTATAGGAGGGAAGGGGCTACATGCAGAAACAGCACAGTCAGCTCTGACAGTCATCTTGAAATTGGTCATGCGGTGGTCTGATCAGCGTCACCTTGACTGTCGTACCTACAGTTAATCTTCAGTTCCAGGGTCGGTTTGTTCCCATTTCCTTCAGGCCAATTCTCAGAATTTTGGCAGCGTATGTCGTGGCTATAGCCTGGTCATCGTGTAGTGAACTTCTTCCACCTGGTGGGCTTCTTAGTATCTACGATACAGCTCAAAGGATATGGCTCAGAATATTATCTATACTCCTTGAGGAGGAACCTAAGGTCCTTGACTTTGCTTAATGATTAAACTATTATTATTTTGTCCTGTTTAACTGCTTTCCTTTGCTTCTGCATTTTCTCACTTCTCTGATTAACTTATTGTTTGGCTGAAGTTTTTCTACAAAAGGCAGGCAGAGAACATGGCAAGGAAGGTCCATAGGGTCCTGCTCTGTTTCAACACCATTTGCCCTTGGTTGAACACGGCCATCTTGTCCAAGATCACCCCCACTTCCTGGGGCAGACTTCATCCCATGAATGGAAGATAAGAGAGTAGAAGGGCCTGGAGGATTAGCTGAGAACTTTGTTGTTACTTACCGTATGGCAGCCAAATCCCTCTACCCAATCTTGCTTCTTTTACTCCCCAGAAGTGTTGGGGAGAGCACAACAGTGAACTTTCTGTATACATCCTAAAAAAACTAACCTGTGACATCCTCATTTTTACCTTTCCTATGCACTTCATTTTCTTTTTTTTTCTGTAGTTCCATATTTATATCTGTGATAATTATTTTTCAGCTTTTGGTATATTTTACAGGCAAGTATATGGGCAACAAGAGTCTTCCAGATTTGTTAATCTGAAAATGTCTATATATTGCTGCCATTATGGGACATGTTCTCCCTGGGAAAGAATTCTAAGATGGCACATTCTATTTTTCTTTCCTCTCAATACTAGATACATCGTTTAATTGGCTTCTGTTTTTAATCAGTCATGATTAAAGCAGCCATCAGTTTATTATGGTTTTCTTGAAGGTAATCCATCTTTTTCCCTCCCCTCTGAATGCTTTTAACTTGTTCCTTGCCTTTGGTTTTTAATTGTTTGTGTATCATTTTTTTAGATGGAGCTTTTTTTGTATTTTTTTCTCCTTAGAATTCTTGGAGTTTCCTGAATTTTGTCAGGTAAAAAAATGGCTAGTATTTCTCCACATTTTTCTTCACGTGATGCTCTGATTCCATGTTTTATATATCTTTTTAACATATATCCTGTGTTTTTTCACAGTCTTCTTTTTGTATTTTCTGTTTGGTCTCTGCCTTTAATTTGGATATTCTCTACATGCTTTCTGATGTTTCTAATCTGATATTATACTCAATACTTAATTTCAGTGATTGAATTTTTCATTTCTATAATTTTTAGTTTGATAAGTTTTCATGCTTTAAGTCTTTGCTCACAATTCTCTCCTTTCTTCATTTTTAATGTATTAATTATAATTATTTTAAAGTTCTTTCCTGAAAATTCTGATTTGTTTTTTTATCTTTTTTTTCCCTATTGATTTGATGTCACTTAGTCTTTATTTTTGCCATGTATCGTAATTTATTGATTGGATCCTGGACTTATGAATGACAAAAACAGGGAATCTTGATGATACTTTCCTTCTGTGAAGACACTTACATTTTCTTGTCAGGCAGGTAGTGTTACAGTAAATAAGCTTTATCCTTTCAAGGATGGTTTTAGGCTTTATTGATCTATTTTAGTTCTGTGTTCAATCCTAGGGAATGGTCCTTATTTCTAAGGCCAAGTCCTTCTGGGGTCTCAGCAGAAATCCCTGGGTGCTTACCAAGGCCTCAGTGTTTGAACTCCACCCCTCACCTCCCGGCTCTGAGTGACAGCATAAGTCTGTGCTCTGGTCTTTCACTTACTGAAGTTTTGTGCTGGGTTTCATGGAGTTTTCCTGCTGCGTGAAGAATTTGGGGGTTATTCAATGACTTGAGGATACTTGTATGCAGATTTTGAGACTTGTTTCTCTGTGATTCCCTCTGCTCCAAATCCTTGCCCCTCACATTTATGCTGTTGTTGGCCTGAGGTTTGGTCTCTGACTCTTCGGACTGCTCAGTTCACTAAAACTGACCCTTACTGCTTGGAGCTCTATTCCCTGCACTGCCAACCAGAAAATGTACTCGGAAAAAACTCAAGATTAAAGTGTCCTTCACCTTGTGTATTACTCTTATCTCAAGTACCATGGCCCCTCAGGTAGTACTTAAGTTGGTTGCTCTTCAATACAAACGTCTAACCATATATATTATATCTGTATATATTTGTGTGTGTGTTTATGTGTATCTATACTTCTTTTCTATGGGAAGGTTAATCCAATCACACTTTGTTTAGTTGTATCTCTGCCTCTCTTGATAACTTCATTTTTTAATTTCTACTTTAATGCAGCCTATACATCAGTATTCTTAAATATCTACTAGCCTCTGAACATTGTTCTTTCTTATTTCCCTGTTTTTACATAAGGTATTCCCTTTTTCCTTGATGCCTTTCTCTACTTAATTGACTTTGTCAATGTTCACTTGTCTTTCCAGTTACTACTCACACATCTTTAACTGCCTCTTTTTCCCCACCATGGTGAATTGGTTAATTCTTGCATATGATACCTTGAAATGCTGTCCTTAACTGTCCCCATACCATTTTCATAATACATTATAATCAGACATTTATTTGTCTGTTTTCCTTCCTAGATTATGAGTTTTTTATTCAGAGGGAATTTTGTACATTTCAATATCCTCAGGCTCTGCTAGTATAGTGCCTGACATATAGCATATGCTATACTATGTCTCAGTGGTTTTATGAATAAATATTTTTGCCTCCATCACTATAGACTTCATATTCAGAGAGACTGTTTGAAAGAGGTGAGTTTTTGAGCCGTATTATTCATGAAGGGATAAGCTGGTGAGAAGGGAAATCTCTGCCACTATCAATCTAGAGAATCTCCCAGCTGACACTAATCCCAAGCCTTTATGTTGGTTGAATTACTTGGACACACTAATTTTGGTTAGATTACTTTTCCCAATATCAGTGTACCTCTTTAACACCTACTTTTTACCCACCTCACCTGTACATCTCTAAAAAATGCAACCTACTCATTCCACCTTGAATAACACTGTTTAGCCTCATATATTGTTCCTTTCCTCCACTCTTAGGCAAATTCAACATATCCTTCAAGGGCCAGACTATACTTCCTCCATTCCATGAAACCTCTCTGGCCACTCCATGCTGCCTTTTTCCTCCTGTCTCTGATTTACCACCTGGTCTTCTCAGATTCACATTCAATTTGTTTTGGTCAAATTTTCCATAGGTCTTACCTTGCCTTCACAATAGACTTTCTGTTCCATGAGGACAGGTAGTAGGTATTTTATCTTTCCCCTGTGTTGTCAAACACTAAAGGAACCGGCACATTGGTGAGCTTATAAGAGAATCACAAGAAATACTGCTCAAATATAGCAGTACTGAGTCATCAGTCTCTTTTAGTTGGAAATGCTGTAATTATATTGATTAACAAAGGATTTTCCTTTTTTAAAATAATAATCTCATAAGAGCTTAATAATTTTTGCTTTATCCAATTTGTTATAACTTTATCCCGCACTTTATTTACTTAGTGGTACTTCCTGACACTGGCTTTAAATTCTTTCTTTCTCTCTCTACCCCCAAACTTAGCCTCATTGAAAATATGAAATTATGAGTTAAACACACTATTTAAGCTTGACTTTTTCCTGATATCCATGAAAAAATTATTTTAAAAAATCTTTCTCTGTATTACCTAAATTCTCCCGCAAGTCACCAACCTACACTGTCCATACGGAGTATAAGCCAGTCTTAGTTTATTTTTTATTTTATTTTATTTATCGATTTTAATCTGTCTTCTTAAGTGCTAGAGACATGGTTTCACTATAATAGATACCATTCCTGCCAGTCAGCTTGCGGAAATAATCCAGGCTTTACCTGGATTAATTAAACTTCTGCCCCAACCTTGGCTTTTACCTCTTTAGGCTAATTTTTATATCATTAGGTTTGAGTCCAGATTCTTTCTGTCTAAACCATTTAGACTGCTTTCAGTTTAGCAGTCTGCCTGGCCTTTTCACTGGGCTCCTTCTCATTTTGACCATGGATCTCCATCCATTTTCCCTGAGCCCAGTCCTCACTCATCATAAAGTGGTTATGAGATGGGAAGGAATCAGACGTATATGGCTCAAAGAAGTCACCAACTGTGAAAGCCAGTTTTGACTTCTCACCCTGCCCAGCAGCAGTAGAAAGTACTTACTTATGAATTAGACCCAGGTCTGTGTGCATATAATCTTCAGAAATATACTTAACTTCTTTAAGCTCAGTTTTTTTCATCTGCAAAAGATGTGAATATTCATACATGTCTGCTGGGGTTGATGTGATGATTAAGTGAGAATGTGAATTAATATTCTTATTATTCCTAGCAAGGCAAGCCTTTTCTCAGGGAACCATGAGAGCAGGGAACCACAGACAGAAATTGAGAGAAATAAAAATTATTTTTTTTCTGAGATGAATCTTGGTTAAAAATCAAAATGCTGGGCCAATAATACAGAAATTGCTGAATGGAAAAAAGAGACATACAGTAGGTTAAAGACACAAAGCTATGTGGGCAGGTGACCATGGCAGAACCCTCCTGTTGGGGAGTCATGAAGAGTGAATGTAGAGCAGTTCAACCTTGAAGGATGACTGAGTGGAGGTCTGATTTACTTCTTTATTGAGGCATGCTCTTCCTAAGCAGTATTCACAGTATTCAGAGTATTAATTCCATGTCCACCAGTTTGCTACTTTTACACTTGTCATCCTCTAGGCCAGGGCTATGAGGTTTTTGATGGTTATCTATACTTGGCAGAAGGAACCAATCAGCTGTAGGAGACAACATGCTCTTGCTTATGACAGTGGGATGGTAGACATTGCTTGGACCTTCTGTTAACTCTAATCAGCGGTAAGTTGTTCCTACCCACACATGTTGCTTTCTCAGAGCACATGGGAAAGCCTTCAAGTGCTGTGACATGGTGGTAGTGGAGCTTGATTTGCTCAGGGAGACAGGGACAGGGAGTCCTGCAAAATGATCATGATGATGATCAAGTACAGAGTTAATTTCTTCATCCCAGTGGCATAAAACTCAAAAGAATTTGCAAGAGAGTTTTCCTGTGCGTTAAAAATGATTGCAAGTAGACAAGCAGTAATGACTTCTGGGGTACTGGTTAAAACATTGTATTTATGTGTGTGGTTATTTGGCCAGGCATAGATAGAGGATTAGGGTACGAGGCAGTGAGTATTAGCAATAAACTTCATCTGAATATTTCTGGAGCCTGAGGTCCCAAAGAAACTTGGGAAGAGCAGAGGATGTAATAGAAAAAGGGCATGGATTTGATTCATATGTCTATATTTGAGTTCCAGCTCTGCCTCTTACCAGATGTGCAAGATTAAGCAAATTATTTTCCTCAAATGGACAACCTAAAGCTTATAAATAGGAAATAATTTTTCAGGTAGAGATAATAATAATAATAATGCTATCTACTTCATGAAGCTGTTTTGTTATCCAAGTGAAAGGATGCCTGTGAAACAGCCTGAATTAATTTACCACTGCTGCTGTAAAAAAAAAATTATTGTATACTTGGTGAGTTAAAACAGCACATATTTATTATCTTACAATTCTGTAGAGCAGATGTCCAACACAGGTCTCAGTGGACTAAAATCAAGGTGTTAGCAAGGCTGCATTACTTTCTAAATGTTCTAGGGAAAAATGCATTTCCTTGCCCTTTACAGCTCCTAGAGGCCCTCTGCATTCCTTAGTTCATGGCCCCTTCTTCCATCTTCAAAGCCAGGAATGGTGGGCCAAAGCCTTTGTTGCATCGTTTTGACTTCCTCTTCTGTCTCTCTCTTCCATGTTTAAGAACTCTTGTGATCACATTGGGCCACCTGGATAATCCAGAATAATCTTCCTATCCCAGGGTCCTTAGTTTAATCACATCTGCAGAGTACTTTTTGCCATGTAGTATAATAACATAGCCACAGGATTCAGGATTAAGATGTGGACATCTCTGGAGGGAACATTATTCTGTCTTCCACAGAGCTCCATAAACTATGAGAGCTATGCATATGGTACTATTCGCTTATCAGAACATGGTGATTTTTTATTGAAATTTTTGGGAGGGATGAGGGCTATATTTACCTCGCTTTCACTGTTGTCATAGAAAACCACTTCACCTTTCCTTGGACCTAGAGTGCTAGGCAATAGGGACATTGATTTACCTCAACACGTTGATGCGTGTAGTTAACATAATTGGGGTCAAGAAGTTTTCTGTACCATCATGTTATACTGGTGTGGAACTGCCAGGTGAGGAGATAATAAGTCAAACCGGAAATGAGCAATCAAGCCTTTCTTCCCTTCTAAGACAGTAGAGGTAAGAGGCAAAAGAAAAAGGTACCAGCTCCACAGGGTTCCATTTTCCCCACAGAACGGGCCCGGTTTGGGTCAGATGACATGTAGCACAGAGGAGGGAATCATCTTACTGCTGAGGAGCTCTGCAGAAGAGGTTCCTGCCTTTTTATGAGCCCTGGGATCAGAGGGAGGGAAGAGCTAGGAGTGAAGACAAACTGAGTCACAGTGAGGAAAAGTACTTAAGCTAAGGCCCCTGATGAGGAGGTGTTGGCAAAAGCTCCTGGGAGGTGCCTCAGCAGAGGCTTCCAACAAGGAGTCCTCTGAATGCAGGTGCCTGAGCCCGAGTCCTTGACTGCAATGCCCTGACAGAGCACTGAGTGTGGGTTGGGGAGGACCGCTTTCCCCCGCAGGACCTGCCAAGCAAAGCCCTGGAATTGCCAACGGCCAGGCTGAAAGATCACATAGGATTTTGGTCTGGAGCCAGACTCCTCAGCCGGGATATATTAAAAAACAAACAAAGAAATATATAAATAGACTCAGAGTAATTGCTGTAATACCTTGCGATCAGAAAATAGGTGCTTTCTTGTGGGATGAAAGCATTACTCATTTGTGGATAAAAATGACACTTAGAAATTGCAGGAAGTGATGTGTAATATAAGTAGGCACTTTTGTAGAAGTGTTACATACTGAACTTTTCCCATATAACTTCCATAGAATTGCTATAGAATTGGGAACAGGCATGGAATTACAACTTGGATCTGAAAATTTTTACCTGAGCGTCTGTGCTGCTTCTTTTTTTTTTTAAATCTTTATTGGAGTATAATTGCTTTAGAATGGTGTGTTAGTTTCTGCTTTATAACAAAGTGAATCAGCTATATGTATGCATATATCCCCATATCTCCTCCGTCTTGCGTCTCCCTCCCACCCTCCCTATCTCACCCCTCTAGGTGGTCACAAAGCACAGAGCTGATCTCCCTGTGCTATGCGGCTGCTTCCCACTAGCTATCTATTTTACATTTGCTAGTGTATATATGTCCGTGCCACTGTCTCACTTCTTCCCAGCTTACCCTTCCCCCTCCCCGTGTCCTCAAGTCCATTCTCTATGTCTGCGTGCTGCTTCTTGATCATTGAAGGAGGAATCTTTTTTTTTTTCTTTTCCCCTACTGTAAGGAATGTGGTAGCAGAGAAAAAAGGAATTTTTTGTCTGCAGATATAGCTGATTTTAGCAGGAGCTCCAGAATGCAGCCTAGAGAAAAACTGAACTGAGGATAGAAGCTAAATCTTTTATGTTCATTTTCTTCATTCCCATTTGGCTGAAGCTCTGACATTCCTGGTAGCACATTTTCCACGACTTTGTCCAGCTGAGTGTTAAGTAACGCAGATGACTGCCCTCTTACTCTACCTCCTGGGATCTTATTCTATGATATAATGGAGCTGACTGTTAGGGAGTTCATGATATGATATTCTTATGTTTAATTCTGGAGAAATTTCCATTTACTCAATTTTACCACCATAAAGAAATCAATAAGACTAAAAATAAAAAAGCAAGAAAAAAAGCAGTAGTGGCATCTAGTGAGGTGAGGAAGTGTTTTTGCTTGTTTTGTGTTTTGATGGGAGGGGGCAGAGAGGAGGCAGGTAGTACCAGGACACATTGTAAGAAAGGAAGAGTTGAGAGGAGACAAAAATAAAACATGTCCCCCATAATGGATCTGAGGAGGCAGCAGCAGCCAAGAATCAATAGTAAATCTTCTAATTCCTCTCACTCTCTGTGTGAAATGAACCTCAAGTTTCTGATTTAGATCATTTCTATGGATTTGGTCAAGTCTCAGGTTGTTAACTTAAAATTGATATTTAACCACTTAAAAATCCATTTCTATCCAGGTTAACCCACACAACAAAAGTTTGAACATCTGTGCTGGAGGGTTTAGGAAATCCTGGTGAGGAGCTAGCTCAACTCTCCTCAAATTCTAAAACTGGAACATATCTGCTGCTTTGTCCACAGACAACAATGCCCCTCCCATTCCCCACCCCCAAAACATCTTCCTGTCCATCAATTTTGGAACTCTGCATTCTCAAAGTACTGAATTTCTGCAACTAACAACAAGAGGCTGGCAGGTAGCACTCAGAAAGTCTCCACTGTCCCCAGAGACAAAAAGCATCAGATTTCCCCCCACCCATCTGTCAGGGTAGTCTAGAGTTGTTTCCAGATGGGTACCATAAAGATAAAAGCATCTGATGATATTCTTGGGGTTTTTTGTTTTTTGTTTTTTTGGTAAAAAGATGCCCAGAAATAGGAGTAATGCTCAAATAAGTATTTCTTTATATCACCCCAAAGCAGAAATGCTCTAAATGGAATCAAGACCTGCTTCATGTTATATACATTTAATGCCATATTTTCTAGGTCCTCAGGGGACCTAATCATAACAGTATCCTGTTCACCTCCCTTCCAACCCCCATCCCAGTGACTATCCTACTTCTTGGCATAAAATTCAAATTCCTGAACACCATCCCCCAGATGATGCCTGATCTGGCTTTTCCTTGTCTCTCCAGCTTCATCTCTGGCCATCTTCCCTGCATCCTGTCCACAACGATCAACTTTCTAAAATGCATCACCCCTCAATGCCTTGGAGGTTTCCACATGCTACAGTTCCCTTGGCTTTTATTATACCTTCCAATACTTTCCTCTTTCTCTAATTAAACTCTGTTCACTTTTTGTATTATTGTTTAATTATCACATCTTCAGAGAAAAGTTTTCTGACGACTCCTACTTCCATACTACATCAATTTCCCTGTCATGAGCTCTCATAATACCCTGCACATTCCTTTCATAGCAGATATAATTACACAACTGAATAGGTAAATATGCAGATATATCTTTTCTCCCCACTGACAGCAAGCTCCTTAAGGACAGGGACCTAGCCCATTTCTTCTCTATTTTACCACTGGTTTTTTTGTGCAGTACCTGGTACATAGTATACAGATTTTTGTTGGGTAAAAATGACTTTGTACATTACAACCCTGAGAATGAACAGAGAGTAACCGTCCAAATTCAGAGACCTGTGGATGGCTGTTCAAAATAGTTGAACTGAATAAAAAGAGCATTTTCAACATGGAAATTTAATTGCTGCCTTTTTAACTCATGAAAGCAATATTCTAAGCATGTGCAAATACCTTGTAATAGATTTCTGTTTTTTTTATAAACACTACTCTCCATATACTAAAATATCCATACTAATAATTACCTTTCCACTGTGGACTCTGAAAAAATTCCCCTTATGCTTTGCAACTTATTACATTATATATGAGTATATGCACGTTTGCGTATGCATGCTCTTTTTTCCTCATTCAAACTGTAAACCCACTGAAAAATAATGACATCTTTATTCTGTTACAGCAAGAAGCACATTGTTAAATAACACTTATCCACTGGTGTTGTTGAAGCCAGCTCATATTGGCTTGAAAGAGCTGATTGTGAACTTCTCTTCCCAATTCTGTGTTCAGTCATGTAAAATATGTAGCTTTAAGTCAGACATGGTGGGAGTATTTACACCATGGAAATTAGTAAGTAGTAGAAATCAGCACTGTTTTCCCTGGAGAGTTGATTGTTAAATATTTACCAGCAAAGAACTGGTTATAATACTATTTACTAGTTAAAGATAACAACAATTGACTATATTTTGAAAAAATTAAGAGGCTCTCAGTGCAGTTTCCAGTTGGTGGATCACTAACTGTGATATGGCTAACTGTGATATTCAAATTCATGTAGATATAGCGACTGGCTTAGAAGAATGAAGAGATTTCCTATTATAGGTAGGAACAATTCCTCAATCATTCAGAAGCTGAATCACTCAATGATATGAATAACAGGCAGTGGTAGGTTTAAAATCCAGCATTTGCAGGTGTCAGTGTAAAAAAGGAGTGATGCTATAATCTGGGGGAAAGAAATCTATTTCAGAGTTATTGCTGGGGTAAAAAAAACACGGATATTTGTAAAAATAGGAATAAATAATAATGTTTGATGGTCTTTGTTAGGAAGACACAGGAGCTTGAAAATTATGTCAGTAGAAGCATAAAAACAATCAATGCGCTAAGTCTGGGTTGGTAAAGAGTATTCCACATAGACTAATACTGACAGTTGAAAATATAATGAGGCAATCTCAGAAATAGGGTCTTAGCGTCACAATTTTTAGAAAACTTCTGAATTGGAATTAAGAGTTTAGCAAGGATGATACCAGAACAACCTTGGTGAACTGCCAAGGTCAGGACACAAAGACCCAATAAAAGATGACCAGAAAGGGAGTGCAGAGCTCAGCCCAGATTTGTAGGGCCTGGGAAGCCCTCCTTCTACTCCTCAGTCCTAGTGGTCTCTTTCGGCTGAAACTCTGATGCACTCACTGCTTATTTTTCTCACAAACTATTGAGGTTTTGATGCTTCTGGTAATAAGTATCTTCAAATGCAGCATCTTCAGCCATTCTCCTTGCTACCTCTATGCATGGCACAAAACATGGTGCCTACAGATGTCTCAGGTTTGAAAACAGCCATTCTCTGTGTCTAAGTCACAAGCATCATTCCCACCTACAGTGCTAGCAATCACCAGGTACATCCTCCAAAACTCACTACATGTTTTGGTCTTAAATCTGAACTCCCAACTGCACAGCTGTAAATTTTCAGGCCTGGCTACTTCATGCATACACCCTCTCATGCGACATTAAAGCAAACACAACATATCCCTCTTGGAGCTAACTAAAGCACTGAATTTTTTCTCTTTTTTTCTCTTTTATTTTGTCTGTTTTGAACAAATTCCAGGTGTCAGCAATGCAAGGGGTCTACCATTGTACACTGCTGTGTGCTTTAATTAAGCTTGTTTCTGGATCATACTGTTGGCTTCCTGCTTAGTATTCCTGGGTCCTAAGCTTTGCGGGGGTTCTGGGAGGGCCCTTCTACTCTCTTATTGGATCCTGTGATGGACCCTTCAAGGATTACTGGATATTAGAGATATCTGGGCTCTGTGAACTTGTTTAGTTCATACTGATTTATAAAATCTGCCCATAGTCATTTGTGTTTCTGTCTCCTGATTGTGAAACTTTAGATTTAATATATAAGCACGTCATCTGGAGCTAAGAAGAAGCTGGAAAAATAGACCATTTTCCATTTTGTTATTATCTTTGTCGTGGTTTTCACTAAGAAATTATCAGGAAACTAACCAGAGAAACTTGTCAGTTCTTCATTTTCAGACACTAGTTTGGATGGCAACATGAAACATGGGGTAGAATAGAGTGTAACCTCAGCCTTGCTGCTACTAGCTGAATGACCTTGAGCAAGCCGCCTCATCTTCCCAGTTGTCTGTTTCTTCATCTGGAAAATGAATAACTCTAAGGTTTTTTCTGGTTCTAATATTCTATGAAGACACAGCACAGAAGCCAGAAAGCCCTGGAGAGGGACAGAACTGTTTTAGTCCAGTGAATGCCTGGATAAGACTGAAGATCAATAGATACTAAAATGTCAAGAGGTAATGCCTTCATTTTCCCCTAAAAAAGGTGTATCATCCATAGTGTATCCATCCGTATATAATGTGAGTGCAATAAGGCAAGATAAGATAAGACAAAATTGCAGGGGAGATAAAAACAAATCTGACTATTTGCCCGACACTATGCTGACCCCTTTGTACATATTGTCTTCTTATAATACAATGGCTCTATGAAGTAGGCACTATTATCTCTACCTTACAGATGAGCTTTAGAGAATTTAAGCAATTTGTTTAATGTCGGATCACTAACAAATTATGTATATTGTATTACAATCCAAATCTCCTTGAAGTAAATAACACTGCCAACCCAAGAGGGAAGAAGCCTGGTACCAAACCATATTCTTTACCAAGTTGCTGGGTTTAATACTTGGATATACACTGGGGAACTACACAGGCCAACCATCTCAGGAAAGTCTGTAGGAGGTTTTGTTCTTCAGTGGGTGCAGAAATCTGGAATTCACATGTTCCTGTCAACAGTGCAGCTTCGACTAAATAAGAAAAAAAATCTGATTCATGTCAAGTATATGCAAGATGGAGAACTGCTCTGCTCGTCCCTTCCCAAGACAGCATCTCTGCCAACAATTTCCCCAAGGACACGATTCTTCAACGTGCCATCCAGTTTTCTGAGGAAGTGGAGAGTAGGTTAAAGTCACTGGATAAATAGGCCTATGTCCAGAAAAAAGGTAATTTTACCCCCAAGCAGCTTGTACACATAGTTCAGTCTTCCCAGATAACATGTATAAAATAAACTCATTTTGCTTCCTGTTCATTCTTTGGCTTAGCATTCCTTTTTTTTTTTTCTCACATTTAAAAAAAAAAAAAAAAAAGACAATAAATCTGGAGTTAATGTGCTTATTCTGGACCCTAAAAGAAGGTACATAGTTGATGCCTAGATAATCATTATGCTCTGCCAGAAGGGTACACACACTTTTACTTGTTTGTGTGGCATGGACGTATGCTGAGTTGTCCTCTCACTTTTGGGTGGTCTTCACTAATACTGGCAACTCTTGCTAGTGTGACAAAAGCATGGATTCTTCAGGACAGCCATACCACTCAAAAGAACCTCCTCTAGAGCTTCTAAGCAAGAAGTGACCCGAGGGACCATCTATCTAGTCTAATTTCATACTGGTCAGGGCTAGGATGTTGAACCCAGTGGGGACCCAGTACAGAACTTTGCCCTCATTAGCATTCTTCTGTATTCTTTGGTAATGCTTAATTTCAAAATACAGGAAAATATCTTGGTATAGTAAAAGTGCTGGGACCAATTTTCAACACAGAAGGGGAGTCTTCCCACACCACCAAGCAAGTCTCTGACACCAGCTGCGTGTCCTATAATTCAGCTGAATTTTGACACTGCTACCTGCATCAGATCTCACAAGTTAAGGGCTCAGTCCTACAAGACTCCCCGCACCCCCACTTCAGAGGCCAGTTGCAAACCCAGGTCATCACCAGTGCTTCTGACCGACCAGCTACAGATCGGAGGTTTCAATGACCC
This sequence comes from Eschrichtius robustus, assembly GCF_028021215.1. Lineage (NCBI taxonomy): Eukaryota > Metazoa > Chordata > Mammalia > Artiodactyla > Eschrichtiidae > Eschrichtius > Eschrichtius robustus. The sequence continues at coordinate 117,303,566 of NC_090830.1, forward strand.
CCTCCTTGGGTTTGTTTAATTTGTTAGAGTGGCTCAAGAACTCAGAGAAACATTTTACTTACTAGATCACCAGTTTATGATAAAAGGAAGTAGCTCAGAAACAGCCCTATGGAAGAGATGCCCAGGGCAAGGTACGTGGGAAAGGATTCAGGGCTTCCGTGCCCTCTCCATGCATGCTGCTCTCTCTGAACCTCCATGTGTTCACCCACTTGAAGCTTGCAAAACCCTGGCCTTTTGGGTTTCTATGGAGGCTTCATTACAAGGCATGCTTGATAAATCATTGGCCATTGGCGACTGAACTCAATCTCCAGCCCTTCTTCCCTCCTTGGAGGTTGGGGGTGGGACTGAAAGTTCCGACTCTTAATCAAATGGTTAACTTCTCTGGCAATCAGCCCTCTATCAGCCCTCTGTGGTTACCTAGGACTTTCCAAAAGTCACCTCATTAACAGAATAAGATACCGTTATTGCTCTCCTCACTTAGGAAATTCCAAATGTTTTAGGAACTCTGCCAGAAATGGGGACAAAGACCAAATGCACATACGTAGTTTAAGAATAAAATTGAAATATATTTTAAGGTTAAGGAAAGGGTCTTCAAGAAGCAGAAGAAAACTTCTGAGCCTCAGGAAGGGACTAAAAGCAGGAAAGGGAAAGGTGTCAGGAATCAAGGGAGTCCTCTGTGCCTTTCACATTATACAGCGGTCATTCTGCTTCCTTCTGCTCTTTCTCCTTAGACCAGCGTTCCCCTACCCCCACATTCAATTACATGGCAGAAAGGACTGTCCTTTGGTTCTTTAGATCAAAAGTAACTGTTCAAGCATGGAGGTTCCTTAAAAAACTAAAAATAGAACTACCATACAACCCAGCAATCCCACTACTGGGCATATACCCTGAGAAAAACCATAATTCAAAAAGAGTCATGTACCAAAATGTTCATTGCAACACTATTTACAATAGCCAGGACATGGAAGCAACCTAAGTGTCCATCATCGGATGAATGGATAAAGAAGATGTGGCACATATATACAATGGAATATTACTCAGTCATAAAAAGAAACGAAATGGAGTTATTTGTAGTGAGGTGGATGGAGTTAGAGTCTGTCATACAGAGTGAAGTAAGTCAGAAAGAGAAAAACAAATACAGTATGCTAACACATATATATGGAATCTAAGGGGAAAAAAAAAGTCATGAAGAACCTAGTGGCAAGACAGGAATAAAGACACAGACCTACTAGAGAATGGACTTGAGGATATGGGGAGGGGGAGGGGTGAGATGTGACAGGGTGAGAGAGTGTCATGGACATATATACACTACCAAATGTAAAATAGATAGCTAGTGGGAAGCAGCCGCATAGCACAGGGAGAGCAGCTCTGTGCTTTGTGACCACCTAGAGGGGTGGGATAGGGAGGGTGGGAAGGAGGGAGATGCAAGAGGCAAGAGATATGGGAACATATGTATATGTATAACTGATTCACTTTGTTATAAAGCAGAAACTAACACACTATTGTAAAGCAATTATACTCCAATAAAGATGTTAAAAAAAAAAAAGTAACTGTTCAATGTCAATAAAAGTTATCTGATTGGCCTAGCATGTGTTGGATTCTATGGTAGATTAGATTGTTGTTCCTAATTTGTTATTTCTCTAGAGAAGAATAATAACATTCACACCCTTGTGATGGCTTCATGGTGAGCAGAGACTACTCCTTGGGCTTTGGCATGTAATATGCTTTGGCCGATGGGATTTAAATTGATATGATAGAAGCAGAAGCTTTGTGCTCAGAAGCTTGTCCTTCTATGCTTCAGTGATCTATTAGAAGAACATGCTCTGAATAGCTTCAGTTTGGTTCAGTTAGGTTCCTTCAGTTTGGACCTCAGAATAAACATATATGGAGCAGACATAAACCGAACCTACAGCCTGGAGCTAAGCCAGTCTAGATAAGTCAAACTGTAGGCAATGCACAGACTCATAAAATAAGAACAAGTACTGGTTGTTGTAAGCTGTTGATACTTGGGAAGATTTATTATGCACTATTATTGTGCATTAGTTGACTGATACAGAAATTGGTATTGAAAGTGGTACATTACCATAACAGAAGTTTAAAATATTGTCTTTGGGACTGGTAATGAGCAGTGAGAAAACAGAGGATGCTGGAAAAGTGGCAACCCATGTCATGTAGTGGCAACATATTTGGCATAACTATCACCTGTGGTAACTTGGAAGACAGGATGTTATTAATAAACTTGAACCTTCAGCTAAATGGTTTTGAGTCGTAATACTGAAAATGTGAGCTGGTGGCTACTAGGTGAATTTGATGAGTTCAGAAAAAAGATTTGCAAATATAATTGAGAGGGAATATATACAGCCCACACATTCCAAGATTTGCAGGAAAACAGTAAAAGTTTTCAATCATTTCAAATGTTGGCCATTCAAATAAAACTTTAGGACAAAGCCCAAATTCTGGACACTGCCATTAAGACACACCTAAGTGCAAAGAAATGTAGAATGTGGTTGTCACATTCTTTGTTAAGAACCTCTGAAAGGATTAAGGTGATACAACTCTATTTTTTCAGTGGGGCAAATGGATTCTCAGAAGTATTAAGGGCATGACCTCAAGGAAGCCTGATAAACCCTAAGTTTCCTTAAGTCTAGATTCTAAAGACAGAGTGAGACATGTCAGAAGTGAATTGTGAATGTGGCTTTTTGGCATTTCATGTACCCTGGAACTCAACAGTACACATTTAGAGTAATTGTAGACTTTAAATTCTTTATACACAGATTAAAAAAACCTGGCATCTCAAAATTGCAATTGGCCAAAGCATTTCATGTGAGATCTATTGAGTATTTGCCCACCAATTTTTCCCAGCCCTGCTTCCATCTCCAAGTTTGACTTGAGTTTTTCTGACCCGGGAAACTGACAGGCACAGCTGAAGTTCTTGTCCTGGGCCACAATATCCAGTCAGAACCCATATCTTTCATGAAGTGTCTTTCTCTTATGCCTAAATATATTAGAAGACTGAGAAAGAGAACAGCTGGGGCGAGCTACCTACAAGCTTCTAAGAAGGAGATGGCTCTAAGACAGAGGAGACAAAATCTCAGCATTTTATTGTGTTCATAAAAATCATCAGAATATCTAGAGAGATCTTTAAATAATAATGAGTTCTGGCCAACAAAATGCAAAACAAAGCATTACTGAGAAGGGTCTCATCAATGAGTAATGCTTCCAAGTCATTTCCCCACTTGATAAAAGCCTGCCTTGGAGAACACGAAAATTTGAGTATAAATAATAGGCAAACAGGATGCTTCTGTGTCTTCATACCAAGGCTCCACTGATGTGACATGCAAACTTTGAAGTACAATGATCGGGGAAGTAAAAAACTAAACAGAAACTTCAATTACGTAGAGTCGGAAAACCAGGAGGGGGAGCTCTCACACCCAGTGATTAGCAGAGCCACCAGGAAAAAGAAGTATTCCTCTTCTTTCCTGGCAGCTCAGCCAATGCAAAGACACATATTGTTTAGTATAGCCGTGCCAACTTCCTTTTCCTCTCTATAAAAGAGTTCTCCTTCCCTTGCTGTGCAGGGACTTGCAAATGGCTCGCTGTGGTTGCAGACCCCAAATTGCAATTATCTGCTGATCCCGAATAAACTCATTTTTTTTGCTTTTGTTTTTGTTTTTTGCTGTAGAAATAACTGGCAGTCTATTTATTTTAGGTCAATAGGAGCTTTTGCTGGCTCTCTCTATGATACCTAGCAGATGTCAATGCTCAGATCTTAGTGCAGGTTATGGATACCCTTTTATCTCCAAGAGGAAAGAAAAAGGATTATCTAAGTCAGTCAAAGTAGAGTGGTTTGGTCTACATGTAGAAAGCTAGACTTGGAGTCAAAGAACTTGTACTCTTGGATAAACATAATCTAACCCATAAGAAGCACACACTACCTTAGGTTTACGTTTTGTTTCTTCAGCTGTAAAGTGGGGAATAATGAGAGGTGAAACAAAAATGCCTTTGCATATAGCAAACATAAAAAAAAATGATTTCTTCCTTTTGACTGCTTCATTTCCACCAGGACCCTCACATTTACTCTGGTTATAAAGCATCAGATGTAACTATGTTTGGTCTGTGTCTATTGTTGTTAACTTTCTGGATGCCAAACAAGGTACTGCCTCTAGTTCTTCTCCAGTATATGGGTGAACAAAAAAGCCTATACTGAAGACCTCGTGGGGGTTATAAGGATGGGCCGAGAGCAGTGAGGGTATTTTATATTGTACATTTCCAGCAAGCCAATCTAAAACCCACCTATTAGAAATATTCTCCTGAAGATATTTTTGACCACTGCACCAACAGGGGAACACTAGAATATTCTAGTGTGCCCTTTCATTTCTTGTTTTTCTATTCATTCTCATCTACGATCTCTGTCAGGAGCCACACATGTTCTTCCTTGATAAAAAAACAGTCAAGCGACTATATGTAGTTGAGCCAGACGTCACACCCGTAAAAAAATTTTTGGTGAATAACATTTTTCCCAATCCACTACATTACATTCCCCATCCCCATACATTTTATGTCTGTAAAACACCCAGAACTGAAGACCTTGCCAAACCGGCAATAAGACAAAGCTCTCTATGTTCTCATTCTAATAAATAATTACTTTTGTATCTAATTGTTATTGATAATTTTGGATATTTTTTCTTAAAAGAGTTTATGAAGGTTTGTTGGCTCAGGCTCCCTAAAACCTGAATTCAACCCTTCCCTCCTCCTATTTATATATATTCCGTCCTATAATGACTGAAAGGAATCTGAAAATGCAGTGAGGATGTACCCCTGTTTTCCTTTCTCTACTGCCAGGCTGCCCAAACTTTCCCCAAGGTAAGGTGGGCAGTTTCACGGAAAAAGAAAGCTAGATGACTATCGTCTGTGTCCCAGAGTCTCACAGGTTGGACTATAGCTTTGCTCGTTGGATATGAGAGATGGTTAGAGGCACAGAAGATAGAATTCTGAGCCAAGGGGATTATTTGGGAACTAGCAGGAAACAAAATAGGGCCATTAGACCCTAAACATGTGGTTGGAATTAGTAATAAAATTACTTGATGGAGAAATGTTAAAATCCATAGAAGAGAAAACTGATAATTTACTATCTAGGAACACTAGAGACATTTTAAAGTGCACAGTAGAGCAGAACACACTATCCAAATGACTCCAATTGTCCCTCCTAGCAGTTGTCATGAACTAAAATAGAAAACTTTTTTTTTAGATTTAAAAGAAAAATATATTTTATAGAGGATAGCTAACGAAATGTTTAAAACCACTAAGTACTCCAAGATAGAAATCTGAAGGCAAAAACTATCCATTTTAACTGAAGGGTTGAAGCAAGAGAGGAATGGCTTTCTGATGGCCGGTGAGATGTTATGATTATTAATGGCAGGAGCAGAATCTTTTCAAAACGTTCCAGTAGGCCAAAAGTCATGGCTGTTTTATAACGTAAATGCATTCAAAGCAAACACCTGTTGCTTTTTGGATCTTACTGTCTGTAGCCTAACCTCAGCCACACCGTTTCCCCTTACCAGCCATAATCCAGGGTTGCTTGCTTCCCAAAGAATAAGTTAAACTACTGCAAAATACTGAAGAAAGAGCATTCTGCACCCCCTAACCTTCCCACCACATGCACTTTGTCTTCCTGTGTATTCGTATGTTCTTTCTAAACGTTCTAGAATGTTTTCAGTACTTGTTTTTGGTGTCTTCCCATAAAGTTGTAAGGTCTGTAAAAAGAAAAAAAGGGAAATAGGAATTCTATTTCTTACATTGCCTTCAAAAATGGAATTCAGGTAAATGAATATTTGTTATCAGTTCTGAATTAAGGACTGCATTTTTATTGTATCCTCATAATATTGTTCAATTTTTTCAAGTATTTTTGCTTTGTCTTCCCAACAAAGTGTTTATTTTAACAAAAAACAGATTAAGTTTCAGGCACTTTGGGGGGTGCAGAGTTGATTGGGACTCAGTCAAATATCCTCACAGCACAGAGAAAACTATTTTATAACCTATGTCTAGTTATTTATTTCATTTAAGCTGCTTATAATGCCCAAATTTGAGCATACAAATCTGTCTGCTCACTAAGAGCAAGTTTAGCATCTCTGTCATCTCTAGTCTCCAACATCAAGGACAGTCCTTGGCACAGAGCAGATGTCCAGATATCTGTGTTTCTTGGGACTACCATATCGATACAGTTCTGCATCCAGACAGAACACAGCTGGGCATGTAAAACCCTCACCACAGTGCCACTCCCTGATTACAACAAAAGACAAAGATAGTTGCCCCTCCTTTTTTTACTGTAGACATTTTGGTACCTGATTGGGAGAATATTCTGCTCTCACCAGAAAGCCTCATTACGTGAGTAATAAACACTTCCATACCCTCTTGGTGAATGTGTAGCATCCAAATCAAAGTTTGACATTCAAACCAAATTTTGCATTGGGTGTCCGTTTCATCTCTGCAAGATGACTGTAAACAAAGGCATTATGCTCAGCAAAAATAGCCAATTGCAAAAGTGACATGGTATATGACTCCATTTATATAACACCCTAGAAATGACAAAATTATAGTGATAGATATAAGATCAGTAATTGGGACTATAAAAGGGTAACATGAGGTAGTTTCTTTGTGGTGATGGAATTGTTCTATATCCTAACTGTGGTGCTAGTTATATAAATCTATACATGTGATGTGATTTTCATAGTACTACACAGACAGACAGACATGCACACACAATGCATGTAAAAACTGATGAAATCCAGTCAGTAGTTTAGTTAGTGGTACTATATCAATGTTGATTTCTTGATTTTAATAATGTACTTGTAAAGCTGTTTTCATTATGGAAAGCTGCTTTAAAGGTATACAGGAAATCGATAGTATTTTTGCAAAATTAAAAGTAAAACAAAACAAATATATATATAAATTCCTCTCCAATGTTTTCTCATCTGTTTAGCGGAAAAACTGGAACTAGATCTCGAAGTTTCTACATTATCTGTCCCTGTCTTCCTCCTTGATCTCATCGTCTGCTATTTCTCCATCTTCTGTTAGCTGGGGACATGCCAACCTTGTTCATCTTAGGGCCTTTAGAATACCTCTCCTTTCTGTCTTGAATATCATCCTCTTAGATTTTCATTTAGTACTGAGAAAACAATACTAAAAAATGCATACAAACTTCCAGACTTTTTATTTACAGTGCAGGGGAAAAGATGTCCATTGATGGAATGATACCAATAAGAAACAAATGATAAATGCTATAGGAGAGTGGTGCACGGTGATGAGCACCAACAGTAGGGAGGAGTGACCCAGTCTGGGGAGGCAAGGAAGTCTTCCATGAAGGAGTGACATTTGAGCTGAGATGTAAAGGCTACGCTGTATTTTACTATGCGAAGAGCAGCAGAAGAGAGTTCCAGATGAAAGAAGAACATGTAAAAAGATCCTGTGCCGATGGAATGACGGTTTGAGAGGAGAAAGAAACTTCATAGTAGTAGAATATAGGTCAGAGACCTGGGAAGAGGCAAGATCAATTAGGATCTCAGAGACCACACCAAGGGTGATTTCCCTGGATTCCAGATGACTACAGAGTCCTCAAAAGGCTAGATTGAAACTAAATTCCACTTTTAGCAATTAATGTTTTTAGACTTAGGGTTTAAACACAGATGAAGGGATAATCCACTGACATCTCAGTGTAAACGATGTCACTGAGTGTAGATTGCATTGGGAGAGAGATAGATGGATTCACCTATGTGAGCCTTGAGTGAAAGAAACAAAACTACATGGGGAGGGTGCGTTATTTCATAATTTGAGCTACAGAAGTCCTTATACCAATGCCTTGGTAAAAAGCAGTAGAGCAAAATCGCTCTCATTTGCTCCTACTGGCCAAAAAAGCCTTCCTTCTCTCCAGAGGGCAAGGAGCTCACTGATAGGACCTGTGGGTCAGGAAGCAGCGACCCAAAATCTGCCTCTGTGTGGTCCAAAGAACCAGATGGAGCTCAGGCCAGTGTGATATGGAATGTCTGCTGAGTTGCCCTGATGTCTGTGATTTTTTTCATTTCTACAAATGACAGGGAGAGGAACGGCTATCTCTTAACGATCCTGCACATTTGAAAATAAGAATGACATTAGAGGGACTTCCCTGGTGGTCCAGTGGTAAAGAATCCGCTTTCCAATGCAGCGGACACGGGTTCGATCCCTGGTCGGGGAACTAAGATCCCACATGCTACGGAGCAACTTAAGCCCACGTGCCACAACTACTGAGCTTGTGCACCTCAATGAGAGATCCCGCGTGCCGCAAACTACAGAGCCCATGTGCCCTGGAGCCCGCGCACCACAACTAGAGAGAGAAACCCATGCGGCCACAACTAGAGAGGAGCCCGTGTGCCGCAACTAAGACCCAACGCAGCCAAAAAAAAAAAAAAAAAAATTAAAAAAAAGAATAACATTAGATTTGAGCCAAGTTTGCCAGACTGCTGAGCAATTTAGACACATTATGACTCTTGATTTCAACTTCCTCTGTCTCTTTGGGTTCCCTGATTTGAAATGTTCAATTTCTTTTTTCTTTCATTCCTCCTGTCCTTCCTCTTGCTTTCCTGTTTCCTCCAACCTTCCTCCTGCCCTTTCCCCTTATTCTGAAAAACAAAGGCTTAGGAGTTTGATAACTCAATGCTCATACATCTCACAGTCCCTAGTCTGACCATCAGCCTCAGGTTTCCAAGTCTTACAGATGATCCCTGTCATAAAGGTCATTTATACTTTCAGGAAGAGGTAGAAGCTTCTTTCTTTCAGTAACCACATGTAATATAAACCTCCTCTCCCCTCATATATCATCCCACACAACTGTTTTCCAAGTCCCAGCTTCGTTACACGCTTTGGGGTCTCTGATGCAATGACAAAACTCCTAACTGTGCCCTGAAAACCAGTGGCAGAGAAAGACTGTGCCTCACACCCTTGTCCCAGACCCTGTAGTTCAGTGGGATGAGCTGGCAGGAGGCCAATGGCTCACTTTAATGAGCAGGATGTATTTCCTAGTGATTGATCACTTCCTCTATAAATTAAGGAAAAGCACCTCTGCTGAGGCCAATGACTTATTAAGAAATCTTTTGAGCAGTAAATCCCCTCTCTCTCCATTCTCTAGGCAGTAATGGCATTGCTTAAGTCACAGAGAAATACAGGGCTACCCTCTGTCAAGGTGATGACTTCCTAAAAAGCAAAACTTTATTTGCTAAAGTTACAGCAGGGAGGACTTTGGACAGGGCCAGCAAACTCCATCAGCTTTATCTCCCTTAGTTCTCATTTACCAGGGACTCTTGAGTGACCTGGAATGGGATCCACAGTTGGGGTGTTCGAAAAGAAACAAACTGTGGAGAAATGACTCCTGAGGGTACCCAACTGCATAAACCGAAATGCATACGTTTTGTTTCATTAAGTTTTGATTTGGGCAGGAAGATATTTGATCATTAGTTGATACAGGAGGGATGGAGAAAAAGAGGAGGATGCATACCCTTGTCCAGTCAGTCAGTTTTGGTCCCCGAGGAGAGACTGGTGAAGAGAGATGGTGAGGAAGCTATTTTAATGGGAGCCCCATGAGTCTGTGGTCCAAGTAGTGTCAATCTGGAGTTTAGAAGACAAAAGTCTCTGTAGAGCCAGGAAAGGACGGTTTTCCTTGGTGCTGTCGAGAAGCCTGTTTTTCCCTTCAGGACTGATGGACTCTGGAGCGTGAGGGGCTGGTACTCCAGACACAGGCAATGGTGTCATCATAAGCACGGTAAGTGGATGAAATTGAGACACAGCAGGAGAAAAAGATTAGAACAGACATGCTGGCTGATAGACGGGGGCATTCCTGAAGACTCTTAAAGATTCTTGGGAGGACTCTCATGAGGAAGTCTGTCTACATTTTTTTTTCCCTGTAATTAAGCAATAATGAAGACTTGGGTGAGATTAAGTAGAGTTTAGGGTTCTACTATAGTAAGAACTTAGGCCAAAAGACCAAAATTCCATGTCAAGTTTCTGCTTCTATTAGTAACAACATGTAAGCTTTTGAATAAATAATGTTTTGGGGGTGGGACACAATTTTATCATCTTAAAATGAAGCATCTGAGGTGAAAGATCATCTATTAACCCCTTCCAGCTCCAGGAGGAGTCTATATCTTTCTTGACTTCATAGCTACAGGTTTCCCTGAAAATATTAAAAGCCTCCAAATCAGGTGGCTTCCATGTTTAAAACTGTTCAGTTGTGGTTGGAGAAGATGGCGGAAGAGTAAGACGCAGAGATCACCTTCCTCCCCACAGATATATCAGAAATACATCTACACGTGGAACTGCTCCTATAGAACACCCAATGAATGCTGGCAGAAGACCTGAGACCTCCCAAAAGGCAAGAAACTCCCCACGTACCTGGGTAGGGCAAAAGAAAAAAGAAAAATCAGAGTCAAAAGAATGGGGACGGGACCTGCACCAGTGGGGGGGAGCTGTGAAGGAGGAAAGGTTTCCACACACTAGGAAGCCCCTTCGTGGGCGGAGACTGCGGGTGGCAGAGGGGGGAAGCTTCGGAGCCAAGGAGGAGAGCGCAGCCACGGGGGTGCGGAGGGCAAAGCGGAGAGATTCCCGCACAGAGCCTCGGCGCCGAGCAGCACTCACCAGCCCGAGAGGCTTGTCTGCTCACCCGCCAGAGCGGGCGGGGCTGGGAGCTGAGGCTCGGGCTTCGGTCGGATCGCAGGGAGAGGACTGGGGTTGTCGGCGTGAACACAGCCTGAAGGGGTTAGCGCACCACAGCTAGCCGGGAGGGAGTCCGGGAAAAAGTCTGCAGCTGCCGAAGAGACAAGAGACTTTTCCTTGCCTCTTTGTTTCCTGGTGCGCGAGGAGAGGGGATTCAGAGCGCCGCCTAAACGAGCTCAAGAGACGGGCGCGAGCCGCGGCGATCAGCGCAGACCCCAGAGACGGGCATGAGACGCTAAGGCTGCTACTGCCGCCACCAAGAAGCCTGTGTGCGAGCACAGGTCACTGTCCACACCGCCCCTCCCGGGAGCCTGTGCAGCCCGCCACGGCCAGCGTTCCGCGATCCAGGGGCAACTTCCCTGGGAAAATGCATGGCGCACTTCAGGCTGGTGCAACGTGATGCCGGCCTCTGCCGCCGCAGGCTCACCCCACATCCGTACCCCTCCCTCCCCCCAGCCTGAGTGAGCCAGAGCCCCCGAAGCAGCTGCGCCTTTGACCCAGTCCTGTCTGGGCGGGGAACAGACGCCCTCAGGTGACCTAACGCAGAGGTGGGACCAAATCCAAAGCTGAACCCCGGGAGCTGTGCGAACAAAGAAGAGAAAGGGAAATCTCTCCCAGCAGCCTCAGGAGCAGCGGATTAAATCTCCACAATCAACCTGATGTACCTGCATCTGTGGAATACACGAATAGACAACGAATCACCCCAAATTGAGGAGGTGGACTTTGGGAGCAAGATATATTATTTTTTCCCCTTTCCCTCTTTTTGTGAGTGTGTATCTGTATGCTTCTGTGTGAGATTTTGTCTGTATAGCTTTGCTTTCACCATTTGTCCTAGGGTTCTGTCCATCCGTTTTTTTGTTTTGTTTTTTTTTTTGTTTTTACTTAAAAAATTTTTTTTCTTAATAATTATTATTTATTTTAATAACTTTATTTTATTTTATCTTACTTTTATTTTATTTTATCCTCTTTCTTTCTTTCTATTTTTTCTCCCTTTTATTCTGAGCCGTGTGGATGAAAGGCTCTTGGTGCTCCAGCCAGGAGTCAGTGCTGTGCCTCTGAGGTGGGAGAGCCAACTTCAGGACACGGGTCCACAAGAGACCTCCCAGCTCCACGTAATATAAAACGGCAAAAATCTCCCAGAGATCTCCATCACAAGGCCAAGACCCAGCTTCACTCAATGACCAGCAAGCTACAGTGCTGGACACCGTATGCCAAACAACTAGCAAGACAGGAACACAGCCCCATCCATTAGCAGAGAGGCTGCCTGTAATCATAATAAGGCCACAGACACCCCAAAATACACCACCAGACATGGACCTGCCCACCAGAAATACAAGATCCAGCCTCATCCACCAGAACACAGGCACTAGTCCCCTCCATCAGGAAGCCTACACAACCCACTGAACAAACCTTAGCCACTGGGGACAGATACCAAAAACAACGGGAAATATGAACCAGCAGCCTGCAAAAAGGAGACCCCAAACACAGTAAGATAAGCAAACTGAGAAGACAGAAAAACACACAGCAGATGAAGGAGCAAGGTAAAAACCCACCAGACCTAACAAATGAAGAGGAATAGGCAGTCTACCTGAAAAAGAATTCAGAATAATGATAGTAAAGATGATCCAAAATCTTGGAAATAGAATAGACAAAATGCAAGAAACATTTAACAAGGACCTAGAAGAACTAAAGAGTAAACAAGCAATGATGAACAACACAATAAATGAAATTAAAAATAATCTACAAGGGATCAATCGCAGAATAACTGAGGGAGAAGAACGGATAAGTGACCTGGAAGATAAAATAGTAGAAATAATTACTGCAGAGCAGAATAAAGAAAAAAGAATGAAAAGAACTGAGGACAGTCTCAGAGACCTCTGGGACAACATTAAACGCACCAACATTCGAATTATAGGGGTCCCAGAAGAAGAAGAGAAAAAGAAAGGGACTGAGAAAATATTTGAAGAGATTATAGTTGAAAACTTCCCTAATATGGGAAAGGAAATAGTTAATCAAGTCCTGTAAGCACAGAGAGTCCCATACAGGATAAATCCAAGGAGAAACACGCAAAGAAACATATTAATCAAACTATCAAAAACTAAATATAAAGAAAACATATTAAAAGCAGCAAGGGAAATACAACAAATACCACACAAGGGAATCCCAATAAGGTTAACAGCTGATCTTTCAGCAGAAACTCTGCAAGCCAGAAGGGAATGGCAGGACATATTTAAAGTGATGAAGGAGAAATACCTACAACCAAGATTACTCTACCCAGCAATGATCTCATTCAGATTGGATGGAGAAATTAAAACCTTAACAGACAAGCAAAAGCTAAGAGAATTCAGCACCACCAAACCAGCTTTACAACAAATGCTAAAGGAACTTCTCTAGGCAAGAAACACAAGAGAAGGAAAACACCTACAATAACAAACCCAAAACATTTAAGAAAATGGGAATAGGAACATACATATCGATAATTACCTTAAATGTAAATGGATTAAATGTTCCCACCAAAAGACACAGACTGGTTGAATGGATACAAAAACAAGACCTGTATATATGCTGTCTACAAGAGACCCACTTCAGACCTAGGGACACAAACAGACTGAAAGTGAGGGGATGGAAAAAGATATTCCATGCAAATGGAAATCAAAAGAAAGCTGGAGTAGCAGTTCTCATATCAGACAAAATAGACTTTAAAATAAAGACTATTACAAGAGACAAAGAAGAACACTACATAATGATCAAGGGATCGATCCAAGAAGAAGATATAACAACTGTAAATATTTATGCACCCAACATAGGAGCACCTCAATACATAAGGCAAATACTAACCGCCATAAAAGAGGAAATCGACAGTAACACAATCATAGTAGGGGACTTTAACTCCCCACTTTCACCAATGGACAGATCATCCAAAACGAAAATAAATAAGGAAACACAAGCTTTAAATGATACATTAAACAAGATGGACTTAATTGATATTTATAGGACATTCCACCCAAAAACAACAGAATACACATTTTTCTCAAGGTCTCAGGGAACGGTCTCCAGGATAGATCATATCTTGGGTCACAAATCAAGCCTTGGTAAATTTAAGAAAACTGAAATCGTATCAAGTATCTTTTCCGACCACAACGCTATGAGACTAGATATCAATTACCGGAAAAGATCTGTAAAAAATACAAACACATGGAGGCTAAACAATACACTACTTAATAACCAAGTGATCACTGAAGAAATCAAAGGAGAAATAAAAAAATACCTAGAAACAAATGACAATGGAGACATGACGACCCAAAATCTATCGGATGCAGCAAAAGCAGTCCTAAGAGGGAAGTTTATAGCAATACAATCCTACCTTAAGAAACAGGAAACATCTTGAATAAACAACCTAACCTTGCACCTAAAGCAATTAGAGAAAGAAGAACAAAAAAACCCTAAAGTTAGCAGAAGGAAAGAAACCATAAAGATCAGATCAGAAATAAATGAAAAAGAAATGAAGGAAACGATAGCAAAGTTCAATAAAACTAAAAGCTGGCTCTTTGAGAAGATAAACTAAATTGATAAAGCATTAGCCAGACTCATCAAGAAAAAAAGGGAGAAGACTCAAATCAATAGAATTAGAAATGAAAAAGGAGAAGTAACAACTGACACTGCAGAAATACAAACGATCATGAGAGATTACTACAAGCAACTCTGCCAATAAAATGGACAACCTGGAAGAAATGGACAAATTCTTAGAAATGCACAACCTGCCGAGACTGAACCAGGAAGAAATAGAAAATAGGAACAGACCAATCACAAGCACTGAAATTGAAACTGTGATTAAAAATCTTCCAACAAACAAAAGCCCAGGACCAGATGGCTTCACAGGAGAATTCTATCAAACATTTAGAGAAGAGCTAACACCTATCCTTCTCAAACTCTTCCAAAATATTGCGGAGGGAGGAACACTCCCAAACTCATTCTACGAGGCCACCATCACCCTGATACCAAAACCAGACAACGATGTCACAAAGAAAGAAAACTACAGGCCAATATCACTGATGAACATAGATGCAAAAATCCTCAACAAAATACTAGCAAACAGAATCCAACAGCACATTAAAAGGATCATACACCATGATCAGGTGGGGTTTATCCCAGGAATGCAAGGATTCTTCAATATACGCAAATCAATCAATGTGATACACCATATTAACAAAATGAAGGAGAAAAACCACATGATCATCTCAATCGATGCAGAGCAAGCTTTCGACAAAATTCAACACCCATTTATGATAAAAACCCTGCATAAAGTAGGCATAGAGGGAACTTTCCTCAACATAATAAAGGCCATATATGACAAACCCACAGCCAACATCGTCCTGAATGGTGAAAAAATGAAACCATTTCCATTATATCAGGAAGAAGACAAGGTTGCCCACTCTCACCACTATTATTCAACATAGTTTTGGAAGTTTTAGCCACAGCAATCAGGGAAGAAAAGGAAATAAAAGGAATCCAAATCGGAAAAGAAGAAGTAAAGCTGCCACTGTTTGCAGATGACATGATACTATACATAGAGAATCCTAAAGATGCTACCAGAAAACTACTAGAGCTAATCAACGAATTTGGTAAAGTAGAAGGATACAAAATTAATGCACAGAAATCTCTTGCATTCCTATACACTTTTGATGAAAAATCTGAAAGTGAAATTAAGAAAACACTCCCATTTACCATTGCAACAAAAAGAATAAAATATCTAGGAATAAACCTACCTAAGGAGACAAAAGACCTGTATGCAGAAAATTATAAGACACTGATGAAAGAAATTAAAGATGATACAAATAGATGGAGAGATATACCACGTTCTTGGATTGGAAGAGTCAACATTGTGAAAATGACTCTACTACCCAAAGCAATCTACAGATTCAATGCAATCCCTATCAAACTACCACTGGTATTTTTCACAGAACTAGAACAAAAAATTTCACAATTTGTATGGAAACACAAAAGACCCCGAATAGCCAAAGCAATCTTGAGAACGAAAAATGGAGCTGGAGGAATCAGGCTCCCTGACTTCTGACTATACTGCAAAGCTACACTAATCAAGGCAGTATGGTACTGGCACAAAAACAGAAATATAGATCAATGGAACAGGATAGAAAGCCCAGAGATAAACCCATGCACATATGGTCACCTTATCTTTGATAAAGGAGGCAAGCATATACAGTGGAGAAAAGACAGCCTCTTTAATAAGTGGTGCTGGGAAAACTGGACAGGTACATGTAAAAGTATAAAATTAGAACACTCCCTAACACCATACACAAAAATAAACTCAAAATGGATTAAAGACCTAAGTGTAAGGGCAGACACTATCAAACTCTTAGAGGAAAACATAGGTAGAACACTCTATGACATAAATCACAGCAAGATCCTTTTTGACCCACCTCCTAGAGAAATGGAAATAAAAACAAAAATAAACAAACGGGACCTAATGAAACTTAAAAGCTTTTGCACAGCAAAGGAAACCATAAACAAGACCAAAAGACAACCCTCAGAATGGGAGAAAATATTTGCAAATGAATCAACTGACCATGGATTAATCTCCAAAATATACAAGCAGCTCATGAGGCTCAATAACAAAAAAACAAACAACCCAATCCAAAAATGGGCAGAAGACCTAAATAGACATTTCTCCAAAGAAGATATACAGATTGCCAACAGACACATGAAAGAATGCTCAACATCATTAATCATTAGAGAAGTGCAAACCAAAACTACAATGAGATATCATCTCACACTGGTCAGAATGGCCATCATCAAAAAATCTAGAAACAATAAATGCTGGAGAGGGTGTGGAGAAAAGGGAACCCTCTTGCACTGTTGGTGGGAACGTAAATTGATACAGCCACTATGGAGAACAGTATGGAGGTTCCTTAAAAAACTAAAAATAGAATTACCATACGACCCAGCAATCCCACTACTGGGCATATACCCTGAGAAAACCATAATTCAAAAAGAGTCATGTACCAAAATGTTCATTGCAGCTCTATTTACAATAGCCAGGACATGGAAGCAACCTAAGTGTCCATCATCGGATGAATGGATAAAGAAGATGTGGCACATATATACAATGGAATATTACTCAGCCATAAAAAGAAACAAAATGGAGTTATTTGTAGTGAGGTGGATGGAGTTAGAGTCTGTCATACAGAGTGAAGTAAGTCAGAAAGAGAAAAACAAATACAGTATGCTAACACATATATATGGAATTTAAGGAAAAAAAGAAGTCATGAAGAACCTAGGGGCAAGACGGGAATAAAGACACAGACCTACTAGAGAACGGACTTGAGGATATGGGGAGGGGGAAGGGTAAGCTGGGAGAAAGTGAGAGAGTGGCATGGACATATATACACTACCAAATGTAAAATAGATAGCTAGTGGGAAGCAGCCGCATAGCACAGGGAGAGCAGCTCAGTGCTTTGTGACCACCTAGAGTGGTGGGATAGGGAGGCTGGGACAGAGGGAGATGCAAGAGGGAAGAGATATGGGAACATATGTATATGTATAACTGATTCACTTTGTTATAAGGCAGAAACTAACACACCATTGTAAAGCAATTATACTCCAATAAAGATGTTTAAAAAAAAAAAAAACTGTTCAGTTATTTCATATGGAAACTGAATATGGAATGAAACCCAAGCTTGACTCATGATCTCAAGATTCTCCCCATCTGGCTCTTACCTCCCTTTCCCATTTCCTCTAACATTCCTCCTTACCAAAATTTTTTTGGTATTCTAAGCTGATTCTCACCTCAAGACCTTTGAACTTGCTCTCTTCTCTTCCTGGAAGCATCTTCCCAGAGATTCTCTCAAAGCTGGATTCTTATCATTTAGAAATAGTGAATTCAGATTGTTATCAAAGGAACTCATCATTAAAATTGTATCCCCCATCTAGACATTTTCTCTCAGTTTCCTGATTTAGTTCATAGCGCTCTTGAATTTCTGTAATGATCTTGTTTTGTTGTTTATTCATTCTGACTCTTCATTATTCGAACCTAAGCCCTTTAAGAGCAGGAATCTTGATTGTCTTACTTAGTACTTTGAACAATCCCTAGTCCACATCACGTATTAAAAATCCTTTATTTAATGTATCAAATAAATTAATAATAACTAAACATCCTGATTATCAACTGGATACAAGAGTGCTTCACAAGTGGTAGAATCTGTAAAGACTTGAAAAGGAAGCCTTCTGAAGTCTACCTCAGATTTGAAGATATTGTTTGCTTATTCTATGTTTGAGGACTGATATAGGAAAAAGATGACTTATTCACTCAGATTCTAGCCAAAGTGAAATCTGAAAACAAGGGGAAGTTTTATAATCAGGTGGATAAAAGTAATGTTTATTGATTACCTACTTCACCCAGGCCCTGTGCAAGGCCCATTAGGAATGTTACTTCCTTTACTCTTCATAGCAAACCTGTCATTTAGATGGCTTCACTCCCATTTTTCAAATGAAGAAACTGGGATTCTGAAGCCATAATTCCTTGTCGAAGCCCCACAGTCAGTAATTAGCAGGCTGAGAATTAGAAATGAGGGAAACTCAGACTTTGAGTCTCTATCACATGGCCTCCAATAGACTTTCTATGTTGCTGCTACCCCTGAAAAGAACTGGTTTTATGACATTTTAGGTCCAAGTAATCTCTGTCGAGCCCAATTTGCCTTCTCCTACTTCTGGCAGACAACTGAGAGAAGGGAGGTGTTGTCATTTAGAGGACACATAAAATCAAGGTCTTTGCCACTTATAGTCAATAAAATCTTCACGATGCATTTTCCATGGCTGTTCTGGATAAATTCCAGTTGGAGCAATTAGCTTTAATGTCTCTGAATGTCCCCAACACTTTAAGTTGCTTAGTATATTCCAAGTGTCCAGCTAATTTTCAGTACATTACTGACTGTGAACTGTGAATGACAACTTCTCGCAAGCCCCAGAAGAGAACACATCCCAAGGAGAAAGAAATACATGTAACCAATATATGAAGGATAGAAACTCAGGAGGGCTGAAAAGAGAGAGGGCATCAAGGAGCAAGATACAAACGAAAGGTGGGAAATCTAAAGAAGGAATAAAGTATAGTCATTAAAATAATAATTATCATCATAATAACACACATTTATTGAGTTTGAATGCGTATTATGTTCTAAGTATTTTTCTATGAATTTTTATGCATTAATTCATTTACTCCTCAAAACAATCATATGAGTTTGGTAATATTATCTCTAGTTTGCAGATATGCAAATTGAATTACAGAGATTTTAAGTAACATGCCCAGGGTCACTAATCTATTAGGAAGATGAACAGGGTTCAGAAGCTAGAGGCACTGGATCCAGAATTTTTATTTTGAAGCAAAATGATATAAAATCTGATGGCACGATTAATCTTAAGTATGTATCTTTGGAGTAGAGAGATGGGGAGATAAATGCTTTCCTGTGTCTATGGTACCTCAACTAAGTCTTCTAGCCTCAAATATCTTTCACACTGGTCTATCAATGATAAATAAAATGTCTTTTCTAAGTTGTTTTTTCATTGTGATAACTAAGAGTTAACATCCTATTTCAATGTAAACACTGTTAGTCTGCTTAGTTTGCTCTGCATATTCAGTAGTTTTGAGTATCTTTCCTCTCTTCTGGGTTCTAAAAATCAATGAGGAAATGGAGAGAACCAAGCTTTAGACAAGAGGACAGAGGAGGGCTTTCTATTGCTACTGAAATGTACTGAATCATCACTGAGTGACCTGATGAGACCCTGGTCAGATGGTGGAGTCACTCAATCAGTCTAGCCTGGTCTGCTCGGCCAGTGAGAGACATGGCCAAAGAAGATCCCCAAGGCTTTGTGCTCCATAAAGCATGCAACACAGGCAGGGAATTAAAGGTCAGGTGATTGAATTTTCCCAGGCAAATAAGTCACTCTCTTGTAGAAAAATAGAGTGAAGTGTGGAGCCATGGAGGAAGTGAAAGACATTTTCAATACCTTTTTTCTCATCATTGGAAATGAAAGAGCAGGATAACTAACACTCTCCATGAAATCCACCAGCTCTTTTCCACTGACCTCTGTCTAAGAGAAGACAGCAATGAGTGTACACAGAACTAAAGTCAGAAGGAGTAGGTGTGGAGGAATGTGTGACGTCCTGTACGTGGATACCAAGTGGAGAGGCCTGGACTGTATGTGGATCCTCTTTGGGTGTCCAAAACACAACATGAAGGCAAGATTTGGCTGTGATGTGTCTGAATGTGATACCACATGGAATAGCTTTGAAAGGAGAATTTGGGAAATGCTGATAACCTTATTTCCTTCTTAATTTCACTGGCATCTGACTCTAGGATAAAAAGTAGACTGAAAGGATCACATGATATTAACAATAACAACTTCAGCTGCTATGATTTTTGTATTTTTCTAAGCAGCAACCCACAATTAGTTACTTCTGTACGTGGATACTAAATACATCTGTCATAACAATCAAACAAGTAGCTAATCTGATCATTAATAATTCTCAAGATATTCATCATAGTATTGTTAATATATTGGCTACTTTTGGTGGCAGGGTACCCAGGAGATAACACATCACCCCCTAGTATTCCATTGCCAGTTTGTGATAATTAACTGCAACTGAGTACAAAACATGAATATTCCAAGGTTATTTACAATAGTGATAATGGGAATAAGCTGAAGTCAGTATTGTAGACATTAAACATTACTCAAATAGGAAAAGAAAACTACCGTGAATGTAGGAAGGCCAATTTACCTCATTGAAAACATATTGAGCTTTCCTTTTCAGAGAAGGTTTTGTAATCTCAAGTGGTGAATAATTTCACTAAATATTTTTGACTATCAGGTGTTGCTCAGACATTTTGTTTTAGGAATTTATATGCACTGATCATTTTGGGATTATACATGCAATTAAGGTCAATTGGCACTTTATTTTCCAGATTAACACTGTCACATATTTCCTGAAAAATATTAGTATTCCTATCTTTTAAAAAAAATTTATTTATTTTATTTATTTATTTTTGGCTGCATTGGGTCTCTGTTGCTGCGCACGGGCTTTCTCTAGTTGCAGTGAGCGGGGGCTACTCTTCGTTGCGGTGTGTGGGCTTCTCATTGTGGTGGCTTCTTTTGTTGCAGAGCACAGGCTCCAGGCGCCCGGGCTTCAGGAGTTGCACCTCGTGGGCTCTGGAGTGCAGGCTCAGTAGTTGTGGCACACGGGCTCTAGAGCACAGGCTTAGGAGTTGTGGCGCATGGGCTTAGTTGCTCTGCGGCATGTGGGATCTTCCCGGACTAGGGCTCAAACCTGTGTCCCCTGCATTGGCAGGCGGATTCTTAACCACTGCGCCACCAGGGAAGCCCCAGTATTCCTATCTTGATGAACCTTTTTGGCAGGAATAATAATTTTGGAGGACAATGTATGGACGAATTAATGTGGCCACTCCATGAAATTATAATAGTGTCTTCTGGTGTTTACAAGCTAACAAATATTGAGGCATTAGCTTTTCTTTCTTTTTTCCTTGACTTATGTGGGCAACATGAATTAATTTCACACTTGGCCTCCCAGTTAATGGGAATGTGTGCTCTGTATGCTCAATTTCATAGAGAAGGTGGGATGGGACATTTTTTGTTTTTTCATTACATGACTACTGGAAGTTCATGTAATATAAAGGCACTGGTTTAAACCACTTTATTTTTATCAGTTCCATTAGTAAAATTTGATTCTTTTTTTAAAATTTTCTTCTTTTGTTCATCTATAAACCCTGACACGGACTAATTAGAAGACTGGCAAACAAACAACAACAAAATGTTAGATTTTTAGGAAACCTGGAGACCAGCTGTTTCTTCAGGTTGCAAAACCCTCAGAGTAATTCCAGGTCACATTATAAGTTAGAGGCAGAATAGAAATTAGGACTCAGTTCTCTGGACTCCAAGGCATTTCTATTATACAGTCTTTTTAGAATATTTACTGGAAGGCAAAGTAGGTGAACATGCATTTATTCATATCACTAGCCCCTACTATGTACCAAGAACTGTGCTAGAATTTGTGCTCAGAGCTGGAGCCCAGCCTACAGACACAGTACCACATTTTAGGGAACCATCCCACCTAGTGTTTCCAAAAGATTAGTATAGGTCAGGGAGGAATGAGAACAGGGATTGTGAGGTTATTCAGCTGCACACTGCAACCTCACCAGTTTCCTATTAGAGGCAGGCTCTGGGAATCTGTTGGGGAGAGAAGTCGGTGGTGCTCTGTTTTAGCAGATAGTTTTATTCTAAACATCTGCAGGAAGCAAAGCCATTCTTCCCTCCCAGATTCTGTAGACCCTTATTTATCTAGTTTTATTATTACTTTTTCCACCAAAAAAAAAAAAAAAAAATGGAGGCTGTTGTCAGGATATGGGGTTTGCTTTCTTGATGCTTTTTTATTTTCCTGTAAACATTCTTGTCTCCCTAATTTTGTACCTGAAGGTCAAAGAAATGACTTGGGAACACAGAAAACAGTTTGAACTTACCTGTTCTGACTGGAAGTCATGAACAAACTGGGACAAGAAGAGCTATGGCATCTAACTATATACGAGTTTCGGGTATCTTTGGGGGATTTGGCAAGGATCTTGTCTAACCACCTGCACGCTGACTCGCGTCGGTTCCATGCATAGTGCCTCTGTCCCGGCCGGGAAACTGCGGCTGTTGCTGTCAGTCCTACCCAGTCTAAGCTCCTCTGCCTGGAAGTCTGCGTTCTCTTTTTTGGGGGTTTGTTTATTCTCCCCAATCCACCATTCTTTTTTTCTTTTCTTCAGAAAACTCTCTCTTCTCTAAGCAGCCTGATCTCTTCATTGCCAGATCTCTTTGTCAAAATTATTTAATTTCCTCCTTATTTTGGGAACTGAATTTAGTTGTAGCAAATAATACATGAATATTTGCTACGGAAAACTACACAAATATTAGTGAGCCTATGTGGTCAGGAATGGCTGGTTGTCTTCATGGGCCACTGCTGTGCATCTTATTCACTTCACATAAGATCCCTTCCAGGCAGTGGCAGTAAGGAGTGGTTTGCTTTCTCTATCACTTCTTTGTTCCAGCATCTGCCAGCTGGATGATGACAGCATAATTTTCCAAACCGTGTGGTGAATATGGTAGAACCATAACCTGGGTAGCTGTGGTCTCTGACTGCTCAGGAGAGTTACACAGCCAGGAACATCTGTGTTGGATGTTTCAGGTAGGATGTTAAAAACAAAAACCAAAAAAACTATTGGTTATAGGACTCCGAGATTGGGGATCAACTGATACAGACATAGCCTATTCTGCAAAATGCAGTCTATTTCAATGTTGAGAGAGTGAACTGATACTGTCTCTCAGATTCTTACCCTTAATTAACTGAGAAAAAAATGAACTCCACTCCCTAAAAAGTAATTATTAATGGCAGTCAAACAAAGAGAGAAGCAGAGAATGATGTAGTAGTTCTAAAACTTGTCTGCTTATTAGAATTTCTTAAGTAATTAAAAAATATGAGGATGCTCACATCTCACCCCAGATCCAATTTCTGAGAGCTCGGATCTAGGTATGTGCATTAAAAAAATAAATTCCCAAGTGAGTCTCATGAATCTAGGTTTTAGAACTGAAATTGACAGTCTTCAAAAACAGGTGACACATGAAAGAAACAGAAGATTCTGGAATGAAGCAGAGAGCTACAGTGAGACTTTCTTACTTGGATCCCTACCATCAAAAACATTCTTAGTGTGTCAACAAAATTCTGAGAATTCTTACCAGTTACACCCAATTGGGAAAGAAGCACAATTAAATATTTATAAGTTTCACCTTTTTTTGACTTAAGAGAATTGCAAACTGGTGAAAAAGGGAACAAATAGGCTGCCTCTGACAAATGGTGAGACTTCAGGGTGATACAGTGAAATGCAGAACTGATATGATTTCCAAGGATTCCCTATATCAAGCAACCTAACTGAAAGAAAAAGAAAGAAGAAAAAGACATGATGAAAAATAAAAGCATTCAGGTCTAAACAGAAAAATGTATTTCAACGAACAAAGGAAAATTATTAATATATTTTTCATTTTGTTACTACATAAAAATGATTTTAACTCATTAAAACAAGAACTGATCACTGATAAACTGATAATTGATAAAAACATTCCAATGCAAGAATAACTGGAGGAAGACGGCGGAAGAGTAAGACCCGGAGATCACCTTCCTCCCCACAAATACATCAGAAATACATCTACATGTGGAACAACTCCAACAGAACACCTACTGAACACTGGCAGAAGACCTCAGACCTCCCAAAAGGCAAGAAACTCCCCACGTACTTGGGTAGGGCAAAAGAAAAAACAGAGACAAAGAATAGGGACGGGACCTGCACCAGTGGGAGGCAGCTGTGAAGGAGGAAAGGTTTCCACACACTAGGAAGCCCCTTCGTGGGCGGAGACTGCGGGGTGCGGAGGGGGGGAGCTTTGGAGCCACAGAGGAGAGTGCAGCCACAGGGGTGCGGAGGGCAAAGTGGAGAGATTCCCCCACAGAGGATCGGTGCCGAGCAGCACTCACCAGCCCGAGAGGCTTGTCTGCTCACCCGCCAGGGTGGGCGGGGCTGGGAGCTGAGGCTCGGGCTTCGGTCGGATCGCAGGGAGAAGACTGGGGTTGGCGGCGTGAACACAGCCTGAAGGGGGCTAGTGCACCACAGCTAGCCAGGAGGGAGTCTGGAAAAACTGTGGAACTGCCTAAGAGGCAAGAGACCATTGTTTCGGGGTGCATGAGGAGAGGGGATTCAGAGCGCTGCCTAAACAAGCTCCAGAGACGGGCGTGAGCTGCGGCTATCAGCGCGGACACCAGAGACGGGCATGAGACGCTACGGCTGCTGCCGCCGCCGCCACCAAGAAGCCTGTGTGCAAGTACAGGTCACCATCCACACCGCCCCTCCCGGGAGCCTGTGCAGCTCGCCACTGCCAGGGTCCCGTGATACAGGGACAACTTACCTGGGAGAACGCACAGCGTGCCTCAGGCTGCTGCAACGTCACGCCGGCCTCTGCCACCGCAGGCTCGCCCCACATCCGTATCCCTCCCTCCCCCCGGCCTGAGTAAGCCAGAGCCCCCGAAGCAGCTGCTCCTTTAACCCCGTCCTGTCTGGGTGGGGAACAGAGGCCCTCAGGCGACCTACACGCAGAGGTGGGACCAAATCCAAATCTGAACCCTGGGAGCTGTGCGAACAAAGAAGAGAAAGGGAAATCTCTCCCAGCAGCCTCAGGAGCAGTGGATTAAAGCTCCACAATCAACTTGATGTACCTGCATCTGTGGAATACCTGAATAGACAACGAATCATCCCAAATTGAGGAGGTGGACTTTGGGAGCAACGACATATATATTTTTTTCCCTTTTTCTCCTTTTGTGAGTGTGTATGTGGGTTCTGTGTGTGATTTTGTCTGTATATCTTAGCTTTTACCATTTGTCCTAGGGTTCTGTCCATCTTTTTTTTTTTTACTTTAAAAATGTTTTTTCATAATAATTATTTTTTACTTTTTATTTTAATAACTTTATTTTTTCCTCTTTCTTTCTTTCTATTTTTTCTCCCTTTTATTCTGAGCCGTGTGGATGAAAGGCTCTTGGTGCTCCAGCCAGGAGTCAGTGCTGTGTCTCTGAGGTGGGAGAGCCAACTTCAGGACACTGGTCCACAAGAGACCTCCCAGCTCCATGTAATATCAAACAGAAAAAATCTCCCAGAGATCTCCATCACAAGGCCAAGACCCAGCTTCACTCAATGACCAGCAAGCTACAGTGCTGGACACCGTATGCCAAACAACTAGCAAGACAGGAACACAGCCCCATCCATTAGAAGAGAGGATGCCTGAAATCATAATAAGGCCACAGACACCCCAAAATACACCACCAGACGTGGACGGGCCCACCAGAAAGACAAGATCCAGCCTCATCCAACAGAACACAGGCACTATTCCCCTCCACAAGGAAGCCTACACAACCCACTGAACCAACCTTAGCAGCTGGGGACAGACACCAAAAACAACAGGAAATACGAACCTGCAGCCTGCAAAAAGGAGACCCCAAACACAGTAAGTTAAGCAAAATGAGAGGACAGTAAAAAACACAGCAGATGAAGGAGCAAGGTAAAAACCCACCAGACCTAACAAATGAGAGGAAATAGGCAGTCTACCTGAAAAAGAATTCAGAATAATGATAGTAAAGATGATCCAAAATCTTGGAAGTAGAATGGAGAAAATACAAGAAACATTTAACAAGGACCTGGAAGAACTAAAGAGCAAACAAACAATGATGAACAACACAATAAATGAAATTAAAAATTCTCTAGAAGGGATCAATAGCAGGATAACTGAGGGAGAAGAACGGATTAGTGACCTGGAAGATAAAATAGTGGAAATAACTACTGCAAAGCAGAATAAAGAAAAAACAATGAAAAGAACTGAGAACAGTCTCAGAGACCTCTGGGACAACATTAAATGCACCAACATTCGAATTATAGGGGTCCCAGAAGAAAAAGAAGGGACTGAGAAAATATTTGAAGAGATTATAGTTG